>NW_027361885.1:2400000-3000000 GCF_039654945.1 Dendrobates tinctorius | reverse complement strand
TATTGAATAATGAATGTTTTGAATTTTCTCCAAAAGTAAAGTAGTTGCAAACTCATCCTTTTAGAAACTTGTTTGGGCTGTTGAGAGGAGTAAAAACCCATCAAAAATTTCAATCCTGCATGATTCTACCAAGAAATGTGATTCTTCATTCAAAACCTGATTTTTGCTATTGGGCTCTATTGAATAATGAATGTTTTGAATTTTCTCCAAAAGTAAAGTAGTTGCAAACTCATCCTTTTAGAGACTTGTTTGGGCTCATGAGAGAAGTAGAAAAACATCAAAAATTTCAGTCCTGCACGATTCTACCAAGAAATGTGTGTTCATTCAAACCGCTGGTTTTTGATATTTTGGGCCCTATTGAATAATGAATGTTTTGAATTTTCTCCAAAAGTAAAGTAGTTGCAAACTCATCCTTTTAGAAACTTGTTTGGGCTGTTGAGAGGAGTAAAAAACCATCAAAAATTTCAATCCTGCATGATTCTACCAAGAAATGTGATTCTTCATTCAAAACCTGATTTTTGCTATTGGGCTCTATTGAATAATGAATGTTTTGAATTTTCTTCAAAAGTAAAGTAGTTGCAAACTCATGCTTTTAGAGACTTGTTTGGGCTCATGAGAGGAGTAGAAAAACATCAAAAATTTCAGTCCTGCATGATTCTACCAAGAAATGTGTGTTCATTGAAACCGCTGGTTTTTGATAGTTTGGGCCCTATTGAATATTGAATGTTTTGAATTTTCTCCAAAAGTAAAGTAGTTGCAAACTCATCCTTTTAGAGACTTGTTTGGGCTCATGAGAGAAGTAGAAAAACATCAAAAATTTCAGTCCTGCACGATTCTACCAAGAAATGTGTGTTCATTCAAACCGCTGGTTTTTGATATTTTGGGCCCTATTGAATAATGAATGTGTTGAATTTTCTCCAAAAGTAAAGTAGTTGCAAACTCATGCTTTTAGAGACTTGTTTGGGCTCATGAGAGGAGTAGAAAAACATCAAAAATTTCAATCCTGCATGATTCTACCAAGAAATGTGATTCTTCATTCAAAACGCTGCTTTTTGCTATTGGGCTCTATTGAATAATGAATGTTTTGAATTTTCTCCAAAAGTAAAGTAGTTGCAAACTCATCCTTTTAGAAACTTGTTTGGGCTGTTGAGAGGAGTAAAAAACCATCAAAAATTTCAATCCTGCATGATTCTACCAAGAAATGTGATTCTTCATTCAAAACGCTGGTTTTTGCTATTGGGCTCTATTGAATAATGAATGTTTTGAATTTTCTCCAAAAGTAAAGTAGTTGCAAACTCATGCTTTTAGAGATTTGTTTGGGCTCATGAGAGGAGTAGAAAAACATCAAAAATTTCAGTCCTGCATGATTCTACCAAGAAATGTGTGTTCATTGAAACCGCTGGTTTTTGATAGTTTGGGCCCTATTGAATAATGAATGTTTTAAATTTTCTCCAAAAGTAAAGTAGTTGCAAACTCATCCTTTTAGAAACTTGTTTGGGCTGTTGAGAGGAGTAAAAAACCATCAAAAATTTCAATCCTGCATGATTCTACCAAGAAATGTGATTCTTCATTCAAAACGCTGGTTTTTGCTATTGGGCTCTATTGAATAATGAATGTTTTGAATTTTCTCCAAAAGTAAAGTAGTTGCAAACTCATGCTTTTAGAGACTTGTTTGGGCTCATGAGAGGAGTAGAAAAACATCAAAAATTTCAGTCCTGCATGATTCTACCAAGAAATGTGTGTTCATTGAAGCCGCTGGTTTTTGATAGTTTGGGCCCTATTGAATAATGAATGTTTTGAATTTTCTCCAAAAGTAAAGTAGTTGCAAACTCATCCTTTTAGAAACTTGTTTGGGCTGTTGAGAGGAGTAAAAAACCATCAAAAATTTCAATCCTGCATGATTCTACCAAGAAATGTGATTCTTCATTCAAAACGCTGGTTTTTGCTATTGGGCTCTATTGAATAATGAATGTTTTGAATTTTCTCCAAAAGTAAAGTAGTTGCAAACTCATGCTTTTAGAGACTTGTTTGGGCTCATGAGAGGAGTAGAAAAACATCAAAAATTTCAGTCCTGCATGATTCTACCAAGAAATGTGTGTTCATTGAAACCGCTGGTTTTTGATAGTTTGGGCCCTATTGAATAATGAATGTTTTGAATTTTCTCCAAAAGTAAAGTAGTTGCAAACTCATCCTTTTAGAAACTTGTTTGGGCTGTTGAGAGGAGTAAAAAACCATTAAATTTCAATCCTGCATGATTTTACCAAGAAATGTGATTCTTCATTCAAAACCTGATTTTTGCTATTGGGCTCTATTGAATAGTGAATGTTTTGAATTTTCTCCAAAAGTAAAGTAGTTGCAAACTCATGCTTTTAGAGACTTGTTTGGGCTCATGAGAGGAGTAGAAAAACATCAAAAATTTCAGTCCTGCATGATTCTACCAAGAAATGTGTTCATTCAAACCGCTGGTTTTTGATAGCTGGGGTCCTATTGAATAATGAATGTTTTGAATTTTCTCCAAAAGTAAAGTAGTTGCAAACTCATCCTTTTAGAAACTTGTTTGGGCTGTTGAGAGGAGTAAAAAACCATCAAAAATTTCAATCCTGCATGATTCTACCAAGAAATGTGATTCTTCATTCAAAACGCTGGTTTTTGCTATTGGGCTCTATTGAATAATGAATGTTTTGAATTTTCTCCAAAAGTAAAGTAGTTGCAAACTCATGCTTTTAGAGACTTGTTTGGGCTCATGAGAGGAGTAGAAAAACATCAAAAATTTCAGTCCTGCATGATTCTACCAAGAAATGTGTGTTCATTGAAACCGCTGGTTTTTGATAGTTTGGGCCCTATTGAATAATGAATGTTTTGAATTTTCTCCAAAAGTAAAGTAGTTGCAAACTCATCCTTTTAGAAACTTGTTTGGGCTGTTGAGAGGAGTAAAAAACCATCAAAAATTTCAATCCTGCATGATTCTACCAAGAAATGTGATTCTTCATTCAAAACGCTGGTTTTTGCTATTGGGCTCTATTGAATAATGAATGTTTTGAATTTTCTCCAAAAGTAAAGTAGTTGCAAACTCATGCTTTTAGAGACTTGTTTGGGCTCATGAGAGGAGTAGAAAAACATCAAAAATTTCAGTCCTGCATGATTCTACCAAGAAATGTGTGTTCATTGAAACCGCTGGTTTTTGATAGTTTGGGCCCTATTGAATAATGAATGTTTTGAATTTTCTCCAAAAGTAAAGTAGTTGCAAACTCATCCTTTTAGAAACTTGTTTGGGCTGTTGAGAGGAGTAAAAAACCATCAAAAATTTCAATCCTGCATGATTTTACCAAGAAATGTGATTCTTCATTCAAAACGCTGGTTTTTGCTATTGGGCTCTATTGAATAATGAATGTTTTGAATTTTCTCCAAAAGTAAAGTAGTTGCAAACTCATGCTTTTAGAGATTTGTTTGGGCTCATGAGAGGAGTAGAAAAACATCAAAAATTTCAGTCCTGCATGATTCTACCAAGAAATGTGATTCTTCATTCAAAACCTGATTTTTGCTATTGGGCTCTATTGAATAGTGAATGTTTTGAATTTTCTCCAAAAGTAAAGTAGTTGCAAACTCATGCTTTTAGAGACTTGTTTGGGCTCATGAGAGGAGTAGAAAAACATCAAAAATTTCAGTCCTGCATGATTCTACCAAGAAATGTGTGTTCATTCAAACCGCTGGTTTTTGATAGTTTGGGCCCTATTGAATAATGAATGTTTTGAATTTTCTCCAAAAGTAAAGTAGTTGCAAACTCATCCTTTTAGAAACTTGTTTGGGCTGTTGAGAGGAGTAAAAAACCATCAAAAATTTCAATCCTGCATGATTCTAGCAAGAAATGTGATTCTTCATTCAAAACGCTGGTTTTTGCTATTGGGCTCTATTGAATAATGAATGTTTTGAATTTTCTCCAAAAGTAAAGTAGTTGCAAACTCATGCTTTTAGAGACTTGTTTGGGCTCATGAGAGGAGTAGAAAAACATCAAAAATTTCAGTCCTGCATGATTCTACCAAGAAATGTGTGTTCATTGAAACCGCTGGTTTTTGATAGTTTGGGCCCTATTGAATAATGAATGTTTTGAATTTTCTCCAAAAGTAAAGTAGTTGCAAACTCATCCTTTTAGAAACTTGTTTGGGCTGTTGAGAGGAGTAAAAAACCATCAAAAATTTCAATCCTGCATGATTTTACCAAGAAATGTGATTCTTCATTCAAAACGCTGGTTTTTGCTATTGGGCTCTATTGAATAATGAATGTTTTGAATTTTCTCCAAAAGTAAAGTAGTTGCAAACTCATGCTTTTAGAGATTTGTTTGGGCTCATGAGAGGAGTAGAAAAACATCAAAAATTTCAGTCCTGCATGATTCTACCAAGAAATGTGATTCTTCATTCAAAACCTGATTTTTGCTATTGGGCTCTATTGAATAGTGAATGTTTTGAATTTTCTCCAAAAGTAAAGTAGTTGCAAACTCATGCTTTTAGAGACTTGTTTGGGCTCATGAGAGGAGTAGAAAAACATCAAAAATTTCAGTCCTGCATGATTCTACCAAGAAATGTGTGTTCATTCAAACCGCTGGTTTTTGATAGTTTGGGCCCTATTGAATAATGAATGTTTTGAATTTTCTCCAAAAGTAAAGTAGTTGCAAACTCATACTTTTAGAGACTTGTTTGGGCTCATGAGAGGAGTAGAAAAACATCAAAAATTTCAGTCCTGCATGATTCTACCAAGAAATGTGTGTTCATTCAAACCGCTGGTTTTTGATAGTTTGGGCCCTATTGAATAATGAATGTTTTGAATTTTCTCCAAAAGTAAAGTAGTTGCAAACTCATGCTTTTAGAGACTTGTTTGGGCTCATGAGATGAGTAGAAAAACATCAAAAATTTCAGTCCTGCATGATTCTACCAAGACATGTGTGTTCATTGAAACCGCTGGTTTTTGATAGTTTGGGCCCTATTGAATAATGAATGTTTTGAATTTTCTCCAAAAGTAAAGTAGTGGCAAACTCATCCTTTTAGAAACTTGTTTGGGCTGTTGAGAGGAGTAAAAAACCATCAAAAATTTCAGTCCTGCATGATTCTACCAAGAAATGTGATTCTTCATTCAAAACGCTGGTTTTTGCTATTGGGCTCTATTGAATAATGAATGTTTTGAATTTTCTCCAAAAGTAAAGTAGTTGCAAACTCATGCTTTTAGAGACTTGTTTGGGCTCATGAGAGGAGTAGAAAAACATCAAAAATTTCAGTCCTGCATGATTCTACCAAGAAATGTGTGTTCATTGAAACCGCTGGTTTTTGATAGTTTGGGCCCTATTGAATAATGAATGTTTTGAATTTTCTCCAAAAGTAAAGTAGTTGCAAACTCATCCTTTTAGAAACTTGTTTGGGCTGTTGAGAGGAGTAAAAAAACATCAAAAATTTCAATCCTGCATGATTCTACCAAGAAATGTGATTCTTCATTCAAAACCTGATTTTTACTATTGGGCTCTATTGAATAATGAATGTTTTGAATTTTCTCCAAAAGTAAAGTAGTTGCAAACTCATGCTTTAAGAGACTTGTTTGGGCTCATGAGAGGAGTAGAAAAACATCAAAAATTTCAGTCCTGCACGATTCTACCAAGAAATGTGTGTTCATTCAAACCGCTGGTTTTTGATATTTTGGGCCCTATTGAATAATGAATGTTTTGAATTTTCTCCAAAAGTAAAGTAGTTGCAAACTCATCCTTTTAGAAACTTGTTTGGGCTGTTGAGAGGAGTAAAAACCCATCAAAAATTTCAATCCTGCATGATTCTACCAAGAAATGTGATTCTTCATTCAAAACCTGATTTTTGCTATTGGGCTCTATTGAATAATGAATGTTTTGAATTTTCTCCAAAAGTAAAGTAGTTGCAAACTCATCCTTTTAGAGACTTGTTTGGGCTCATGAGAGAAGTAGAAAAACATCAAAAATTTCAGTCCTGCACGATTCTACCAAGAAATGTGTGTTCATTCAAACCGCTGGTTTTTGATATTTTGGGCCCTATTGAATATTGAATGTGTTGAATTTTCTCCAAAAGTAAAGTAGTTGCAAACTCATGCTTTTAGAGACTTGTTTGGGCTCATGAGAGGAGTAGAAAAACATCAAAAATTTCAATCCTGCATGATTCTACCAAGAAATGTGATTCTTCATTCAAAACGCTGCTTTTTGCTATTGGGCTCTATTGAATAATGAATGTTTTGATTTTTCTCCAAAAGTAAAGTAGTTGCAAACTCATGCTTTTAGAGACTTGTTTGGGCTCATGAGAGGAGTAGAAAAACATCAAAAATTTCAGTCCTGCATGATTCTACCAAGAAATGTGTGTTCATTGAAACCGCTGGTTTTTGATAGTTTGGGCCCTATTGAATATTGAATGTTTTGAATTTTCTCCAAAAGTAAAGTAGTTGCAAACTCATCCTTTTAGAGACTTGTTTGGGCTCATGAGAGAAGTAGAAAAACATCAAAAATTTCAGTCCTGCACGATTCTACCAAGAAATGTGTGTTCATTCAAACCGCTGGTTTTTGATATTTTGGGCCCTATTGAATAATGAATGTGTTGAATTTTCTCCAAAAGTAAAGTAGTTGCAAACTCATGCTTTTAGAGACTTGTTTGGGCTCATGAGAGGAGTAGAAAAACATCAAAAATTTCAATCCTGCATGATTCTACCAAGAAATGTGATTCTTCATTCAAAACGCTGCTTTTTGCTATTGGGCTCTATTGAATAATGAATGTTTTGATTTTTCTCCAAAAGTAAAGTAGTTGCAAACTCATGCTTTTAGAGACTTGTTTGGGCTCATGAGATGAGTAGAAAAACATCAAAAATTTCAGTCCTGCATGATTCTACCAAGACATGTGTGTTCATTGAAACGGCTGGTTTTTGATAGTTTGGGCCCTATTGAATAATGAATGTTTTGAATTTTCTCCAAAAGTAAAGTAGTTGCAAACTCATCCTTTTAGAAACTTGTTTGGGCTGTTGAGAGGAGTAAAAAACCATCAAAAATTTCAATCCTGCATGATTCTACCAAGAAATGTAATTCTTCATTCAAAACGCTGGTTTTTGCTATTGGGCTCTATTGAATAATGAATGTTTTGAATTTTCTCCAAAAGTAAAGTAGTTGCAAACTCATGCTTTTAGAGACTTGTTTGGGCTCATGAGAGGAGTAGAAAAACATCAAAAATTTCAGTCCTGCATGATTCTACCAAGAAATGTGTGTTCATTGAAACCGCTGGTTTTTGATAGTTTGGGCCCTATTGAATAATGAATGTTTTGAATTTTCTCCAAAAGTAAAGTAGTTGCAAACTCATCCTTTTAGAAACTTGTTTGGGCTGTTGAGAGGAGTAAAAACCATCAAAAATTTCAATCCTGCATGATTTTACCAAGAAATGTGATTCTTCATTCAAAACCTGATTTTTGCTATTGGGCTCTATTGAATAGTGAATGTTTTGAATTTTCTCCAAAAGTAAAGTAGTTGCAAACTCATGCTTTTAGAGACTTGTTTGGGCTCATGAGAGGAGTAGAAAAACATCAAAAATTTCAGTCCTGCATGATTCTACCAAGAAATGTGTGTTCATTCAAACCGCTGGTTTTTGATAGTTTGGGCCCTATTGAATAATGAATGTTTTTAATTTTCTCCAAAAGTAAAGTAGTTGCAAACTCATCCTTTTAGAAACTTGTTTGGGCTGTTGAGAGGAGTAAAAAACCATCAAAAATTTCAATCCTGCATGATTCTACCAAGAAATGTGATTCTTCATTCAAAACGCTGGTTTTTGCTATTGGGCTCTATTGAATATTGAATGTTTTGAATTTTCTCCAAAAGTAAAGTAGTTGCAAACTCATGCTTTTAGAGACTTGTTTGGGCTCTTGAGAGGAGTAGAAAAACATCAAAAATTTCAGTCCTGCATGATTCTACCAAGAAATGTGTGTTCATTGAAACCGCTGGTTTTTGATAGTTTGGGCCCTATTGAATAATGAATGTTTTGAATTTTCTCCAAAAGTAAAGTAGTTGCAAACTCATCCTTTTAGAAACTTGTTTGGGCTGTTGAGAGGAGTAAAAAACCATCAAAAATTTCAATCCTGCATGATTCTACCAAGAAATGTGATTCTTCATTCAAAACCTAATTTTTGCTATTGGGCTCTATTGAATAATGAATGTTTTGAATTTTCTCCAAAAGTAAAGTAGTTGCAAACTCATGCTTTTAGAGACTTGTTTGGGCTCATGAGAGGAGTAGAAAAACATCAAAAATTTCAGTCCTGCACCATTCTACCAAGAAATGTGTGTTCATTCAAACCGCTGGTTTTTGATATTTTGGGCCCTATTGAATAATGAATGTTTTGAATTTTCTCCAAAAGTAAAGTAGTTGCAAACTCATCCTTTAAGAAACTTGTTTGGGCTGTTGAGAGGAGTAAAAACCCATCAAAAATTTCAATCCTGCATGATTCTACCAAGAAATGTGATTCTTCATTCAAAACCTGATTTTTGCTATTGGGCTCTATTGAATAATGAATGTTTTGAATTTTCTCCAAAAGTAAAGTAGTTGCAAACTCATGCTTTTAGAGACTTGTTTGGGCTCATGAGAGGAGTAGCAAAACATCAAAAATTTCAGTCCTGCATGATTCTACCAAGAAATGTGTGTTCATTGAAACCGCTGGTTTTTGATAGTTTGGGCCCTATTGAATAATGAATGTTTTGAATTTTCTCCAAAAGTAAAGTAGTTGCAAACTCATCCTTTTAGAAACTTGTTTGGGCTGTTGAGAGGAGTAAAAAACCATCAAAAATTTCAATCCTGCATGATTCTACCAAGAAATGTGATTCTTCATTCAAAACCTGATTTTTGCTATTGGGCTCTACTGAATAATGAATGTTTTGAATTTTCTCCAAAAGTAAAGTAGTTGCAAACTCATGCTTTTAGAGACTTGTTTGGGCTCATGAGAGGAGTAGAAAAACATCAAAAATTTCAGTCCTGCATGATTCTACCAAGAAATGTGTGTTCATTGAAACCGCTGGTTTTTGATAGTTTGGGCCCTATTGAATAATGAATGTTTTGAGTTTTCTCCAAAAGTAAAGTAGTTGCAAACTCATCCTTTTAGAAACTTGTTTGGGCTGTTGAGAGGAGTAAACAACCATCAAAAATTTCAATCCTGCATGATTCTACCAAGAAATGTGATTCTTCATTCAAAACGCTGGTTTTTGCTATTGGGCTCTATTGAATAATGAATGTTTTGAATTTTCTCCAAAAGTAAAGTAGTTGCAAACTCATCCTTTTAGAAACTTGCTTGGGCTGTTGAGAGGAGTAAAAAACCATCAAAAATTTCAATCCTGCATGATTCTACCAAGAAATGTGATTCTTCATTCAAAACGCTGTTTTTTGCTATTGGGCTCTATTGAATAATGAATGTTTTGAATTTTCTCCAAAAGTAAAGTAGTTGCAAACTCATCCTTTTAGAGACTTGTTTGGGCTCATGAGAGGAGTAGAAAAACATCAAAAATTTCAGTCCTGCACGATTCTACCAAGAAATGTGTGTTCATTCAAACCGCTGGTTTTTGATATTTTGGGCCCTATTGAATAATGAATGTTTTGAATTTTCTCCAAAAGTAAAGTAGTTGCAAACTCATCCTTTTAGAAACTTGTTTGGGCTGTTGAGAGGAGTAAAAAACCATCAAAAATTTCAATCCTGCATGATTCTACCAAGAAATGTGATTCTTCATTCAAAACCTGATTTTTGCTATTGGGCTCTATTGAATAATGAATGTTTTGAATTTTCTCCAAAAGTAAAGTAGTTGCAAACTCATGCTTTTAGAGACTTGTTTGGGCTCATGAGAGGAGTAGAAAAACATCAAAAATTTCAGTCCTGCATGATTCTACCAAGAAATGTGTGTTCATTGAAACCGCTGGTTTTTGATAGTTTGGGCCCTATTGAATAATGAATGTTTTGAATTTTCTCCAAAAGTAAAGTAGTTGCAAACTCATCCTTTTAGAAACTTGTTTGGGCTGTTGAGAGGAGTAAAAAATCATCAAAAATTTCAGTCCTGCATGATTCTACCAAGAAATGTGTGTTCATTGAAACCGCTGGTTTTTGATAGTTTGGGCCCTATTGAATAATGAATGTTTTGAATTTTCTCCAAAAGTAAAGTAGTTGCAAACTCATGCTTTTAGAGACTTGTTTGGGCTGTTCAGAGGAGTAAAAAAACATCAAAAATTTCAATCATGCATGATTTTACCAAGAAATGTGATTCTTCATTCAAAACCTGATTTTTGCTATTGGGCTCTATTGAATAGTGAATGTTTTGAATTTTCTCCAAAAGTAAAGTAGTTGCAAACTCATCCTTTTAGAGACTTGTTTGGGCTCATGAGAGGAGTAGAAAAACATCAAAAATTTCAGTCCTGCACGATTCTACCAAGAAATGTGTGTTCATTCAAACCGCTGGTTTTTGATATTTTGGGCCCTATTGAATAATGAATGTTTTGAATTTTCTCCAAAAGTAAAGTAGTTGCAAACTCATCCTTTTAGAAACTTGTTTGGGCTGTTGAGAGGAGTAAAAAACCATCAAAAATTTCAATCCTGCATGATTCTACCAAGAAATGTGATTCTTCATTCAAAACCTGATTTTTGCTATTGGGCTCTATTGAATAATGAATGTTTTGAATTTTCTCCAAAAGTAAAGTAGTTGCAAACTCATGCTTTTAGAGACTTGTTTGGGCTCATGAGAGGAGTAGAAAAACATCAAAAATTTCAGTCCTGCATGATTCTACCAAGAAATGTGTGTTCATTGAAACCGCTGGTTTTTGATAGTTTGGGCCCTATTGAATAATGAATGTTTTGAATTTTCTCCAAAAGTAAAGTAGTTGCAAACTCATCCTTTTAGAAACTTGTTTGGGCTGTTGAGAGGAGTAAAAAATCATCAAAAATTTCAGTCCTGCATGATTCTACCAAGAAATGTGTGTTCATTGAAACCGCTGGTTTTTGATAGTTTGGGCCCTATTGAATAATGAATGTTTTGAATTTTCTCCAAAAGTAAAGTAGTTGCAAACTCATGCTTTTAGAGACTTGTTTGGGCTGTTCAGAGGAGTAAAAAAACATCAAAAATTTCAATCATGCATGATTTTACCAACAAATGTGATTCTTCATTCAAAACCTGATTTTTTCTATTGGGCTCTATTGAATAGTGAATGTTTTGAATTTTCTCCAAAAGTAAAGTAGTTGCAAACTCATGCTTTTAGAGACTTGTTTGGGCTCATGAGAGGAGTAGAAAAACATCAAAAATTTCAGTCCTGCATGATTCTACCAAGAAATGTGTGTTCATTCAAACCGCTGGTTTTTGATAGTTTGGGCCCTATTGAATAATGGATGTTTTGAATTTTCTCCAAAAGTAAAGTAGTTGCAAACTCATCCTTTTAGAAACTTGTTTGGGCTGTTGAGAGGAGTAAAAAAACATCAAAAATTTCAATCCTGCATGATTCTACCAAGAAATGTGATTCTTCTTTCAAAACGCTGGTTTTTGCTATTGGGCTCTATTGAATAATGAATGTTTTGAATTTTCTCCAAAAGTAAAGTAGTTGCAAACTCATGCTTTTAGAGACTTGTTTGGGCTCATGAGAGGAGTAGAAAAACATCAAAAATTTCAGTCCTGCATGATTCTACCAAGAAATGTGTGTTCATTGAAACCGCTGGTTTTTGATAGTTTGGGCCCTATTGAATAATGAATGTTTTGAATTTTCTCCAAAAGTAAAGTAGTTGCAAACTCATCCTTTTAGAAACTTGTTTGGGCTGTTGAGAGGAGTAAAAACCATCAAAAATTTCAATCCTGCATGATTTTACCAAGAAATGTGATTCTTCATTCAAAACCTGATTTTTGCTATTGGGCTCTATTGAATAGTGAATGTTTTGAATTTTCTCCAAAAGTAAAGTAGTTGCAAACTCATGCTTTTAGAGACTTGTTTGGGCTCATGAGAGGAGTAGAAAAACATCAAAAATTTCAGTCCTGCATGATTCTACCAAGAAATGTGTGTTCATTCAAACCGCTGGTTTTTGATAGTTTGGGCCCTATTGAATAATGACTGTTTTTAATTTTCTCCAAAAGTAAAGTAGTTGCAAACTCATCCTTTTAGAAACTTGTTTGGGCTGTTGAGAGGAGTAAAAAACCATCAAAAATTTCAATCCTGCATGATTCTACCAAGAAATGTGATTCTTCATTCAAAACGCTGGTTTTTGCTATTGGGCTCTATTGAATATTGAATGTTTTGAATTTTCTCCAAAAGTAAAGTAGTTGCAAACTCATGCTTTTAGAGACTTGTTTGGGCTCTTGAGAGGAGTAGAAAAACATCAAAAATTTCAGTCCTGCATGATTCTACCAAGAAATGTGTGTTCATTGAAACCGCTGGTTTTTGATAGTTTGGGCCCTATTGAATAATGAATGTTTTGAATTTTCTCCAAAAGTAAAGTAGTTGCAAACTCATCCTTTTAGAAACTTGTTTGGGCTGTTGAGAGGAGTAAAAAACCATCAAAAATTTCAATCCTGCATGATTCTACCAAGAAATGTGATTCTTCATTCAAAACCTAATTTTTGCTATTGGGCTCTATTGAATAATGAATGTTTTGAATTTTCTCCAAAAGTAAAGTAGTTGCAAACTCATGCTTTTAGAGACTTGTTTGGGCTCATGAGAGGAGTAGAAAAACATCAAAAATTTCAGTCCTGCACCATTCTACCAAGAAATGTGTGTTCATTCAAACCGCTGGTTTTTGATATTTTGGGCCCTATTGAATAATGAATGTTTTGAATTTTCTCCAAAAGTAAAGTAGTTGCAAACTCATCCTTTAAGAAACTTGTTTGGGCTGTTGAGAGGAGTAAAAACCCATCAAAAATTTCAATCCTGCATGATTCTACCAAGAAATGTGATTCTTCATTCAAAACCTGATTTTTGCTATTGGGCTCTATTGAATAATGAATGTTTTGAATTTTCTCCAAAAGTAAAGTAGTTGCAAACTCATGCTTTTAGAGACTTGTTTGGGCTCATGAGAGGAGTAGAAAAACATCAAAAATTTCAGTCCTGCATGATTCTACCAAGAAATGTGTGTTCATTGAAACCGCTGGTTTTTGATAGTTTGGGCCCTATTGAATAATGAATGTTTTGAATTTTCTCCAAAAGTAAAGTAGTTGCAAACTCATCCTTTTAGAAACTTGTTTGGGCTGTTGAGAGGAGTAAAAAACCATCAAAAATTTCAATCCTGCATGATTCTACCAAGAAATGTGATTCTTCATTCAAAACCTGATTTTTGCTATTGGGCTCTACTGAATAATGAATGTTTTGAATTTTCTCCAAAAGTAAAGTAGTTGCAAACTCATGCTTTTAGAGACTTGTTTGGGCTCATGAGAGGAGTAGAAAAACATCAAAAATTTCAGTCCTGCATGATTCTACCAAGAAATGTGTGTTCATTGAAACCGCTGGTTTTTGATAGTTTGGGCCCTATTGAATAATGAATGTTTTGAGTTTTCTCCAAAAGTAAAGTAGTTGCAAACTCATCCTTTTAGAAACTTGTTTGGGCTGTTGAGAGGAGTAAACAACCATCAAAAATTTCAATCCTGCATGATTCTACCAAGAAATGTGATTCTTCATTCAAAACGCTGGTTTTTGCTATTGGGCTCTATTGAATAATGAATGTTTTGAATTTTCTCCAAAAGTAAAGTAGTTGCAAACTCATCCTTTTAGAAACTTGCTTGGGCTGTTGAGAGGAGTAAAAAACCATCAAAAATTTCAATCCTGCATGATTCTACCAAGAAATGTGATTCTTCATTCAAAACGCTGTTTTTTGCTATTGGGCTCTATTGAATAATGAATGTTTTGAATTTTCTCCAAAAGTAAAGTAGTTGCAAACTCATCCTTTTAGAGACTTGTTTGGGCTCATGAGAGGAGTAGAAAAACATCAAAAATTTCAGTCCTGCACGATTCTACCAAGAAATGTGTGTTCATTCAAACCGCTGGTTTTTGATATTTTGGGCCCTATTGAATAATGAATGTTTTGAATTTTCTCCAAAAGTAAAGTAGTTGCAAACTCATCCTTTTAGAAACTTGTTTGGGCTGTTGAGAGGAGTAAAAAACCATCAAAAATTTCAATCCTGCATGATTCTACCAAGAAATGTGATTCTTCATTCAAAACCTGATTTTTGCTATTGGGCTCTATTGAATAATGAATGTTTTGAATTTTCTCCAAAAGTAAAGTAGTTGCAAACTCATGCTTTTAGAGACTTGTTTGGGCTCATGAGAGGAGTAGAAAAACATCAAAAATTTCAGTCCTGCATGATTCTACCAAGAAATGTGTGTTCATTGAAACCGCTGGTTTTTGATAGTTTGGGCCCTATTGAATAATGAATGTTTTGAATTTTCTCCAAAAGTAAAGTAGTTGCAAACTCATCCTTTTAGAAACTTGTTTGGGCTGTTGAGAGGAGTAAAAAATCATCAAAAATTTCAGTCCTGCATGATTCTACCAAGAAATGTGTGTTCATTGAAACCGCTGGTTTTTGATAGTTTGGGCCCTATTGAATAATGAATGTTTTGAATTTTCTCCAAAAGTAAAGTAGTTGCAAACTCATGCTTTTAGAGACTTGTTTGGGCTGTTCAGAGGAGTAAAAAAACATCAAAAATTTCAATCATGCATGATTTTACCAAGAAATGTGATTCTTCATTCAAAACCTGATTTTTGCTATTGGGCTCTATTGAATAGTGAATGTTTTGAATTTTCTCCAAAAGTAAAGTAGTTGCAAACTCATCCTTTTAGAGACTTGTTTGGGCTCATGAGAGGAGTAGAAAAACATCAAAAATTTCAGTCCTGCACGATTCTACCAAGAAATGTGTGTTCATTCAAACCGCTGGTTTTTGATATTTTGGGCCCTATTGAATAATGAATGTTTTGAATTTTCTCCAAAAGTAAAGTAGTTGCAAACTCATCCTTTTAGAAACTTGTTTGGGCTGTTGAGAGGAGTAAAAAACCATCAAAAATTTCAATCCTGCATGATTCTACCAAGAAATGTGATTCTTCATTCAAAACCTGATTTTTGCTATTGGGCTCTATTGAATAATGAATGTTTTGAATTTTCTCCAAAAGTAAAGTAGTTGCAAACTCATGCTTTTAGAGACTTGTTTGGGCTCATGAGAGGAGTAGAAAAACATCAAAAATTTCAGTCCTGCATGATTCTACCAAGAAATGTGTGTTCATTGAAACCGCTGGTTTTTGATAGTTTGGGCCCTATTGAATAATGAATGTTTTGAATTTTCTCCAAAAGTAAAGTAGTTGCAAACTCATCCTTTTAGAAACTTGTTTGGGCTGTTGAGAGGAGTAAAAAATCATCAAAAATTTCAGTCCTGCATGATTCTACCAAGAAATGTGTGTTCATTGAAACCGCTGGTTTTTGATAGTTTGGGCCCTATTGAATAATGAATGTTTTGAATTTTCTCCAAAAGTAAAGTAGTTGCAAACTCATGCTTTTAGAGACTTGTTTGGGCTGTTCAGAGGAGTAAAAAAACATCAAAAATTTCAATCATGCATGATTTTACCAACAAATGTGATTCTTCATTCAAAACCTGATTTTTTCTATTGGGCTCTATTGAATAGTGAATGTTTTGAATTTTCTCCAAAAGTAAAGTAGTTGCAAACTCATGCTTTTAGAGACTTGTTTGGGCTCATGAGAGGAGTAGAAAAACATCAAAAATTTCAGTCCTGCATGATTCTACCAAGAAATGTGTGTTCATTCAAACCGCTGGTTTTTGATAGTATGGGCCCTATTGAATAATGGATGTTTTGAATTTTCTCCAAAAGTAAAGTAGTTGCAAACTCATCCTTTTAGAAACTTGTTTGGGCTGTTGAGAGGAGTAAAAAACCATCAAAAATTTCAATCCTGCATGATTCTACCAAGAAATGTGATTCTTCTTTCAAAACGCTGGTTTTTGCTATTGGGCTCTATTGAATAATGAATGTTTTGAATTTTCTCCAAAAGTAAAGTAGTTGCAAACTCATGCTTTTAGAGACTTGTTTGGGCTCATGAGAGGAGTAGAAAAACATCAAAAATTTCAGTCCTGCATGATTCTACCAAGAAATGTGTGTTCATTGAAACCGCTGGTTTTTGATAGTTTGGGCCCTATTGAATAATGAATGTTTTGAATTTTCTCCAAAATTAAAGTAGTTGCAAACTCATCCTTTTAGAAACTTGTTTGGGCTGTTGAGAGGAGTAAAAAACCATCAAAAATTTCAATCCTGCATGATTCTACCAAGAAATGTGATTCTTCATTCAAAACCTGATTTTTGCTATTGGGCTCTATTGAATAATGAATGTTTTGAATTTTCTCCAAAAGTAAAGTAGTTGCAAACTCATGCTTTAAGAGACTTGTTTGGGCTCATGAGAGGAGTAGAAAAACATCAAAAATTTCAGTCCTGCACGATTCTACCAAGAAATGTGTGTTCATTCAAACCGCTGGTTTTTGATATTTTGGGCCCTATTGAATAATGAATGTTTTGAATTTTCTCCAAAAGTAAAGTAGTTGCAAACTCATCCTTTTAGAAACTTGTTTGGGCTGTTGAGAGGAGTAAAAAACCATCAAAAATTTCAATACTGCATGATTCTACCAAGAAATGTGATTCTTCATTCAAAACCTGATTTTTGCTATTGGGCTCTATTGAATAATGAATGTTTTGAATTTTCTCCAAAAGTAAAGTAGTTGCAAACTCATGCTTTTAGAGACTTGTTTGGGCTCATGAGAGGAGTAGAAAAACATCAAAAATTTCAATCCTGCATGATTCTACCAAGAAATGTCATTCTTCATTCAAAACGCTGCTTTTTGCTATTGGGCTCTATTGAATAATGAATGTTTTGATTTTTCTCCAAAAGTAAAGTAGTTGCAAACTCATGCTTTTAGAGACTTGTTTGGGCTCATGAGATGAGTAGAAAAACATCAAAAATTTCAGTCCTGCATGATTCTACCAAGACATGTGTGTTCATTGAAACGGCTGGTTTTTGATAGTTTGGGCCCTATTGAATAATGAATGTTTTGAATTTTCTCCAAAAGTAAAGTAGTTGCAAACTCATCCTTTTAGAAACTTGTTTGGGCTGTTGAGAGGAGTAAAAAACCATCAAAAATTTCAATCCTGCATGATTCTACCAAGAAATGTAATTCTTCATTCAAAACGCTGGTTTTTGCTATTGGGCTCTATTGAATAATGAATGTTTTGAATTTTCTCCAAAAGTAAAGTAGTTGCAAACTCATGCTTTTAGAGACTTGTTTGGGCTCATGAGAGGAGTAGAAAAACATCAAAAATTTCAGTCCTGCATGATTCTACCAAGAAATGTGTGTTCATTGAAACCGCTGGTTTTTGATAGTTTGGGCCCTATTGAATAATGAATGTTTTGAATTTTCTCCAAAAGTAAAGTAGTTGCAAACTCATCCTTTTAGAAACTTGTTTGGGCTGTTGAGAGGAGTAAACAACCATCAAAAATTTCAATCCTGCATGATTCTACCAAGAAATGTGATTCTTCATTCAAAACGCTGGTTTTTGCTATTGGGCTCTATTGAATAATGAATGTTTTGAATTTTCTCCAAAAGTAAAGTAGTTGCAAACGCATGCTTTTAGAGACTTGTTTGGGCTCATGAGAGGAGTAGAAAAACATCAAAAATTTCAGTCCTGCATGATTCTACCAAGAAATGTGTGTTCATTGAAACCGCTGGTTTTTGATAGTTTTGGCCCTATTGAATAATGAATGTTTTGAATTTTCTCCAAAAGTAAAGTAGTTGCAAACTCATCCTTTTAGAAACTTGTTTGGGCTGTTGAGAGGAGTAAAAAACCATCAAAAATTTCAATCCTGCATGATTCTACCAAGAAATGTGATTCTTCATTCAAAACGCTGGTTTTTGCTATTGGGCTCTATTGAATAATGAAGGTTTTGAATTTTCTCCAAAAGTAAAGTAGTTGCAAACTCATGCTTTTAGAGACTTGTTTGGGCTCATGAGAGGAGAAGAAAAACATCAAAAATTTCAGTCCTGCATGATTCTACCAAGAAATGTGTGTTCATTGGAACCGCTGGTTTTTGATAGTTTGGGCCCTATTGAATAATGAATGTTTTGAATTTTCTCCAAAAGTAAAGTAGTTGCAAACTCATCCTTTTAGAAACTTGTTTGGGCTGTTGAGAGGAGTAAAAACCCATCAAAAATTTCAATCCTGCATGATTCTACCAAGAAATGTGATTCTTCATTCAAAACCTGATTTTTGCTATTGGGCTCTATTGAATAATGAATGTTTTGAATTTTCTCCAAAAGTAAAGTAGTTGCAAACTCATCCTTTTAGAGACTTGTTTGGGCTCATGAGAGAAGTAGAAAAACATCAAAAATTTCAGTCCTGCACGATTCTACCAAGAAATGTGTGTTCATTCAAACCGCTGGTTTTTGATATTTTGGGCCCTATTGAATAATGAATGTTTTGAATTTTCTCCAAAAGTAAAGTAGTTGCAAACTCATCCTTTTAGAAACTTGTTTGGGCTGTTGAGAGGAGTAAAAAACCATCAAAAATTTCAATCCTGCATGATTCTACCAAGAAATGTGATTCTTCATTCAAAACCTGATTTTTGCTATTGGGCTCTATTAAATAATGAATGTTTTGAATTTTCTCCAAAAGTAAAGTAGTTGCAAACTCATGCTTTTAGAGACTTGTTTGGGCTCATGAGAGGAGTAGAAAAACATCAAAAATTTCAGTCCTGCATGATTCTACCAAGAAATGTGTGTTCATTGAAACCGCTGGTTTTTGATAGTTTGGGCCCTATTGAATATTGAATGTTTTGAATTTTCTCCAAAAGTAAAGTAGTTGCAAACTCATCCTTTTAGAGACTTGTTTGGGCTCATGAGAGAAGTAGAAAAACATCAAAAATTTCAGTCCTGCACGATTCTACCAAGAAATGTGTGTTCATTCAAACCGCTGGTTTTTGATATTTTGGGCCCTATTGAATAATGAATGTTTTGAATTTTCTCCAAAAGTAAAGTAGTTGCAAACTCATGCTTTTAGAGACTTGTTTGGGCTCATGAGAGGAGTAGAAAAACATCAAAAATTTCAATCCTGCATGATTCTACCAATGTGATTCTTCATTCAAAACGCTGCTTTTTGCTATTGGGCTCTATTGAATAATGAATGTTTTGATTTTTCTCCAAAAGTAAAGTAGTTGCAAACTCATGCTTTTAGAGACTTGTTTGGGCTCATGAGATGAGTAGAAAAACATCAAAAATTTCAGTCCTGCATAATTCTACCAAGACATGTGTGTTCATTGAAACGGCTGGTTTTTGATAGTTTGGGCCCTATTGAATAATGAATGTTTTGAATTTTCTCCAAAAGTAAAGTAGTTGCAAACTCATCCTTTTAGAAACTTGTTTGGGCTGTTGAGAGGAGTAAAAAACCATCAAAAATTTCAATCCTGCATGATTCTACCAAGAAATGTGATTCTTCATTCAAAACGCTGGTTTTTGCTATTGGGCTCTATTGAATAATGAATGTTTTGAATTTTCTCCAAAAGTAAAGTAGTTGCAAATGCATGCTTTTAGAGACTTGTTTGGGCTCATGAGAGGAGTAGAAAAACATCAAAAATTTCAGTCCTGCATGATTCTACCAAGAAATGTGTGTTCATTGAAACCGCTGGTTTTTGATAGTTTGGGCCCTATTGAATAATGAATGTTTTGAATTTTCTCCAAAAGTAAAGTAGTTGCAAACTCATCCTTTTAGAAACTTGTTTGGGCTGTTGAGAGGAGTAAAAAACCATCAAAAATTTCAATCCTGCATGATTCTACCAAGAAATGTGATTCTTCATTCAAAACGCTGGTTTTTGCTATTGGGCTCTATTGAATAATGAATGTTTTGAATTTTCTCCAAAAGTAAAGTAGTTGCAAACTCATGCTTTTAGAGACTTGTTTGGGCTCATGAGAGGAGAAGAAAAACATCAAAAATTTCAGTCCTGCATGATTCTACCAAGAAATGTGTGTTCATTGAAACCGCTGGTTTTTGATAGTTTGGGCCCTATTGAATAATGAATGTTTTGAATTTTCTCCAAAAGTAAAGTAGTTGCAAACTCATCCTTTTAGAAACTTGTTTGGGCTGTTGAGAGGAGTAAAAACCATCAAAAATTTCAATCCTGCATGATTTTACCAAGAAATGTGATTCTTCATTCAAAACCTGATTTTTGCTATTGGGCTCTATTGAATAGTGAATGTTTTGAATTTTCTCCAAAAGTAAAGTAGTTGCAAACTCATGCTTTTAGAGACTTGTTTGGGCTCATGAGAGGAGTAGAAAAACATCAAAAATTTCAGTCCTGCATGATTCTACCAAGAAATGTGTGTTCATTCAAACCGCTGGTTTTTGATAGTTTGGGCCCTATTGAATAATGAATGTTTTTAATTTTCTCCAAAAGTAAAGTAGTTGCAAACTCATCCTTTTAGAAACTTGTTTGGGCTGTTGAGAGGAGTAAAAAACCATCAAAAATTTCAATCCTGCATGATTCTACCAAGAAATGTGATTCTTCATTCAAAACGCTGGTTTTTGCTATTGGGCTCTACTGAATAATGAATGTTTTGAATTTTCTCCAAAAGTAAAGTAGTTGCAAACTCATGCTTTTAGAGACTTGTTTGGGCTCTTGAGAGGAGTAGAAAAACATCAAAAATTTCAGTCCTGCATGATTCCACCAAGAAATGTGTGTTCATTGAAACCGCTGGTTTTTGATAGTTTGGGCACTATTGAATAATGAATGTTTTGAATTTTCTGCAAAAGTAAAGTAGTTGCAAACTCATCCTTTTAGAAACTTGTTTGGGCTGTTGAGAGGAGTAAAAAACCATCAAAAATTTCAATCCTGCATGATTCTACCAAGAAATGTGATTCTTCATTCAAAACCTAATTTTTGCTATTGGGCTCTATTGAATAATGAATGTTTTGAATTTTCTCCAAAAGTAAAGTAGTTGCAAACTCATGCTTTTAGAGACTTGTTTGGGCTCATGAGAGGAGTAGAAAAACATCAAAAATTTCAGTCCTGCACGATTCTACCAAGAAATGTGTGTTCATTCAAACCGCTGGTTTTTGATATTTTGGGCCCTATTGAATAATGAATGTTTTGAATTTTCTCCAAAAGTAAAGTAGTTGCAAACTCATCCTTTTAGAAACTTGTTTGGGCTGTTGAGAGGAGTAAAAACCCATCAAAAATTTCAATCCTGCATGATTCTACCAAGAAATGTGATTCTTCATTCAAAACGTGATTTTTGCTTTTGGGCTCTATTGAATAATGAATGTTTTGAATTTTCTCCAAAAGTAAAGTAGTTGCAAACTCATGCTTTTAGAGACTTGTTTGGGCTCATGAGAGGAGTAGAAAAACATCAAAAATTTCAGTCCTGCATGATTCTACCAAGAAATGTGTGTTCATTGAAACCGCTGGTTTTTGATAGTTTGGGCCCTATTGAATATTGAATGTTTTGAATTTTCTCCAAAAGTAAAGTAGTTGCAAACTCATCCTTTTAGAGACTTGTTTGGGCTCATGAGAGAAGTAGAAAAACATCAAAAATTTCAGTCCTGCACGATTCTACCAAGAAATGTGTGTTCATTCAAACCGCTGGTTTTTGATATTTTGGGCCCTATTGAATAATGAATGTTTTGAATTTTCTCCAAAAGTAAAGTAGTTGCAAACTCATCCTTTTAGAAACTTGTTTGGGCTGTTGAGAGGAGTAAAAAACCATCAAAAATTTCAATCCTGCATGATTCTACCAAGAAATGTGATTCTTCATTCAAAACCTGATTTTTGCTATTGGGCTCTATGGAATAATGAATGTTTTGAATTTTCTCCAAAAGTAAAGTAGTTGCAAACTCATGCTTTTAGAGACTTGTTTGGGCTCATGAGAGGAGTAGAAAAACATCAAAAATTTCAGTCCTGCATGATTCTACCAAGAAATGTGTGTTCATTGAAACCGCTGGTTTTTGATAGTTTGGGCCCTATTGAATATTGAATGTTTTGAATTTTCTCCAAAAGTAAAGTAGTTGCAAACTCATCCTTTTAGAGACTTGTTTGGGCTCATGAGAGAAGTAGAAAAACATCAAAAATTTCAGTCCTGCACGATTCTACCAAGAAATGTGTGTTCATTCAAACCACTGGTTTTTGATATTTTGGGCCCTATTGAATAATGAATGTTTTGAATTTTCTCCAAAAGTAAAGTAGTTGCAAACTCATGCTTTTAGAGACTTGTTTGGGCTCATGAGAGGAGTAGAAAAACATCAAAAATTTCAATCCTGCATGATTCTACCAATGTGATTCTTCATTCAATACGCTGCTTTTTGCTATTGGGCTCTATTGAATAATGAATGTTTTGATTTTTCTCCAAAAGTAAAGTAGTTGCAAACTCATGCTTTTAGAGACTTGTTTGGGCTGTTGAGAGGAGTAAAAAAACATCAAAAATTTCAATCCTGCATGATTCTACCAAGAAATGTGATTCTTCATTCAAAACGCTGTTTTTTGCTATTGGGCTCTATTGAATAATGAATGTTTTGAATTTTCTCCAAAAGTAAAGTAGTTGCAAACTCATCCTTTTAGAGACTTGTTTGGGCTCATGAGAGGAGTAGAAAAACATCAAAAATTTCAGTCCTGCACGATTCTACCAAGAAATGTGTGTTCATTCAAACCGCTGGTTTTTGATATTTTGGGCCCTATTGAATAATGAATGTTTTGAACTTTCTCCAAAAGTAAAGTAGTTGCAAACTCATCCTTTTAGAAACTTGTTTGGGCTGTTGAGAGGAGTAAAAAACCATCAAAAATTTCAATCCTGCATGATTCTACCAAGAAATGTGATTCTTCATTCAAAACCTGATTTTTGCTATTGGGCTCTATTGAATAATGAATGTTTTGAATTTTCTCCAAAAGTAAAGTAGTTGCAAACTCATGCTTTTAGAGACTTGTTTGGGCTCATGAGAGGAGTAGAAAAATATCAAAAATTTCAGTCCTGCATGATTCTACCAAGAAATGTGATTCTTCATTCAAAACGCTGGTTTTTGCTATTGGGCTCTATTGAATAATGAATGTTTTGAATTTTCTCCAAAAGTAAAGTAGTTGCAAACGCATGCTTTTAGAGACTTTTTTGGGCTCATGAGAGGAGTAGAAAAACATCAAAAATTTCAGTCCTGTATGATTCTACCAAGAAATGTGTGTTCATTGAAACCGCTGGTTTTTGATAGTTTGGGCCCTATTGAATAATGAATGTTTTGAATTTTCTCCAAAAGTAAAGTAGTTGCAAACTCATGCTTTTAGAGACTTGTTTGGGCTGTTGAGAGGAGTAAAAAACCATCAAAAATTTCAATCCTGCATGATTTTACCAAGAAATGTGATTCTTCATTCAAAACCTGATTTTTGCTATTGGGCTCTATTGAATAGTGAATGTTTTGAATTTTCTCCAAAAGTAAAGTAGTTGCAAACTCATGCTTTTAGAGACTTGTTTGGGCTCATGAGAGGAGTAGAAAAACATCAAAAATTTCAGTCCTGCATGATTCTACCAAGAAATGTGTGTTCATTGAAACCGCTGGTTTTTGATAGTTTGGGCCCTATTGAATAATGAATGTTTTGAATTTTCTCCAAAAGTAAAGTAGTTGCAAACTCATCCTTTTAGAAACTTGTTTGGGCTGTTGAGAGGAGTAAAAAACCATCAAAAATTTCAATCCTGCATGATTCTACCAAGAAATGTGATTCTTCATTCAAAACGCTGGTTTTTGCTATTGGGCTCTATTGAATAGTGAATGTTTTGAATTTTCTCCAAAAGTAAAGTAGTTGCAAACTCATGCTTTTAGAGACTTGTTTGGGCTCATGAGAGGAGTAGAAAAACATCAAAAATTTCAGTCCTGCATGATTCTACCAAGAAATGTGTGTTCATTGAAACCGCTGGTTTTTGATAGTTTGGGCCCTATTGAATAATGAATGTTTTGAATTTTCTCCAAAAGTAAAGTAGTTGCAAACTCATGCTTTTAGAGACTTGTTTGGGCTCATGAGATGAGTAGAAAAACATCAAAAATTTCAGTCCTGCATGATTCTACCAAGACATGTGTGTTCATTGAAACGGCTGGTTTTTGATAGTTTGGGCCCTATTGAATAATGAATGTTTTGAATTTTCTCCAAAAGTAAAGTAGTTGCAAACTCATCCTTTTAGAAACTTGTTTGGGCTGTTGAGAGGAGTAAAAAACCATCAAAAATTTCAATCCTGCATGATTCTACCAAGAAATGTAATTCTTCATTCAAAACGCTGGTTTTTGCTATTGGGCTCTATTGAATAATGAATGTTTTGAATTTTCTCCAAAAGTAAAGTAGTTGCAAACTCATGCTTTTAGAGACTTGTTTGGGCTCATGAGAGGAGTAGAAAAACATCAAAAATTTCAGTCCTGCATGATTCTACCAAGAAATGTGTGTTCATTGAAACCGCTGGTTTTTGATAGTTTGGGCCCTATTGAATAATGAATGTTTTGAATTTTCTCCAAAAGTAAAGTAGTTGCAAACTCATCCTTTTAGAAACTTGTTTGGGCTGTTGAGAGGAGTAAAAACCATCAAAAATTTCAATCCTGCATGATTTTACCAAGAAATGTGATTCTTCATTCAAAACCTGATTTTTGCTATTGGGCTCTATTGAATAGTGAATGTTTTGAATTTTCTCCAAAAGTAAAGTAGTTGCAAACTCATGCTTTTAGAGACTTGTTTGGGCTCATGAGAGGAGTAGAAAAACATCAAAAATTTCAGTCCTGCATGATTCTACCAAGAAATGTGTGTTCATTCAAACCGCTGGTTTTTGATAGTTTGGGCCCTATTGAATAATGAATGTTTTTAATTTTCTCCAAAAGTAAAGTAGTTGCAAACTCATCCTTTTAGAAACTTGTTTGGGCTGTTGAGAGGAGTAAAAAACCATCAAAAATTTCAATCCTGCATGATTCTACCAAGAAATGTGATTCTTCATTCAAAACCTAATTTTTGCTATTGGGCTCTATTGAATAATGAATGTTTTGAATTTTCTCCAAAAGTAAAGTAGTTGCAAACTCATGCTTTTAGAGACTTGTTTGGGCTCATGAGAGGAGTAGAAAAACATCAAAAATTTCAGTCCTGCATGATTCTACCAAGAAATGTGTGTTCATTGAAACCGCTGGTTTTTGATAGTTTGGGCCCTATTGAATATTGAATGTTTTGAATTTTCTCCAAAAGTAAAGTAGTTGCAAACTCATCCTTTTAGAGACTTGCTTGGGCTCATGAGAGAAGTAGAAAAACATCAAAAATTTCAGTCCTGCACGATTCTACCAAGAAATGTGTGTTCATTCAAACCGCTGGTTTTTGATATTTTGGGCCCTATTGAATAATGAATGTTTTGAATTTTCTCCAAAAGTAAAGTAGTTGCAAACTCATCCTTTTAGAAACTTGTTTGGGCTGTTGAGAGGAGTAAAAAACCATCAAAAATTTCAATCCTGCATGATTCTACCAAGAAATGTGATTCTTCATTCAAAACCTGATTTTTGCTATTGGGCTCTATTGAATAATGAATGTTTTGAATTTTCTCCAAAAGTAAAGTAGTTGCAAACTCATGCTTTTAGAGACTTGTTTGGGCTCATGAGAGGAGTAGAAAAACATCAAAAATTTCAGTCCTGCATGATTCTACCAAGAAATGTGTGTTCATTGAAACCGCTGGTTTTTGATAGTTTGGGCCCTATTGAATATTGAATGTTTTGAATTTTCTCCAAAAGTAAAGTAGTTGCAAACTCATCCTTTTAGAGACTTGTTTGGGCTCATGAGAGAAGTAGAAAAACATCAAAAATTTCAGTCCTGCACGATTCTACCAAGAAATGTGTGTTCATTCAAACCGCTGGTTTTTGATATTTTGGGCCCTATTGAATAATGAATGTTTTGAATTTTCTCCAAAAGTAAAGTAGTTGCAAACTCATGCTTTTAGAGACTTGTTTGGGCTCATGAGAGGAGTAGAAAAACATCAAAAATTTCAATCCTGCATGATTCTACCAATGTGATTCTTCATTCAAAACGCTGCTTTTTGCTATTGGGCTCTATTGAATAATGAATGTTTTGATTTTTCTCCAAAAGTAAAGTAGTTGCAAACTCATGCTTTTAGAGACTTGTTTGGGCTCATGAGATGAGTAGAAAAACATCAAAAATTTCAGTCCTGCATGATTCTACCAAGAAATGTGATTCTTCATTCAAAACGCTGGTTTTTGCTATTGGGCTCTATTGAATAATGAATGTTTTGAATTTTCTCCAAAAGTAAAGTAGTTGCAAACTCATCCTTTTAGAAACTTGTTTGGGCTGTTGAGAGGAGTAAAAAACCATCAAAAATTTCAATCCTGCATGATTCTACCAAGAAATGTGATTCTTCATTCAAAACGCTGGTTTTTGCTATTGGGCTCTATTGAATAATGAATGTTTTGAATTTTCTCCAAAAGTAAAGTAGTTGCAAACTCATCCTTTTAGAAACTTGTTTGGGCTGTTGAGAGGAGTAAAAAAACATCAAAAATTTCAATCCTGCATGATTCTACCAAGAAATGTGATTCTTCATTCAAAACGCTGTTTTTTGCTATTGGGCTCTATTGAATAATGAATGTTTTGAATTTTCTCCAAAAGTAAAGTAGTTGCAAACTCATCCTTTTAGAGACTTGTTTGGGCTCATGAGAGGAGTAGAAAAACATCAAAAATTTCAGTCCTGCACGATTCTACCAAGAAATGTGTGTTCATTCAAACCGCTGGTTTTTGATATTTTGGGCCCTATTGAATAATGAATGTTTTGAACTTTCTCCAAAAGTAAAGTAGTTGCAAACTCATCCTTTTAGAAACTTGTTTGGGCTGTTGAGAGGAGTAAAAAACCATCAAAAATTTCAATCCTGCATGATTCTACCAAGAAATGTGATTCTTCATTCAAAACCTGATTTTTGCTATTGGGCTCTATTGAATAATGAATGTTTTGAATTTTCTCCAAAAGTAAAGTAGTTGCAAACTCATGCTTTTAGAGACTTGTTTGGGCTCATGAGAGGAGTAGAAAAATATCAAAAATTTCAGTCCTGCATGATTCTACCAAGAAATGTGATTCTTCATTCAAAACGCTGGTTTTTGCTATTGGGCTCTATTGAATAATGAATGTTTTGAATTTTCTCCAAAAGTAAAGTAGTTGCAAACGCATGCTTTTAGAGACTTTTTTGGGCTCATGAGAGGAGTAGAAAAACATCAAAAATTTCAGTCCTGTATGATTCTACCAAGAAATGTGTGTTCATTGAAACCGCTGGTTTTTGATAGTTTGGGCCCTATTGAATAATGAATGTTTTGAATTTTCTCCAAAAGTAATGTAGTTGCAAACTCATGCTTTTAGAGACTTGTTTGGGCTGTTGAGAGGAGTAAAAAACCATCAAAAATTTCAATCCTGCATGATTTTACCAAGAAATGTGATTCTTCATTCAAAACCTGATTTTTGCTATTGGGCTCTATTGAATAGTGAATGTTTTGAATTTTCTCCAAAAGTAAAGTAGTTGCAAACTCATGCTTTTAGAGACTTGTTTGGGCTCATGAGAGGAGTAGAAAAACATCAAAAATTTCAGTCCTGCATGATTCTACCAAGAAATGTGTGTTCATTGAAACCGCTGGTTTTTGATAGTTTGGGCCCTATTGAATAATGAATGTTTTGAATTTTCTCCAAAAGTAAAGTAGTTGCAAACTCATCCTTTTAGAAACTTGTTTGGGCTGTTGAGAGGAGTAAAAAACCATCAAAAATTTCAATCCTGCATGATTCTACCAAGAAATGTGATTCTTCATTCAAAACGCTGGTTTTTGCTATTGGGCTCTATTGAATAATGAATGTTTTGAATTTTCTCCAAAAGTAAAGTAGTTGCAAACTCATGCTTTTAGAGACTTGTTTGGGCTCATGAGAGGAGTAGAAAAACATCAAAAATTTCAGTCCTGCATGATTCTACCAAGAAATGTGTGTTCATTGAAACCGCTGGTTTTTGATAGTTTGGGCCCTATTGAATAATGAATGTTTTGAATTTTCTCCAAAAGTAAAGTAGTTGCAAACTCATCCTTTTAGAAACTTGTTTGGGCTGTTGAGAGGAGTAAAAAACCATCAAAAATTTCAATCCTGCATGATTCTACCAAGAAATGTGATTCTTCATTCAAAACCTGATTTTTGCTATTGGGCTCTATTGAATAATGAATGTTTTGAATTTTCTCCAAAAGTAAAGTAGTTGCAAACTCATGCTTTAAGAGACTTGTTTGGGCTCATGAGAGGAGTAGAAAAACATCAAAAATTTCAGTCCTGCACGATTCTACAAAGAAATGTGTGTTCATTCAAACCGCTGGTTTTTGATATTTTGGGCCCTATTGAATAATGAATGTTTTGAATTTTCTCCAAAAGTAAAGTAGTTGCAAACTCATCCTTTTAGAAACTTGTTTGGGCTGTTGAGAGGAGTAAAAACCCATCAAAAATTTCAATCCTGCATGATTCTACCAAGAAATGTGATTCTTCATTCAAAACCTGATTTTTGCTATTGGGCTCTATTGAATAATGAATGTTTTGAATTTTCTCCAAAAGTAAAGTAGTTGCAAACTCATCCTTTTAGAGACTTGTTTGGGCTCATGAGAGAAGTAGAAAAACATCAAAAATTTCAGTCCTGCACGATTCTACCAAGAAATGTGTGTTCATTCAAACCGCTGGTTTTTGATATTTTGGGCCCTATTGAATAATGAATGTTTTGAATTTTCTCCAAAAGTAAAGTAGTTGCAAACTCATCCTTTTAGAAACTTGTTTGGGCTGTTGAGAGGAGTAAAAAACCATCAAAAATTTCAATCCTGCATGATTCTACCAAGAAATGTGATTCTTCATTCAAAACGCTGGTTTTTGCTATTGGGCTCTATTGAATAATGAATGTTTTGAATTTTCTCCAAAAGTAAAGTAGTTGCAAACTCATGCTTTTAGAGACTTGTTTGGGCTCATGAGAGGAGTAGAAAAACATCAAAAATTTCAGTCCTGCATGATTCTACCAAGAAATGTGTGTTCATTGAAACCGCTGGTTTTTGATAGTTTGGGCCCTATTGAATAAGGAATGTTTTGAATTTTCTCCAAAAGTAAAGTAGTTGCAAACTCATCCTTTTAGAAACTTGTTTGGGCTGTTGAGAGGAGTAAAAAACCATCAAAAATTTCAATCCTGCATGATTTTACCAAGAAATGTGATTCTTCATTCAAAACCTGATTTTTGCTATTGGGCTCTATTGAATAGTGAATGTTTTGAATTTTCTCCAAAAGTAAAGTAGTTGCAAACTCATGCTTTTAGAGACTTGTTTGGGCTCATGAGAGGAGTAGAAAAATATCAAAAATTTCAGTCCTGCATGATTCTACCAAGAAATGTGTGTTCATTGAAACCGCTGGTTTTTGATAGTTTGGGCCCTATTGAATAATGAATGTTTTGAATTTTCTCCAAAAGTAAAGTAGTTGCAAACTCAACCTTTTAGAAACTTGTTTGGGCTGTTGAGAGGAGTAAAAAACCATCAAAAATTTCAATCCTGCATGATTCTACCAAGAAATGTGATTCTTCATTCAAAACGCTGGTTTTTGCTATTGGGCTCTATTGAATAATGAATGTTTTGAATTTTCTCCAAAAGTAAAGTAGTTGCAAACTCATGCTTTTAGAGACTTGTTTGGGCTCATGAGAGGAGTAGAAAAACATCAAAAATTTCAGTACTGCATGATTCTACCAAGAAATGTGTGTTCATTGAAACCGCTGGTTTTTGATAGTTTGGGCCCTATTGAATAATGAATGTTTTGAATTTTCTCCAAAAGTAAAGTAGTTGCAAACTCATCCTTTTAGAAACTTGTTTGGGCTGTTGAGAGGAGTAAAAAACCATCAAAAATTTCAATCCTGCATGATTTTACCAAGAAATGTGATTCTTCATTCAAAACCTGATTTTTGCTATTGGGCTCTATTGAATAGTGAATGTTTTGAATTTTCTCCAAAAGTAAAGTAGTTGCAAACTCATGCTTTTAGAGACTTGTTTGGGCTCATGAGAGGAGTAGAAAAACATCAAAAATTTCAGTCCTGCATGATTCTACCAAGAAATGTGTGTTCATTCAAACCGCTGGTTTTTGATAGTTTGGGCCCTATTGAATAATGAATGTTTTGAATTTTCTCCAAAAGTAAAGTAGTTGCAAACTCATCCTTTTAGAAACTTGTTTGGGCTGTTGAGACGAGTAAAAAACCATCAAAAATTTCAATCCTGCATGATTCTACCAAGAAATGTGATTCTTCATTCAAAACCTGATTTTTGCTATTGGGCTCTATTGAATAATGAATGTTTTGAATTTTCTCCAAAAGTGAAGTAGTTGCAAACTCATGCTTTTAGAGACTTGTTTGGGCTCATGAGAGGAGTAGAAAAACATCAAAAATTTCAGTCCTGCATGATTCTACCAAGAAATGTGTGTTCATTCAAACCGCTGGTTTTTGATAGTTTGGGCCCTATTGAATAATGAATGTTTTGAATTTTCTCCAAAAGTAAAGTAGTTGCAAACTCATCCTTTTAGAAACTTGTTTGGGCTGTTGAGAGGAGTAAAAAACCATCAAAAATTTCAATCCTGCATGATTCTACCAAGAAATGTGATTCTTCATTCAAAACGCTGGTTTTTGCTATTGGGCTCTATTGAATAATGAATGTTTTGAATTTTCTCCATTTTCAATGAACTTTATTAAATTTTAAAATATAATAACAGTAATGTTTTCCAGTGGGATTCCAATGTAGATATCACATATGTAATAAATAAGAAAGAGGGGAGGGGAGGGGGGGGAAGGTATGGTAGGGTATGGAATGGGAAGGGAAAGAAGTTTGGAGTGATTTTTAGTTGTTTTATTGAGACACACAAAGGTCAAACCAAAGGGTAAAAGGAAGGAAGGATAAAAAAGGGGGGGGGAGGGGAAATATAACAGTAATTTTACAATTATGAGATCAGTTGAGATAAACAACTAACAATAACAGTACATTTACCAAATTGCAGGTACAATAGAAGTAAATTCAAATACAAATTAGCCGTTGTTTAATAAAGCAATAATGCGGTTAGGGAGTTGTATATAATAAACAATAACCCTAATAAAATCAAATTGGACTAGGAGTGAATGAGAGAGATCAAAGCTAAGCTAGGAAGTGCTAAAATCTGACCAACATTTCCACCTCTTACAATAAGTCATATAGTAGTTATTAGCGATAGCATGGCTTTTTTCGTATGAATCATGAAGATTCATTTTATCAATGATGTCACTAAGTCTGGGAATTGAGTCTTCTTTCCAAAAGGTAGCTATCGCATTTTTGGTTATTAAGAATAGATGGATAACGACGGATCGGTGATGGGGATGAATATCTTCAAGATCCAGGGATAACAAGGCCTTATGTGGAGTTAAAATGATTTTAGTTTTAGTAATCTTGTTAATTAAGTCAGAGATTTCGGACCATAAAGGTCTGATTCTTGAACAATCCCAGAACATGTGGAGTAAACTACCAACTTCACCACAATTCCTCCAGCAATCAGGGGATCTACCAGGAAAGATTTTTGCTAGTTTAAAGGGGGTAAAGTACCATCTAGACAGGATTTTAAAGAATGATTCGTGAAGATTAGCACATATATTAGACGAGTATGTTGATTTTAGTGCTTTAGACCATTGTTGTTGAGTTCTCGAAATGTTGAGGTCCTTTTCCCAGTTGAGCATAAAAGTGGTTTTTTCTGGTGCATCACTAGAATTAAGAAAATCGTAAATATTTCTCGACTTCCAATAGTATTTATTACCGGGATTACATATCAATAAGCTTGTGGAGTCTGTTAGAAAAGTTCTTTTTCTCAAAAGCTTCTTAATAAGTTTCTTTAAGTTAGATAGAAATTGAAAGTCGTCAGTAGTAAGATTAAATTTAATTCGGAGTAAATTGTTGCAGAAAAATTGTTTACCATTATGCAAGTCCGCTAGTTTTTTAATACCAACCTTTTCCCAATTTGAAGGAATTTCCTTTTCCAATATTAAGCCAAAGGTTTTAAGAGAGATATTTTTAATTTGTTGATATTTGGAGCCTTTTTTGGTGTGTATTTGAGGTTTGGCTAAGTTTTTCCAAGCTTGTAGTGTGGCTGAAGTTGTTGGAGGAAGATGTGATAAGCAATTAAATCATAGAATCATAGAATCGTAGAGTTGGAAGGGACCTCCTGGGCCATCTGGTCCAACCCCCTGCTCAAAGCAGGATTCGCTAAATCATCCCAGTCAGATGTCTGTCCAGCCTCTGTTTGAAGACTTCCATTGAAGGAGAACTCACCACTTCTCGTGGCAGCCTGTTCCACTCATTGATCACTCTAACTGTCAAAAAGTTTTTTCTAATATCTAATCTGTGTCTCCTCCCATTCAGTTTCATCCCATTGCTTCTAGTCTTTCCTTGTGCAAATGAGAATAAAGTTGATCCTTCTATAATGTGACAGCCCTTTAGATATTTGTAGACAGCTATTAAGTCTCCTCTCAGTCTTCTCTTTTGCAAACCAAACATTCCCAAATCCTGCAACCTTTCCTCATAAGACAGGGTTTGCAGACCGGTCACCATTCTGGTCGCTCTTTTCTGAACTTGCTCCAGTTTGTTGATGTCTTTTTTAAAATGTGGTGCCCAAAACTGGACACAATATTCCAGATGAGGTCTGACCAAAGAGGAGTAGAGGGAAATAATGACTTCACGTGATCTAGACTGTATGCTTCTGTTAATACATCCTAGAATTGCATTTGCCTTTTTTGCTGCTGCATCACACTGTTGACTCATATTCAGTCTGTGATCTATTAGTATACCCAAGTCTTTTTCACATGTGCTGTCACTTAGCCCTATTCCTCCCATTCTATATATGCTTTTTCCATTTTTATTGCCCAGATGTAGTACTTTGCATTTCTCCCTGTTAAAAACCATTCTGTTAGTTGCTGCCCACTTCTCCAGTTTATTTAAATCTTTTTGAATCCTCTCTCTCTCTTCTCTAGTATTAGCTATCCCTCCTAGCTTTGTGTCATCAGCAAATTTAATCAGTTTACCCTCAATTCCTTCATCTAAATCGTTGATAAAGATGTTGAACAATACAGGGCCCAGGACAGAGCCCTGTGGTACCCCACTTGAGACATTCTTCCAACTGGATGTGCAGCCATTTACGACCACTCTTTGGGTCCGATCACTAAGCCAGTTATGAATCCACCTAACAGTTGCCTTGTCCATTCCATACTTAATCATTTTTTCAATAAGGATTGTATGAGAGACTTTGTCAAATGCTTTGCTGAAGTCAAGATATACTATATCTACAGCATTTCCTTGATCCACCCAATCAGTGATACCGTCATAGAAGGAAATTAAGTTAGTCTGACATGACTTATTAGTTACAAACCCATGCTGACTCTGTTTAATCACTTCATTCTTATCCAGGTATTGACATATATGTTGTTTAATAATTTGTTCAAAGATCTTTCCTGGTATAGAAGTCAGACTCACCGGCCTATAGTTACCTGGGTCCACCTTCTTCCCCTTTTTGAAGATAGGAACAACATTTGCTCTTCTCCAGTCTTCTGGCACTTCTCCTGTTCTCCAAGAATTTTCAAAGATTATAGAGAGGGGTTCAAAAATTTCTTCTGCTATCTCCTTCAGTACTCTGGGGTGTAATTCATCTGGACCTGGAGACTTGAATTCATTTAGGCTAGCTAAGTGTTTCCTCACTATCTTTCTGTTTATAGATATCCTGGATTCTTCTATTCCCTTAATAGGACAGTGAATAACAGTTGATGTTACATTTCCTTTCTGAGAGAAAACAGATGCAAAATAGGAATTTAAAAGTTCAGCCTTCTCAACATCCTGTCTTACCATTTCATCATTTTCATCCTGTAAAAATCCTATAGCATCTTTGGCTTTTCTTTTACTTTTGACATATCCCCAAAATCCTTTATTATTGCTTTTGACATCTCTTGCAAGCCTCAATTCATTTTCAGCTTTAGCAAATCTGATTTGTGCCCTGCAGGTTCTGCAGACAGCATTATATTCTTCTTTAGATATGCCTCCCTCTTTCCATTTTATAAACATTTTTTTCTTCCTTTTTAGCATGTGCTTAAGTTCTGTGTTCATTCATCCTGGTTTCCTTAACTGCTTCCTATTCTTCCCTCTTTTCGGAATTGTTAACAACTGTGCTTTGAGAATTTCATTTTTCAAGATTTCCCATCCTTCCTGGACATTTTTGTCTTTAAGGATATCCAGCCATTGGATCCCTCCAATTCTCTTTCTGAATCCCTTAAAATCTGCCTTTCTGAAATCTAACCTTGACGTCTGAGTCTTCACAGGTCTTCCGCCTCTAGTTATCCAAAATTCTAAAATAGCATGGTCGCTACCTCCTAGGGTCCCAGCCACTTTTACCTCCTCAACCATTTCCTCCCTGTTTATAAGGATTAGATCCAAGGTAGCAGTTCCCCTTGTTTTCTCCCTTACCTTTTGGAAGATAAAGTTGTCAGCAAGAGAGGATAAGAATTTCCTTGACCTGTTAGTTTTGCCTGAGAGAGATTCCCAACAAATGTCTGGATAGTTGAAATCTCCCATGACAACTATGTCATATTTTTTGGAGAACTTGGCCATTTGATGCATAAAGAGTTCATCCATAGCTTCAGCTTGCACAGGCGGCCTGTAGTAAATGCCTACAATGGTGTCCTTTCCATTGTTCTGTCCTTGTATTCTTACCCAAACAGTTTCCACAGAACTCCCAGTCTCTGAAGCTTCAATCTCTGTGCAGATATACGCGTTTCTAACATACAATGCGACACCCCCTCCTCGTTTATCAAGTCTGTTTCTTGCAAATAAGTTGTATCCTTCTAGTCTTGTATTCCAATCATGTGTATTGTCCCACCAAGTTTCAGTGATTCCAATGACATCATATTTCTTTTCCTGTGTTAGTAGTTCCAATTCTCCTTGTTTGTTGCCCATGCTTTGTGCATTAGTATAGAAACATTTTAGTTTGTGATTGGTTTCTCGTTCTCCAATATTTTTATTAATTAGATTCTTTCGTCTTTGTTCTTCCTTTCCACTTCTAATAGCAGAGTTCTCAATAGCATTTGTCAGGTGTATGGCTTTTTCTGGTCTTTTGCTTCCCTTCCCATGTTGTTCTAGTTTAAAGCTCTCCTTACAAGTGTAGCAAGGCGACTTCCAAATACATGCTTTCCAGTCTTCGTAAGGTGCACCCCATCTCTAGCATGTAGTCCATCGTATAAGTAGTTCACTCCGTGATCCAGAAATCCAAATCGTTGCTGACGGCACCATCGACGTAGCCAGTTGTTCACCTGCAGAATCTTATTCCACCTCCTTGTTCCATGGCCATCCACTGGGAGGATGGAAGAGAAGACCACCTGCACTCCCAGTTCTTTCACTTTCTTGCCTAAGTCTTCAAAGTCTCTGCAGATGGTTTCCAGGTCGTTTCTTGCAGTGTCATTTGTCCCCACATGTAGTAGCAGGAATGGGTAGTCATCTGTAGGTCTGAAGAGTCCTGATATCCTGTCAGACACATCTTTAATTTTTGCACCTGGAAGACAACACATTTCTCTTGAAGTTATATCCGGTATGCAGATAGCGGCCTCTGTTCCTCTCAACAGGGAATCCCCCATGACCACCACTCTCCGTTTCTTCTTCACAACATTTTTCTTTCTCCATCCAGGAGGACTCTGAAGGCGTACAAGGTTGCTGCTTGTTGGCAAAGTCTTATCCTGATGTATTTCTTCATTGTTTTCCTGCGTGAGAGCCTGGTACTGGTTTCTGAGCAGTATGGGTGCTGACTGCCTCCTGATCCTCCTGCTTCTCTGGGTCACATGTCTCCATTCCTCTGTTTCTTCAGGTGCACTTCGAATTTCTTCTCTTTCTGTAACATGAAGAGATAATTCTGCTCTGTCCAAGAACTCTTCACCTTCCTTAATGATCTTCAACGTAGCTAACCTCTCTTCGAGATTTTGCAACTTTTCCTCCAACAGGGACACAAGCTTGCATTTGTGGCATGTGAAGTTTGGCTTTTCCACTGGTAAGTCTGTGAACATGTAGCAAGAAATGCAGCTCACCAAATGGCTCCTGGCCTCTTCCATCTTGAGATTTCTTAAAAACGATGAAAGATGAGTCCAAATTCAAGACTCTTCCCCTGGTTTTCCGATTTCCTCTTTTCAGCTGCAACGGCCAAAACCCAGTGATCGTTGAGCTTGCGGAGACTCTTCACTTATCCCAGAAGGCACTGGGAATATGCAAATGATCTCCTCAAGACTCTTCCCCTGGTTTTCCGATTTCCTCTTTTCAGCTGCAATGGCCAAAACCCAGTGATCGTTGAGCTCGCGGAGACTCTTCACTTATCCCAGAAGGCACTGGGAATATGCAAATGATCTCCTCAAGACTCTTCCCCTGGTTTTCCGATTTCCTCTTTTCAGCTGCAACGGCCAAAACCCAGTGATCGTTGAGCTCGCGGAGACTCTTCACTTATCCCAGAAGGCACTGGGAATATGCAAATGATCTCCTCAAGACTCTTCCCCTGGTTTTCCAATTTCCTCTTTTCAGCTGCAACGGCCAAAACCCAGTGATCGTTGAGCTCGCGGAGACTCTTCACTTATCCCAGAAGGCACTGGGAATATGCAAATGATCTCCTCAAGACACTTCCCCTGGTTTTTGTCAACCCATCCAAAATCAGTCTTGATAGCGGAGTATTTTTGTTCCAGCATCTCTCTATATCTACCCATATTGGGCAATTATCCTGATTAAACCATGGTAGGGATTGCATTATGAGATTTGAGTAGTAATAATTAACTAAGTTAGGAAGGGCTAAACCTCCCTCAATTTTCCCTCTAGTGAGTGAAAGGAATGCTACTCTGGCTTTTTTTTGTTAGAAACAAATTTGTTTACTAAGGATTGCAATTGTCTGATATATTTAAGGGGAATGGAAAGAGGCAAACACCTGAAAATGTAAAGTATCTTAGGGAGAGTGAGAAGTTTAAAGAGAACTATCCTCCCTACCCACGAAATTTCATGCTTAGAGTGAGTATTAAATTCGATTTGAGTACTTTTAATGAGATTCTGCATATTCACTTCAATAGTTTTGGCAAAATTCCTAGTTATGGAGATGCCTAAATACAAAATTGCATCTTTTTCCCATTCAAATTTGGTAATGTTTTTAATACTAGTGATGGTTTCATTGCTAAGGAAAAAATCTAGAATTTTCGATTTCGTGTCATTTATTCTATAAAAGGAGACCCTAGAGAATTTTTCAATAATAGGAAGAACACCTTTAATTGAATCCAGTGGGTTTGAGAGACTTAATATAATATCGTCAGCAAATAATCTTATCTTATATTGTGTCTCACCTATTTGGATGCCCTTGACAAATTGGTTGGATCTAATAGTTTCTGCTAGAGGTTCCATTATTAACGCAAAAAGTAAAGGCGAAAGGGGACATCCTTGTCTAGTGCCATTTGTAATCAAAATTTGCTTAGATAGATGGTTATTAGCGTATATATTAGCAGAAGGGGATGAATAAAGTGCCATTATTGTATTTATTAATTTAGAACCGAAACCAAATTTGTTTAGGGTGGCGGTTAAAAATTGCCAATTGACTCTGTCAAAGGCTTTTTCAGCGTCCAGAGCAAGGAGTAATGATGGAATCTTTTTGGTTTTGATATGGTTTATTAAATTAAATATTCTCCTAGTTCCATCGCTAGTTTGTCGACCAGCTATAAAGCCCAATTGATCTCTATGAACTATGTTTGGTAGTATTTTTTTCATTCTTGTAGCGATAATTTTAGAATAAATTTTAACATCGGTATTAATTAGTGAAATAGGCCTATAGTTTTTGACGGAATCTAGATCTCCTTTCGGTTTAGGAATTAAGGATATAATGGCCTGCAGCATCTCTTGAGGAAATTTCCCAGTTTCAGAAGCTCTATTAAAAACCCTAGTTAAATACGGAGTCAATAAAGAGGCAAAGGTCAAGTAATAGTCATTTGAGAAACCATCAGGACCCGGTGATTTCTTAGTTTTGAGTGATTTAATGGCCTCTAGTACCTCAAGATCTGAAAAGGGAACCTCAAGAGATGATAGTTGTTGATTAGAGAATTTGGGTAAAGTAAGATGTGTAAGAAACTCATTAATTTTTTGTTTATTTGGTTGTGAAATACTTTGGTCATCTTTAAGATTATATAATGAAGTATAATAGTCAGCAAATTTGTTGACTATATCTGCCGGGTTGACTAGGTGCTCACCGTTATGTTTAATTTTATTGATCCTGTTCTTGATTCTATTCATTTTGAATTTTTGGGCCATAATCTTAGTCGGCTTGTTAAAAGAAGAGTAATAATTCGATTTCATGCTTTTAGCAAATTTTTCATATTCATTAAAAAGGATCGCTCTTAATTTAGTTCTAAGTTTGATAATTTCCAGATGAAGATTTGTAGAGGGATGAGTTAAGTTTTTCTGAGTGTCCTCTTTGTGTTTTAATTCTAATTGTATTTTATTTATCTCTGCTTGATTCAGTTTTTTATTTTTATAGGAAATATGTATCATTGTACCCCTAACAACTGCCTTGTGGGCATTCCAAATTGTAAAAGGGCTCATGCCATCTGTGTCATTTTCTAAAAAAAAATTTGTAATAGACGATTCGATTTCTTTTTTTGAATCAGGTTTGTGTAATAGTGAAGAATTACATCTCCATAATGGGTGATGATTTGTTGCTCTACCTAGTAGAACTTCACATAAAACAGGCGCGTGATCTGAAAAGGTTCTGGGAAGGATCTCGATTTTTTTGAATTTGGAAATGGAAAGGGAATCTGTAATAAAAAGGTCTATTCTAGAAAAGGTTTTGTGGACCGATGAATAGTGGGTAAATTCCAGGGAAGAAGTATTAAGACACCTGAAAATGTCTAAATATTCATGATTAATAAGCCAATTACCTAACTCTGGAAAAGCTGATCTGGTGGGAGAAGTGGAATCATAAACGCCATTAGGGACAATATTAAAGTCCCCAGCCACAATCAATGTACCTTTTTTAACCTCCTGTATTTTATTTTCCAGATTATTAAAGTAGCGCATCTGGCCATCATTAGGCGCATAAACATTAACTAGGGTGGTTAATTGGTTTTCTATCAGACATATTAGAATTAGGTATCTTCCCTCTAAGTCGGAAATCTGTTCAATTATTTCAAAAGAAACTGAATTTTTAATCAAAGTAATCACTCCGGCCTTTTTAGACTCATTTAAAGATTTAAATAAATGTGGGAAATTCTTGTTTTCTATTCCAGGATGCCCTGATTTAGCTAATTTCACTTCCTGGAGACAGATTATATCTGCTTTGCTTCTTTTGATCTCTCTCCATGTCCAGTACCACTTAACGGGACTATTTAAACCCCTAACATTGAAAGATAAAATCTTAACCATAAACTAAAGAACAATGAACAAATAAACCGCAACACCAATAGAGGAAGCAACTGCAACTCGCAGATAAACTCCCAAAATGGGGAAAGTTCGTGTAACTCTGTAGGAAGCCTCCCACAAGAAAGAAGAAACTGATATATATATAAATTTTTCTTCAGCCCGGAGTCTCTCCTCTTTTATCGATGGAGTCTAGAAACTTCATACCCTCCTGTGGAGACAAAATCGAAATCACCCTACCACCCTGGCTAATGAGGAGTTTAGTAGGGAACCCCCACCTGTACATCACACCTTTCTTCCTTAATAAAGTAGTTACCTCATTAAAATTTTTCCTTGACTGAATAGTATCTTTAGAGAGGTCCGCAAACGATTTGATATGATCATAAGGGTGGGGTAGATGTTTGTTAGTTCTAAGGTAATTTAAGAATTTTTCTTTCGTGGAGAAGAAATGGAATCTAAGTATAGTGTCTCTAGGGACATCGGATGGTAAGGATCCAGGGCGAGGTAGTCTATGTATTCTATCAATCATAAGTTCTGGTTCTGGAATAGATGGCAGGATTTTAATTAATATTTCTTTAACATAATTCTGTAAGCTGTTTTGGTTTATCTTTTCTGAAATACCTCTCAATTTTAAGTTATTTCTTCTATTACGGTCCTCGAGGTCAGCTAATTTGTTACGTAGGAAGGTAATCTCTTTTTGAGTATCATATTGTTGTTTTTGAAGGGTCTCTGATTTTTTCTCCAGAACCTCTATTTTGGTGACATTTTTATCAATCCTAGTATTGATTGTATCAATTTTAATTTGTAAGCGGTTAGTATTTTCATCCAGGGTTGATTTTATAGATCTATTAAAGGCTTGCATTATATCTTTGATATATTGTTCAGAAGCCCCCTTCTCCGAGGCCTGAATATCATCAAGGCCTGTAAGAGTACTTGAGTCCTTACTGACAGAGCCAGAGTCTAATCTAGGCCTACATTTATCTGGGCTTTGTAGGGGAGAAGCTTCATAAAATTCTTCTTCATCTGAAAGAGCAGAAATACTCCCCAGCTTAGGCTCGTCTCTCTTAGCCTTGATTTAACTTAACCAACTCTTCTACTACTACTACTACTACTCTTAATCACCTCTATATGGGAGGCATTGCACTGTATTCAATCTGTCAGTAAAATAACGATCTATCTTGGCCTTTGCTGCTTGGTAGGTACAGGTGTGACAAGCTGCAGTAAAATGTTTGGCTTTGGATAGCTACATTTCTGCACACCCACCTGCTACAAGGCCTGCAGCCCCTTCCCCTCAGTACTTCCCCAGTCTTAATTCAAGCATTCAATTCCTACCACATCCCTCATGCAATGATATGTCGTTTCATTTTTGAAACATTGTCCCCCTCTTGTGGCCTTCCAACTTTGAAATTTACTGTTCAATTTTGAATTAATTCATATATGAATTAAATGGAAAAGCAACGATTTATCTGGCGAGTTATTTGAATGTTCGGCCTACGTCCACCTCTCTGACAGACGGTATTCTAGTGGCTTGTAGCAGCAGCAGCAGCAGCAGCTAGGTGTGCTGCTTGCCTGCAGTAAATAGGATGTGTTCCATCCATGGAACACTGTGATAGGAATCATGCCATTCATAGAACACAATGCTTGGATGTGTTCTATTCCTGGAACAATGGGACCACGTGTCACAATGGGACCACGTGTCACAATGGGCAGCCCACAGTCTGTAGCAGCTGCGCAGTAGTAGTCAGCTTCAGTCTGCTGAGGGAGCCTCAGCAGACAGGTGGGCGATGCTCGCCAGGGAGATGGAAAAATAGCTTGCTCACTTCACTCCACGCATCATTTCAGTATCTGCAGTTCCTCTGAGAATGGTGCACTCACTCTCTTAAGCGGTTTCCAAAGACAGATTGAATTGAAATCGGGATACACAAGTAGTGTTTTCAAAGCATGATTTGAATGCTTTTTTCAAATGTCGTTGCTCTGTAATTAGTTTTTCTTGGTCCAAGATGCACATTTCCAATTCCTTAGCCTTGATTTAACTTGACCAACTCTTCTACTACTACTACTACTACTCTTATTCACCTCTATATGGGAGGCATTGCACTGTATTCAATCTGTCAGTAAAATAACGATCTATCTTGGCCTTTGCTGCTTGGTAGGTACAGGTGTGACAAGCTGCAGTAATGTGTTTGGCTTTGGATAGCTACATTTCTGCACACCCACCTGCTACAAGGCCTGCAGCCCCTTCCCCTCAGTACTTCCCCAGTCTTAATTCAAGCATTCAATTCCTACCACATCCCTCATGTAATGATATGTCGTTTCATTTTTGAAACATTGTCCCCCTCTTGTGGCCTTCCAACTTTGAAATTTACTGTTCAATTTTGAATTAATTCATATATGAATTAAATGGAAAAGCAACGATTTATCTGGCGAGTTATTTGAATGTTCGGCCTACGTCCACCTGTCTGACAGACGGTATTCTAGTGGCTTGTAGCAGCAGCAGCAGCAGCAGCAGCAGCAGCTAGGTGCGCTGCTTGCCTGCAGTAAATAGGATGTGTTCCATCCATGGAACACTGTGATAGGAATCATGCCATTCATAGAACACAATGCTTGGATGTGTTCAATTCCTGGAACAATGGGACCACATGTCACAATGGGACCACGTGTCACAATGGGCAGCCCACAGTCTGTAGCAGCTGCACAGTAGTAGTCAGCTTCAGTCTGCTGAGGGAGCCTCAGCAGACAGGTGGGTGATGCTCGCCAGGGAGATGGAAAAAGAGCTTGCTCACTTCACTCCACGCATCATTTCAGTATCTGCAGTTCCTCTGAGAATGGTGCACTCACTCTCTTAAGCGGTTTCCAAAGACAGATTGAATTGAAATCGGGATACACAAGTAGTGTTTTCAAAGCATGATTTGAATGCTTTTTTCAAATGTCGTTGCTCTGTAATTAGTTTTTCTTGGTCCAAGTTGCACATTTCCAATTCCTTAGCCTTGATTTAACTTGATCAAATCTTCTACTACTACTACTACTACTCTTATTCACCTCTATATGGGAGGCATTGCACTGTATTCAATCTGTCAGTAAAATAACTATCTAGCCCGCTCATGCCGCTTACACCTAAAGAACATCTCTAGAATCCGCCCTTTTCTCACCATGGAAACAACAAAAACTCTCACTGTCGCCCTGATCCACTCCCGCCTGGACTACTGTAATGCTCTATTAATTGGCCTCCCTCTCACTCGACTCTCCCCTCTCCAGTCTATCCTTAATGCAGCAGCCAGGGTTGTCCATCTGGCTAATCGTTACTCAGACGCGTCCGCTCTTCGCCAGTCGTTACACTGGCTGCCAATTCATTACAGGGTACAATTCAAAGTACTTGTTCTCACCCACAAAGCTCTCCACAGTGCGGCACCCCCTTACATCTCCTCCCTCATTTCTGTCTATCGGCCTAACCGACCGCTGCGCTCTGCAAATGACTTTCGACTAACCTCTGCCCTAATCCGTACCTCCCACTCCCGACTCCAAGACTTCTCCCGTGCTGCGCCAATCCTCTGGAATGCTCTACCCCAAGATATTAGGATCATCCACAATTTGCATAGTTTTAGGCGCTCGCTCAAAACGCATTTGTTCAGAGCGGCCTATCACATTCAGTAATCAAAGTCATGTTATGTTTGTGTGTGTGTAGCCCATTCACTATCTCCATCTAACCCCCACCCCCTGAAGATGGCTGGACCGTCATTGTAAATACATCATTGTAAATACAAACCTATGCTTTGTATCTCCCCCACCTCATTGTAGATTGTAAGCTCCACAAGCAGGGTCGTCTTATTTCGCTTTAATTATTGTATTGTTAACGTTGTTACTTATGACTGTTGTGTTTGAAACTGTTCAACTGTAAAGAGCTGCGGAATATGTTGGCGCTATATAAAGAAAGATTATTATTATTATTATTATTATTATTATCTTCTCCTTTGCTGCTTGGTAGGTACAGGTGTGACAAGCTGCAGTAATATGTTTGGCTTTGGATAGCTACATTTCTGCACACACACCTGCTACAAGGCCTGCAGCCCCCTCCCCTCAGTACTTCCCCAGTCTTAATTCATGCATTCAATTCCTACCACATCCCTCATGCAATGATATGTCGTTTCATTTTTGAAATATTGTCCCCCTCTTGTGGCCTTCAAACTTTGAAATTTACTGTTCAATTTTGAATTAATTAATATATGAATTAAATGGAAAAGCAACGATTTATCTGGCGAGTTATTTGAAGGTTCGGCCTACGTCCACCTGTCTGACAGACGGTATTCTAGTGGCTTGAAGCAGCAGCAGCAGCAGCTAGGTGCGCTGCTTGCCTGCAGTAAATAGGATGTGTTCCATCCATGGAACACTGTGATAGGAATCATGCCATTCATAGAACACAATGCTTGGATGTGTTCTATTCCTGGAACAATGGGACCACGTGTCACAATGGGACCGCGTGTCACAATGGGCAGCCCACAGTCTGTAGCAGCTGCGCAGTAGTAGTCAGCTTCAGTCTGCTGAGGGAGCCTCAGCAGACAGGTGGGCGATGCTCGCCAGGGAGATGGAAAAAGAGCTTGCTCACTTCACTCCACGCATCATTTCAGTATCTGCAGTTCCTCTGAGAATAGTGCACTCACTCTCTTAAGCGGTTTCCAAAGACAGATTGAATTGAAATCGGGATACACAAGTAGTGTTTTCAAAGCATTATTTGAATGCTTTTTTCAAATGTCGTTGCTCTATAATTAGTTTTTCTTGGCCCAAGTTGCACATTTCCAATTTCTTAGCCTTGATTTAACTTGACCAACTCTTCTACTACTACTACTACTACTACTCTTATTCACCTCTATATGGGAGGCATTGCACTGTATTCAATCTGTCAGTAAAATAACGATTTATCTTGGCCTTTGCTGCTTGGTAGGTACAGGTGTGACAAGCTGCAGTAATGTGTTTGGCTTTGGATAGCTACATTTCTTCACACCCACCTGCTACAAGGCCTGCAGCCCCTTCCCCTCAGTACTTCCCCAGTCTTAATTCAAGCATTCAATTCCTACAACATCCCTCATGCAATGATATGTCGTTTCATTTTTGAAATATTGTCCCCCTCTTGTGGCCTTCAAACTTTGAAATTTACTGTTCAATTTTGAATTAATTAATATATGAATTAAATGGAAAAGCAACGATTTATCTGGCGAGTTATTTGAATGTTCGGCCTACGTCCACCTGTCTGACAGACGGTATTCTAGTGGCTTGAAGCAGCAGCAGCAGCAGCTAGGTGCGCTGCTTGCCTGCAGTAAATAGGATGTGTTCCATCCATGGAACACTGTGATAGGAATCATGCCATTCATAGAACACAATGCTTGGATGTGTTCTATTCCTGGAACAATGGGACCACGTGTCACAATGGGACCGCGTGTCACAATGGGCAGCCCACAGTCTGTAGCAGCTGCGCAGTAGTAGTCAGCTTCAGTCTGCTGAGGGAGCCTCAGCAGACAGGTGGGCGATGCTCGCCAGGGAGATGGAAAAAGAGCTTGCTCACTTCACTCCACGCATCATTTCAGTATCTGCAGTTCCTCTGAGAATAGTGCACTCACTCTCTTAAGCGGTTTCCAAAGACAGATTGAATTGAAATCGGGATACACAAGTAGTGTTTTCAAAGCATTATTTGAATGCTTTTTTCAAATGTCGTTGCTCTATAATTAGTTTTTCTTGGCCCAAGTTGCACATTTTCAATTCCTTAGCCTTGATTTAACTTGACCAACTCTTCTACTACTACTACTACTACTACTACTCTTATTCACCTCTATATGGGAGGCATTGCACTGTATTCAATCTGTCAGTAAAATAACGATTTATCTTGGCCTTTGCTGCTTGGTAGGTACAGGTGTGACAAGCTGCAGTAATGTGTTTGGCTTTGGATAGCTACATTTCTTCACACCCACCTGCTACAAGGCCTGCAGCCCCTTCCCCTCAGTACTTCCCCAGTCTTAATTCAAGCATTCAATTCCTACAACATCCCTCATGCAATGATATGTCGTTTCATTTTTGAAACATTGTCCCCCTCTTGTGGCCTTCCAACTTTGAAATTTACAGTTCAATTTTGAATTAATTCATATATGAATTAAATGGAAAAGCAACGATTTATCTGGCGAGTTATTTGAATGTTCGGCCTACGTCCACCTGTCTGACAGACGGTATTCTAGTGGCTTGTAACAGCAGTAGTAGCAGCAGCAGCTAGGTGCGCTGCTTGCCTGCAGTAAATAGGATGTGTTCCATCCATGGAACACTGTGATAGGAATCATGCCATTCATAGAACACAATGCTTGGATGTGTTCTATTCCTGGAACAATGGGACCACGTGTCACAATGGGACCACGTGTCACAATGGGCAGCCCACAGTCTGTAGCAGCTGCACAGTAGTAGTCAGCTTCAGTCTGCTGAGGGAGCCTCAGCAGAGAGGTGGGCGATGCTCGCCAGGGAGATGGAAAAAGAGCTTGCTCACTTCACTCCACGCATCATTTCAGTATCTGCAGTTCCGCTGAGAATGGTGCACTCACTCTCTTAAGCGGTTTCCAAAGACAGATTGAATTGAAGTCGGGATACACAAGTAGTGTTTTCAAAGCATGATTTGAATGCTTTTTTCAAATGTCGTTGCTCTGTAATTAGTTTTTCTTGGTCCAAGTTGCACATTTCCAATTCCTTAACCTTGATTTAACTTGACCAACTCTTCTACTACTACTACTACTACTACTACTACTCTTATTCACCTCTATATGGGAGGCATTGCACTGTATTCAATCTGTCAGTAAAATAACGATCTATCTTGGCCTTTGCTGCTTGGTAGGTACAGGTGTGACAAGCTGCAGTAATGTGTTTGGCTTTGGATAGCTACATTTCTGCACAGCCAACTGCTACAAGGCCTGCAGCCCCTTCCCCTCAGTACTTCCCCAGTCTTAATTCAAGCATTCAATTCCTACCACATCCCTCATGCAATGATATGTCGTTTCATTTTTGAAACATTGTCCCCCTCTTGTGGCCTTCCAACTTTGAAATTTACTGTTCAATTTTGAATTAATTCATATATGAATTAAATGGAAAAGCAACGATTTATCTGGCGAGTTATTTGAATGTTCGGCCTACATCCACCTGTCTGACAGACGGTATTCTAGTGGCTTGTAGCAGCAGCAGCAGCTAGGTGCGCTGCTTGCCTGCAGTAAATAGGATATGTTAAATCCATGGAACACTGTGATAGGAATCATGCCTTTCATAGAACACAATGCTTGGATGTGTTCTATTCCTGGAACAATGGGACCATGTGTCACAATGGGACCACGTGTCACAATGGGCAGCCCACAGTCTGTAGCAGCTGCGCAGTAGAAGTCAGCTTCAGTCTGCTAAGGGAGCCTCAGCATACAGGTGGGCGATGCTCGCCAGGGAGATGGAAAAAGAGCTTGCTCACTTCACTCCACGCATCATTTCAGTATCTGCAGTTCCTCTGAGAATGGTGCACTCACTCTCTTAAGCGGTTTCCAAAGACAGATTGAATTGAAATCGGGATACACAAGTAGTGTTTTCAAAGCATGATTTGAATGCTTTTTTCAAATGTCGTTGCTCTGTAATTAGTTTTTCTTGGCCCAAGTTGCACATTTCCAATTCCTTAGCCTTGATTTAACTTGACCAACTCATCTACTACTACTACTACTCTTATTCACCTCTATATGGGAGGCATTGCACTGTATTCAATCTGTCAGTAAAATAACGATCTATCTTGGCCTTTGCTGCTTGGTAGGTACAGGTGTGACAAGCTGCAGTAATGTGTTTGGCTTTGGATAGCTACATTTCTGCACAGCCAACTGCTACAAGGCCTGCAGCCCCTTCCCCTCAGTACTTCCCCAGTCTTAATTCAAGCATTCAATTCCTACCACATCCCTCATGCAATGATATGTCGTTTCATTTTTGAAACATTGTCCCCCTCTTGTGGCCTTCCAACTTTGAAATTTACTGTTCAATTTTGAATTAATTCATATATGAATTAAATGGAAAAGCAACGATTTATCTGGCGAGTTATTTGAATGTTCGGCCTACATCCACCTGTCTGACAGACGGTATTCTAGTGGCTTGTAGCAGCAGCAGCAGCAGCAGCTAGGTGCGCTGCTTGCCTGCAGTAAATAGGATATGTTCCATCCATGGAACACTGTGATAGGAATCATGCCATTCATAGAACACAATGCATGGATGTGTTCTATTCCTGGAACAATGGGACCACGTGTCACAATGGGACCACGTGTCACAATGGGCAGCCCACAGTCTGTAGCAGCTGCGCAGTAGTAGTCAGCTTCAGTCTGCTGAGGGAGCCTCAGCAGACAGGTGGGCGATGCTCGCCAGGGAGATGGAAAAAGAGCTTGCTCACTTCACTCCACGCATCATTTCAGTATCTGCAGTTCCTCTGAGAATGGTGCACTCACTCTCTTAAGCCGTTTCCAAAGACAGATTGAATTGAAATCGGGATACACAACAAGTAGTGTTTTCAAAGCATTATTTGAATGCTTTTTTCAAATGTTGTTGCTCTGTAATTAGTTTTTCTTGGCCCAAGTTGCACATTTCCAATTCCTTAGCCTTGATTTAACTTGACCATCTCTTCTACTACTACTACTACTCTTATTCACCTCTATATGGGAGGCATTGCACTGTATTCAATCTGTCAGTAAAATAACGATTTATCTTGGCCTTTGCTGCTTGGTAGGTACAGGTGTGACAAGCTGCAGTAATGTGTTTGGCTTTGGATAGCTACAATTCTGCACACCCACCTGCTACAAGGCCTGCAGCCCCTTCCCCTCAGTACTTCCCCAGTCTTAATTCAAGCATTCAATTCCTACCACATCCCTCATGCAATGATATGTCGTTTCATTTTTGAAACATTGTCTCCCTCTTGTGGCCTTCCAACTTTGAAATTTACTGTTCAATTTTGAATTAATTCATATATGAATTAAATGGAAAAGCAATGATTTATCTGGCGAGTTATTTGAATGTTCGGCCTACGTCAACCTGTCTGACAGACGGTATTCTAGTGTCTTGTAGCAGCAGCAGCAGCAGCAGCTAGGTGCCCTACTTGCCTGCAGTAAATTGGATGTGTTCCATCCATGGAACACTGTGATAGGAATCATGCCATTCATAGAACACAATGCGTGGATGTGTTCTATTCCTGGAACAATGGGATCACGTGTCACAATGGGACCACGTGTCACAATGGGCAGCCCACAGTCTGTAGCAGCTGCGCAGTAGTAGTCAGCTTCAGTCTGCTAAGGGAGCCTCAGCTGACAGGTGGGCGATGCTCACCAGGGAGATGGAAAAAGAGCTTGCTCTCTTCACTCCACGCATCATTTCAGTATCTGCAGTTCCTCTGAGAATGGTGCACTCACTCTCTTAAGCGGTTTCCAAAGACAGATTGAATTGAAGTCGGGATAAACAAGTAGTGTTTTCAAAGCATGATTTGAATGCTTTTTTCAAATGTCGTTGCTCTGTAATTACAGAGCAACGACATTTGAAAAAAGCATTCAAATCATGCTTTGAAAACACTACTTGTTTGTAAAAAAACCAATTGGTTTTTCTTGGTCCAAGATGCACATTTCCAATTCCTTAGCCTTGATTTAACTTGACCAACTCTTCTACTACTACTACTACTACTACTCTTATTCACCTCTATATGGGAGGCATTGCACTGTATTCAATCTGTCAGTAAAATAACGATCTATCTTGGCCTTTGCTGCTTGGTAGGTACAGGTGTGACAAGCTGCAGTAATGTGTTTGGCTTTGGATAGCTACATTTCTGCACAGCCACCTGCTACAAGGCCTGCAGCTCCTTCCCCTCAGTACTTCCCCAGTCTTAATTCAAGCATTAAATTCCTACCACATCCCTCATGCAATGATATGTAGTTTAATTTTTGAAACATTGTCCCCCTCTTGTGGCATTCCAACTTTGAAATTTACTGTTCAATTTTGAATTAATTCATATATGAATTAAATGGAAAAGCAACGATTTATCTGGCGAGTTATTTGAATGTTCGGCCTACGTCCACCTGTCTGATAGACGGTATTCTAGTGGCTTGTAGCAGCAGCAGCAGCAGCAGCAGCAGCAACAGCAGCTAGGTGCGCTGCTTGCCTGCAGTAAATAGGATATGTTCCATCCATGGAACACTGTGATAGGAATCATGCCTTTCATAGAACACAATGCTTGGATGTGTTCTATTCCTGGAACAATGGGACCACGTGTCACAATGGGACCACGTGTCACAATGGGCAGCCCACAGTCTATAGCAGCTGCGCAGTAGTAGTCAGCTTCAGTCTGCTGAGGGAGCCTCAGCATACAGGTGGGCGATGCTCGCCAGGGAGATGGAAAAAGAGCTTGCTCACTTCACTCCACGCATCATTTCAGTATCTGCAGTTCCTCTGAGAATGGTGCACTCACTCTCTTAAGCGGTTTCCAAAGACAGATTGAATTGAAATCGGGATACACAAGTAGTGTTTTCAAAGCATGATTTGAATGCTTTTTTCAAATGTCGTTGCTCTGTAATTAGTTTTTCTTGGCCCAAGTTGCACATTTCCAATTCCTTAGCCTTGATTTAACTTGACCAACTCTTCTACTACTACCACTACTACTCTTATTCACCTCTATATGGGAGGCATTGCACTGTATTCAATCTGTCAGTAAAATAACGATCTATCTTGGCCTTTGCTGCTTGGTAGGTACAGGTGTGACAAGCTGCAGTAAAGTGTTTGGCTTTGGATAGCTACATTTCTTCACACCCACCTGCTACAAGGCCTGCAGCTCCTTCCCCTCAGTACTTCCCCAGTCTTAACTCAAGCATTCAATTCCTACCACATCCCTCATGCAATGATATGTCGTTTCATTTTTGAAACATTGTCTCCCTCTTGTGGCCTTCCAACTTTGAAATTTACTGTTCAATTTTGAATTAATTCATATATGAATTAAATGGAAAAGCAACAATTTATCTGGCAAGTTATTTGAATGTTCGGCCTACGTCCACCTGTCTGACAGACGGTATTCTAGTGTCTTGTAGCAGCAGCAGCTAGGTGCGCTGCTTGCCTGCAGTAAATAGGATGTGTTCCATCCATGGAACACTGTGATAGGAATCATGCCATTCATAGAACACAATGCTTGGATGTGTTCTATTCCTGGAACAATGGGACCACGTGTCACAATGGGACCACGTGTCACAATGGGCAGCCCACAGTATGTAGCAGCTGCACAGTAGTAGTCAGCTTCAGTCTGCTAAGGGAGCCTCAGCAGACAGGTGGGCGATGCTCGCCAGGGAGATGGAAAAAGAGCTTGCTCACTTCACTCCACGCATCATTTCAGTATCTGCAGTTCCGCTGAGAATGGAGCACTCACTCTCTTAAGCGGTTTCCAAAGACAGATTGAATTGAAGTCGGGATACACAAGTAGTGTTTTCAAAGCATGATTTGAATGCTTTTTTCAAATGTCGTTGCTCTGTAATTAGTTTTTCTTGGTCCAAGATGCACATTTCCAATTCCTTAGCCTTGATTTAACTTGACCAACTCTTCTACTACTACTACTCTTATTCACCTCTATATGGGAGGCATTGCACTGTATTCAATCTGTCAGTAAAATAACGATCTATCTTGGCCTTTGCTGCTTGGTAGGTACAGGTGTGACAAGCTGCAGTAATGTGTTTGGCTTTGGATAGCTACATTTCTGCACACCCACCTGCTACAAGGCCTGCAGCCCCTTCCCCTCAGTACTTCCCCAGTCTTAATTCAAGCATTCAATTCCTACCACATCCCTCATGCAATGATATGTCGTTTCATTTTTGAAACATTGTCTTCCTCTTGTGGCCTTCCAACTTTGAAATTTACTGTTCAATTTTGCATTAATTCATATATGAATTAAATGGAAAAGCAACAATTTATCTGGCGAGTTATTTGAATGTTCGGCCTACGTCCACCTGTCTGACAGACGGTATTCTAGTGTCTTGTAGCAGCAGCAGCAGCAGCAGCTAGGTGCCCTGCTTGCCTACAGTAAATAGGATGTGTTCCATCCATGGAACACTGTGATAGGAATCATGCCATTCATAGAACACAATGCATGGATGTGTTCTATTCCTGGAACAATGGGACCACGTGTCACAATGGGACCACGTGTCACAATGGGCAGCCCACAGTCTGTAGCAGCTGCGCAGTAGTAGTCAGCTTCAGTCTGCTGAGGGAGCCTCAGCAGACAGGTGGGCGATGCTCGCCAGGGAGATGGAAAAAGAGCTTGCTCACTTCACTCCACGCATCATTTCAGTATCTGCAGTTCCTCTGAGAATGGTGCACTCACTCTCTTAAGTGGTTTCCAAAGACAGATTGAATTGAAATCGGGATACACAAGTAGTGTTTTCAAAGCATTATTTGAATGCTTTTTTCAAATGTCGTTGCTCTGTAATTAGTTTTTCTTGGCCCAAGTTGCACATTTCCAATTCCTTAGCCTTGATTTAACTTGACCAACTCTTCTACTACTACTACTACTACTACTACTACTACTCTTATTCACCTCTATATGGGAGGCATTGCACTGTATTCAATCTGTCAGTAAAATAATGATCTATCTTGGCCTTTGCTGCTTGGTAGGTACAGGTGTGACAAGCTGCAGTAATGTGTTTGGCTTTGGATAGCTACATTTCTGCACACCCACCTGCTACAAGGCCTGCAGCCCCTTCCCCTCAGTACTTCCCCAGTCTTAATTCAAGCATTCAATTCCTACCACATCCCTCATGCAATGATATGTCGTTTCATTTTTGAAACATTGTCTCCCTCTTGTGGCCTTCCAACTTTGAAATTTACTGTTCAATTTTGAATTAATTCATATATGAATTAAATGGAAAAGCAACGATTTATCTGGCGAGTTATTTGAATGTTCGGCCTACGTCAACCTGTCTGACAGACGGTATTCTAGTGTCTTGTAGCAGCAGCAGCAGCAGCAGCAGCAGCAGCTAGGTGCCCTGCTTGCCTGCAGTAAATAGGATGTGTTCCATCCATGGAACACTGTGATAGGAATCATGCCATTCATAGAACACAATGCGTGGATGTGTTCTATTCCTGGAACAATGGGATCACGTGTCACAATGGGACCACGTGTCACAATGGGCAGCCCACAGTCTGTAGCATCTGCGCAGTAGTAGTCAGCTTCAGTCTGCTGAGGGAGCCTCAGCATACAGGTGGGCGATGCTCGCCAGGGAGATGGAAAAAGAGCTTGCTCACTTCACTCCACGCATCATTTCAGTATCTGCAGTTCCTCTGAGAATGGAGCACTCACTCTCTTAAGCGGTTTCCAAAGACAGATTGAATTGAAATCGGGATACACAAGTAGTGTTTTCAAAGCATGATTTGAATGCTTTTTTCAAATGTCGTTGCTCTGTAATTAGTTTTTCTTGGTCCAAGTTGCACATTTCCAATTCCTTAGCCTTGTTTTAACTTGACCAACTCTTCTACTACTACTACTACTACTACTACTAGTACTACTACTACTCTTATTCACCTCTATATAGGAGTTATTGCACTGTATTCAATCTGTCAGTAAAATAACGATCCATCTTGGCCTTTGCTGCTTGGTAGGTACAGGTGTGACAAGCTGCATTAATGTGTTTGGCTTTGGATAGCTACATTTCTGCACACCCACCTGATACAAGGCCTGCAGCCCCTTCCCCTCAGTACTTCCCCAGTCTTAACCCCTTTCTGCCATCCGACGTACTATCCCGTCCACGGTACCCGGGCCCGTATGACCGGGGACGGGATAGTACGTCGACGCGATCAGCGGCGCCCACGTGGTGAGCGCCGCTGATCGCGGCCGAGTGTCAGCTAATTATCATAGCTGACACCCGGCACAATGTGTCACGGGCGGTCACGGACCGCCCCCGACACGTTAACCCCTTGCACACCGCGATCAAACACGATCGCGGTGTACCGGGGGTTAAAGGGAAGCATCGGCAGGGAGGGGGCTCCCTCCGTGCTTCCCTGAGCCCCCCACGGCAGCGCAATGTGCAGCGCTGCTGCGGGGGACTCCCTCCTTCCAGGCCCCCGAATCCAAGATGGCGACGGGGGCCTTCGGGGGCCTGCGGAAGCTGGCTTCCTCAGTGCCTGCAAAGCGCAGGCATGAGGAAGCCTTCTGCAGTGCCTGTGTCAGATCGCTGATCTGTCACAGTGATCTGTGATGTGACAGATCAGCAATCTGTCACAGGACTGTGATGTCCCACCTGGGGCTATTTAGTAAAGTAAAAAAAAAATAAAAAAAAGTGTAAAAATAATTTAAAAAAAATCGCCAAATAAATTAGAAAAAAAAAAAAAATATTCCCCCAATAAATCCATTTTTTGGAAATAATAAAAAAAACAAACAATAAAAGTACACATATTAGGTATCGCCGCGTCCGTAATGACCCGCCCTATAAAACTGTCCCATTAGTTAACCCCTTTAGCGAACCCCTTAAAAAATAAAAATAAAAAACGAAGAAAAAAATAATGATTTATTATCATACCGCCAAACAAAAATTGTAATAACGCGCGATCAAAAAGACGCATATAAATATCCATGGTACCGCTGAAAACGTCATCTTGTCCCGCAAAAAACGAGCCGCGACACAGCATCATCAACGAAAAAATAAAAAAGTTATAGCTCGCTGAATAAAGCAATGCAAAAATAATTATTTTTTATATAAAATAGTTTTCATTGCATAAAACCGACAAAAACATAAAAAACGACCTAAATGAGGTATCGCTGTAACCGTACTGACCCGAAGAATAAAACCGCTTTATCAATTTTACCGCACGCGGAACGGTGTAAACGCACCCCCCCAAAAGAAATTCATGAAACGCTGGTTCTTGTTCATTCTGCGTCCCAAAAATCGGAATAAAAAGCGATCAAAAAATTTCACATGCCCGAAAATGGTACCAATAAAAACGTCAACTCGTCCCGCAAAAAATAAGACCTCACATGACTCAGTGGGTCAAAATACGGAAAAATTATAGCTCTCAATATGTGGTGATGCAAAAACTATTTTTACAATAAAAAGCGTCTTTTAGCGTGCGACAGCCGCCAAACATAAAAACCGCCATAAATAGTAAATCAAACCCCCCGTTATCACCCCCTTAGTTAGGGAAAAATAATAAAATAAAAAAAATGTATTTATTTCCATTTTTCCATTAGGGTTAGGGCTAGGGCTAGGGTTAGGGCTAGGGTTAGGGTTAGGGCTAGGGGTGTGTTGGGGTAGGGTTAGGGCTAGGGTTAGGGTAGGGTTAGGGTTAGGGCTAGGGTTAGGGGCGTGTTGGGGTTCGGGTTGGAGTTAGAATTGGGGGTTTCCACTGTTTGGGCACATCAGGGGCTCTCCAAATGCAACATGGCGTCTGATCTCAATTCCAGCCAATTCTGAGTTGAAAAAGTCAAATGGTGCTCCTTCCCTTCCAAGCTCTGCTATGCGCCCAAACAGTGTTTTACCCCCACATGTAGGGTATCAGCCTACTCAGGACAAATTGCAAAACAATTTTTGGGGTCCAATTTCTCCTGTTACCCTTAGGAAAATAAAAAATTGGGGGCAAAAATATCATTTTTGTGGAAAAAAATGATTTTTTTATTTTCACGTCCGAGTGTTATAAACTTCTGTGAAGCACTTGGGGGTTCAAAGTGCTCACCACACATCTAGATAAGTTCCGTGGGGGGTCTAGTGTCCAAAATGGGGTCACTTGTGGGGAGTTTCAATAGTTTAGGTACATCAGGGGCTCTCCAAACGCACATGACACCCGCAGACCATTCCATCAAAGTCTGCATTCCAAAACGTCACTGCTTCCCTTCCGAGCCCCGACGTGTGTCCATACAGTAGTTTTCTCCCACATATGGGGTGTCAGCGTACTCAGGACAAATTGGACAACAACTTTTGGGGTCCAATTTCTCCTGTTACCCTTGGGAAAATGAAAAAATTGGGGACTAATTGATCATGTTTCTGGAAAAAATACGATTTTTTTATTTTCATGCCCGGGCATTATAAACTTCTGTGAAGCCCTTGGGGGTTCAAAGTGCTCACCACACATCTAGATAAGTCCCTTAGGGGGTCTCGTTTCCAAAATGGGGTCACTTGTGGGGGTTTCTACTGTTTAGGTACATTAGGGGCTCTCCAAAGGCAACATGACACCCGCAGACCATTCCATCAAAGTCTGCATTCCAAAACGTCACTACTTCCCTTCCGAGCCCTGACATGTGTCCATACAGTAGTTTTATCCCACATATGGGGTGTCAGCATACTCAGGACAAATTGGACAACAACTTTTGGGGTCCAATTTCTCCTGGTACCCTTGGGAAAATAAAACAAAGGTGACTAAAAGATCATGTTTGTGGAAAAAATACGAATTTTTTATTTTCACGCCCGGGCGTTGTAAACTTCTGTGAAGCACTGGGGGGTTCAAAGTGCTCACCACACATCTAGATAAGTTCCTTGGGGGGTCTAGTATACAAAATGGTGTCATTTGTGGGGGGTTTCCACTGTTTAGGTACATTAGGGGCTCTCCAAAGGCAACATGACACCCGCAGACCATTCCATCAAAGTCTGCATTCCAAAACGTCACTACTTCCCTTCCGAGCCCCGACGTGTGCCCATACAGTAGTTTTCTCCCACATATGGGGTATCAGCATACTCAGGACAAATTGGACAACAACTTTTGGGGTCCAATTTCTCCTGGTACCCTTGGGAAAATAAAAAAATGGTGACTAAAAGATCATGTTTGTGGAAAAAATACGAATTTTTTATTTTCACGCCCGGGTGTTATAAACTTCTGTGAAGCACTGGGGGGGTCAAAGTGCTCAACACACATCTAGATAAGTTCCTTATGGGGTCTAGTTTCCAAAATGGTGTCATTTGTGGGGGGTTTCCACTGTTTTGGTACATCAGGGGTTTTCCAAACGCGACATCGTGTCCGATCTCAATTCCAGCCAAAAACGTCAAATGGCGCTGCTTCCCTTCCGAGCTCTGCCATGCGCCCAAATAGTGGTTTACCCCCACATGTGGGGTATCAGCGTACTCAGGACAAATTGCACAATAACTTTTAGGGTCCTGTTACCCTTGGAAAAATAAGAATTGAGGGTGAAAAGATCATTTTTGTGGAAAAAATATGATTTTTTAATTGTATGGCTTTATGTTATAAACTTCTGTGAAGCCCATGGGGGTTCAAAGTTCTCACCACACATCTAGATAAGTTCCTTAGGGGGTCTAGTTTCCAAAATGGTGTCATTTGTGGGGGGGTTCCACTGTTTTGGTACATCAGGAGTTTTCCAAACGCGACATGGTGTCCGATCTCAATTCCAGCCAAAAACGTCAAATGGCGCTGCTTCCCTTCCGAGCTCTGCCATGCGCCCAAATAGTGGTTTACCCCCACATGTGGGGTATCAGCGTACTCAGGACAAATTGCACAATAACTTTTAGGGTCCTATTACCCTTGGAAAAATAAGAAATGAGGGTGAAAAGATCATTTTTGTGGAAAAAATATGATTTTTTAATTGTATGGCTTTATGTTATAAACTTCTGTGAAGCCCATGGGGGTTCAAAGTTCTCACCACACATCTAGATAAGTTCCTTATGGGGTCTAGTTTCCAAAATGGTGTCATTTGTGGGGGGGTTCCACTGTTTTGGTACATCAGGAGTTTTCCAAACGCGATATGGTGTCCGATCTCAATTCCAGCCAAAAACGTCAAATGGCGCTGCTTCCCTTCCGAGCTCTGCCATGCGCCCAAATAGTGGTTTACCCCCACATGTGGGGTATCAGCGTACTCAGGACAAATTGCACAATAACTTTTAGGGTCCTGTTACCCTTGGGAAAATAAAAATTGGGGTGAAAAGATCATTTTTGTGGAAAAAATATGATTTTTTAATTGTACCGCTGTACGTTATAAACTTCTGTAAAGCCCTTGTGGGTTCAAAGTTCTCACCACATATCTAGATAAGTTCCTTGGGGGGTCTAGTTTCCAAAATGGGGTCACTTGTAGGGGGTTTCCACTGTTTAGGTACATCAGGGACTCTCCAAACGTGACATGGCGTCCAATCTGAATTCCAGCCAATTTTGCATTGAAAAAGTCAAACGGCGCTCCTTCCATTCTGAGCTCTGCCATGCGCCGAAACAGTCGTTCCCCCCCACATATCAGGTATCTGCGTACTCAGGACAAATTGCACAATAACTTTTGCAGTTCAATTTCTCCTGTTACTCTTGGTAAAATAAAAAAAATTGAACCTGAAGTATTTTTTTTATGAAAAAAAGTTAGATGTTCATTTTTTTTTAAATATTCAAAAAAATTCCTGTGACGCACCTAAAGGGTTAATAAACTTCTTGAATGTGGTTTTGAGCACCTTAAGGGGTGCAGTTTTTAGAATGGTGTCACTTTTGGGTATTTTCTATCATATAGACCCCTCAAAGTGGCTTCAAATGTGATGTGGTCCGTAAAAATAAAATGGTGTTGTAAAAATGAGAAATCGCTGGTCAACTTTTAACCCTTATAACTTCCTAACAAAAAAAAATTTTGGTTCCAAAATTGTGCTGATGTAAAGTAAACATGTGGGAAATGTTAGTTATCAAGTTTTTTGTGTGCCGTATCTCTGTGATTTAAGGGCATAAAAATTCAAAGTTGGAAAATTGCGAAATTTTCAAAATTTTCGCCAAATTTCCGTTTTTCTCACAAATAAACGCAAGTTATTTGAATGAAATTTTACCACTAACATGAAGTACAATATGTCACGAGAAAACAATGTCAGAATCACCGGGATCCATGGAAGCATTCCAGAGTTATGACCTCATAAAGGTACAGTGGTCAGAATTGTAAAAATTGGCCCGGTCATGAACGTGCAAACCACCCTTGGGGGTGAAGGGGTTAATTCAAGCATTCAATTCCTACCACATCCCTCATGCAATGATATGTCGTTTCATTTTTGAAACATTGTCCCCCTCTTGTGGCCTTCCAACTTTGAAATTTACTGTTCAATTTTGAAATAATTCATATATGAATTAAATGGAAAAGCAACGATTTATCTGGCGAGTTATTTGAATGTTCGGCCTACGTCCACCTGTCTGACAGACGGTATTCTAGTGGCTTGTAGCAGCAGCAGCAGCTAGGTGCGCTGCTTGCCTGCAGTAAATAGGATGTGTTCCATCCATGGAACACTGTGATAGGAATCATGCCTTTCATAGAACACAATGCTTGGATGTGTTCTATTCCTGGAACAATGGGACCACGTGTCACAATGGGACCACGTGTCACAATGGGCAGCCCACAGTCTGTAGCAGCTGCGCAGTAGTAGTCAGCTTCAGTCTGCTGAGGGAGCCTCAGCATACAGGTGGGCGATGCTCGCCAGGGAGATGGAAAAAGAGCTTGCTCACTTCACTCCACGCATCATTTCAGTATCTGCAGTTCCTCTGAGAATGGTGCACTCACTCTGTTAAGCGGTTTCCAAAGACAGATTGAATTGAAATCGGGATACACAAGTAGTGTTTTCAAAGCATGATTTGAATGCTTTTTTCAAATGTCGTTGCTCTGTAATTAGTTTTTCTTGGTCCAAGTTGCACATTTCCAATTCCTTAGCCTTAATCAAAACTTCTACTACTACTACTACTCTTATTCACCTCTGTATGGGAGGCATTGCACTGTATTCAATCTGTCAGTAAAATAACGATCTATCTTGGCCTTTGCTGCTTGGTAGGTACAGGTGTGACAAGCTGCAGTAATGTGTTTGGCTTTGGATAGCTACATTTCTGCACAGCCACCTGCTACAAGACCTGCAGCCCCTTCCCCTCAGTACTTCCCCAGTCTTAATTCAAGCATTCAATTCCTACCACATCCCTCATGCAATGATATGTCGCTTCATTTTTGAAACATTGTCCCCCTCTTGTGGCCTTCCAACTTTGAAATTTACTGTTCAATTTTGGATTAATTCATATATGAATTAAATGGAAAAGCAACGATTTATCTGGTGAGTTATTTGAATGTTCGGCCTACGTCCACCTGTCTGACAGACGGTATTCTAGTGACTTGTAGCAGCAGCAGCAGCTAGGTGTGCTGCTTGCCTGCAGTAAATAGGATGTGTTCCATCCATGGAACACTGTGATAGGAATCATGCCATTCATAGAACACAATGCTTGGATGTGTTCTATTCCTGGAACAATGGGACCACGTGTCACAATGGGACCACGTGTCACAATGGGCAGCCCACAGTCTGTAGCATCTGCTCAGTAGTAGTCAGCTTCAGTCTGCTGAGGGAGCCTCAGCAGACAGGTGGGCGATGCTCGCCAGGGAGATGGAAAAAGAGCTTGCTCACTTCACTCCACGCATCATTTCAGTATCTGCAGTTCCTCTGAGAATGGTGCACTCACTCACTTAAGCGGTTTCCAAAGACAGATTGAATTGAAATCGGGATACACAAGTAGTGTTTTCAAAGCATGATTTGAATGCTTTTTTCAAATGTCGTTGCTCTGTAATTAGTGTCATGATCCAGGACGGGATTTCGCTTTGACCCATCCTGGTTAGACTAGGGGTTAATTGTGCTGCCTCTCTCTGGCAGCAGGAGGCTATTTAGTGCTCACTGGACCTGGGTCCGGTGTCAGTTATACTCCTGCCCTCGGCTGAGTTAAGTGACCTCTTGTATACGTGTGCCTTGTGCCTGATATCTTGCTTGTTTGTTCGGTTGTGATCTGGTTCTGTCCCTGTTACGAGTTCTGCCTGACCCTCTTGTACTGCGCTACCTCTCGTGTATGACTCTCTGCTTGTGACCCGACTCCTCTCTGCTCATCCCCTTGGTACCACGTCGCCCTCTTGTGTATGACCTTTGGCTCTGTCTGACTACCCGTCTGTTCGTCCCTCCTGTACCTCGTTCGCCCGTACTGTGTGTGACCTCTGTTTTGCCTGACTCTGAGTTGTTGTATGGTGTCCTGTCCTATCTGAATACAGGACGCTAAGCCCCGCCCCCTTGCAGTCACATGACCATAGGTCCCGTGCAGACTATTCAGTTTCAGTGTCCGCAGGTCCTATGCATCTTTACTTTCCAGCACTGACTGGACCCTGACACTATTAGCCTGAAGCACGCATGGTCACCTCTGCTGCCCTGCTCCACAGGTATCTTTTAGCACTGCTTCTGTACTCAGGACACACGCACTGGCTCTATGAGCAAGTGCAGTGCGGTGTCTCTGACATTATAACTGACCCATACCATTTTTTTTTCTCTGCTCCCATTCACCTGTGTGTGTGATGGATCCTGTGCACGCTCTTTCTGAGCAGGTTAAGCATCTGACGCAGATGTCTCAGAAACTCTTTGGAGAACAAAGAGTCCTGGCTCAGTCTCAGCAGCTGATCGCCGACACTGTGCAGGGGGTTCTTTCATGGGGGGCTCGGGATGTTACATTAATTTCCCCTGAGTCTCCAGTGAAGTTACCAGATACCTTTTCTGGAGATAAAAATGACTTCAGAGTTTTCAAGGAGGGCTGTAAGCTTTTTTTTTTCCTTAAGACCACACTCTTCTGGGGATGAAAGTCAGAGAGTGGGGGTCATTATGTCTCTGTTAAGGGGAGCCCCCCAAGCTTGGGCTTTCTCCCTTCCTACCACGGCCCCTGAGCGTATGACTGTGGATGCATTTTTTGAGGCCCTGGGGCATATTTATGATGAGCCTGATCGGGTGCGTATGGCTGAGGACAGGCTGATGAATGTTTGCCAGGGGAAACACTCAGCCGAGTGGTTTTGCTCAGAGTTCAGACGCTGGGCTGCTGAGGTCTGCTGGAACGACGCCGCTCTCCGGGGGTTGTTCCGCAGAGGCCTGTCTGAGCATCTGAAAGACGCCTTGGCTCTCCACCCCCCACCTGATGCCCTGGAGGAAGCTATGACACAGGCCGTCCGAATGGATCGCAGGTTACGGGCAAGGGGAGTGATACAAACCGAGACATCATTGTTCTCCCAAGGAAGGGGAGCCAGTTCTTCACTGAAAATCACGGCGATGGGAACCATCAACCGTAAGGAGGAAGAAAGGAGGCAACGGCACGTGAGAAAATGCTGTGTTCACAGTGGCGAGTCTGGACATGGGTAAAAGGATTGCCCCTCCCGGCCACTAACCAACAAACGACTGAGCCCGGGTGATTATCGTGGAGGTCGCCCAGGCTCTCAGGTACCCTTTTCTGCATTTTCTAAAATGTCATTCCAAGTGGAACTTTGTTGTGGGGGTGTCTCCACATCCACAACTGCCTTCGTGGATTGCGGTTCATCATTGAACTTTATTGACTCTGACTTGGTGGCCAGGTGTAAGTTAGGGACAGTTAGGTTGGAGACTCCGATTCACCTTGTTGCTATTGACAAAACACCACTGGGTAAGAATGACATTGTGTTTTGTACTGAAGAGTTTCTCCTTAAAGTGAGTTCCTTACATCAGGAACGTATTTCATGTTTTGTAATGAACAACCTGCCTGCGGGACTGGTGTTGGGGTTCCCCTGGTTACAGCTGCATAATCCTGTGATTAATTGGGAATCTCGGGATATTGTTAAATGGGGTCCCTATTGCTCTGAGAAATGTCTTGTTTCTGTGTCTGTGTCGTCCGTGGGTCTAGAAGGCATTCCGGAGTGCCTGATAGATTATACTGACGGTTTCTCCGAAAAAGAGGCTGAGGTTTTACCACCACACCGCCCATTTGATTGTGCCATTGACCTGGTTCCAGGTGCTAAATTGCCCAAAGCCCGCCTGTATAACCTCTCGGGTCCGGAACGGGCTGCGATGAAGGAATATATTTCTGAGAGCCTCCGTAAGGGACATATTCATCCTTCTGTTTCTCCTGTGGCGGCAGGGTTCTTTTTTGTAAAAAAAAAAAGACGGTGGTTTGCGCCCATGCCTCGATTGTCGTGAGTTAAATAAAATAACTGTGAGGAATACTTATCCCCTTCCACTTATTCCTGATTTATACAATCAGTTGTCCGGAGCTAAGTGGTTTTCGAAATTAGACCTACGGGGAGCGTATAACCTTATCCGAGTCCGGGATGGAGATGAATGGAAGACCGCCTTTCTCACTACTGAAGGATTGTTTGAAAATTTGGTCATGCCCTTCGGCCTGACCAACGCTCCAGCGGTCTTCCAAAATTTCATAAATCATGTGTTCTCCGATTTGATTGGACGTTTTATGGTGGTGTATTTGGATGACATTTTAATCTACTCGCCTGATAAACAGACTCACATTGGTCATGTTCGGGCAGTTCTCCAAAGGCTCAGGGAGAACTGTCTGTTTGCTAAACTTGAAAAATGTTTATTTTTTGTTCAGGAACTGTCCTTTCTGGGGTTCATCGTGTCTGCTGAAGGGTATCGCATGGATCCTAATAAGGTGCAGGCCATTCTCGAGTGGGTTCAACCGTGTGATTTGAAGGGTCTGCAACGTTTCCTAGGGTTCGCTAATTATTATCGGAAATTTATAAGGGGGTTCTCACAGGTGGTTAAACCCCTCACAGACATGACTCAAAAGGGGGCCGATATCAAGAATTGGTCAACCGCAGCGGTAGCGGCATTTCAGTTTTTGAAAAAATGTTTCATGTCGGCCCCGGTTCTTATCCAACCGGACCCCTCTGAACCATTTATTGTTGAGGTAGACGCCTCAGAGGTGGGGGTGGGGGCGGTATTGTCCCAGGGACCCGCCACTTTGAGAAAAAGGCGCAAGGTCTTAAATTGGTCAAAGAAGTTCTCTCCGGCAGAGAGAAACTATGATGTGGGGAATCGGGAACTTCTGGCCGTAAAATTGGCTTTTGCAGAATGGAGGCATTTTTTGGAGGGGGCTGTCCATCCTATAACGGTAATCACGGACCACAAAAACCTAGCTTACATCGAGTCTGCTAAAAGGTTGACTCCCAGACAGGCTAGATGGTCACTTTTTTTTTCTCGATTCAACTTCTCGATCACTTTCCGACCAGGATCCAAGAATATCAGAGCGGATGCGTTGTCACGCAGTCTAGATCCGGTGTCCCCCCCGGAACCTCCATCCTCCATTCTTCAGCCTGGGGTGGTGGTGGCAGAGATTTCTAATGTGTTGGAACGAGAGATTCGAGAAGCCCAGGCTCTTGCACCTCCAGCTAAGCCGGTGGATAAACTTTATGTGCCAGCTCAGTTTCGTCTCAAGGTCCTCCAGGAGTTCCATGACTCAGTTCTGGGTGGACATCCAGGGATCTCAGCGACCCGGAAGGCCATTGCTAGAATGTTCTGGTGGTCTTCTTTAGCCTCTGATGTTGGGGAGTATGTGTCTGCGTGTGAGGTTTGTGCCCGTGCGAAAACTCCCCATAACCAGCCGGCCGGGGAATTGGTACCACTGCCAATTCCTGAGAGACCATGGACTCATCTGTCCATGGATTTCATCACCAACCTTCCCCCTTCCAAGGGTAATACCGTGGTCTGGGTCGTAGTGGACAGGTTTAGTAAGCAGGCACATTTTGTACCTTTGGCAGCTCTACCTAATGCGGAAACATTGTCCAGATTGTTTGTGGAGCATGTGGTGTCTGATAGGGGAGTGCAATTTGTGTCCAGAATTTGGAGAGCTTTTTGTAGGAGGTTGGGTATTAGTCTGTCCTTTTCATCCGCCTACCATCCAGAGACTAATGGGCAGACTGAGCGGACCAATCAGTCTCTGGAGCAAATTCTGCGTTGTTTGACCTCAGCCCGACAGGATGATTGGTGTTCTGTGTTACCATTGGCTGAGTTTGCTTTTAACAACCGCACTAACCAGTCTACGGGTACATCTCCTTTTTTTTGCAATTATGGGTTTCATCCTCATTTTGGAGAATTTTCCCGCTTGAATTCTGGGTGTCCTGGGGTGGACGAGTCGATCCAGCGGTTGGGGGAGGTATGGCGGGAGGTCCAGAATAACATTACGAAGGCCCAGGACAAATTTAAATTTTTTGCGGACAAAAAACGATCCGTGGGTCCAGTGTTTCAGGTCGGGGATAAGGTATGGTTATCCACCAAAAATATAAGGCTCAAGGTCCCCTCTGCGAAGCTTGGACCCAAGTTTATAGGTCCCTATGTAATTACCGAAGCAGTTAACCCGGTGGCTTTTTGGTTGCAGCTCCCGCCATCTCTGCGGATCCCAAATGTTTTCCATAAGGCCCTTTTGAAACCTGTGAGGTCCAGTGGGGAGGGATCATCATCTTCCCCGACACCGGTTCTGGTAGATGGGCAGGCTGAGTACGAGGTGGAACGAATTGTCGACTCCAGGTTGGTCCGTCGCGCCCTTCAGTATTTGATACATTGGAAGGGCTACGGTCCTGAGGAACGCTCGTGGGTTCCTGCTCGATCAGTTCATGCGGATCGGTTGATCCGAGCCTTTCACGCCAAGTACCCTGAGAGACCTGGGGGTCCGGTGGCCCCCCATTGAGAGGAGGGTACTGTCATGATCCAGGACGGGATTTCGCTTTGACCCGTCCTGGTTAGACTAGGGGTTAATTGTGCTGCCTCTCTCTGGCAGCAGGAGGCTATTTAGTGCTCACTGGACCTGGGTCCGGTGTCAGTTATACTCCTGCCCTCGGCTGAGTTAAGTGACCTCTTGTATACGTGTGCCTTGTGCCTGATATCTTGCTTGTTTGTTCGGTTGTGATTTGGTTCTGTCCCTGTTACGAGTTCTGCATGACCCTCTTGTACTGCGCTACCTCTCGTGTATGACTCTCTGCTTGTGACCTGACTCCTCTCTGCTCGTCCCCTTGGTACCACGTCGCCCTCTTGTGTATGACCTTTGGCTCTGTCTGACTACCCGTCTGTTCGTCCCTCCTGTACCTCGTTCGCCCGTACTGTGTGTGACCTCTGTTTTGCCTGACTCTGAGTTGTTGTATGGTGTCCTGTCCTATCTGAATACAGGACGCTAAGCCCCGCCCCCTTGCAGTCACATGACCATAGGTCCCGTGCAGACTATTCAGTTTCAGTGTCCGCAGGTCCTATGCATCTTTACTTTCCAGCACTGACTGGACCCTGACACTATTAGCCTGAAGCACGCATGGTCACCTCTGCTGCCCTGCTCCACAGGTATCTTTTAGCACTGCTTCTGTACTCAGGACACACGCACTGGCTCTATGAGCAAGTGCAGTGCGGTGTCTCTGACATTTAGTTTTTCTTGGCCCAAGTTGCACATTTCCAATTCCTTAGCCTTGATTTAACTTGACTAACTCTTCTACTACTACTACTACTACTACTACTACTCTTATTCACCTCTATATGGGAGGCATTGCACTGTATTCAATCTGTCAGTAAAATAACGATCTATCTTGGCCTTTGCTGCTTGGTAGGTACAGGTGTGACAAGCTGCAGTAATGTGTTTGGCTTTGGATAGCTACATTTCTGCACACCCACCTGCTACAAGGCCTGCAGCCCCTTCCCCTCAGTACTTCCCCAGTCTTAATTCAAGCATTCAATTCCTACCACATCCCTCATGCAATGATATGTCGTTTCATTTTTGAAACATTGTCTCCCTCTTGTGGCCTTCCAACTTTGAAATTTACTGTTCAATTTTGAATTAATTCATATATGAATTAAATGGAAAAGCAACGATTTATCTGGCGAGTTATTTGAATGTTCGGCCTACGTCCACCTGTCTGACAGACGGTATTCTAGTGGCTTGTATCCGCAGCAGCAGCAGCAGCAGCTAGGTGCGCTGCTTGCCTGCAGTAAATAGGATATGTTCCATCCATGGAACACTGTGATAGGAATCATGCCTTTCATAGAACACAATGCTTGGATGTGTTCTATTCCTGGAACAATGGGACCACGTGTCACAATGGGACCACGTGTCACAATGGGCAGCCCACAGTCTGTAGCAGCTGCGCAGTAGTAATCAGCTTCAGTCTGCTGAGGGAGCCTCAGCATACAGGTGGGCGATGCTCGCCAGGGAGATGGAAAAAGAGCTTGCTCACTTCACTCCACGCATCATTTCAGTATCTGCAGTTCCTCTGAGAATGGTGCACTCACTCTCTTAAGCGGTTTCCAAAGACAGGTTGAATTGAAATCGGGATACACAAGTAGTGTTTTCAAAGCATGATTTGAATGCTTTTTTCAAATGTCGTTGCTCTGTAATTAGTTTTTATTGGTCCAAGTTGCACATTTCCAATTCCTTAGCCTTGATTTAACTTGACCAACTCTTCTACTACTACTACTACTACTCTTATTCACCTCTATATGGGAGGCATTGCACTGTATTCAATCTGTCAGTAAAATAACGATCTATCTTGGCCTTTGCTGCTTGGTAGGTACAGGTGTGACAATCTGCAGTAATGTGTTTGGCTTTGGATAGATACATTTCTGCACAGCCACCTGCTACAAGGCCTGCAGCCCCTTCCCCTCAGTACTTCCCCAGTCTTAATTCAAGCATTCAATTCCTACCACATCCCTCATGCAATGATATGTCGTTTCATTTTTGAAACATTGTCTCCCTCTTGTGGCCTTCCAACTTTGAAATTTACTGTTCAATTTTGAATTAATTCATATATGAATTAAATGGAAAAGCAACGATTTATCTGGCGAGTTCTTTGAATGTTTGGCCTACGTCCACCTGTCTGACAGACGGTATTCTAGTGTCTTGTAGCAGCAGCAGCAGCAGCAGCAGCTGCAGCTAGGTGCCCTGCTTGCCTGCAGTAAATAGGATGTGTTCCATCCATGGAACACTGTGATAGGAATCATGCCATTCATACAACACAATGCTTGGATGTGTTCTATTCCTGGAACAATGGGACCACGTGTCACAATGGGACCACGTGTCACAATGGGCAGCCCACAGTCTGTAGCAGCTGCGCAGTAGTAGTCAGCTTCAGTCTGCTGAGGGAGCCTCAGCAGATAGGTGGGCGATGCTCGCCAGGGAGATGGAAAAAGAGCTTGCTCACTTCACTCCACGCATCATTTCAGTATCTGCAGTTCCTCTGAGAATGGTGCACTCACTCTCTTAAGCGGTTTCCAAAGACAGATTGAATTGAAATCGGGATACACAAGTAGTGTTTTCAAAGCATGATTTGAATGCTTTTTTCAAATGTCGTTGCTCTGTAATTAGTTTTTCTTGGTCCAAGATGCACATTTCCAATTCCTTAGCCTTGATTTAACTTGACCAACTCTTCTACTACTACTACTACTACTACTACTCTTATTCACCTCTATATGGGAGGCATTGCACTGTATTCTATCTGTCAGTAAAATAACGATTTATCTTGGCCTTTGCTGCTTGGTAGGTACAGGTGTGACAAGCTGCAGTAATGTGTTTGGCTTTGGATAGCTACATTTCTGCACAGCCACCTGCTACAAGGCCTGCAGCCCCTTCCCCTCAGTACTTCCCCAGTCTTAATTCAAGCATTCAATTCCTACCACATCCCTCATGCAATGATATGTCGTTTCATTTTTGAAACATTGTCCCCCTCTTGTGGCCTTCCAACTTTGAAATTTACTGTTCAATTTTGAATTAATTCATATATGAATTAAATGGAAAAGCAACGATTTATCTGGCGAGTTATTTGAATGTTCGGCCTACATCCACCTGTCTGACAGACGGTATTCTAGTGGCTTGTAGTAGCAGCAGCAGCAGCTAGGTGCGCTGCTTGCCTGCAGTAAATAGGATATATTCCATCCATGGAACACTGTGATAGGAATCATGCCTTTCATAGAACACAATGCTTGGATGTGTTCTATTCCTGGAACAATGGGACCACGTGTCACAATGGGACCACGTGTCACAATGGGCAGCCCACAGTCTGTAGCAGCTGCGCAGTAGTAGTCAGCTTCAGTCTGCTGAGGGAGCCTCAGCAGACAGGTGGGCGATGCTCACCAGGGAGATGGAAAAAAGAGCTTGCTCTCTTCACTCCACGCATCATTTCAGTATCTGCAGTTCCTCTGAGAATGGTGTACTCACTCTCTTAAGCGGTTTCCAAAGACAGATTGAATTGAAGTCGGTATAAACAAGTAGTGTTTTCAAAGCATGATTTGAATGCTTTTTTCAAATGTCGTTGCTCTGTAATTAGTTTTTCTTGGTCCAAGATGCACATTTCCAATTCCTTAGCCTTGATTTAACTTGACCAACTCTTCTACTACTACTACTACTACTACTCTTATTCACCTCTATATGGGAGGCATTGCACTGTATTCAATCTGTCAGTAAAATAACGATCTATCTTGGCCTTTGCTGCTTGGTAGGTACAGGTGTGACAAGCTGCAGTAATGTGTTTGGCTTTGGATAGCTACATTTCTGCACAGCCACCTGCTACAAGGCCTGCAGCCCCTTCCCCTCAGTACTTCCCCAGTCTTAATTCAAGCATTCAATTCCTACCACATCCCTCATGCAATGATATGTCGTTTCATTTTTGAAACATTGTCCCCCTCTTGTGGCCTTCCAACTTTGAAATTTACTGTTCAATTTTGAATTAATTCATATATGAATTAAATGGAAAAGCAACGATTTATCTGGCGAGTTATTTGAATGTTCGGCCTACGTCCACCTGTCTGACAGACGGTATTCTAGGGGCTTGTAGCAGCAGCAGCTGCAGCAGCAGCAGCTAGGTGCGCTGCTTGCCTGCAGTAAATAGGATATGTTCCATCCATGCAACACTGTGATAGGAATCATGCCTTTCATAGAACACAATGCTTGGATGTGTTCTATTCCTGGAACAATGGGACCACGTGTCACAATGGGACCACGTGTCACAATGGGCAGCCCACAGTCTGTAGCAGCTGCGCAGTAGTAGTCAGCTTCAGTCTGCTGAGGGAGCCTCAGCATACAGGTGGGCGATGCTCGCCAGGGAGATGGAAAAAGAGCTTGCTCACTTCACTCCACGCATCATTTCAGTATCTGCAGTTCCTCTGAGAATGGTGCACTCACTCTCTTAAGCGGTTTCCAAAGACAGATTGAATTGAAATCGGGATACACAAGTAGTGTTTTCAAAGCATGATTTGAATGCTTTTTTCAAATGTCGTTGCTCTGTAATTAGTTTTTCTTGGCCCAAGTTGCACATTTCCAATTCCTTAGCCTTGATTTAACTTGACCAACTCTTCTACTACTACTACTACTACTACTCTTATTCACCTCTATATGGGAGGCATTGCACTGTATTCAATCTGTCAGTAAAATAACGATCTATCTTGGCCTTTGCTGCTTGGTAGGTACAGGTGTGACAAGCTGCAGTAATGTGTTTGGCTTTGGATAGCTACATTTCTGCACACCCACCTGCTACAAGGCCTACAGCCCCTTCCCCTCAGTACTTCCCCAGTCTTAATTCAAGCATTCAATTCCTACCACATCCCTCATGCAATGATATGTCGTTTCATTTTTGAAACATTGTCTTCCAACTTTGAAATTTACTGTTCAATTTTGAATTAATTCATATATGAATTAAATGGAAAAGCAACAATTTATCTGGCGAGTTATTTGAATGTTCGGCCTACGTCCACCTGTCGGACAGACGGTATTCTAGTGTCTTGCAGCAGCAGCAGCAGCTAGGTGCCCTGCTTGCCTGCAGTAAATAGGATGTGTTCCATCCATGGAACACTGTGATAGGAATCATGCCATTCATAGAACACAATGCATGGATGTGTTCTATTCCTGGAACAATGGGACCACGTGTCACAATGGGACCACATGTCACAATGGGCAGCCCACAGTCTGTAGCAGCTGCGCAGTAGTAGTCAGCTTCAGTCTGCTGAGGGAGCCTCAGCAGACAGGTGGGCGATGCTCGCCAGGGAGATGGAAAAAGAGCTTGCTCACTTCACTCCACGCATCATTTCAGTATCTGCAGTTCCTCTGAGAATGGTGCACTCACTCTCTTAAGCGGTTTCCAAAGACAGATTCAATTGAAATCGGGATACACAAGAAGGGTTTTTTTAAAGCATGATTTGAATGCTTTTTTCAAATGTCGTTGCTCTGTAATTAGTTTTTCTTGGCCCAAGTTGCACATTTCCAATTCCTTAGCCTTTATTTAACTTGACCAACTCTTCTACTACTACTACTACTACTACTACTACTCTTATTCACCTCTATATGGGAGGCATTGCACTGTATTCAATCTGTCAGTAAAATAACGATCTATCTTGGCCTTTGCTGCTTGGTAGGTACAGGTGTGACAAGCTGCAGTAATGTGTTTGGCTTTGGATAACTACATTTCTGCACACCCACCTGCTACAAGGCCTGCAGCCCCTTCCCCTCAGTACTTCCCCAGTCTTAATTCAAGCATTCAATTCCTACCACATCCCTCATGCAATGATATGTCGTTTCATTTTTGAAACATTGTCTCCCTCTTGTGGCCTTCCAACTTTGAAATTTACTGTTCAATTTTGAATTAATTCATATATGAATTAAATGGAAAAGCAACGATTTATCTGGCGAGTTATTTGAATGTTCAGCCTACGTCCACCTGTCTGACAGACGGTATTCTAGTGGCTTGTAGCAGCAGCAGCAGCAGCTAGGTGCGCTGCTTGCCTGCAGTAAATAGGATGTGTTCCATCCATGGAACACTGTGATAGGAATCATGCCTTTCATAGAACAGAATGCTTGGATGTGTTCTATTCCTGGAACAATGGGACCACGTGTCACAATGGGACCACGTGTCACAATGGGCAGCCCACAGTCTGTAGCAGCTGCGCAGTAGTAGTCAGCTTCAGTCTGCTGAGGGATCCTCAGCATACAGGTGGGCGATGCTCGCCAGGGAGATGGAAAAAGAGCTTCTTCACTTCACTCCACGCATCATTTCAGTATCTGCAGTTCCTCTGAGAATGGTGCACTCACTCTGTTAAGTGGTTTCCAAAGACAGATTGAATTGAAATCGGGATACACAAGTAGTGTTTTCAAAGCATGATTTGAATGCTTTTTTCAAATGTCGTTGCTCTGTAATTAGTTTTTCTTGTCCCAAGTTGCACATTTCCAATTCCTTAGCCTTGATTTAACTTGACCAACTCTTCTACTACTGCTACTACTACTCTTATTCACCTCTATATGGGAGGCATTGCACTGTATTCAATCTGTCAGTAAAATAACGATCTATCTTGGCCTTTGCTGCTTGGTAGGTACAGGTGTGACAAGCTGCAGTAATGTGTTTGGCTTTGGATAGCTACATTTCTGCACACCCACCTGCTACAAGGCCTACAGCCCCTTCCCCTCAGTACTTCCCCAGTCTTAATTCAAGCATTCAATTCCTACCACATCCCTCATGCAATGATATGTCGTTTCATTTTTGAAACATTGTCTCCCTCTTGTGGCCTTCCAACTTTGAAATTTACTGTTCAATTTTGAAATAATTCATATATGAATTAAATGGAAAAGCAACGATTTATCTGGCGAGTTATTTGAATGTTCGGCCTACGTCATCCTGTCTGACAGACGGTATTCTAGTGTCTTGTAGCAGCAGCAGCAGCAGCAGCAGCAGCAGCAGCTAGGTGCCCTGCTTGCCTGCAGTAAATAGGATGTGTTCCATCCATGGAACACTGTGATAGGAATCATGCCATTCATAGAACACAATGCGTGGATGTGTTCTATTCCTGGAACAATGGGACCTGTGTCACAATGGGACCACGTGTCACAATGGGCAGCCCACAGTCTGTAGCAGCTGCGCAGTAGTAGTCAGCTTCAGTCTGCTGAGGGAGCCTCAGCATACACATGGGCGATGCTCGCCAGGGAGATGGAAAAAGAGCTTGCTCACTTCACTCCACGCATCATTTCAGTATCTGCAGTTCCTCTGAGAATGGAGCACTCACTCTCTTAAGCGGTTTCCAAAGACAGATTGAATTGAAATCGGGATACACAAGTAGTGTTTTCAAAGCATGATTTGAATGCTTTTTTCAAATGTCGTTGCTCTGTAATTAGTTTTTCTTGGTCCAAGTTGCACATTTCCAATTCCTTAGCCTTGATTTAACTTGACCAACTCTTCTACTACTACTACTACTACTACTACTACTACTAGTACTACTACTACTCTTATTCACCTCTATATAGGAGGCATTGCACTGTATTCAATCTGTCAGTAAAATAATGATCCATCTTGGCCTTTGCTGCTTGGTAGGTACAGGTGTGACAAGCTGCATTAATGTGTTTGGCTTTGTATAACTACATTTCTGCACACCCACCTGATACAAGGCCTGCAGCCCCTTCCCCTCAGTACTTCCCCAGTCTTAATTCAAGCATTTAATTCCTACCACATCCCTCATGCAATGATATGTCGTTTCATTTTTGAAACATTGTCCCCCTCTTGTGGCCTTCCAACTTTAAAATTTACTGTTCAATTATGAAATAATTCATATATGAATTAAATGGAAAAGCAACGATTTATCTGGCGAGTTATTTGAATGTTCGGCCTACGTCCACCTGTCTGACAGACGGTATTCTAGTGACTTGTAGCAGCAGCAGCAGCAGCTAGGTGTGCTGCTTGCCTGCAGTAAATAGGATGTGTTCCATCCATGGAACACTGTGATAGGAATCATGCCATTCATAGAACACATTGCTTGGATGTGTTCTATTCCTGGAACAATGGGACCACGTGTCACAATGGGACCACGTGTCACAATGGGCAGCCCACAGTCTGTAGCATCTGCGCAGTAGTAGTCAGCTTCAGTCTGCTGAGGCAGCCTCAGCAGACAGGTGGGCGATGCTCGCCAGGGAGATGGAAAAAGAGCTTGCTCACTTCACTCCACGCATCATTTCAGTATCTGCAGTTCCTCTGAGAATGGTGCGCTCACTCTCTTAAGCGGTTTCCAAAGACAGATTGAATTGAAATCGGGATACACAAGTAGTGTTTTCAAAGCATGATTTGAATGCTTTTTTCAAATGTCGTTGCTCTGTAATTAGTGTCATGATCCAGGACGTGATTTCGCATTGACCCGTCCTGGTTAGACTAGGGGTTAATTGTGCTGCCTCTCTCTGGCAGCAAGAGGCTATTTAGTGCTCACTGGACCTGGGTCCGGTGTCAGTTATACTCCTGCCCTCGGCTGAGTTAAGTGACCTCTTGTATACGTGTGCCTTGTGCCTGATATCTTGCTTGTTTGTTCGGTTGTGATCTGGTTCTGTCCCTGTTACGAGTTCTGCCTGACCCTCTTGTACTGCGCTACCTCTCGTGTATGACTCTCTGCTTGTGACCCGACTCCTCTTTGCTCGTCCCCTTGGTACCACGTCGCCCTCTTGTGTATGACCTTTGGCTCTGTCTGACTACCCGTCTGTTCGTCCCTCCTGTACCTCGTTCGCCCGTACTGTGTGTGACCTCTGTTTTGCCTGACTCTGAGTTGTTGTATGGTGTTCTGTCCTATCTGAATACAGGACGCTAAGCCCCGCCCCCTTGCAGTCACATGACCATAGGTCCCGTGCAGACTATTCAGTTTCAGTGTCCGCAGGTCCTATGCATCTTTACTTTCCAGCACTGACTGGACCCTGACACTATTAGCCTGAAGCACGCATGGTCACCTCTGCTGCCCTGCTCCACAGGTATCTTTTAGCACTGCTTCTGTACTCAGGACACACGCACTGGCTCTATGAGCAAGTGCAGTGCGGTGTCTCTGACATTATAACTGACCCATACCATTTTTTTTTTCTCTGCTCCCATTCACCTGTGTGTGTGATGGATCCTGTGCACGCTCTTTCTGAGCAGGTTAAGCATCTGACGCAGATGTCTCAGAAACTCTTTGGAAAATAAAGAGTCCTGGCTCAGTCTCAGCAGCTGATCGCCGACACTGTGCAGGGGGTTCTTTCATGGGGGGCTCGGGATGTTACATTAATTTCCCCTGAGTCTCCAGTGAAGTTACCAGATACCTTTTCTGGAGATAAAAATGACTTCAGAGTTTTCAAGGAGGGCTGTAAGCTTTTTTTTCCTTAAGACCACACTCTTCTGGGGATGAAAGTCAGAGAGTGGGGGTCATTATGTCTCTGTTAAGGGGAGCCCCCCAAGCTTGGGCTTTCTCCCTTCCTACCACGGCCCCTGAGCGTATGACTGTGGATGCATTTTTTGAGGCCCTGGGGCATATTTATGATGAGCCTGATCGGGTGCGTATGGCTGAGGACAGGCTGATGAATGTTTGCCAGGGGAAACACTCAGCCGAGTGGTTTTGCTCAGAGTTCAGACGCTGGGCTGCTGAGGTCTGCTGGAACGACGCCGCTCTCCGGGGGTTGTTCCGCAGAGGCCTGTCTGAGCATCTGAAAGACGCCTTGGCTCTCCACCCCCCACCTGATGCCCTGGAGGAAGCTATGACACAGGCCGTCCGAATGGATCGCAGGTTACGGGCAAGGGGAGTGATACAAACCGAGACATCATTGTTCTCCCAAGGAAGGGGAGCCAGTTCTTCACTGAAAATCACGGCGATGGGAACCATCAACCGTAAGGAGGAAGAAAGGAGGCAACGGCATGTGAGAAAATGCTGTGTTCACAGTGGCGAGTCTGGACATGGGAAAAAGGATTGCCCCTCCCGGCCACTAACCAACAAACAACTGAGCCCGGGTGATTATCGTGGAGGTCGCCCAGGCTCTCAGGTACCCTTTTCTGCATTTTCTAAAATGTCATTCCAAGTGGAACTTTGTTGTGGGGGTGTCTCCACATCCACAACTGCCTTCGTGGATTGCGGTTCATCATTGAACTTTATTGACTCTGACTTGGTGGCCAGGTGTAAGTTAGGGACAGTTAGGTTGGAGACTCCGATTCACCTTGTTGCTATTGACAAAACACCACTGGGTAAGAATGACATTGTGTTTTGTACTGAAGAGTTTCTCCTTAAAGTGAGTTCCTTACATCAGGAACGTATTTCATGTTTTGTAATGAACAACCTGCCTGCGGGACTGGTGTTGGGGTTCCCCTGGTTACAGCTGCATAATCCTGTGATTAATTGGGAATCTCGGGATATTGTTAAATGGGGTCCCTATTGCTCTGAGAAATGTCTTGTTTCTGTGTCTGTGTCGTCCGTGGGTCTAGAAGGCATTCCGGAGTGCCTGATAGATTATACTGACGTTTTCTCCGAAAAAGAGGCTGAGGTTTTACCACCACACCGCCCATTTGATTGTGCCATTGACCTGGTTCCAGGTGCTAAATTGCCCAAAGCCCGCCTGTATAACCTCTCGGGTCCGGAACGGGCTGCAATGAAGGAATATATTTCTGAGAGCCTCCGTAAGGGACATATTCATCCTTCTGTTTCTCCTGTGGCGGCAGGGTTCTTTTTTGTAAAAAAAAAAAGACGGTGGTTTGCGCCCATGCCTCGATTGTCGTGAGTTAAATAAAATAACTGTGAGGAATACTTATCCCCTTCCACTTATTCCTGATTTATACAATCAGTTGTCCGGAGCTAAGTGGTTTTCGAAATTAGACCTACGGGGTGCGTATAACCTTATCCGAGTCCGGGATGGAGATGAATGGAAGACCGCCTTTCTCACTACTGAAGGGTTGTTTGAAAATTTGGTCATGCCCTTCGGCCTGACCAACGCTCCAGCGGTCTTCCAAAATTTCATAAATCATGTGTTCTCCGATTTGATTGGAAGTTTTATGGTGGTGTATTTGGATGACATTTTAATCTACTCGCCTGATAAACAGACTCACATTGGTCATGTTCGGGCAGTTCTCCAAAGGCTCAGGGAGAACTGTCTGTTTGCTAAACTTGAAAAATGTTTATTTTTTGTTCAGGAACTGTCCTTTCTGGGGTTCATCGTGTCTGCTGAAGGGTATCGCATGGATCCTAATAAGGTGCAGGCCATTCTCGAGTGGGTTCAACAGTGTGATTTGAAGGGTCTGCAACGTTTCCTAGGGTTCGCTAATTATTATCAGAAATTTATAAGGGGGTTCTCACAGGTGGTTAAACCCCTCACAGACATGACTCAAAAGGGGGCCGATATCAAGAATTGGTCAACCGCAGCGGTAGCGGCACTTCAGTTTTTGAAAAAATGTTTCATGTCGGCCCCGGTTCTTATCCAACCGGACCCCTCTGAACCATTTATTGTTGAGGTAGACGCCTCAGAGGTGGGGGTGGTGGCGGTATTGTCCCAGGGACCCGCCACTTTGACCAATTTAAGACCTTGCGCCTTTTTCTCAAAGAAGTTCTCTCCGGCAGAGAGAAACTATGATGTGGGGAATCGGGAACTTCTGGCCGTAAAATTGGCTTTTGCAGAATGGAGGCATTTTTTGGAGGGGGCTGTCCATCCTATAACGGTAATCACGGACCACAAAAACCTAGCTTACATCGAGTCTGCTAAAAGGTTGACTCCCAGACAGGCTAGATGGTCACTTTTTTTTTCTCGATTCAACTTCTCGATCACTTTCCGACCAGGATCCAAGAATATCAGAGCGGATGCGTTGTCACGCAGTCTAGATCCGGTGTCCCCCCCGGAACCTCCATCCTCCATTCTTCAGCCTGGGGTGGTGGTGGCAGAGATTTCTAATGTGTTGGAACGAGAGATTCGAGAAGCCCAGGCTCTTGCACCTCCAGCTAAGCCGGTGGATAAACTTTATGTGCCAGCTCAGTTTCGTCTCAAGGTCCTCCAGGAGTTCCATGACTCAGTTCTGGGTGGACATCCAGGGATCTCAGCGACCCGGAAGGCCATTGCTAGAATGTTCTGGTGGTCTTCTTTAGCCTCTGATGTTGGGGAGTATGTGTCTGCGTGTGAGGTTTGTGCCCGTGCGAAAACTCCCCATAACCAGCCGGCCGGGGAATTGGTACCACTGCCAATTCCTGAGAGACCATGGACTCATCTGTCCATGGATTTCATCACCAACCTTCCCCCTTCCAAGGGTAATACCGTGGTCTGGGTCGTAGTGGACAGGTTTAGTAAGCAGGCACATTTTGTACCTTTGGCAGCTCTACCTAATGCGGAAACATTGTCCAGATTGTTTGTGGAGCATGTGGTGTCTGATAGGGGAGTGCAATTTGTGTCCAGATTTTGGAGAGCTTTTTGTAGGAGGTTGGGTATTAGTCTGTCCTTTTCATCCGCCTACCATCCAGAGACTAATGGGCAGACTGAGCGGACCAATCAGTCTCTGGAGCAAATTCTGCATTGTTTGACCTCAGCCCGACAGGATGATTGGTGTTCTGTGTTACCATTGGCTGAGTTTGCTTTTAACAACCGCACTAACCAGTCTACGGGTACATCTCCTTTTTTTTGCAATTATGGGTTTCATCCTCATTTTGGAGAATTTTCCCGCTTGAATTCTGGGTGTCCTGGGGTGGACGAGTCGATCCAGCGGTTGGGGGAGGTATGGCGGGAGGTCCAGAATAACATTACGAAGGCCCAGGACAAATTTAAATTTTTTGCCGACAAAAAACGATCCGTGGGTCCAGTGTTTCAGGTCGGGGATAAGGTATGGTTATCCACCAAAAATATAAGGCTCAAGGTCCCCTCTGCGAAGCTTGGACCCAAGTTTATAGGTCCCTATGTAATTACCGAAGCAGTTAACCCGGTGGCTTTTCGGTTGCAGCTCCCGCCATCTCTGCGGATCCCAAATGTTTTCCATAAGGCCCTTTTGAAACCTGTGAGGTCCAGTGGGGAGGGATCATCATCTTCCCCGACACCGGTTCTGGTAGATGGGCAGGCTGAGTACGAGGTGGAACGAATTGTCGACTCCAGGTTGGTCCGTCGCGTCCTTCAGTATTTGATACATTGGAAGGGCTACGGTCCTGAGGAACGCTCGTGGGTTCCTGCTCGATCAGTTCATGCGGATCGGTTGATCCGAGCCTTTCACGCCAAGTACCCTGAAAGACCTGGGGGTCCGGTGGCCCCCCATTGAGAGGAGGGTACTGTCATCATCCAGGACGGGATTTCGCTTTGACCCGTCCTGGTTAGACTAGGGGTTAATTGTGCTGCCTCTCTCTGGCAGCAGGAGGCTATTTAATGGTCAATGGACGTGGGTCCGGTGTCAGTTATACTCCTGCCCTCGGCTGAGTTAAGTGACCTCTTGTATACGTGTGCCTTGTGTCTGATATCTTGCTTGTTCGGTTGTGATCTGGTTCTGTCCCTGTTACGAGTTCTGCCTGACCATTTTGTACTGCGCTACCTCTCGTGTATGACTCTCTGCTTGTGACCTGACTCCTCTCTGCTCGTCCCCTTGGTACCACGTCGCCCTCTTGTGTATGACCTTTGGCTCTGTCTGACTACCCGTCTTTTCATCCCTCCTGTACTTCGTTCGCCCGTACTGTGTGACCTCTGTTTTGCCTGACTCTGAGTTGTTGTATGGTGTCCTGTCCTATCTGAATACAGGACGCTAAGCCCCGCCCCCTTGCAGTCACATGACCATAGGTCCCGTGCAGACTATTCAGTTTCAGTGTCCGCAGGTCCTATGCATCTTTACTTTCCAGCACTGACTGGACCCTGACACTATTAGCCTGAAGCACGCATGGTCACCTCTGCTGCCCTGCTCCACAGGTATCTTTTAGCACTGCTTCTGTACTCAGGACACACGCACTGGCTCTATGAGCAAGTGCAGTGCGGTGTCTCTGACATTTAGTTTTTCTTGGCCCAAGTTGCACATTTCCAATTCCTTAGCCTTGATTTAACTTGACTAACTCTTCTACTACTACTACTACTACTACTCTTATTCACCTCTATATGGGAGGCATTGCACTGTATTCAATCTGTCAGTAAAATAACGATCTATCTTGGCCTTTGCTGCTTGGTAGGTACAGGTGTGACAAGCTGCAGTAATGTGTTTGGCTTTGGATAGCTACATTTCTGCACACCCACCTGCTACAAGGCCTGCAGCCCCTTCCCCTCAGTACTTCCCCAGTCTTAATTCAAGCATTCAATTCCTACCACATCCCTCATGCAATGATATGTCGCTTCATTTTTGAAACATTGTACCCCTCTTGTGGCCTTCCAACTTTGAAATTTACTGTTCAATTTTGAATTAATTCATATATGAATTAAATGGAAAAGCAACGATTTATCTGGCGAGTTATTTGAATGTTCGGCCTACGTCCACCTGTCTGACAGACGGTATTCTAGTGGCTTGTAGCAGCAGCAGCAGAAGCAGCAGCTAGGTGCGCTGCTTGCCTGCAGTAAATAGGATGTGTTCCATCCATGGAACACTGTGATAGGAATCATGCCTTTCATAGAACACAATGCTTGGATGTGTTCTATTCCTGGAACAATGGGACCACGTGTCACAATGGGACCATGTGTCACAATGGGCAGCCCACAGTCTGTAGCAGCTGCGCAGTAGTAGTCAGCTTCAGTCTGCTGAGGGAGCCTCAGCATACAGGTGGGCGATGCTCGCCAGGGAGATGGAAAAAGAGATTGCTCACTTCACTCCACGCATCATTTCAGTATCTGCAGTTCCTCTGAGAATGGTGCACTTACTCTCTTAAGCGGTTTCCAAAGACAGATTGAATTGAAATCGGGATACACAAGTAGTGTTTTCAAAGCATGATTTGAATGCTTTTTTCAAATGTCGTTGCTCTGTAATTAGTTTTTCTTGGTCCAAGTTGCACATTTCCAATTCCTTAGCCTTGATTTAACTTGATCAAAACTACTACTACTACTACTACTACTACTACTCTTATTCACCTCTATATGAGAGGCATTGCACTGTATTCAATCTGTCAGTAAAATAACGATCTATCTTGGCCTTTGCTGCTTGGTAGGTACAGGTGTGACAAGCTGCAGTAATGTGTTTGGCTTTGGATAGCTACATTTCTGCACACCCACCTGCTACAAGGCCTGCAGCCCCTTCCCCTCAGTACTTCCCCAGTCTTAATTCAAGCATTCAATTCCTACCACATCCCTCATGCAATGATATGTCGCTTCATTTTTGAAACATTGTCCCCCTCTTGTGGCCTTCCAACTTTGAAATTTACTGTTCAATTTTGAATTAATTCATATATGAATTAAATGGAAAAGCAACGATTTATCTGGCGAGTTATTTGAATGTTCGGCCTACGTCTACCTGTCTGACAGACGGTATTCTAGTGGCTTGTAGCAGCAGCAGCAGCAGCTAGGTGCGCTGCTTGCCTGCAATAAATAGGATGTGTTCCATCCATGGAACACTGTGATAGCAATCATGCCATTCATAGAACACAATGCTTGGATGTGTTCTATTCCTGGAACAATGGGACCACGTGTCACAATGGGACCACGTGTCACAATGGGCAGCCCACAGTCTGTAGCAGCTGTGCAGTAGTAGTCAGCTACAGTCTGCTGAGGGAGCCTCAGCAGACAGGTGGGCGATGCTTGCCAGGGAGATGGGAAAAGAGCTTGCTCATTTCACTCCACACATCATTTCAGTATCTGCAGTTCCTCTGAGAATGGTGCACTCACTCTCTTAAGCGGTTTCCAAAGACAGATTGAATTGAAATCGGGATACAAAAGTAGTGTTTACAAAGCATGATTTGAATGCTTTTATCAAATGTCGTTGCACTGTAATTAGTTTTTTTTGGCCCAAGTTGCACATTTCCAATTCCTTAGCCTTGATTTAACTTGACCAACTCTTCTACTACTACTACTAATACTACTACTACTACTACTCTTATTCACCTCTATATGGGAGGCATTGCACTGTATTCAATCTGTCAGTAAAATAACGATCTATCTTGGACTTTGCTGCTTGGTAGGTACAGGTGTGACAAGCTGCAGTAATGTGTTTGGCTTTGGATAGCTACATTTCTGCACACCCACCTGCTACAAGGCCTGCAGCACCTTCCCCTCAGTACTTCGCCAGTCTTAATTCAAGCATTCAATTCCTACCATATCCCTCATGCAATGATATGTCGTTTCATTTTTGAAACATTGTCCCCCTCTTGTGGCCTTCCAACTTTGAAATTTACTGTTCAATTTTGAATTAATTCATATATGAATTAAATGGAAAAGCAGCGATTTATCTGGTGAGTTATTTGAATGTTCGGCCTACGTCCACCTGTCTGACAGACGGTATTCTAGTGGCTTGTAGCAGCAGCAGCAGCAGCTAGGTGCGCTGCTTGCCTGCAGTAATTAAGATGTGTTCCATCCATGGAACACTGTGATAGGAATAATGCCATTAATAGAACACAATGCTTGGATGTGTTCTATTCCTGGAACAATGGGACCACGTGTCACAATGGGACCACGTGTCACAATGGGCAGCCCACAGTCTGTAGCAGCTGCGCAGTAGTAGTCAGCTTCAGTCTGCTGAGGGAGCCTCAGCAGACAGGTGGGCGATGCTCGCCAGGGAGATGGAAAAAGAGCTTGCTCACTTCACTCCACGCATCATTTCAGTATCTGCAGTTCCTCTGAGAATGGTGCACTTACTCTCTTAAGCGGTTTCCAAAGACAGATTGAATTGAAATCGGCATACACAAGTAGTGTTTTCAAAGCATGATTTGAATGCTTTTATCAAATGTCGTTGCGCTGTAATTAGTTTTTTTTGGTCCAAGTTGCACATTTCCAATTCCTTAGCCTTGATTTAACTTGACCAACTCTTCTACTACTACTACTACTACTACTACTCTTATTCACCTCTATATGGGAGGCATTGCACTGTATTCAATCTGTCAGTAAAATAAAGATCTATCTTGGCCTTTGCTGCTTGGTAGGTACAGGTGTGACAAGCTGCAGTAATGTGTTTGGCTTTGGATAGCTACATTTCTGCACACCCACCTGCTACAAGGCCTGCAGCCCCTTCCCCCAGTCTTAATTCAAGCATTCAATTCCTACCACATCCCTCATGCAATGATATGTCGTTTCATTTTTGAAACATTGTCCCCCTCTTGTGGCCTTCCAACTTTGAAATTTACTGTTCAATTTTGAATTAATTCATATATGAATTAAATGGAAAAGCAACGATTTATCTGGCGAGTTATTTGAATGTTCGGCCTACGTCCAACTGTCTGGCAGACGGTATTCTAGTGGCTTGTAGCAGCAGCAGCAGCATCAGCAGCTAGGTGCGCTGCTTGCCTGCAGTAAATAGGATGTGTTCCATCCATGGAACACTGTGATAGCAATCATGCCATTCATAGAACACAATGCTTGGATGTGTTCTATTCCTGGAACAATGGGACCACGTGTCACAATGGGACCAAGTGTCACAATGGGCAGCCCACAGTCTGTAGCAGCTGTGCAGTAGTAGTCAGCTTCAGTCTGCTGAGGGAGCCTCAGCAGACAGGTGGGCGATGCTTGCCAGGGAGATGGAAAAATAGCTTGTTCACTTCACTCCACGCATCATTTCAGTATCTGCAGTTCCTCTGAGAATGGTGCACTCACTCTCTTAAGCGGTTTCCAAAGACAGATTGAATTGAAATCGGCATACACAAGTAGTGTTTACAAAGCATGATTTGAATGCTTTTATCAAATGTCGTTGCGCTGTAATTAGTTTTTTTTGGCCCAAGTTGCACATTTCCAATTCCTTAGCCTTGATTTAACTTGACCAACTCTTCTACTACTACTACTAATACTACTACTACTACTCTTATTCACCTCTATATGGGAGGCATTGCACTGTATTCAATCTGTCAGTAAAATAACGATCTATCTTGGCCTTTGCTGCTTGGTAGGTACAGGTGTGACAAGCTGCAGTAATGTGTTTGGCTTTGGATAGCTACATTTCTGCACACCCACCTGCTACAAGGCCTGCAGCCCCTTCCCCTCAGTACTTCCCCAGTCTGAATTCAAGCATTCAATTCCTACCACATCCCTCATGGAATGATATGTCGTTTCATTTTTGAAACATTGTCCCCCTCTTGTGGCCTTCCAACTTTGAAATTTACTGTTCAATTTTGAATTAATTCATATGTGAATTTAATGGAAAAGCAACGATTTATCTGGCGAGTTATTTGAATGTTCGACCTACGTCCACCTGTCTGACAGACGGTATTCTAGTGGCTTGTAGCAGTAGCAGCAGCAGCAACTAGGTGCGCTGCTTGCCTGCAGTAACTAGGATGTGTTCCATCCATGGAACACTGTGATAAGAATCATGCCATTCATAGAACACAATGCTTGGATGTGTCCTATTCCTGGAACAATGGGACCACGTGTCACAATGGGACCACGTGTCACAATGGGCAGCCCACAGTCTGTAGCAGCTGCGCAGTAGTAGTCAGCTACAGTCTGCTGAGGGAGCCTCAGCAGACAGATGGGCGATGCTTGCCAGGGAGATGGGAAAAGAGCTTGCTCTCTTCACTCCACACATCATTTCAGTATCTGCAGTTCCTCTGAGAATGGTGCACTCACTCTCTTAAGCGGTTTCCAAAGACAGATTGAATTGAAATCGGGATACACAAGTAGTGTTTTCAAAGCATGATTTGAATGCTTTTTTCAAATGTCGTTGCTCTGTAATTAGTTTTTCTTGGTCCAAGTTGCACATTTCCAATTCCTTAGCCTTGATTTAACTTGACCAACTCTTCTACTACTACTATTACTACTACTTTTATTCACCTCTATATGGGAGGCATTGCACTGTATTCAATCTGTCAGTAAAATAACGATCTATCTTGGCCTTTGCTGCTTGGTAGGTACAGGTGTGACAAGCTGCAGTAATGTGTTTTGCTTTGGATAGCTACATTTCTGCACAGCCACCTGCTACAAGGCCTGCAGCCCCTTCCCCTCAGTACTTCCCCAGTCTTAATTCAAGCATTCAATTCCTACCACATCCCTCATGCAATAATATGTCGTTTCATTTTTGAAACATTGTCCCCCTCTTGTGGCCTTCCAACTTTGAAATTTACTGTTCAATTTTGAATTAATTCATATATGAATTAAATGGAAAAGCAACGATTTATCTGGCGAGTTATTTGAATGTTCGGCCTACGTCCACCTGTCTGACAGACGGTATTCTAGTGGCTTGTAGCAACAGCAGCAGCAGCAGCAGCTAGGTGCGCTGCTTGCCTGCAGTAAATAAGATGTGTTCCATCCATGGAACACTGTGATAGGAATAATGCCATTAATAGAACACATGCTTGGATGTGTTCTATTCCTGGAACAATGGGACCACGTGTCACAATGGGCAGCCCACAGTCTGTAGCAGCTGCGCAGTAGTAGTCAGCGTCAGTCTGCTGAGGGAGCCTCAGCAGACAGGTGGGCGATGCTCGCCAGGGAGATGGAAAAAGAGCTTGCTCACTTCACTCCACGCATCATTTCAGTATCTGCAGTTCCTCTGAGAATGGTGCACTTACTCTCTTAAGCGGTTTCCAAAGACAGATTGAATTGAAATCGGCATACACAAGTAGTGTTTTCAAAGCATGATTTGAATGCTTTTATCAAATGTCGTTGCGCTGTAATTAGTTTTTTTTGGTCCAAGTTGCACATTTCCAATTCCTTAGCCTTGATTTAACTTGACCAACTCTTCTACTACTACTACTACTACTACTACTACTCTTATTCACCTCTATATGGGAGGCATTGCACTGTATTCAATCTGTCAGTAAAATAAAGATCTATCTTGGCCTTTGCTGCTTGGTAGGTACAGGTGTGACAAGCTGCAGTAATGTGTTTGGCTTTGGATAGCTACATTTCTGCACACCCACCTGCTACAAGGCCTGCAGCCCCTTCCCCCAGTCTTAATTCAAGCATTCAATTCCTACCACATCCCTCATGCAATGATATGTCGTTTCATTTTTGAAACATTGTCCCCCTCTTGTGGCCTTCCAACTTTGAAATTTACTGTTCAATTTTGAATTAATTCATATATGAATTAAATGGAAAAGCAACGATTTATCTGGCGAGTTATTTGAATGTTCGGCCTACGTCCAACTGTCTGACAGACGGTATTCTAGTGGCTTGTAGCAGCAGCAGCAGCAGCAGCAGCTAGGTGCGCTGCTTGCCTGCAGTAAATAGGATGTGTTCCATCCATGGAACACTGTGATAGCAATCATGCCATTCATAGAACACAATGCTTGGATGTGTTCTATTCCTGGAACAATGGGACCACGTGTCACAATGGGCAGCCCACAGTCTGTAGCAGCTGCGCAGTAGTAGTCAGCTTCAGTCTGCTGAGGGAGCCTCAGCAGACAGGTGGGAGATGCTTGCCAGGGAGATGGAAAAATAGCTTGCTCACTTCACTCCACGCATCATTTCAGTATCTGCAGTTCCTCTGAGAATGGTGCACTTACTCTCTTAAGCGGTTTCCAAAGACAGATTGAATTGAAATCGGGATACACAAGTAGTGTTTTCAAAGCATGATTTGAATGCTTTTTTCAAATGTCGTTGCTCTGTAATTAGTTTTTTTTGGTCCAAGTTGCACATTTCCAATTCCTTAGCCTTGATTTAACTTGACCAACTCTTCTACTACTACTACTACTACTACTACTCTTATTCACCTCTATATGGGAGGCATTGCACTGTATTCAATCTGTCAGTAAAATAACGATCTATCTTGGCCTTTGCTGCTTGGTAGGTACAGGTGTGACAAGCTACAGTAATGTGTTTAGCTTTGGATAGCTACAATTCTCCACACCCACCTTCTACAAGGCCTGCAGCCCCTTCCCCTTGGTACTTCCCCAGTCTTAATTCAAGAATTCAATTCCTACCACATCCCTCATGCAATGATATGTCGTTTCATTTTTGAAATATTGTCCCCCTCTTGTGGCCTTCCAACTTTGAAATTTACTGTTCAATTTTGAATTAATTCATATATGAATTAAATGGAAAAGCAACGATTTATCTGGCGAGTTATTTGAATGTTCGGCCTACGTCCACCTGTCTGACAGACGGTATTCTAGTGGCTTGTAGCAGCAGCAGCAGCAGCAGCTAGGTGCGATGCTTGCCTGCAGTAACTAGGATGTGTTCCATCCATGGAACACTGTGATAAGAATCATGCCATTCATAGAACACAATGCTTGGATGTGTCCTATTCCTGGAACAATGGGACCACGTGTCACAATGGGACCACGTGTCACAATGGGCAGCCCACAGTCTGTAGCAGCTGCGCAGTAGTAGTCAGCTACAGTCTGCTGAGGGAGCCTCAGCAGACAGATGGGCGATGCTTGCCAGGGAGATGGGAAAAGAGCTTGCTCTCTTCACTCCACACATCATTTCAGTATCTGCAGTTCCTCTGAGAATGGTGCACTCACTCTCTTAAGCGGTTTCCAAAGACAGATTGAATTGAAATCGGGATACACAAGTAGTGTTTTCAAAGCATGATTTGAATACTTTTTTCAAATGTCGTTGCTCTGTAATTAGTTTTTCTTGGTCCAAGTTGCACATTTTCAATTCCTTAGCCTTGATTTAACTTGACCAACTCTTCTACTACTACTATTACTACTACTTTTATTCACCTCTATATGGGAGGCATTGCACTGTATTCAATCTGTCAGTAAAATAACGATCTATCTTGGCCTTTGCTGCTTGGTAGGTACAGGTGTGACAAGCTGCAGTAATGTGTTTGGCTTTGGATAGCTACATTTCTCCACACCCACCTGCTACAAGGCCTGCAGCCCCTTCCCCTTGGTACTTCCCCAGTCTTAATTCAAGCATTCATTTCCTACCACATCCCTCATGCAATGATATGTCGTTTCATTTTTGAAACATTGTCCCCCTCTTGTGGCCTTCCAACTTTGAAATTTACTGTTCAATTTTGAATTAATTCATATATGAATTAAATGGAAAAGCAACGATTTATCTGGCGAGTTATTTGAATGTTCGGCCTACGTCCACCTGTCTGACAGATGGTTTTCTAGTGGCTTGTAGCAGCAGCAGCAGCAGCAGCAGCAGCTAGGTGCGCTGCTTGCCTGCAGTAAATAGGATGTGTTCCATCCATGGAACACTGTGATAGGAATAATGCCATTCATAGAACACAATGCTTGGATGTGTTCTATTTCTGGAACAATGGGACCACGTGTCAAAATGGGACCACGTGTCACAATGGGCAGCCCACAGTCTGTAGCAGCTGCACAGTAGTAGTCAGCTACAGTCTGCTGAGGGAGCCTCAGCAGACAGATGGGCGATGCTTGCCAGGGAGATGGGAAAAGAGCTTGCTCTCTTCACTCCACACATCATTTCAGTATCTGCAGTTCCTCTGAGAATGGTGCACTCACTCTCTTAAGCGGTTTCCAAAGACAGATTGAATTGAAATCGGGATACACAAGTAGTGTTTTCAAAGCATGATTTGAATACTTTTTTCAAATGTCGTTGCTCTGTAATTAGTTTTTCTTGGTCCAAGTTGCACATTTCCAATTCCTTAGCCTTGATTTAACTTGACCAACTCTTCTACTACTACTATTACTACTACTTTTATTCACCTCTATATGGGAGGCATTGCACTGTATTCAATCTGTCAGTAAAATAACGATCTATCTTGGCCTTTGCTGCTTGGTAGGTACAGGTGTGACAAGCTGCAGTAATGTGTTTGGCTTTGGATAGCTACATTTCTCCACACCCACCTGCTACAAGGCCTGCAGCCCCTTCCCCTTGGTACTTCCCCAGTCTTAATTCAAGCATTCAATTCCTACCACATCCCTCATGCAATGATATGTCGTTTCATTTTTGAAACATTGTCCCCCTCTTGTGGCCTTCCAACTTTGAAATTTACTGTTCAATTTTGAATTAATTCATATATGAATTAAATGGAAAAGCAACGATTTATCTGGCGAGTTATTTGAATGTTCGGCCTACGTCCACCTGTCTGACAGATGGTTTTCTAGTGGCTTGTAGCAGCAGCAGCAGCAGCAGCAGCTAGGTGCGCTGCTTGCCTGCAGTAAATAGGATGTGTTCCATCCATGGAACACTGTGATAGGAATAATGCCATTCATAGAACACAATGCTTGGATGTGTTCTATTCCTGGAACAATGGGACCACGTGTCACAATGGGACCACGTGTCACAATGGGCAGCCCACAGTCTGTAGCAGCTGCACAGTAGTAGTCAGCTTCAGTCTGCTGAGGGCGCCTCAGCAGACAGGTGGGCGATGCTCGCCAGGGAGATGGAAAAAGAGCTTGCTCACTTCACTCCACGCATCATTTCAGTATCTGCAGTTCCGCTGAGAATGGTGCACTCACTCTCTTAAGCGGTTTCCAAAGACAGATTGAATTGAAATCGGGATATACAAGTAGTGTTTTCAAAGCATGATTTGAATGCTTTTTTCAAATGTCGTTGCTCTGTAATTAGTTTTTCTTGGTCCAAGTTGCACATTTCCAATTCCTTAGCCTTGATTTAACTTGACCAACTCTTCTACTACTACTACTACTACTACTACTACTCTTATTCACCTCTATATGGGAGGCATTGCACTGTATTCAATCTGTCAGTAAAATAACGATCTATCTTGGCCTTTGCTGCTTGGTAGGTACAGGTGTGACAAGCTGCAGTAATGTGTTTGGCTTTGGATAGCTACATTTCTGCACAGCCACCTGCTACAAGGCCTGCAGCCCCTTCCCCTCAGTACTTCCCCAGTCTTAATTCAAGCATTCAATTCCTACCACATCCCTCATGCAATGATATGTCGATTCATTTTTGAAACATTGTCCCCCTCTTGTGGCCTTCCAACTTTGAAATTTACTGTTCAATTTTGAATTCATATATGAATTAAATGGAAAAGCAACGATTTATCTGGCGAGTTATTTGAATGTTCGGCCTACGTCCACCTGTCTGACAGACGGTATTCTAGTGGCTTGAAGCAGCAGCTAGGTGCGCTGCTTGTCTGCAGTAAATAGGATGTGTTCCATCTATGGAACACTGTGATAGGAATCATGCCATTCATAGAACACAATGCTTGGATGTGTTCTATTCCTGGAACAATGGGACCACGTGTCACAATGGGACCACGTGTCACAATGGGCAGCCCACAGTCTGTAGCAGCTGCGCAGTAGTAGTCAGCTTCAGTCTGCTGAGGGAGCCTCAGCAGACAGGTGGGCGATGCTCGCCAGGGAGATGGAAAAAGAGCTTGCTCACTGCACTCCATGCATCATTTCAGTATCTGCAGTTCCTCTGAGAATGGTGCACTCACTCTCTTAAGCGGTTTCCAAAGACAGATTGAATTGAAATCGGGATACACAAGTAGTGTTTTCAAAGCATGATTTGAATGCTTTTTTCAAATGTCGTTGCTCTGTAATTAGTTTTTCTTGGCCCAAGTTGCACATTTCCAATTCCTTAGCCTTGATTTAACTTGACCAACTCTTCTACTACTACTCTCATTCACCTCTATATGGGAGGCATTGCACTGTATTCAATCTGTCAGTAAAATAACGATCTATCTTGGCCTTTGCTGCTTGGTAGGTACAGGTGTGACAAGCTGCAGTAATGTGTTTGGCTTTGGATAGCTACATTTCTGCACACCCACCTGCTACAAGGCCTGCAGCCCCTTCCCCTCAGTACTTCCCCAGTCTTAATTCAAGCATTCACTTCCTACCACATCCCTCATGCAATGATATGTCGTTTCATTTTTGAAACATTGTCCCCCTCTTGTGGCCTTCCAACTTTGAAATTTACTGTTCAATTTTGAATTAATTCATATATGAATTAAATGGAAAAGCAACGATTTATCTGGCGAGTTATTTGAATGTTCGGCCTACGTCCACCTGTCTGACAGACGGTATTCTAGTGGCTTGTAGCAGCAGCTAGGTGCGCTGCTTGCCTGCAGTAAATAGGATGTGTTCCATCCATGGATCACTGTGATAGGAATCATGCCTTTCATAGAACACAATGCTTGGATGTGTTCTATTCCTGGAACAATGGGACCACGTGTCACAATGGGACCACGTGTCACAATGGGCAGCCCACAGTCTGTTGCAGCTGCGCAGTAGTAGTCAGCTTCAGTCTGCTGACGGAGCCTCAGCATACAGGTGGGCGATGCTCGCCAGGGAGATGGAAAAAGAGCTTGCTCTCTTCACTCCACGCATCATTTCAGTATCTGCAGTTCCTCTGAGAATGGTGCACTCACTCTCTTAAGCGGTTTCCAAAGACAGATTGAATTAAAATCGGGATACACAAGTAGTGTTTTCAAAGCATGATTTGAATGCTTTTTTCAAATGTCGTTGCTCTGTAATTAGTTTTTCTTGGTCCAAGTTGCTTCCAATTCCTTAGCCTTGATTTAACTTGATCAAAACTTCTACTACTACTACTACTATTCTTATTCACCTCTATATGGGAGGCATTGCACTGTATTCAATCTGTCAGTAAAATAACGATCTATCTTCTCCTTTGCTGCTTAGTGTCATGATCCAGTGTTGGATCTGGCGGTATTAAAAGCACAAAGTGAACTTTTTTTTACTTTGGTTGAGTTCAAAGGTGTTTTGACTGTCCCCGGTGGTGGTTAGCGGTATCGCACTTTAGGTTTAGGTTAATGTTCACTTAATTAGGGATCAGGTGTGACTCCCTATAAAGGTGTGCTTAGGGGGTTCACTCACGTCTGGTGATATTTCTTTCTGAGTTGTTGGAGAGCTTGGTGGAAGGTTGGAGCGGGATAGGAGTCCTGCGCAGTGAGCCATAGAGGATGAGTGCCAGCTAATGGTGTCTGCAGGAAGGACTGGCATGGCTTGGTGGAGTCGCAGTTTATGGTGTCGGCGGAAAGTGTGGGCATGGCTTAGAGGAGTGGCGACTAGGAAGAGAGTTGCACTCAGCATGTTCGACTTGGTTGCTGAGAACTGGACTCGAGCATGCTTGGATTCTTGGCAGAGGCTGGACTCATCTTGGGACTCTGTACTGGACTGCTGCAAGTGGTGATGGACTCTGCTCCCAGGCTGCACGATGGTGACGGATCCAGTTATGTGATGGATCAGGGTGGAGGAGAAGATGCACATAGGTGGTGGGCTCTGTTGCTAGGAGCGCACGCAACAGAGCAAAGATAAGTGGTGTTTCCCCTGTATTGTCTCTTTCCTCATGTGTGTTATTAGTGCAGTGGTGGGATTAGTTTCCGCACCGACCTATCCCCTAGTGAGGGTTTAGGTTCAGGGCGAGCTAGGGCGTTGAGGTACGCGTGCGGCGCCCGGTGCGAAACCGGCATAGGGAACGTTAGGAGTGCAGGGACACTGGCTCAGGGGAGCTCAGGAGGTCTCCAATTCCCTTTTCCCTATTGCAGGGCCCCCCATTGTTAAAGTTACCCAGGTTCCCCCCTTTATTATTTAAATGCACCTTACTGGAGGCGGTGTTTCCAGATATTGTATGTATAACGTGTAATACCTAAATTCGCCAGGTGGAGGCGGCGTATCCACCTGCACGTTTTTATTATTTAAATGCGCCCCACTGGAGGCGGTGTATCCAGGGTCACGTGTGTTATGGGTTCGCCTTGCGGTAACATCTGCATCCCGACACACGTGATCATGACATTATCACAGGCCATACAGTTTTTTTTTTTTTCTGGTGAGCTTTGGCCATGTGGAGACCGCTTGGTATTTGCTGCCGGGCCTCACTGAGGTGTGGGGAGCGGCAAGGTGTGTTAGTGCCGCTGCAGCAGCAGTTATCAGGGTCTGGGGCTTCTGCTCAGCTAACCAGAAAATAAAAAAAAAAAAAAAAAATGGCGGCTGCGGTCTGGCTAAAAGCCCCTAGAGTCGCTGCTGGGGAGCGGGACTGGTTCATGCATGCGGGCGCACCCAGGCAGGTGGGAGGAATGGTGCCCCACGGAGCTGCCTGGTATTCCCCGAGGTGAAGGGGTATGCCCCTGTGGTGAGCTGACTGGTGTGATAGTCCGTGGGGTTTACGCCAAATCTTCTATACCATCGAAGAAGCCGCCCCTCCTGGTCGTATGGAGGCAACCAGCGAGTGTATATTTCCTCCATTTCCCGTCCCCCTTCTCCTCCTGGTGTGTGCAGCAGGTGTGCTGCGGGGGAGTAGGGACAAATCTCTACCCTCGCCATTAACCAACCCTGGGAGGCGCAGACCTCATGGTGAAGAGGGTTGGAGGGTGGTAATCCTTTGGTGAATAGCAGGGGTGTGTGTGTGGTGACACAGGGGGATGCCTCTGTGATCAGGTCCTGAATGAGTTCACCAATTTTTTGACAAACGTATGTGTGTAATAAACGTTCAGGTCCGGACCTGTGTGTGAACGAGCGTGTATGTGTGCCACCAAATAACATCTTGTGGAAATGTGTTGTGGAGTCTGATCAGCTCTGAGCAAACCTACACATACATTAACTCATTCCCCAGGTCTGCGCTGTGGAGATGAGTGGTGCCTCCAAAAGGAACATATATTGCCAATATCAGCGGTGTTTGTCATAAACCTGAAGTGTCAGGGAATGGTGGGGTGAACTCAGGGTCTGGGCATCCCCGCTGTAGGTGTTTCCCTAATGAGGGGTGGTCTTGAGGGTCCAGAGGCCCCTCATTAAGGAGGGGGTACTGTCATAATCCAGTGTTGGATCTGGCGGTATTAAAAGCACAAAGTGAACTTTTTTTTACTTTGGTTGAGTTCAAAGGTGTTTTGACTGTCCCCGGTGGTGGTTAGCGGTATCGCACCTTAGGTTTAGGCTAATGTTCACTTAATTAGGGATCAGGTGTGACTCCCTATAAAGGTGTGCTTAGGGGGTTCACTCACGTCTGGTGATATTTCTTTCTGAGTTGTTGGAGAGCCTGGTGGAAGGATGGAGCGGGATAGGAGTCCTGCGCAGTCAGCCATAGAGGATGAGTGCCAGCTAATGGTGTCTGCAGGAAGGACTGGCATGGCTTGGTGGAGTCGCAGTTTATGGTGTCGGCGGGAAGTGTGGGCATGGCTTAGAGGAGTGGCGACTAGGAAGAGAGTTGCACTCAGCATGTTCGACTTGGTTGCTGAGAACTGGACTCGAGCATGCTTGGATTCTTGGCAGAGGCTGGACTCATCTTGGGACTCTGTGTACTGGACTGCTGCAAGTGGTGATGGACTCTGCTCCCAGGCTGCACGATGGTGACGGATCCAGTTATGTGATGGATCAGGGTGGAGGAGATGATGCACATAGGTGGTGGGCTCTGTTGCTAGGAGCGCACGCAACAGAGCAAAGATAAGTGGTGTTTCCCCTGTATTGTCTCTTTCCTCATGTGTGTTATTAGTGCAGTGGTGGGATTAGTTTCCGCACCGACCTATTACCTAGTGAGGGTTTAGGTTCAGGGCGAGCTAGGGCGTTGAGGTACGCGTGCGGCGCCCGGTGCGAAACCGGCATAGGGAACGTTAGGAGTGCAGGGACACTGGCTCAGGGGAGCTCAGGAGGTCTCCAATTCCCTTTTCCCTATTGCAAGGCCCCCCATTGTTAAAGTTACCCAGGTTCCCCCCTTTATTATTTAAATGCGCCTTACAATATCTGGAAACACCGCCTCCAGTATGTATAACGTGTAATACCTAAATTCGCCAGGTGGAGGCGGCGTATCCACCTGCACGTTTTTATTTAAATGCGCCCCACTGGAGGCGGTGTATCCAGGGTCACGTGTGTTATGGGTTCGCCTTGCGGTAACATCTGCGTCCCGACACACGTGATCATGACACTTAGTAGGTACAGGTGTGACAAGCTGCAGTAAAATGTTTGGCTTTGGATAGCTACATTTCTGCACACCCACCTGCTACAAGGCCTGCAGCCCCTTCCCCTCAGTACTTCCCCAGTCTTAATTCAAGCATTCAATTCCTACCACATCCCTCATGCAATGATATGTCGTTTCATTTTTGAAATATTGTCCCCCTCTTGTGGCCTTCCAACTTTGAAATTTACTGTTCAATTTTGAATTAATTAATATATGAATTAAATGGAAAAGCAACAATTTATCTGGCGAGTTATTTGAATGTTCGGCCTACGTCCACCTGTCTGACAGACGGTATTCTAGTGGCTTGAAGCAGCAGCAGCAGCAGCTAGGTGCGCTGCTTGTCTGCAGTAAATAGGATGTGTTCCATCTATGGAACACTGTGATAGGAATCATGCCATTCATAGAACACAATGCTTGGATGTGTTCTATTCCTGGAACAATGGGACCACGTGTCACAATGGGACCACGTGTCACAATGGGCAGCCCACAGTCTGTAGCAGCTGCGCAGTAGTAGTCAGCTTCAGTCTGCTGAGGGAGCCTCAGCAGACAGGTGGGCGATGCTCGCCAGGGAGATGGAAAAAGAGCTTGCTCACTGCACTCCATGCATCATTTCAGTATCTGCAGTTCCTCTGAGAATGGTGCACTCACTCTCTTAAGCGGTTTCCAAAGACAGATTGAATTGAAATCGGGATACACAAGTAGTGTTTTCAAAGCATGATTTGAATGCTTTTTTCAAATGTCGTTTCTCTGTAATTAGTTTTTCTTGGCCCAAGTTGCACATTTCCAATTCCTTAGCCTTGATTTAACTTAACCAACTCTTCTACTACTACTACTACTACTACTACTACTACTACTCTTATTCACCTCTATATGGGAGGCATTGCACTGTATTCAATCTGTCAGTAAAATAACGATCTATCTTGGCCTTTGCTGCTTGGTAGGTACAGGTGTGACAAGCTGCAGTAATGTGTTCGGCTTTGGATAGCTACATTTCTGCACACCCACCTGCTACAAGGCCTGCAGCCCCTTCCCCTCAGTACTTCCCCAGTCTTAATTCAAGCATTCAATTCCTACCACATCCCTCATGCAATGATATGTCGTTTCATTTTTGAAACATTGTCCCCCTCTTGTGGCCTTCCAACTTTGAAATTTACTGTTCAATTTTGAATTAATTCATATATGAATTAAATGGAAAAGCAACGATTTATCTGGCGAGTTATTTGAATGTTCGGCCTACGTCCACCTGTCTGACAGACGGTATTCTAGTGGCTTGAAGCAGCAGCTAGGTGCGCTGCTTGCCTGCAGTAAATAGGATGTGTTCCATCCATGGAACACTGTGATAGGAATCATGCGTTTCATAGAACACAATGCTTGGATGTGTTCTATTCCTGGAACAATGGGACCACGTGTCACAACTTGGACAAAGAAAAACTAATTACAGAGCAACGACATTTGAAAAAAGCATTCAAATCATGCTTTGAAAACACTACTTGTGTATCCCAATTTCAATTCAATCTGTCTTTGGAAACCGCTTAAGAGAGTAAGTGCACCATTCTCAGAGGAACTGCAGATACTGAAACGATGCGTGGAGTGAAGTGAGCAAGCTATTTTTCCATCTCCCTGGCGAGCATCGCCCACCTGTCTGCTGAGGCTCCCTCAGCAGACTGAAGCTGACTTCTACTGCGCAGCTGCTACAGGCTGTGGGCTGCCTATTGTGACACGTGGTCCCATTGTGACACGTGGTCCCATTGTTCCAGGAATAGAACACATCCAAGCATTGTGTTCTATGAATGGCATGATTCCTATCACAGGGTTCAATGGATGGAACATATCCTATTTACTGCAGGCAATCAGCGCACCTAGCAGCTGCTGCTGCTGCTGCTACAAGCCACTAGAATACCGTCTGTCAGACAGGTGGACATAGGCCGAACATTCAAATAACTCGCCAGATAAATCGTTGCTTTTCCATTTAATTCATATATGAATTAATTCAAAATTGAACAGTAAATTTCAAAGTTGGAAGGCCACAAGAGGGGGACAATGTTTCAAAAATGAAACGACTAGTGTTGAGCGATACCGTCCGATACTTAAAAATATCGGATCGGATGGTATCGGCCGATCTAAAAAAAATATCGGGTATCGCCGATTCCGATACAGGAAGTCCCATTCAAGTCTATGGGACTTCCGGTATCGGAATAAGAAAAACCCTATTTTTGCCTTGTACAGCCTCTCTGGGGTCTGTGCCGGCCTGCCGGGGGGTCTGTGCCGGCCTGCCGGTGGGTCTGTGCCGGCCTGCCGGTGGGTCTGTGCCGGCCTGCCGGTGGGTCTGTGCCGGCCTGCCGGTGGGTCTGTGCCGGCCTGCCGGTGGGTCTGTGCCGGCCTGCCGGTGGTCTGTGCAGGCATCGTCCGATGGGACTACAAGTCCCATCGGGCGATGCCTGCTACAATGACAGTGATTGACACATTAGCCAATGATGGGACAGTAGTAGTCCCATCAACCGGCTAATGTGTTGAATGTAAAAAAAAAAAAAAAATTACATGCTACATGCATACTACATATATACTGCATGCTACATGCATGCTACATGCATGCTACATGCATGCTACATGCATGCTACATGCATGCTACATGCATGCTACATGCATGCTACATATATACTACATGCATGCAACATACATACAACATATATACTACATGCATACTACATATACACTATATATACTACATGTAACATACATACTACATGCATGCAACATACATATATACTACATACAATACATACATATAGACATACAGTACATATAACATAGAGTACATACTCACCGTCACTTGTCACTTTGATCCCCGAAGCCATTGTCACCTGAGGGATAAATATCAAAATAAAAAAAACCAATATACTTACCCCGATCCGCAGAAGTCCACGAGGGTCCCACGTCCATCTTGCATGGAGAACAGCAGCATCAGCTGATGCTACCGTTCTCTACCAGCTCCAGGAATACAATGACGGAAGGTAGGTATCCTTCCGCACTGTATTCCTCCACCACTTTAAAAAAAAAAAGTCCCTAGTCTCCTAGTCTCACTTTATGCCATTGCTGCGTGGGAAATTCCCACGCAGCAATGGCATAAAGTGAGACTAGGGACTTTTTTTTTTACAGTGGTGGAGGAATACAGTGCGGAAGGATACCTACCTTCCGTCATTGTATTCCTGGAGCTGGTAGAGAATGGTAGCATCAGCTGATGCTGCTGTTCTCCACGCAAGATGGACGTGGGAACGTGGGACCCTCGTGGACTTCTGCGGATCGGGGTAAGTATATTGGTGTATTTTTATTTTGATATTTATTCCTTAGACGACAATGGCTTCGGGGATCAAAGTGACAAGTGACGGTAAGTATGTACTCTATGTTATATGTACTATATGTCTATATGTACACTCACTGGCCACTTTATTAGGTACACCTGTCCAACTGTGTGTTAAGACTTAATTTCTAATCAGCCAATCACATGGCGGCAACTCAGTGCATTTAGGCATGTAGACATGGTCAAGACAATCTCCTGCAGTTCAAACCGAGCATCAGTATGGGGAAGAAAGGTGATTTGAGTGCCTTTGAACGTGGCATGATTGTTGGTGCCAGAAGGGCTGGTCTGAGTATTTCAGAAACTGCTGATCTACTGGGATTTTCACGCACAACTATCTCTAGGGTTTACAGAGAATGGTCCGAAAAAGAAAAAAAATCCAGTGAGCGGCAGTTCTGTGGCCGGAAATGCCTTGTTGATGTCAGAGGAGAATGGGCAGACTGGTTCGAGCTGATAGAAAGGCAACAGTGACTCAAATTGCCACCCGTTACAACCAAGGTAGGCAGAAGAGCATCTCTGAACGCACAGTGCGTCGAACTTTGAGGCAGATGGGCTACAGCAGCAGAAGACCACACCGGGTACCACTCCTCTCAGCTAAGAACAGGAAACTGAGGCTACAATTTGCACAAGCTCATCGAAATTGGACAGTAGAAGATTGGAAAAACGTTGCCTGGTCTGATGAGTCTCGATTTCTGCTGCGACATTCGGATGGTAGGGTCAGAATTTGGCGTAAACAACATGAAAGCATGGATCCATCCTGCCTTGTATCAACGGTTCAGGCTGGTGGTGGTGGTGTCATGGTGTGGGGAATTTTTTCTTGGCACTCTTTGGGCCCCTTGGTACCAATTGAGCATCGTTGCAACGCCACAGCCTACCTGAGTATTGCTGACCATGTCCATCCCTTTATGACCACAATGTACCCAACATCTGATGGCTACTTTCAGCAGGATAATGCGCCATGTCATAAAGCTCGAATCATCTCAGATTGGTTTCTTGAACATGACAATGAGTTCACTGTACTCAAATGGCCTCCTCAGTCACCAGATCTCAATCCAATAGAGCATCTTTGGGATGTGGTGGAACGGGAGATTCGCATCAGGGATGTGCAGCCGACAAATCTGCGCCAACTGTGTGATGCCATCATGTCAATATGGTCCAAAATCTCTGAGGAATGCTTCCAGCACCTTGTTGAATCTCTGCCACGAAGAATTGAGGCAGTTCTGAAGGCAAAAGGGGGTCCAACCCGTTACTAGCATGGTGTACCTAATAAAGTGGCCAGTGAGTGTATGTATTGTATGTAGTATATATGTATGTTGCATGCATGTAGTATGCATGTTGCATGCATGTGGTATGCATGTTGCATGCATGTGGTATATGTATGTTGCATGCATGTATGTAGTATGTATGTTACATGTAGTATATATGTTGTATGTATGTATGTAGCATGTATGTATGTTACATGTAGTATATATAGTATATGTAGTATGCATGTTGCATGCATGTGGTATATATATGTAGTATGTATGTTGCATGCATGTAGTATGTATGTTACATGTAGTATATATGTTGTATGTATGTATGTAGTATGTATGTTACATGTAGTGTATATATAGTATATGTAGTATGCATGTAACATAGTAACATAGTTATTAAGGATGAAGGGAGACTTTAAGTCCATCTAGTTCAACCCATATCCTATCCTAACTTGCCCTAACATGTTGATCCAGAGGAAGGCAAAAAAAAACCCATGTGGCAACAAGTAAGCTTCACATTGGGGAAAAAAATTCCTTCCTGACTCCACATACGGCAATCAGACTTGCTCCCTGGATCAACGCAATATTAAGGAAACTAGTGTATATACCCTGTAATATTATACTTTTCAAGAAAGGCATCCGGTCCATTCTTAAGTTTTAGTAGGGAATCACTCATTACAACATCATATGGCAGAGAGTTCCATAGTCTCACTGCTCTTACAGTAAAGAATCCGCGTCTGTGAGTATGCTTAAACCTTCTTTCCTCCAGACGTAGAGGATGCCCCCTTGTCCCCGTCACAGGTCTAAGAGTAAAAAGATCATTAGAAAGCTCTTGGTATTGTCCCCGCATATATTTATACATTGTAATAAGATCACCCCTAAGCCTTCGATTCTCCAAACTAAATAACCCCAAATGTAATAACCTGTCTTGGTATTGCAGACCCCATAGTTCCCTAATAACCTTGGTCGCTCTTCTCTGCACCCGCTCCAGTTCAGCTATGTCTTTCTTATATACCGGAGACCAGAACTGTACACAGTATTCTAAGTGTGGTCGCACTAGTGACTTATATAGAGGTAAAATTATGTTCTCCTCATGAGCATCTATGCCTCTTTTAATGCATCCCATTATTTTATTTGCCTTTGCAGCAGCTGCCTGACACTGGCCGCTAAATGTGAGTTTGTCGTCCACCCATACACCCAGGTCTTTTTCAGTGATTGTTTTGCCCAGAGTTTTACAATTAAGCACATAATTATACATCTTGCTCGTTCTACCCAAGTGCATGACCTTACATTTATCCCCATTAAAGCTCATTTGCCATTTATCAGCCCAAGCTTCTAGTTTACATAAATCCTCCTGTAATATAAAATTGTCCTCCTCTGTATTGATTACCCTGCAGAGTTTAGTGTCATCTGCAAATATTGAAATTCTACTCTCTATGCCCCCTACAAGGTCATTAATAAATATGTTAAAAAGAAGCGGGCCCAAAACTGACCCCTGTGGTACCCCACTGCTAACCGTGACCCAGTCTGAGTGTGCTCCATTAATAACCACCCTTTGTTTCCTATCCCTGAGCCAGCTCTTAACCCACCTACACATATTTTCCCCTATCCCCATTGTTCTCATTTTATGTATCAACCTTTTGTGTGGCACCGTATCAAAAGCTTTTGAAAAGTCCATGTACACCACATCCACTGCATTCCCTTGGTCCAGTCCGGAACTTACCTCTTCATAAAAGCTTATCAGATTAGTCTGACAGGAACTGTCCCTTGTAAACCCATGTTGATATTGGGTCATGAGGTTATTCTTCTCCAGATACTCCAGTATAGTATCTTTTAGAAAACCCTTCAGGATTTTACCCACAGTTGAGGTTAAACTTACTGGCCTATAATTTCCAAGTTCAGTTTTTGTCCCCTTTTTGAATATTGGCACCACATTTGCTATACGCCAGTCCTGTGGTACAGACCCTGTTATTATGGAATCTTTAAAGATTAAAAATAATGGTCTATCTATGACTGTGCTTAATTCCTGCAGTACTCGGGGGGGGTGTATCCCATCCGGGCCCGGGGATTTGTCAATTTTAGTGATTTTTAGACGCCACCGTACTTCCTGCTGGGTTAAGCAGGTGACATTTAACAGAGAATTTTTATCCCTGATCATGTTATCCGTCATGGGATTTTCTTGTGTAAACACTGTTGAAAAAGTCATTTAGCATATTGGCTTTTTCCTCATCAACCATTTCACCCAGACTATTTTTAAGGGGGCCAACACTATCATTTTTTTAGTTTCTTACTATTTATGTAGTTAAAGAATATTTTGGGATTATTTTTACTTTCTCTGGCAATGAGTCTCTGTCTCAATCTTTGCTGTCTTGATTTGCTTTTTACAGAATTTATTTAATCTTCTGTATTTAGTTAATGCTTCATCACTACCTATTTGCTTTAATTCGCTAAATGCTTTATTTTTGTCCCTTATTGCGCCCCTTACAGCTCTATTTAGCCATAGTGGTTTCTTTCTATTTCTCGCATGTTTATTCCCATACGGTATATATTGTGTACAGGTCCTATTCAGGATGCTAATAAACGTCTCCCATTTTCTTTGTGTATTTTTATGTCTCAGGATATCGTCCCAGTTAATTCCACCAAGATCATCTCTCATCCGTTGGAAATTTGCTTTCCTGAAGTTTAGTGACCTTGTAACCCCTCTACTACACTTCTTATTAAAGGATACATGAAAACATTAATTTGTGATCACTGTTACCCAAGTGACCCCCAACCCTTACATTTGATATGCGGTCTGGCCTGTTGGTTAATATTAGATCTAGCAGTGCCCCCCCTCTTGTTGGGTCCTGAACCAGTTGTGAAAGGTAATTGTCTCTCATAGTAGTCAAAAACCTATTACCTTTGCTGGAGCTGCAGGTTTCTGTTCCCCAATGTATTTCAGGGTAGTTGAAGTCCCCCATAATAATGACTTCTCCTTGAGTCGCAGCTTCATCTATTTGCTTTATGAGGATATTCTCTGTTGCTTCCATTATTTTTGGAGACTTATAACAAACCCCTATCAGTAATTTATTATTTTTCACCCCTCCCCTTATCTCTACCCACAGGGACTCTACATTTTCATTAGATTCATATATATTATCACGAAGGATGGGTTTTAAGGATGATTTAACATATAAACACACGCCTCCCCCTCGCTTATTTGTTCGGTCATTTCTGAACAGACTATAGCCCTGTAGCATATATGTTGTATGTATGTTGCATGCATGTAGTATATATGTATTATGTATGTAGCATGTAGTATGCATGTTACATGTAGTATATATAGTATATATGTAGTATGCGTGTTGCTTGCATGTAGTATATATGTTGTATGTATGTTGCATGCATGTAGTATATATGTATTATGTATGTTGCATGCATGTAGTATATATGTATTATGTATGTAGCATGTATGTTGTATGTATGTTACATGTAGCATATATGTAGTATGTATGTTACAAGTAGTATATATGTAGTATGTATGTTGCATGCATGTAGTATGTATGTAGTATGTATGTTACATGTAGTATGTATGTAGCATGTAATTTTTTTTTTTTTTTTACATTCGACACATTAGCCGGATGATGGGACTACTACTGTCCCATCATTGGCTAATGTGTCAATCACTGTCATGGTAGCAGGCATCGCCCGATGGGACTTGTAGACCCATCGGACGATGCCTGCACAGACCCCCGGAGCCTGCACAGCCCCCCGGCAGGCCGGCACAGACCACCGGAGCCTGCACAGGACCCCGGCATGAGGGTTGCATGAGGGATGTGGTAGGAATTGAATGCTTGAATTAAGACTGGGGAAATACTGAGGGGAAGGGGCTCCAGGCCTTGTATCAGGTGGGTGTGCAGAAATGTAGCTATCCAAAGCCAAACACATTGCTGCAGCTTGTCACACCTGTACCTACCAAGCAGCAAAGGCCAAGATAGATCGTTATTTTACTGACAGATTGAATACAGTGCAATGCCTCCCATATAGAGGTGAATAAGAGTAGTAGTAGAAGAGTTGGTCAAGTTAAATCAAGGCTAAGGAATTGGAAATGTGCAACTTGGACCAAGAAAAACTAATTACAGAGCAACGACATTTGAAAAAAGCATTCAAATCATGCTTTGAAAACACTACTTGTGTATCCCGATTTCAATTCAATCTGTCTTTGGAAACCGCTTAAGAGAGTGAGTGCACCATTCTCAGAGGAACTGCAGATACTGAAATGATGCGTGAAGTGAGCAAGCTCTTTTTCCATAGACAGATTGAATTGAAATCGGGATACACAAGTAGTGTGTTCAAAGCATGATTTGAATGCTTTTTTCAAATGTCGTTGCTCTGTAATTAGTTTTTCTTGGTCCAAGTTGCACATTTCCAATTCCTTAGCCTTGATTTAACTTGACCAACTCTTCTACAACTACTACTACTCTTATTCACCTCTATATGGGAGGCATTGCACTGTATTCAATCTGTCAGTAAAATAACGATCTATCTTGGCCTTTGCTGCTTGGTAGGTACAGGTGTGACAAGCTGCAGTAATGTGTTTGGCTTTGGATAGCTACATTTCTGCACACCCACAAGCTACAAGGCCTGCAGCCCCTTCCCCTCAGTACTTCCCCAGTCTTAATTCAAGCATTCAATTCCTACCACATCCCTCATGCAATGATATGTCGCTTCATTTTTGAAACATTGTCCCCCTCTTGTGGCCTTCCAACTTTGAAATTTACTGTTCAATTTTGAATTAATTCATATATGAATTAAATGGAAAAGCAACGATTTATCTGGCGAGTTATTTGAATGTTTGGCCTACGTCCACCTGTCTGACAGACGGTATTCTAGTGGCTTGTAGCAGCAGCAGCTAGGTGCGCTGCTTGCCTGCAGTAAATAGGAAGTGTTCCATCCATGGAACACTGTGATAGGAATCATGCCATTCATAGAACACAATGCATGGATGTGTTCTATTCCTGGAACAATGGGACCACGTGTCACAATGGGCAGCCCACAGTCTGTAGCAGCTGTGCAGTAGTAGTCAGCTTCAGTCTGCTGAGGGAGCCTCAGCAGACAGGTGGGCGATGCTCGCCAGGGAGATGGAAAAATAGCTCGCTCACTTCACTCCACGCATCATTTCAGTATCTGCAGTTCCTCTGAGAATGGTGCACTCACTCTCTTAAGCGGTTTCCAAAGACAGATTGAATTGAAATCGGGATACACAAGTAGTGTTTTCAAAGCATGATTTGAATGCTTTTTTCAAATGTCGTTGCTCTGTATTTAGTTTTTCTTGGTCCAAGTTGCACATTTCCAACTCCTTAGCCTTGATTTAACTTGACCAACTCTTCTACTACTACTACTACTACGACTACTACTCTTATTCACCTCTATATGGGAGGCATTGCGCTGTATTCAATCTGTCAGTAAAATAACGATCTATCTTGGCCTTTGCTGCTTGGTAGGTACAGGTGTGACAAGCTGCAGTAATGTGCTTGGCTTTGGATAGCTACATTTCTGCACACCCACCTGCTACAAGGCCTGCAGCCCCTTCCCCTCAGTACTTCCCCAATCTTAATTCAAGCATTCAATTCCTACCACATCCTTCATGCAATGATATGTCGTTTCTAGTGTTGAGCTTTCCGATACCGCAAGTATCGGGTATCGGCCGATATTTGCCGTATCGGAATTCCGATACCGAGTACCGATACTTTTTTCGTATCGGATACCGGAATCGGAAGTCCAAAATGCAATGAGCCACTTTTGTGGCTCTGATTGGCTGCCGAAATGACGTCATCATGTTGCGCTGTCTGTGCGCATCATGATGCGCCGTCAGTTCGGGCCTTCGGGGGGCCTGTGCCGACTGTCCGGGGGTCTGTACCGGCCTGCCGGTGGTCTGTGCAGGCTCCAGGGGTCTGTGCCGGCCTGCCGGGGGTCTGTGCCGGCCTGCCGGTGGTCTGTGCAGGCTCCGGTGGTCTGTGCCGGCCTGCCGGGGGGGCTGTGCCGGCCTGCCGGTGGTCTATGCAGGCTCCGGTGGCCTGTGCCGGCCTGCCGGGGGGCTGTGCCGGCCTGCCGGTGGTCTGTGCAGGCTCCGGTGGTCTGTGCCGGCCTGCCGGGGTCTTGTGCAGGCTCCGGGGGGCTGTGCCGGCCTGCCGGGGGGCTGTGCCGGCCTGCCGGTGGTCTGTGCAGGCAACGTCCGATGGGTCTACAAGTCCCATCGGGCGATGCCTGCTACCATGACAGTGATTGACACATTAGCCAATGATGGGACAGTAGTAGTCCCATCATCCGGCTAATGTGTTGAATGTAAAAAAAAAAAAAATTACATGCTACATACATACAACATGCATACTACATATATACTACATGTAACATACATACTACATACATGCTACATACTACATGCATGCTACATACATGCTACATACATACTACATATATACTACATGCATGCAACATACATACTACATATATACTACTTGTAACATACATACTACATATATGCTACATGTAACATACATACAACATACATGCTACATACTACATGCATGCAACATACTACATACATGCTACATATATACTACATGCATGCAACATACATACAACATATATACTACATGCATGCAACACGCATACTACATATATACTATATATACTACATGTAACATACATACTACATATATACTACATGCAACATGCATACTACATACATGCTACATACTTACTACATACATAATACATATATACTACATGCATGCAACATACATACAACATATATGCTACAGGGCTATAGTCTGTTCAGAAATGACCGAACAAATAAGCGAGGGGGAGGCGTGTGTTTATATGTTAAATCATCCTTAAAACCCATCCTTCGTGATAATATATATGAATCTAATGAATGCTGTAGAGTCCCTGTGGGTAGAGATAAGGGGAGGGGTGAAAAATAATAAATTACTGATAGGGGTTTGTTATAAGTCTCCAAAAATAATGGAAGCAACAGAGAATATCCTCATAAAGCAAATAGATGAAGCTGCGACTCAAGGAGAAGTCATTATTATGGGGGACTTCAACTACCCTGAAATACATTGGGGAACAGAAACCTGCAGCTCCAGCAAAGGTAATAGGTTTTTGACTACTATGAGAGACAATTACCTTTCACAACTGGTTCAGGACCCAACAAGAGGGGGGGCACTGCTAGACCTAATATTAACCAACAGGCCAGACCGCATATCAAATGTAAGGGTTGGGGGTCACTTGGGTAACAGTGATCACAAATTAATAAGTTTTCATGTATCCTTTAATAAGAAGTGTAGTAGAGGGGTTACAAGGTCACTAAACTTCAGGAAAGCAAATTTCCAACGGATGAGAGATGATCTTGGTGGAATTAACTGGGACGATATCCTGAGACATAAAAATACACAAAGAAAATGGGAGACGTTTATTAGCATCCTGAATAGGACCTGTGCACAATATATACCGTATGGGAATAAACATGCGAGAAATAGAAAGAAACCACTATGGCTAAATAGAGCTGTAAGGGGCACAATAAGGGACAAAAATAAAGCATTTAGCGAATTAAAGCAAATAGGTAGTGATGAAGCATTAACTAAATACAGAAGATTAAATAAATTCTGTAAAAAGCAAATCAAGACAGCAAAGATTGAGACAGAGAGACTCATTGCCAGAGAAAGTAAAAATAATCCCAAAATATTCTTTAACTACATAAATAGTAAGAAACTAAAAAATGATAGTGTTGGCCCCCTTAAAAATAGTCTGGGTGAAATGGTGGATGAGGATGAGGAAAAAGCCAATATGCTAAATGACTTTTTTTCAACAGTGTTTACACAAGAAAATCCCATGACGGATAACATGATCAGGGATAAAAATTCTGTTAAATGTCACCTGCTTAACCCAGCAGGAAGTACGGTGGCGTCTAAAAATCACTAAAATTGACAAATCCCCGGGCCCGGATGGGATACACCCCCGAGTACTGCAGGAATTAAGCACAGTCATAGATAGACCATTATTTTTAATCTTTAAAGATTCCATAATAACAGGGTCTGTACCACAGGACTGGCGTATAGCAAATGTGGTGCCAATATTCAAAAAGGGGACAAAAACTGAACTTGGAAATTATAGGCCAGTAAGTTTAACCTCAACTGTGGGTAAAATCCTGGAGGGTTTTCTAAAAGATACTATACTGGAGTATCTGGAGAAGAATAACCTCATGACCCAATATCAACATGGGTTTACAAGGGACAGTTCCTGTCAGACTAATCTGATAAGCTTTTATGAAGAGGTAAGTTCCGGACTGGACCAAGGGAATGCAGTGGATGTGGTGTACATGGACTTTTCAAAAGCTTTTGATACGGTGCCACACAAAAGGTTGATACATAAAATGAGAACAATGGGGATAGGGGAAAATATGTGTAGGTGGGTTAAGAGCTGGCTCAGGGATAGGAAACAAAGGGTGGTTATTAATGGAGCACACTCAGACTGGGTCACGGTTAGCAGTGGGGTACCACAGGGGTCAGTTTTGGGCCCGCTTCTTTTTAACATATTTATTAATGACCTTGTAGGGGGCATAGAGAGTAGAATTTCAATATTTGCAGATGACACTAAACTCTGCAGGGTAATCAATACAGAGGAGGACAATTTTATATTACAGGAGGATTTATGTAAACTAGAAGCTTGGGCTGATAAATATTTGGAAGTCGCCTTGCTACACTTGTAAGGAGAGCTTTAAACTAGAACAACATGGGAAGGGAAGCAAAAGACCAGAAAAAGCCATACACCTGACAAATGCTATTGAGAACTCTGCTATTAGAAGTGGAAAGGAAGAACAAAGACGAAAGAATCTAATTAATAAAAACATTGGAGAAAGAGAAACCAATCACAAACTAAAATGTTTCTATACTAATGCACAAAGCATGGGCAACAAACAAGGAGAATTGGAACTACTAACACAGGAAAAGAAATATGATGTCATTGGAATCACTGAAACTTGGTGGGACAATACACATGATTGGAATACAAGACTAGAAGGATACAACTTATTTGCAAGAAACAGACTTGATAAACGAGGAGGGGGTGTCGCATTGTATGTTAGAAACGCGTATATCTGCACAGAGATTGAAGCTTCAGAGACTGGGAGTTCTGTGGAAACTGTTTGGGTAAGAATACAAGGACAGAACAATGGAAAGGACACCATTGTAGGCATTTACTACAGGCCGCCTGTGCAAGCTGAAGATATGGATGAACTCTTTATGCATCAAATGGCCAAGTTCTCCAAAAAATATGACATAGTTGTCATGGGAGATTTCAACTATCCAGACATTTGTTGGGAATCTCTCTCAGGCAAAACTAACAGGTCAAGGAAATTCTTATCCTCTTTTGCTGACAACTTTATCTTCCAAAAGGTAAGGGAGAAAACAAGAGGAACTGCTACCTTGGATCTAATCCTTATAAACAGGGAGGAAATGGTTGAGGAGGTAAAAGTGGCTGGGACCCTAGGAGGTAGCGACCATGCTATTTTAGAATTTTGGATAACTAGAGGCGGAAGACCTGTGAAGACTCAGACATCAAGGTTGGATTTCAGAAAGGCAGATTTTAAAGGATTCAGAAAGAGAATTGGAGGGATCCAATGGCTGGATATCCTTAAAGACAAAAATGTCCAGGAAGGATGGGAAATCTTGAAAAATGAAATTCTCAAAGCACAGTTGTTAACAATTCCGAAAAGAGGGAAGAATAGGAAGCATTTAAGTAAACCAGAATGGATGAACACAGAACTTAAGCACATGCTAAAAAGGAAGAAAAAAATGTTTATAAAATGGAAAGAGGGAGGCATATCTAAAGAAGAATATAATGCTGTCTGCAGAACCTGCAGGGCACAAATCAGATTAGCTAAAGCTGAAAATGAATTGAGGCTTGCAAGAGGTGTCAAAAGCAATAATAAAGGATTTTGGGGATATGTCAAAAGTAAAAGAAAAGTCAAAAATGCTATAGGATTTTTACAGGATGAAAATGATGAAATGGTAAGACAGGATGTTGAGAAGGCTGAACTTTTAAATTCCTATTTTGCATCTGTTTTCTCTCAGAAAGGAAATGTAACATCAACTGTTATTCACTGTCCTATTAAGGGAATAGAAGAATCCAGGATATCTATAAACAGAAAGATAGTGAGGAAACACTTAGCTAACCAAAATGAATTCAAGTCTCCAGGTCCAGATGAATTACACCCCAGAGTACTGAAGGAGATAGCAGAAGAAATTTTCGAACCCCTCTCCATAATCTTTGAAAATTCTTGGAGAACAGGAGAAGTGCCAGAAGACTGGAGAAGAGCAAATGTTGTTCCTATCTTCAAAAAGGGGAAGAAGGTGGACCCAGGCAACTATAGGCCGGTGAGTCTGACTTCTATACCAGGAAAGATCTTTGAACAAATTATTAAACAACATGTATGTCAGTACCTGGATAAGAATGAAGTGATTAAACAGAGTCAGCATGGGTTTGTAACTAATAAGTCATGTCAGACTAACTTAATTTCCTTCTATGATGGTATCACTGATTGGGTGGATCAAGGAAATGCTGTAGATATAGTATATCTTGACTTCAGCAAAGCATTTGACAAAGTCTCTCATACAATCCTTATTGAAAAAATGACTAAGTATGGAATGGACAAGGCAACTGTTAGGTGGATTCATAACTGGCTTAGTGATCGGACACAAAGAGTGGTTGTAAATGGCTGCACATCCAGTTGGAAGAATGTCTCAAGTGGGGTACCACAGGGCTCTGTCTTGGGCCCTGTATTGTTCAACATCTTTATCAACGATTTAGATGAAGGAATTGAGGGTAAACTGATTAAATTTGCTGATGACACAAAGCTAGGAGGGATAGCTAATACTAGAGAAGAGAGAGAGAGGATTCAAAAAGATTTAAATAAACTGGAGCAGTGGGCAGCAACTAACAGAATGGTTTTTAACAGGGAGAAATGCAAAGTACTACATCTGGGCAATAAAAATGAAAAAAGCATATATAGAATGGGAGGAATAGGGCTAAGTGACAGCACATGTGAAAAAGACTTGGGTATACTAATAGATAACAGACTGAATATGAGTCAACAGTGTGATGCAGCAGCAAAAAAGGCAAATGCAATTCTAGGATGTATTAACAGAAGCATACAGTCTAGATCACGTGAAGTCATTATTTCCCTCTACTCCTCTTTGGTCAGACCTCATCTGGAATATTGTGTCCAGTTTTGGGCACCACATTTTAAAAAAGACATCAACAAACTGGAGCAAGTTCAGAAAAGAGCGACCAGAATGGTGACCGGTCTGCAAACCCTGTCTTATGAGGAAAGGTTGCAGGATTTGGGAATGTTTAGTTTGCAAAAGAGAAGACTGAGAGGAGACTTAATAGCTGTCTACAAATATCTAAAGGGCTGTCACATTGTAGAAGGATCATCTTTATTCTCATTTGCACAAGGAAAGACTAGAAGCAATGGGATGAAACTGAATGGGAGGAGACACAGATTAGATATTAGAAAAAACTTTTTGACAGTTAGCCTGTTCCACTCATTGATCACTCTGCCACGAGAAGTGGCGAGTTCTCCTTCAATGGAAGTCTTCAAACAGAGGCTGGACAGACATCTGACTGGGATGATTTAGCGAATCCTGCTTTGAGCAGGGGGTTGGACCAGATGGCCCAGGAGGTCCCTTCCAACTCTAAGATTCTATGATTAAATGGCAAATGAGCTTTAATGGGGATAAATGTAAGGTCATGCACTTGGGTAGAACGAGCAAGATGTATAATTATGTGCTTAATTGCAAAACTCTGGGCAAAACAATCACTGAAAAAGACCTGGGTGTATGGGTGGACGACAAACTCACATTTAGCGGCCAGTGTCAGGCAGCTGCTGCAAAGGCAAATAAAATAATGGGATGCATTAAAAGAGGCATAGATGCTCATGAGGAGAACATAATTTTACCTCTATATAAGTCACTAGTGCGACCACACTTAGAATACTGTGTACAGTTCTGGTCTCCGGTATATAAGAAAGACATAGCTGAACTGGAGCGGGTGCAGAGAAGAGCGACCAAGGTTATTAGGAAACTAGCGGGTCTGCAATACCAAGACAGGTTATTACATTTGGGGTTATTTAGTTTGGAGAATCGAAGGCTTAGGGGTGATCTTATTACAATGTATAAATATATGCGGGGACAATACCAAGAGCTTTCTAATGATCTTTTTACTCTTAGACCTGTGACGGGGACAAGGGGGCATCCTCTACGTCTGGAGGAAAGAAGGTTTAAGCATACTCACAGACGCGGATTCTTTACTGTAAGAGCAGTGAGACTATGGAACTCTCTGCCATATGATGTTGTAATGAGTGATTCCCTACTAAAATTTAAGAATGGACTGGATGCCTTTCTTGAAAAGTATAATATTACAGGGTATATACACTAGTTTCCTTAATATTGCGTTGATCCAGGGAGCAAGTCTGATTGCCGTATGTGGAGTCAGGAAGGAATTTTTTTCCCCAATGTGAAGCTTACTTGTTGCCACATGGGTTTTTTTTTGCCTTCCTCTGGATCAACATGTTAGGGCAAGATAGGATAGGATATGGGTTGAACTAGATGGACTTAAAGTCTCTCTTCAACCTTAATAACTATGTTACTATGTTACATGCATGCAACATGCATACTACATATATACTATATATACTACATGTAACATACATACTACATACATGCTACATTCATGCAACATGCATACTACATATATACTATATACACTACATGTAACATACATACTACATACATGCACTACATGCATGCAACATACATACTACATATATATACCACATGCATGCAACATGCATACTGCATATATACTACATGCATGCAACATGCATATATACTACATACAATACATACATATAGACATATAGTACATATAACATAGAGTACATACTTACCGTCACTTGTCACTTTGATCCCCGAAGCCATTGTCGTCTAAGGAATAAATATCAAAATAAAAATACACCAATATACTTACCCCGATCCGCAGAAGTCCACGAGGGTCCCACGTTCCCACGTCCATCTTGCGTGGAGAACAGCAGCATCAGCTGATGCTACCGTTCTCTACCAGCTCCAGGAGTACAATGACGGAAGGTAGGTATCCTTCCGCACTGTATTCCTCCACCACTGTAAAAAAAAAAAGTCCCTAGTCTCACTTTATGCCATTGCTGCGTGGGAATTTCCCACGCAGCAATGGCATAAAGTGAGACTAGTAGACTAGGGACTTTTTTTTTTAAAGTGGTGGAGGAATACAGTGCGGAAGGATACCTACCTTCCGTCATTGTATTCCTGGAGCTGGTAGAGAACGGTAGCATCAGCTGATGCTGCTGTTCTCCATGCAAGATGGACGTGGGACCCTCGTGGACTTCTGCGGATCGGGGTAAGTATATTGGTGTTTTTTTATTTTGATATTTATCCCTCAGGTGACAATGGCTTCGGGGATCAAAGTGACAAGTGACGGTGAGTATGTACTCTGTTATATGTACTGTATGTCTATATGTATGTATTGTATGTAGTATATATGTATGTTGCATGCATGTAGTATGTATGTTACATGTAGTATATATAGTATATATGTAGTATGCATGTTGCATGCATGTTGTATATATGTTGTATGTATGTTGCATGCATGTAGTATATATGTATTATGTATGTAGCATGTATGTAGTATGTAGTATGTATGTTACATGTAGTATGTATGTTACATGTAGTATATATGTAGTATGTATATTACATGTAGTATATATGTAGCATGCATGTAGTATATATGTAATATGTATGTAGCATGCATGTATGTATGTTACATGTAGTATATATGTAGTATGCATGTTGTATGTATGTAGCATGTATGTAGCATGTAATTTTTTTTTTTTTTTTACATTCAACACATTAGCCGGTTGATGGGACTACTACTGTCCCATCATTGGCTAATGTGTCAATCACTGTCATGGTAGCAGGCATCGCCCAATGGGACTTGTAGTCCCATCGGACGATGCCTGCACAGACCACCGGCAGGCCGGCACAGACCACCGGAGCCTGCACAGACCACTGGCAGGCCGGCACAGCCCCCCGGCAGGCCGGCACAGACCACCGGAGCCTGCACAGACCCCCCGGCAGGCCGGCACAGACCACCGGAGCCTGCACAGACCCCCCGACAGGCCGGCACAGCCCCGCGAAAGGCCCGTACAGACCCCAGAGAGGCTGTACAAGGCAAAAATAGGGTTTTTCTTATTCCGATACCGGAAGTCCCATAGACTTGAATGGGACTTCCTGTATCGGAATCGGCGATACCCGATATTTTTTTTTTAGATCGGCCGATACCATCCGATCCGATAATTTTAAGTATCGGACGGTATCGCTCAACACTAGTCGTTTCATTTTTGAAACATTGTCCCCCTCTTGTGGCCTTCCAACTTTGAAATTTACTGTTCAATTTTGAATTAATTCATATATGAATTAAATGGAAAAGCAACGATTTATCTGGCGAGTTATTTGAATGTTCGGCCTACGTCCACCTGTCTGACAGACGGTATTTTAGTGGCTTGTAGCAGCAGCAGCTATGTGCGCTGCTTGCCTGCAGTAAATAGGATGTGTTCCATCCATGGAACACTGTGATAGAAATCATGCCATTCATAGAACACAATGCTTGGATGTGTTCTATTCCTGGAACAATGGGACCACGTGTCACAATGGGACCACGTGTCACAATGGGCAGCCCACAGTCTGTAGCAGCTGCGCAGTAGTAGTCAGCTTCAGTATGCTGAGGGAGCCTCAGCAGACAGGTGGGCGATGCTCGCCAGGGAGATGGAAAAAGAGCTTGCTCACTTCACTCCACGCATCATTTCAGTATCTGCAGTTCCTCTGAGAATGGTGCACTCACTCTCTTAAGCGGTTTCCAAAGACAGATTGAATTGAAATCAGGATACACAAGTAGTGTTTTCAAAGCATGATTTGAATGCTTTTTTTCAAATGTCATTGCTCTGTAATTAGTTTTTCTTTGTCCAAGTTGTGACACGTGGTCCCATTGTTCCAGGAATAGAACACATCCAAGCAATGTGTTCTATGAATGGCATGATTCCTATCACAGAGTTGCATGGATGGAACACGTCCTATTTACTGCAGGCAAGCAGCACACCTAGCTGCTGCTGCTTCAAGCCACTAGAATACCGTCTGTCAGACAGGTGGACGTAGGCCGAACATTCAAATGACTCGCCAGATAAATCGTTGCTTTTCCATTTAATTCATATATGAATTAATTCAAAATTGAACAGTAAATTTCAAAGTTGGAAGGCCACAAGAGGGGGACAATGTTTCAAAAATGAAATGACATATCATTACATGAGGGATGTGGTAGGAATTGAATGCTTGAATTAAGACTGGGGAAGTACTGAGGGGAAGGGGCTGCAGGCCTTGTAGCAGTTGGGTGTGCAGAAATGTAGCTATCCAAAGCCAAACATATTACTGCAGCTTGTCACACCTGTACCTACCAAGCAGCAAAGGCCAAGATAGATCGTTATTTTACTGACAGATTGAATACAGTGCAAAGCCTCCCACATAGAGGTGAAAAAGAGTAGTAGTAGTAGTAGTAGTAGTAGTAGTAGTAGAAGAGTTGGTCAAGTTAAATCAAGGCTAAGGAATTGGAAATGTGCAACTTGGACCAAGAAAAACTAATTACAGAGCAATGACATTTGAAAAAAGCATTGAAATCATGCTTTGAAAACACTGCTTGTGTATCCCGATTTCAATTCAATCTGTCTTTGGAAACCGCTTAAGAGAGTGAGTGCACCATTCTCAGAGGAACTGCAGATACTGAAATGATGCGTGGAGTGAAGTGAGCAAGCTCTTTTTCCATCTCCCTGGTGAGCATCGCCCACCTGTCTGCTGAGGCTCCCTCAGCAAACTGAAGCTGACTACTACTGCGCAGCTGCTACAGACTGTGGGCTGCCCATTGTGACACGTGGTCCCATTGTGACACGTGGTCCCATTGTTCCAGGAATAGAACACATCCAAAAGTAAAGTAGTTGCAAACCCATCCTTTTAGAAACATGTTTGGGCTGTTGAGAGGAGTAAAAAAACATCAAAAATTTCAATCCTGCATGATTCTACCAAGAAATGTGAGTGTTCAAACCGCTGGTTTTTGATATTTTGGGCCCTATTGAAACATCAAAAATTTCAGTCCTGCACGATTCAACCAAGAAATATGTGTTCATTCAAACCGCTGGTTTTTGATATTTTGGGCCCTATTAAATAATGAATGTTAAAGAAAATTCAAAACATTCATTATTCAATAGAGCCCAATAGCAAAAATCAGGTTTTGAATGAAGAATCACATTTCTTGGTAGAAACATGCAGGATTTAAATTTTTGATGGTTTTTTACTCCTCTCAACAGCCCAAACAAGTTTCTAAAAGGATGAGTTTGCAACTACTTTGCTTTTGGAGAAAATTCAAAACATTCATTATTCAATAGGGCCCAAAATATCAAAAACCAGCGGTTTGAATGAACACTCACATTTCTTGGTAGAATCATGCAGGATTGAAATTTTTGATGTTTTTCTACTCCTCTCATGAGCCCAAACAAGACTCTAAAAGGATGAGCTTGCAACTACTTTACTTTTGGAGAAAATTCAAAACATTCATTATTCAATAGGGCCCAAAATAACAAAAATCAGCGTTTTGAATGAAGAATCACATTTCTTGGTAGAGTCATGCAGGATTGAAATTTTTGATGGTTTTTTACTCCTCTCAACAGCCCAAGCAAGATTCTAAAAGGATGAGTTTGCAACTACTTTACTTTTGGAGAAAATTCAAAACATTCATTATTCAATATGGCCCAAAATATCAAAAACAAGCGGTTTGAATGAACACTCACATTTCTTGGTAGAATCATGCAGGATTGAAATTTTTGATGTTTTTCTACTCCTCTCATGAGCCCAAACAAGTCTCTAAAAGGTTGAGTTTGCGGGGGGTTGTGGCCTGGAGCTCAATGGAGGAGGACGCTTGAGCTCAGAGCTCCCATGAAGCCTATCTACAAAGCGACATAATTGCTTAAGAAGACTCTTATTCATCAGAAGACCTTTGGAATTGGATTCTTATCTTTATTGTGAACATTTTGACACCTCCCTGGAAGAAATCCGCTGTTTACTTAAGGAATTACAGCCTTTAGAAGTGAGTGGTGAGGAGAGAGCCGCTGGTGACTCATCAGGTTTCCCCTGTTCTTAGCCATGGGAGCCGCCATTGTTTACATCAGAGGTGTGAACTGGAGGAGATCCTGTGTGACAGCTGCTGAGCCCCTGATCTGATGCTGAAGGAGCCTCAGTGTTCCTGAGTCGATAGAGGTCCGCTGTCGACGCTGTTGGATACCTTGCTTTGCGCAGCTTGCCGCCGCTCAGCTGCAGAGGAGTAAAGGAGCTGGCGGTGCTGGAGAGCGATGCGGCGGGAGTTGGCAGGCACGAAGCCGCAAGGAAGAGGCTGTCATCAAAGAAAGTAGAGGTGGCTCTGGTCCTTCTTGGGTGCCTCGGCTGAAGCTGTCACTGACTGAGTGTTGCATTGGTGAGTGCGGAGAAGAAGGGGAGCGCCGCGTCTGATTTTAAAACTGTTTGGCGGGAGAGCTGCTGGAGCTTAGCGGCGATCTAGGAGGAGAAGCCCACTGCTGGGGATATCTTTAACAGAAAGAATTTGGAATTGCCCACGCTTTTTCTGTGCTGATCGGAGGTCATTGCCTGGAGACCGGGCTCTGCGCAGCTTGCCGCCGCTCAGCTGCAGAGGAGTAAAGGAGCTGGCGGTGCTGGAGAGTGTCGTGGCGGGCACGAAGCTGCAAGGAAGAAGCTGTCATCAAAGAGGGTGGAGGTGGATCTGGTCCTTATTGGGTGCCTCGGCTGAGGCTGTCATTGACTGTCACATCGAGTTCGACCCTTTAACACGCTAAGGGGCTTAGAGACGGCTACATTTATACAAGAAGAAGCAGAGGAGATTTAGTGAAATTTGACTTTGGTTTTGGTGGTCACTTGATTACTATCCAACGGTGACCTGAAGGAAGGAGCATCGTTGACCCCTACTACTTGGAGAATATTACACTCGTTGGGTGAGATGGAATCTGTTGCTCTCTGAACTTATTGTTAGTCTCTTGGGGATGGTGAAATCTTAATTATTTGTAAATTGGAATAGGGATAGTAATATAGGGGAGAGTATCTGAATATTGTTATATCAATAAGACTGTTTGTGTATTGCTGAAGTGCATCCTTGAGTTAGATGAGACTTACATGGAGATTGTCTCTTGTGCCTTGTTTTGATGACATATTAAAGCATTAGAAGAAGATATTTAAGGGAATAACTAATCTATACATTCCTAGACGGGAAGATATAGAGCTTATACTGTCTTATTCTGAATCCTACTGATTGTATGCTCTTCTCTTCTCTGTCTATAACATTTAAGGCACCTGAGGTTATATAGGTAGTGTTTGGACAGGAGTGTATGAGGTGCTGTTGTTTTATATAAGCCTACGTTACGGAGGAGAAGACGTCTCTATTGCTTTGTTGAATTATCAAAATTGAAGGGGTTACATTACTACTCTATTTAAGTCTTTATTCTTATCTTAGTTTGCGATTTACAAACCCTGCTGAAACTGTAATAAAGTTCAACTTAATTACAATAATAAAACAGGGGTGGCATATACAGGAACATTTAAGGGTATAGCGCATTTCCTTTACTCTTGTTTCGGTATACTCTAATTATGGCATCTAATTTGAAATCTAAATTGCCTACTAGTAAAAACCAGAAATCTACGAGCGCTTCAAATCAGAAAATTTACACTGAATCTGTTAATCTATTAAGTCCAATTAAATCTAGATCCCCTCTAAAAAGGGAGGAAGCTATCTCATCTAGACACATGCCTCACGGTTTATCTAATAAGGCTACTCAGCAGGACTCGGATCAAAAAATTATATCTTCTGACCCCCGTACTCTATCTTTCACATCTTCTCAAGTTTTTGATAATAAAGGTGCCTCAAAACTTTCTTTTCAGGATGAGGAAAGTAAAATGGATTTATCCAAATCTCATAAGAGAAGAATTCCAGAAGGTGAAACTGTGAGAACAGAGGCAGCAGATTTAGATTCTAATACTTCATCTGATGACTATTCTCCAAATAGTACCCCAGTTAAACAACTCTCTAAAAAAAGGCTGTCCGGAGTCGTCTTCTACTGATTTTCTGACTCCCCATGACTTTGACTTTAAAACCCTGTTGAACTCTGATAGGCGAGTCACTGAGGGTTTGCTTGCTGGCTTCCTCATATCCTTCCAGGAATCCACCAATCAAGCTAATCAATTCATGCATAAATCTATCAATGCAATCAATGCGTCGATTAAAACGGGATTTGATTCTCACAGGAAGGATATGCAGGAGATTAGTGAAAAATTCTCTCAAAGATTTGAACTGAATGAGAAAAGATTGTCAAAGGTTGAAAATAGAACAGATGAGTTAGTAAAGCAAAACTCAGATTTAAAAGCCGAACTTTTATCCGTGAGGTCCAAGTTAACGGACTTAGAGGACCGGAGTAGACGGAACAACGTCAAGATTAGGGGGATACCTGAAAGCGTGATACAGAAAGACCTTTCAGATTACACTAAAGCTACGCTTAAAAAGGCTTTGCCGTCCTTAACTGATTTACAATTGATAATTGATAGGATTCACCGCCTGCCCCGCCCAAAGAATGTACCAATGGATAAGCCGAGGGATACGATACTTCACTTTCACTTTTTTGAAACTAAAGAAATGATACTAAGATATATTAGAGAGAAGGGCTCTCTACCTCCCCCTAATGATCATTTAAAATTCTTCTCTGATTTCTCAAAGTCAACTATGGAAGCTAGAAAATCGTTTAATCAAGCTACTAATGCTCTCAGGGAAATGGGGATTCCATATAAATGGGGCTTTCCAACAAAGTTACTTGTGTCACATAGGGGTAAAATTGTCCCTTTCTTTACTCCAAAGGAAGCTTTAGACTTTATACGCTTTCTAGATGAGGATCCTTCTAACAAAGATACTGGTTGAATAGGGATATATCTCTCATTGGTCTTTGTATTATTTACATTTGACAAAATATCAATGGCTTCATGGGTTCTCGCCACTTTGGCTTTTTTTTTTAAAGTCCCCAAAAAAAGGAGATTATCACGTTCGGTGATTAACTCCAGGAGGACTCTTTAAGTTTGTTTATTTGTTATAGTTTACATAGTTTTTTTTTTTCTCTTTTTTTTTCTTTTTGTTGTTTCATTCGCCTTTTCTAGACATATACATTTTATTGAATTCAGCTAATAAGAGTAAGCAATCCTAAATATATATAAGATAATTTACTCTAATAAAAAAGGAAAGAGATTATCATGAGAATTAAAATCCTCAAAATTTTAATAACACAATGTTAAAGGACTGAACAGTCCCCATAAGCGCTATATAACTTGGAGAGAAATAAGACGGCTTCAAGCGGATGTCTCTTGTTTACAAGAGGTCAAATTAATAAAAGATATACATCCAACCTTTCAGCATAAAGATTTTCCATATATTTTTAAATCCCTCAATAATAATAAAAAAAAGTGCGGTAGTTATAACCATTATAAATACGAATATTCCCTTCCAATTAATTGAAGAACATCCCGACACCCAGGGAAGATTTCACATCCTCATATGCAAGTTAAATTTTAACCTTTGTACAATCGTGAATATATATGCCCCAAATAATGGTCAGATCTCTTTTTTTAATAAATTAATGCAGAAGATTGACGAAGTTAAAAAAGGTGACCTCATGCTAATAGGGGACTTCAATCTAGTTCCCGATAGAGAAATTGACTCATCATCTTCTGCTACTTCTAAATCAGGCCGATCTCTGAAAAATTGGATAAAACAAAATGAGATGTATGACATTTTCAGATGTCTAAATACCACCTCTAGAGAATTTACATATTACTCAGATATATATAAGACATCTTCCAGAATAGACTTATTTCTAACCAATGTCTTTTCTATCACAACATTTAAGAAAATTGAAATTCTTGAGAAGTCTTTTTCCGACCACGCCCCTGTGCTGGCAGTATTTGAATCAGGCCCTCCAGTAGCAAACACTTTTCTTTGGAAGGTTAATCCTACCCTACTACGTACCCCAAAGTATAGAAATATAATTACCGAAACTATTGATAATTATTTTAAAGAAAACTCTTCAGATAGTATTGATCCCTTTACATTATGGAACGCCCACAAGGCGGTCTTGAGAGGATGTCTCATCCAACTCTCCACGAGATACAAAAAAGAAAAAAGACAAAAAATTGCTGACCTCCAGAACCAAATTGCTTCAAAAGAAAAGCAACAAAATTCCCTGTCTGCTCCATCCCATATTATCCATCTTGATATCCTGAAATTGAGACACGAGTTAAGATCCGAAATTATTTCCGAGTACGATTCCATTGTTAGAGCATCAAAATATAATCTGTATGCTTCAATTAACAAACCCACCAAATATATGACAAGTAAACTTAAACAAGCTCGCGTAAGTAGAAGGATTGTTAAAATCAAATCCCCTTCAGGAGAAATGAAACAACACCCCTCTGATATTACCGAAATATTTGCGGATTATTTCGAAACCCTCTATAATCTTAAAAAAGATCCCTTAGTTCATACTCCTAATCAAAAAGAGATTGACCTTTTTCTTTCTAAATTGACCCTTCCCCAACTAGATAATTTGGACCTAACGCTTTTAAATCAACCGTTTACTGTAGAAGAAATTGCCAAAACGATTGACAAACTTAAACTTAACAAATCCCCTGGCCCAGATGGGTTCACAAACGAATATCTAAAGTTTTTCTCCAACATTTTATCCCCGCACCTAAAATCTCTTTTTGACCACGCTTCTAGTATTGGATCGTTCCCCAAAGAAATGACGGAGGCAACTATCATTTTGATCCCCAAAGACATTAGAAACCCAGAAGAAGTTAAAAATTATCGTCCAATCTCTTTAATTAACACTGATATTAAAGTATATTCGAAAATTTTAGCGGATCGATTAAAGAATCTTTTACCTGATCTTGATAAAAATGATCAAGTAGGGTTTGTCTCCGGAAGACAAGTAACAGACGGTACCAGAAGAATCTTGAACTTGTTTAACATAGCTAGCTCTAATAATCTCCCTTCACTATTTATCTCGTTGGATGCCCAAAAAGCTTTTGATAGGGTGAATTGGGATTATCTTAAAGCTACTTTACTAAAGTTTGGTTTTGACAATCGCTTTATAACATCTATATTTGCACTATACTCTAATACTAATGCTAAAACCTATACTAATAATCACCTTTCTAGGAACTTCAACATCACTAATGGAACAAGACAGGGCTGCCCCCTTTCGCCCCTTTTATTTGCCTTGGCAGTCGAGCCCTTGGCGGAAATGATCAGACAATGTACTGATATTTCGGGTTTTAAAACAAAAAATTATCATCACAAGTTAACCTTATTTGCTGACGACCTTATGTTATCAGTCACTGATCCGGCTAATTCACTTAACGCTTTAATCACCATTTTAGATGAGTTCTCTAAGGTCTCATATTTTAAAATAAATCCCCAAAAATCTAAAATAATACATTTTAATTTACGTCCCTCTGAAATTGAAACCTTTAAAGAATTATCTGAATTTTACTGGGAAGATTTTGAACTAGAATACTTGGGGATAATTTTCCCTAAAGATTTGAAACTCATTGTTTCTAAGAATATGGAACATCTCAGTAAGAAAATCTTAAAAGACCTTTCTGGTTATAATAATTGCGATCTATCCCTGATGGGAAGAACCTTGGTGATAAAAACATATATTTTACCTAAAATTCTTTTTGTACTTAGGAATTTACCTCTTACGATTCCCACTTCCCTTTTATTTAAAATCCAAAAAGCAATTAACCTTTTTATCTGGAAAGGGAAGAAACCTAGAGTTGCTACTGAAATTTTATATAAGAAAAAGAGTAATGGAGGCCTTGCACTCCCCAATATTCAAATCTATTTTCAAGCTTCTCTTATTCTTCAGAGTCAACAGTGGTTTTCTACGAAAACACTTCCCGCTTGGTTGGACCTTGAGCTAGAACATTATGGGACTAGTTCAATATCAGATTTTTTCTTTAAAGATCTGCTATCTCCTTCGATCATTACTTATCAACATCCTGTTGTAAATTCTATACTGACTATGTGGAGGAGTTTCACAAAATTAAAGAAAGGCGACGACAGGAAAAGCATTTTGAAAAAATTCCCATTAAAATTATTATCAAAAATATATAAATGTCCAGTTCCAGAGGAGTGGTGCAGCTTTAAAATTAATACGGTAGGGGATTTATGGGACGGACAAAATTTTTTACCCTTTAATGAAATTAAAAATAAATTTCATGTCCCGTCTACACATTGCACCTCTTATCTACTTCTGAAAGATCTTCTGCGGAAATTTTTGACTAGTAGAGCTTTGAATTCGGATATTGTGGCCTCCATGTTTGCAAATGTTGCTCTTAAGTCGACTTGGAGTCTTAAAAACATATATTCCCACCCTAATGACAACACCGAACTCTTTAAAAATGTATACATTCAAAGATGGGAAAGGGATTTTAACATAAAATTTGATGAAGACCAATGGGGGAAGGCCATAAAGTTTTCAAATGCATCTACTATTTCTGCGACTTTACAGGAGTCTTTCTTTAAAACTTTAATTAGATGGCATTACACTCCGATTAGGTTAGCTCATATAGATAATAAATACTCCCCTCTATGCTGGAGGAATTGTGGTTTACCAGGTAACCTGTACCACATTTTCTGGAGCTGTCCTAAATTGAAGAGATTGTGGAAAGAAGTTACGAATCATATAAATACTCTCTCTGACAACGCAGTGAAGGTCACCCCACAAATGGCATTACTTTCTTTGGGCACTGAAGAAATAAATCCTGTTATTCGATTTGTAATGATACATACTTTTTTGGTGACCAAAAACGCTATAGCTTTCTGGTGGCTTAAAACTGATTTACCTTCTTTTGCTGATATTTTAGGTAAATTATGGACTCATAATTCTATGTAGAAAAGATTTGCCTTTATTAATGGTACTCTCCATAAATATCACACTAAATGGGATGTTTGGAATTTGAAATTTTCTTAATTTATGTTATCTAACACTCTACTGTAAACTCAATATGACAATGTTGGTTCCTTTTTTGAGAGGATTGCATTCAAGCGATGTATTATATTTGTTTCTTATGTACACTACTTGTATTAAACAATTTTATTTAATGTGTGATGTAACACGTAGAGTAGAGTTCTCTACTTTTTACTTTGTCCATTTACCCTTTCCCTCTATACTTGAAACTTTAATAAAAATATTTAAACAAAAAAGCATGAGTTTGCAACTACTTTACTTTTGGAGAAAATTCAAAACATTCATTATTCAATAGGGCCCAAAATATCAAAAACCAGCGGTTTGAATGAACACTCACATTTCTTGGTAGAATCATGCAGGATTGAAATTTTTGATCTTTTTTTACTCCTCTCAACAGCCCAAACAAGTTTCTAAAAGGATGAGTTTGCAACTACTTTACTTTTGGAGAAAATTCAAAACATTCATTATTCAATAGGGCCCAAAATATCAAAAACCAGCGGTTTGAATGAACACTCACATTTCTTGGTAGAATCATGCAGGATTGAAATTTTTGATCTTTTTTTACTCCACTCACCAGCCCAAACAAGTTTCTAAAAGGATGAGTTTGCAACTACTTTACTTTTGGAGAAAATTCAAAACATTCATTATTCAATAGATCCCAATAGCAAAAACCAGCGTTTTGAATGAAGAATCACATTTCTTGGTAGAATCATGCAGGATTGAAATTTTTGATGGTTTTATACTCCTCTCAACAGCCCAAACAAGTTTCTAAAAGGTTTCAAAAATGAAACGACATATCATTGCATGAGGGATGTGGTAGGAATTGAATGCTTGAATTAAGACTGGGGAAGTACTGAGGGGAAGGGGCTGCAGGCCTTGTAGCAGGTGGGTGTGCAGAAATGTAGCTATCCAAAGCCAAACACATTACTGCAGCTTGTCACACCTGTACCTACCAAGCAGCAAAGGTCAAGATAGATCGTTATTTTACTGACAGATTGAATACAGTGCAATGCCTCCCATATAGAGGTGAATAAGAGTAGTAGTAGTAGAAGAGTTGGTCAAGTTAAATCAAGGCTAAGGAATTGGAAATGTGCAACTTGGACCAAGAAAAACTAATTACAGAGCAACGACATTTGAAAAAAGCATTCAAATCATGCTTTGAAAACACTACTTGTGTATCCCGATTTCAATTCAATCTGTCTTTGGAAACCGCTTAGGCTACTTTCACACATCAGGTTTTCGGCGTCAGGCGCGATCCGGCGTTGTGCCGGCGTTGTGCCGGATTTGCCGGATCCGGCAAATGTTTTGTAAAACCTGATGTGCCGGATCCGGTTTTCTGCCGGATCCGTCTTGTTCTTGACAGACAAAACGGGATTGGCTACTGGAAAACTATATATAGCATGTTCCTACAGCCCTTCTTTGACAGGTTGTAGAGAAGAAAGTGCAGGTTGGAGAGAAGAGCAAGTTACTGGCGAAGATGGATGTTGTCATTGGAAATATTACCACTAGAAGTTCTGTGACGGTTTCAGTAATGAGGGACAATTTTGTACTATACTTTGTCACCTCAAGGCAGAGTACACTGGCAGGATGACAGAGTGTGAAAGATTTGTGCCCTAACCAAACTTGTGTACCTTCTGGACCAACAGTATATACCTTTGCCAACCAAAGTTGGCTATCTTGTCATGGTCTTACTATTTTTAGCTTTAGGCCACAGGTGTGTACCTGGTTGTGTTTTATGCAAAGTATTTCACCTTTTAACAAAAGTTGTGTACATTGTTAGGAAATCACCAACAATAAACACAACTTTTTAGGTGAAATACTTTGCTTCAAACACAACCAGGAACACAACTGTGGCAAAAAGCTAAAATTTACCCACATTTATATACCTGGTTTTGAATACCTTTTTACCTTTGAAATACCCTGTATTTAACCTTTTTTTTAAACATAGTTCGCCGCAGAAAGAAATGACAGACAACCATTGTGAAACGATAATTTAACTTTTATTTAAAATTTATTTTTTTTGTAAAATGTTTTTATTAAAAAAGTTTTTTGCACTTTAAAGGTTTTAAACCCAATGGGCATTTTTATTAAACACACATTACAAATCTGTGTAGTGTGGGGTGGAAATACTGCTGGAGGGGCTGCGGGACACTTCGACACTGGGTGTGTGGAGAGAGGACTGGGATCGTGGTGGGGAAGGAACAGTTAGAGGTGAAGGTGTGGAAAAAGCTACAGAATGGGTGGACATGTGGGAGGCAGAAGAGGTGGTGGGCGGTGGAGTGGAGGGTTGGGCAGGAAATGTAGGAGCAGATGATGTTGATGGAAAGTTGTATGGGGAAGGAGTTTGGTACGGGGAAGGAGTTTGGTACGGGGAAGGAGTTTGGTACGGGGAAGGAGTTTGGTACTGGGGAGGTTGCTGGTACTGGTGAGGTTGCAGGTATGTAATAGGAGGGGGAGGATGGAAAGTGGCTGGAGGGGGTGCAGGTGGAGGAACTACAGTGGTGGGAGGTGGAGGTTGGGAGGTAACCTGCTGTAGAGCACCGTGGCACGAATGCATTACATGCATCTGCTGGGTAGGAGATAGTGTTGCCATGCGCTCCACAACAGACCTGAAAAAGGTGTGGTTTGGCGAAGATCTTGCTTCTGAATGCATGGTTTGCAGAAGTGTCTTCACCTCCAGAATGCTGGAGTTGATCTGCTGAAAGCCTGCGGAGATTTGCTCTGACAAGACTTTTAGACAGTTCTGGAAAGATGCATTCAGATGCAAGAACTCTTGCGCATAACTCTTTTCCTGACCCCTCTGCCGCTGTCGCCCAGTACCCGCAGGTGTACTAGAGGTGGCAGGGGCAGAAGGGTGGGGTAAAGGGAAAGCGATCTCCTCACCAGCAGCTTCATGTAATGTAGGCGGCCACGATGCTCCTGTGCTGGTGGATGGGACAGATGGGTCGAATGTGTGGGAAGGCTGGGAAGGTGCAGATGTACCGGGGCGGTCGAAGTGTCCCTCGGTGCCGGTCTCCTCAGGGATCGCCTCAGAAGGGTCCAATCGTGCAGGCTCCCTAGTGCTGCTCACCGTGCTGTGGAATAAAGAGAAAAAAAAACAATTAAAATACTGACATGGTATGGCCCTGGCTGAAAAAAAAAAGTTACATCTAACATTTTTTTTCACATGTGGTGTGTAATATTTACCTTCTAGCGACCATTGTTTCCCGGAGGAACGACAGGGCTTGTGCGTACTTGTACTTGCTCCTGCGTCCTCCAGATCCACTCGGGGCTCGCATCTCTTTACTGAACTCCTTCTTGAAACGATCCCTCACAGACCGCCACCGATTCACAATTCTGTTCCCTGAAACGAGAAAGGAGTGGTTAGTATACAACATCAGTGTTTCACAAACTCCAGTCCTCATGGTCCCCAGGGGTCATGTTTTCAGGATTTCCATAGTAAATAGAAATCCTGAACACATGATCCGTGGGGACCACGAGGACTGGAGTTCGGGAAACACTGGTTTACATCAAGCAACCGGTACTGTATATACTTACGCTCTTTAATCTGGGCCCGAACATCGAGGTCCTCCCAGCGGCCCACAAGGAGCGAACAGATTTCCTCCCAGAGTCGTCGGGTAACGATAAGGTCAGCGTGGCGGCGGTCAGCCATATTCCAGAGCGGCTCCCTTTCTCTGACGAGATCGATGAGGTGGTCCACATAGAGTCCTCCATCCTCACCGTCAGAGTCGGGAGCACGCTGTGAAGGCTGTTAAAGAAAAAGACAAAAATAACATAATTAGCCTCCACAAAAGAAATGAAATAAAAAGTGCAAAAAAAACAAAGCAAAAATATTTATACTTACACGCTGGTGACCGCCGCGTTGCTGTCGCCGACGACCCTGGGAGGCACTGCGAGGACCTCTTGGCCGAGCACCAGATTGGGAAGACTAGAGAAGAAAACAAAAAATGTTAGGTCTTTTTTTTGTCTGGAACAATGAGACCACGTGTCACAATGGGACCACGTGTCACAATGCGCAGCCCACAGTCTGTAGCAGCTGCGCAGTAGTAATCAGCTTCAGTCTGCTGAGGGAGCCTCAGCAGACAGGTGGGCGATGCTCGCCAGGGAGATGGAAAAAGAGCTTGCTCACTTCACTCCACGCATCATTTCAGTATCTGCAGTTCCTCTGAGAATGGTGCACTCACTCTCTTAAGCGGTTTCCAAAGACAGATTGAATTGAAATTGGGATACACAAGTAGTGTTTTCAAAGCATGATTTGAATGCTTTTTTCAAATGTCGTTGCTCTGTAATTAGTTTTTCTTGTCCAAGTTGCACATTTCCAATTCCTTAGCCTTGATTTAACTTGACCAACTCTACTACTACTACTACTACTACTACTACTCTTATTCATCTCTATATGGGAGGCATTGCACTGTATTCAATCTGTCAGTAAAATAAGATTAGCTAAAATCAGATTAGCTAAAGCTGAAAATGAATTGAGGCTTGCAAGAGATGTCAAAAGCAATAATAAAGGATTTTGGGGATATGTCAAAAGTAAAAGAAAAGTCAAAGATGCTATAGGATTTTTACAGGATGAAAATGATGAAATGGTAAGACAGGATGTTGAGAAGGCTGAACTTTTAAATTCCTATTTTGCATCTGTTTTCTCTCAGAAAGGAAATGTAACTTCAACTGTTATTCACTGTCCTATTAAGGGAATAGAAGAATCCAGGATATTTATAAACAGAAAGATAGTGAGGAAACACTTAGCTAACCTAAATGAATTCAAGTCTCCAGGTCCAGATGAATTACACCCCAGAGTACTGAAGGAGATAGCAGAAGAAATTTTTGAGCCCCTCTCCATAATCTTTGAAAATTCTTGGAGAACAGGAGAAGTGCCAGAAGACTGGAGAAGAGCAAATGTTGTTCCTATCTTCAAAAAGGGGAAGAAAGTGGACCCAGGCAACTATAGGCCGGTGAGTCTGACTTCTATACCAGGAAAGATCTTTGAACAAATTATTAAACAACATGTATGTCAGTACCTGGATAAGAATGAAGTGATTAAACAGAGTCAGCATGGGTTTGTAACTAATAAGTCATGTCAGACTAAATTAATTTCCTTTTATGACGGTATCACTGATTGGGTGGAACAAGGAAATGCTGTAGATATAGTATATCTTGACTTCAGCAAAGCATTTGACAAAGTCTCTCATACAATCCTTATTGAAAAAATGACTAAGTATGGAATGGACAAGGCAACTGTTAGGTGGATTCATAACTGGCTTAGTGATCGGACACAAAGAGTGGTCGTAAATGGCTGCACATCCAGTTGGAAGAATGTCTCAAGTGGGGTACCACAGGGCTCTGTCCTGGGCCCTGTATTGTTCAACATCTTTATCAACGATTTAGATGAAGGAATTGAGGGTAAACTGATTAAATTTGCGGATGACACAAAGCTAGGAGGGATAGCTAATACTAGAGAAGAGAGAGAGGATTCAAAAAGATTTAAATAAACTGGAGAAGTGGGCAGCAACTAACAGAATGGTTTTTAACAGGGAGAAATGCAAAGTACTACATCTGGGCAATAAAAATGAAAAAAGCATATATAGAATGGGAGGAATAGGGCTAAGTGACAGCACATGTGAAAAAGACTTGGGTATACTAATAGATCACAGACTGAATATGAGTCAACAGTGTGATGCAGCAGCAAAAAAGGCAAATGCAATTCTAGGATGTATTAACAGAAGCATACAGTCTAGATCACGTGAAGTCATTATTTCCCTCTACTCCTCTTTGGTCAGACCTCATCTGGAATATTGTGTCCAGTTTTGGGCACCACATTTTAAAAAAGACATCAACAAACTGGAGCAAGTTCAGAAAAGAGCGACCAGAATGGTGACCGGTCTGCAAACCCTGTCTTTGGGGAAAGGTTGCAGGATTTGGGAATGTTTAGTTTGCAAAAGAGAAGACTGAGAGGAGACTTAATAGCTGTCTACAAATATCTAAAGGGCTGTCACATTGTAGAAGGATCAACTTTATTCTCATTTGCACAAGGAAAGACTAGAAGCAATGGGATGAAACTGAATGGGAGGAGACACAGATTAGATATTAGAAAAAAACTTTTTGACAGTGTGATCAATGAGTGGAACAAGCTGCCACGAGAAGTGGTGAGTTCTCCTTCAATGGAAGTCTTCAAACAGAGGCTGGACAGACATCTGACTGGGATGATTTAGCGAATCCTGCTTTGAGCAGGGGGTTGGACCAGATGGCCCAGGAGGTCCCTTCCAACTCTACGATTCTATGATAACGATCTATCTTGGCCTTTGCTGCTTGGTAGGTACAGGTGTGACAAGCTGCAGTAATGTGTTTGGCTTTGAATAGCTACATTTCTGCACACCCACCTGCTACAAGGCCTGTAGCCCCTTCCCCTCAGTACTTCCCCAGTCTTAATTCAAGCATTCAATTCCTACCACATCCCTCATGCAATGATATGTCGTTTCATTTTTGAAACATTGTCCCCCTCTTGTGGCCTTCCAACTTTGAAATTTACTGTTCAATTTTGAATTAATTCATATATGAATTAAATGGAAAAGCAACGATTTATCTAGCGAGTCATTTGAATGTTCGGCCTACGTCCACCTGTCTGACAGACGGTATTCTAGTGGCTTGAAGCAGCAGCAGCTAGGTGCGCTGCTTGCCTGCAGTAAATAGGACGTGTTCCATCCATGCAACTCTGTGATAGGAATCATGCCATTCATAGAACACAATGCTTGGATGTGTTCTATTCCTGGAACAATGGGACCACGTGTCACAACTTGGACAAAGAAAAACTAATTACAGAGCAACGACATTTGAAAAAAAGCATTCAAATCATGCTTTGAAAACACTACTTGTGTATCCCGATTTCAATTCAATCTGTCTTTGGAAACCGCTTAAGAGAGTGAGTGCACCATTCTCAGAGGAACTGCAGATACTGAAATGATGCGTGGAGTGAAGTGAGCAAGCTCTTTTTCCATCTCCCTGGCGAGCATCGCCCACCTGTCTGCTGAGGCTCCCTCAGCATACTGAAGCTGGCTACTACTGCGCAGCTGCTACAGACTGTGGGCTGCCCATTGTGACACGTGGTCACATTGTGACACGTGGTCCCATTGTTCCAGGAATAGAACACATCCAAGCATGTCATCCAATGACACAAGTTCTATGAATGGCATGATTCCTATCACAGTGTTCCATGGATGGAACACATCCTATTTACTGCAGGCAAGCAGGGCACCTAGCTGCTGCTGCTGCTGCTGCTACAAGCCACTAGAATACCATCTGTCAGACAGGTGGACGTAGGCCGAACATTCAAATAACTCGCCAGATAAATCGTTGCTTTTCCATTTAATTCATACATGAATTAATTCAAAATTGAACAGTAAATTTCAAAGTTGGAAGGCCACAAGATGGGGACAATGTTTCAAAAATGAAATGACATATCATTGCATGAGGGATGTGGTAGGAATTGAATGCTTGAATTAAGACTGGGGAAGTACTGAGGGGAAGGGGCTGCAGGCCTTGTAGCAGGTGGGTGTGCAGAAATGTAGCTATCCAAAGCCAAACACATTACTGCAGCTTGTCACACCTGAGCCTACCAAGCAGCAAAGGCCAAGATAGATTGTTATTTTACTGACAGATTGAATACAGTGCAATGCCTCCCATATAGAGGTGAATAAGAGTAGTAGTAGTAGTAGAAGAGTTGGTCAAGTTAAACCAAGGCTAAGGAATTGGAAATGTGCAACTTGGACCAAGAAAAACTAATTACAGAGCAACGACATTTGAAAAAAGCATTCAAATCATGCTTTGAAAACACTACTTGTGTATCCCGATTTCAATTCAATCTGTCTTTGGAAACTGCTTAAGAGAGTGAGTGCACCATTCTCAGAGGAACTGCAGATACTGAAATGATGCGTGGAGTGAAGTGAGCAAGCTCTTTTTCCATCTCCTTGGCGAGCATCGCCCACCTGTCTGCTGAGGTTCCCTCAGCAGACTGAAGCTGACTACTACTGCGCAGCAGCTACAGACTGTGGGCTGCCCATTGTGACATGTGGTCCCATTGTGACACGTGGTCCCATTGTTCCAGGAATAGAACACATCCAAGCATTGTGTTGTATGAATGGCATGATTCCTATCAGTGTTCCATGGATGGAACACATCCTATTTACTGCAGGCAAGCAGCGCACCTAGCTGCTGCTGCTGCTACAAGCCACTAGAATACAGTCTGTCAGACAGGTGGACGTAGGGCGAACATTCAAATAACTCGCCAGATAAATCGTTGCTTTTCCATTTAATTCATATATGAATTAATTCAAAATTGAACAGTAAATTTCAAAGTTGGAAGGCCACAAGAGGGGGACAATGTTTCAAAAATGAAACGACTAGTGTTGAGCGATACCGTCAGATACTTAAAAATATCGGATCGGATGGTATCGGCCGATCTAAAAAAAATATCGGGTATTGCCGATTCCGATACAGGAAGTCCCATTCAAGTCTATGGGACTTCCGGTATCGGAATAAGAAAAACCCTATTTTTGCCTTGTACAGCCTCTCTGGGGTCTGTACGGGCCTTTCGGGGGGGCTGTGCCGGCCTGTCGGGGGGTCTGTGCAGGCTCCGGTGGTCTGTGCCGGCCTGCTGGGGGGTCTGTGCAGGCTCCAGTGGTCTGTGCAGGCATCGTCCGATGGGACTACAAGTCCCATCGGGCGATGCCTGCTACCATGACAGTGATTGACACATTAGCCAATGATGGGACAGTAGTAGTCCCATCAACCGGCTAATGTGTTGAATGTAAAAAAAAAAAAAAAATTACATGCTACATACATGCTACATACATACAACATGCATACTACATATATACTACATGTAACATACATACTACATATATACTACATGTAACATACATACTACATACATGCTACACTCGCTGCCACGAGAAGTGGTGAGTTCTCCTTCAATGGAAGTCTTCAAACAGAGGCTGGACAGACATCTGACTGGGATGATTTAGCGAATCCTGCTTTGAGCAGGGGGTTGGACCAGATGGCCCAGGAGGTCCCTTCCAACTCTACGATTCTATGATTCTATGATTCTACATACTACATGCATGCTACATGCATGCTACATACTACATACATGCTACATACATACTACATACATAATACATATATACTACATGCATGCAACATACATACAACATATATACAACATGCATGCAACATGCATGCTACATATATACTATATATACTACATGTAACATACATACTACATATATACTACATGCATGCAACATACATATATACTACATACAATACATACATATAGACATACAGTACATATAACAGAGTACATACTCACCGTCACTTGTCACTTTGATCCCCGAAGCCATTGTCACCTGAGGGATAAATATCAAAATTAAAAAACACCAATATACTTACCCCGATCCGCAGATGTCCACGAGGGTCCCACGTCCATCTTGCATGGAGAACAGCAGCATCAGCTGATGCTACCGTTCTCTACCAGCTCCAGGAATACAATGACGGAAGGTAGGTATCCTTCCGCACTGTATTCCTCCACCACTTTAAAAAAAAAAGGTCCCTAGTCTCCTAGTCTCACTTTATGCCATTGCTGCGTGGGAAATTCCCACGCAGCAATGGCATAAAGTGAGACTAGGGACTTTTTTTTTTTTTACACAAGTTCATTGTATTCCTGGAGCTGGTAGAGAACGGTAGCATCAGCTGATGCTGCTGTTCTCCACGCAAGATGGACGTGGGACCCTCGTGGACTTCTGCGGATCGGGGTAAGTATATTGGTGTATTTTTATTTTGATATTTATTCCTTAGACGACAATGGCTTCGGGGATCAAAGTGACAAGTGACGGTAAGTATGTACTCTATGTTATATGTACTATATGTCTATATGTATGTATTGTATGTAGTATATATGTATGTTGCATGTAGTGCATGTATGTAGTATGTATGTTACATGTAGTGTATATAGTATATATGTAGTATGCATGTTGCATGCATGTAGTATGTATGTAGCATGAATGTAGCATGTATGTAGTATGTATGTTACATGTAGTATATATAGTATATATGTAGTATGCATGTTGCATGCATGTAACATAGTAACATAGTTATTAAGGGTGAAGGGACACTTTAAGTCCATCTAGTTCAACCCATATCCTATCCTATCTTGCCCTAACATGTTGATCCAGAGGAAGGCAAAAAAAAACCCATGTGGCAACAAGTAAGCTTCACATTGGGGAAAAAAATTCCTTCCTGACTCCACATACGGCAATCAGACTTGCTCCCTGGATCAACGCAATATTAAGGAAACTAGTGTATATACCCTGTAATATTATACTTTTCAAGAAAGGCATCCAGTCCATTCTTAAATTTTAGTAGGGAATCACTCATTACAACATCATATGGCAGAGAGTTCCATAGTCTCACTGCTCTTACAGTAAAGAATCCGCGTCTGTGAGTATGCTTAAACCTTCTTTCCTCCAGACGTAGAGGATGCCCCCTTGTCCCCGTCACAGGTCTAAGAGTAAAAAGATCATTAGAAATCTCTTGGTATTGTCCCCGCATATATTTATACATTGTAATAAGATCACCCCTAAGCCTTCGATTCTCCAAACTAAATAACCCCAAATGTAATAACCTGTCTTGGTATTGCAGACCCGCTAGTTCCCTAATAGCCTTGGTCGCTCTTCTCTGCACCCGCTCCAGTTCAGCTATGTCTTTCTTATATAGCGGAGACCAGAACTGTACACAGTATTCTAAGTGTGGTCGCACTAGTGACTTATATAGAGGTAAAATTATGTTCTCCTCATGAGCATCTATGCCTCTTTTAATGCATCCCATTATTTTATTTGCCTTTGCAGCAGCTGCCTGACACTGGCCGCTAAATGTGAGTTTGTCGTCCACCCATACACCCAGGTCTTTTTCAGTGATTGTTTTGCCCAGAGTTTTGCAATTAAGCACATAATTATATTTCTTGCTCGTTCTACCCAAGTGCATGACCTTACATTTATCCCCATTAAAGCTCATTTGCCATTTAATCATAGAATCTTAGAGTTGGAAGGGACCTCCTGGGCCATCTGGTCCAACCCCCTGCTCAAAGCAGGATTCGCTAAATCATCCCAGTCAGATGTCTGTCCAGCCTCTGTTTGAAGACTTCCATTGAAGGAGAACTCGCCACTTCTCGTGGCAGAGTGATCAATGAGTGGAACAGGCTAACTGTCAAAAAGTTTTTTCTAATATCTAATCTGTGTCTCCTCCCATTCAGTTTCATCCCATTGCTTCTAGTCTTTCCTTGTGCAAATGAGAATAAAGATGATCCTTCTACAATGTGACAGCCCTTTAGATATTTGTAGACAGCTATTAAGTCTCCTCTCAGTCTTCTCTTTTGCAAACTAAACATTCCCAAATCCTGCAACCTTTCCTCATAAGACAGGGTTTGCAGACCGGTCACCATTCTGGTCGCTCTTTTCTGAACTTGCTCCAGTTTGTTGATGTCTTTTTTAAAATGTGGTGCCCAAAACTGGACACAATATTCCAGATGAGGTCTGACCAAAGAGGAGTAGAGGGAAATAATGACTTCACGTGATCTAGACTGTATGCTTCTGTTAATACATCCTAGAATTGCATTTGCCTTTTTTGCTGCTGCATCACACTGTTGACTCATATTCAGTCTGTTATCTATTAGTATACCCAAGTCTTTTTCACATGTGCTGTCACTTAGCCCTATTCCTCCCATTCTATATATGCTTTTTTTCATTTTTATTGCCCAGATGTAGTACTTTGCATTTCTCCCTGTTAAAAACCATTCTGTTAGTTGCTGCCCACTGCTCCAGTTTATTTAAATCTTTTTGAATCCTCTCTCTCTCTTCTCTAGTATTAGCTATCCCTCCTAGCTTTGTGTCATCAGCAAATTTAATCAGTTTACCCTCAATTCCTTCATCTAAATCGTTGATAAAGATGTTGAACAATACAGGGCCCAGGACAGAGCCCTGTGGTACCCCACTTGAGACATTCTTCCAACTGGATGTGCAGCCATTTACAACCACTCTTTGTGTCCGATCACTAAGCCAGTTATGAATCCACCTAACAGTTGCCTTGTCCATTCCATACTTAGTCATTTTTTCAATAAGGATTGTATGAGAGACTTTGTCAAATGCTTTGCTGAAGTCAAGATATACTATATCTACAGCATTTCCTTGATCCACCCAATCAGTGATACCATCATAGAAGGAAATTAAGTTAGTCTGACATGACTTATTAGTTACAAACCCATCCTGACTCTGTTTAATCACTTCATTCTTATCCAGGTACTGACATACATGTTGTTTAATAATTTGTTCAAAGATCTTTCCTGGTATAGAAGTCAGACTCACCGGCCTATAGTTGCCTGGGTCCACCTTCTTCCCCTTTTTGAAGATAGGAACAACATTTGCTCTTCTCCAGTCTTCTGGCACTTCTCCTGTTCTCCAAGAATTTTCAAAGATTATGGAGAGGGGTTCGAAAATTTCTTCTGCTATCTCCTTCAGTACTCTGGGGTGTAATTCATCTGGACCTGGAGACTTGAATTCATTTAGGTTAGCTAAGTGTTTCCTCACTATCTTTCTGTTTATAGATATCCTGGATTCTTCTATTCCCTTAATAGGACAGTGAATAACAGTTGATGTTACATTTCCTTTCTGAGAGAAAACAGATGCAAAATAGGAATTTAAAAGTTCAGCCTTCTCAACATCCTGTCTTACCATTTCATCATTTTCATCCTGTAAAAATCCTATAGCATCTTTGACTTTTCTTTTACTTTTGACATATCCCCAAAATCCTTTATTATTGCTTTTGACATCTCTTGCAAGCCTCAATTCATTTTCAGCTTTAGATAATCTGATTTGTGCCCTGCAGGTTCTGCAGACAGCATTATATTCTTCTTTAGATATGCCTCCCTCTTTCCATTTTATAAACATTTTTTTCTTCCTTTTTAGCATGTGCTTAAGTTCTGTGTTCATCCATTCTGGTTTCCTTAAATGCTTCCTATTCTTCCCTCTTTTCGGAATTGTTAACAACTGTGCTTTGAGAATTTCATTTTTCAAGATTTCCCATCCTTCCTGGACATTTTTGTCTTTAAGGATATCCAGCCATTGGATCCCTCCAATTCTCTTTCTGAATCCTTTAAAATCTGCCTTTCTGAAATCCAACCTTGATGTCTGAGTCTTCACAGGTCTTCCGCCTCTAGTTATCCAAAATTCTAAAATAGCATGGTCGCTACCTCCTAGGGTCCCAGCCACTTTTACCTCCTCAACCATTTCCTCCCTGTTTATAAGGATTAGATCCAAGGTAGCAGTTCCTCTTGTTTTCTCCCTTACCTTTTGGAAGATAAAGTTGTCAGCAAGAGAGGATAAGAATTTCCTTGACCTGTTAGTTTTGCCTGAGAGAGATTCCCAACAAATGTCTGGATAGTTGAAATCTCCCATGACAACTATGTCATATTTTTTGGAGAACTTGGCCATTTGATGCATAAAGAGTTCATCCATATCTTCAGCTTGCACAGGCGGCCTGTAGTAAATGCCTACAATGGTGTCCTTTCCATTGTTCTGTCCTTGTATTCTTACCCAAACAGTTTCCACAGAACTCCCAGTCTCTGAAGCTTCAATCTCTGTGCAGATATACGCGTTTCTAACATACAATGCGACACCCCCTCCTCGTTTATCAAGTCTGCTTCTTGCAAATAAGTTGTATCCTTCTAGTCTTGTATTCCAATCATGTGTATTGTCCCACCAAGTTTCAGTGATTCCAATGACATCATATTTCTTTTCCTGTGTTAGTAGTTCCAATTCTCCTTGTTTGTTGCCCATGCTTTGTGCATTAGTATAGAAACATTTTAGTTTGTGATTGGTTTCTCTTTCTCCAATGTTTTTATTAATTAGATTCTTTTGTCTTTGTTATTCCTTTCCACTTCTAATAGCAGAGTTCTCAATAGCATTTGTCAGGTGTATGGCTTTTTCTGGTCTTTTGCTTCCCTTCCCATGTTGTTCTAGTTTAAAGCTCTCCTTACAAGTGTAGCAAGGCGACTTCCAAATATTTATCAGCCCAAGCTTCTAGTTTACATAAATCCTCCTGTAATATAAAATTGTCCTCCTCTGTATTGATTACCCTGCAGAGTTTAGTGTCATTTGCAAATATTGAAATTCTACTCTCTATGCCCCCTACAAGGTCATTAATAAATATGTTAAAAAGAAGCGGGCCCAAAACTGACCCCTGTGGTACCCCACTGCTAACCGTGACCCAGTCTGAGTGTGCTCCATTAATAACCACCCTTTGTTTCCTATCCCTGAGCCAGCTCTTAACCCACCTACACATATTTTCCCCTATCCCCATTGTTCTCATTTTATGTATCAACCTTTTGTGTGGCACCGTATCAAAAGCTTTTGAAAAGTCCATGTACACCACATCCACTGCATTCCCTTGGTCCAGTCCGGAACTTACCTCTTCATAAAAGCTTATCAGATTAGTCTGACAGGAACTGTCCCTTGTAAACCCATGTTGATATTGGGTCATGAGGTTATTCTTCTCCAGATACTCCAGTATAGTATCTTTTAGAACAGGGTTCCCCAACTCTAGTCCTCAAGGCCCACCGACAGATCATGTTTTCAGGAATTCCTTTATATTGCACAGGTGAAGCAATTATCTCCTGAGCAATACTAAGGAAATCCTGAAAACATGATTTGTTGGTGGGCCTTGAGGACTGGAGTTGGGGAGCCCTGTTTTAGAAAACCCTCCAGGATTTTACCCACAGTTGAGGTTAAACTTACTGGCCTATAATTTCCAAGTTCAGTTTTTGTCCCCTTTTTGAATATTGGCACCACATTTGCTATACGCCAGTCCTGTGGTACAGACCCTGTTATTATGGAATCTTTAAAGATTAAAAATAATGGTCTATCTATGACTGTGCTTAATTCCTGCAGTACCCGGGGGTGTATCCCATCCGGGCCCGGGGATTTGTCAATTTTAGTGATTTTTAGACGCCACCGTACTTCCTGCTGGGTTAAGCAGGTGACATTTAACAGAGAATTTTTATCCCTGATCATGTTATCCGTCATGGGATTTTCTTGTGTAAACACTGTTGAAAAAAAGTCATTTAGCATATTGGCTTTTTCCTCATCAACCATTTCACCCAGACTATTTTTAAGGGGGCCAACACTATCATTTTTTTAGTTTCTTACTATTTATGTAGTTAAAGAATATTTTGGGATTATTTTTACTTTCTCTGGCAATGAGTCTCTCTGTCTCAATCTTTGCTGTCTTGATTTGCTTTTTACAGAATTTATTTAATCTTCTGTATTTACTTAATGCTTCATCACTACCTATTTGCTTTAATTCGCTAAATGCTTTATTTTTGTCCCTTATTGCGCCCCTTACAGCTCTATTTAGCCATAGTGGTTTCTTTCTATTTCTCGCATGTTTATTCCCATACGGTATATATTGTGCACAGGTCCTATTCAGGATGCTAATAAACATCTCCCATTTTCTTTGTGTATTTTTATGTCTCAGGATATCGTCCCAGTTAATTCCACCAAGATCATCTCTCATCCGTTGGAAATTTGCTTTCCTGAAGTTTAGTGACCTTGTAACCCCTCTACTACACTTCTTATTAAAGGATACATGAAAACTTATTAATTTGTGATCACTGTTACCCAAGTGACCCCCAACCCTTACATTTGATATGCGGTCTGGCCTGTTGGTTAATATTAGGTCTAGCAGTGCCCCCCATCTTGTTGGGTCCTGAACCAGTTGTGAAAGGTAATTGTCTCTCATAGTAGTCAAAAACCTATTACCTTTGCTGGAGCTGCAGGTTTCTGTTCCCCAATGTATTTCAGGGTAGTTGAAGTCCCCCATAATAATGACTTCTCCTTGAGTCGCAGCTTCATCTATTTGCTTTATGAGGATATTCTCTGTTGCTTCCATTATTTTTGGAGACTTATAACAAACCCCTATCAGTAATTTATTATTTTTCACCCCTCCCCTTATCTCTACCCACAGGGACTCTACAGCATTCATTAGATTCATATATATTATCACGAAGGATGGGTTTTAAGGATGATTTAACATATAAACACACGCCTCCCCCTCGCTTATTTGTTCGGTCATTTCTGAACAGACTATAGCCCTGTAGCATATATGTGGTATGTATGTTGCATGCATGTAGTATATATGTATTATGTATGTAGTAAGTATGTAGCAGCTGCTACAGACTGTGGGCTGCCCATTGTGACACGTGGTCCCATTGTGACACGTGGCCCCATTGTTCCAGGAATAGAACACATCCAAGCATTGTGTTCTATGAATGGCATGATTCCTATCACAGTGTTCCATGGATGGAACACATCCTATTTACTGCAGGCAAGCAGCGCACCTAGCTGCTGCTGCTGCTACAAGCCACTAGAATACCGTCTGTCAGACAGGTGGACGTAGTACTACTGCGCAGCTGCTACAGACTGTGGGCTGCCCATTGTGACACGTGGTCCCATTGTGACACGTGGTCCCATTGTTCCAGGAATAAAACACATCCAAGCATTGTGTTCTATGAATGGCATGATTCCTATCAGTGTTCCATGGATGGAACACATCCTATTTACTGCAGGCAAGCAGCGCACCTAGCTGCTGCTGCTTCAAGCCACTAGAATACCGTCTGTCAGACAGGTGGACGTAGGCCGAACATTCAAATAACTCGCCAGATAAATCGTTGCTTTTCCATTTAATTCATATATGAATTAATTCAAAATTGAACAGTAAATTTCAAAGTTTGAAGGCCACAAGAGGGGGACAATGTTTCAAAAATGAAACGACATATCATTGCATGAGGGATGTGGTAGAAATTGAATGCTTGAATTAAGACTGGGGAAGTACTGAGGGGAAGGGGCTGCAGGCCTTGTAGCAGGTGGGTGTGCAGAAATGTAGCTATCCAAAGCCAAACACATTACTGCAGCTTGTCACACCTGTACCTACCAAGCAGCAAAGGCCAAGATAGATCGTTATTTTACTGACAGATTGAATACAGTGCAATGCCTCCCATATAGAGGTGAATAAGAGTAGTAGTAGAAGTAGTAGTAGTAGTAGTAGTAGAAGAGTTGGTCAAGTTAAATCAAGGCTAAGGAATTGGAAATGTGCAACTTGGACCAAGAAAAACTAATTACAGAGCAACGACATTTGAAAAAAGCATTCAAATCATGCTTTGAAAACACTACTTGTGTATCCCAATTTCAATTCAATCTGTCTTTGGAAACCGCTTAAGAGAGTGAGTGCACCATTCTCAGAGGAACTGCAGATACTGAAATGATGCGTGGAGTGAAGTGAGCAAGCTATTTTTCCATCTCCCTGGCAAGCATCGCCCACCTGTCTGCTGAGGCTCCCTCAGCAGACTGAAGCTGACTACTACTGCGCAGCTGCTACAGACTGTGGGCTGCCCATTGTGACACGTGGTCCCATTGTGACACGTGGTCCCATTGTTCCAGGAATAGAACACATCCAAGCACTGTGTTCTATGAATGGCATGATTCCTATCACAGTGTTCCATTGATGGAACACATCCTATTTACTGCAGGCAAGCAGCGCACCTAGCTGCTGCTGCTGCTTTTTTTCTACTCCTCTCATGAGCCCAAACAAGTTTCTAAAAGGATGAGTTTGCAACTACTTTACTTTTGGAGAAAATTCAAAACATTCATTATTCAATAGGGCCCAAAATATCAAAAACCAGCGGTTTGAATGAACACACATTTCTTGGTAGAATCGTGCAGGACTGAAATTTTTGATGTTTTTCTACTCCTCTCATGAGCCCAAACAAGTCTCTAAAAGGATGAGTTTGCAACTACTTTACTTTTGGAGAAAATTCAATGAATGTCAATTGAATGTTTTGAATTTTCTCCAAAAGTAAAGTAGTTGCAAACTCATCCTTTTAGAGACTTGGTTTGGGCTCATGAGAGGAGTAGAAAAACATCAAAAATTTCAGTCCTGCACGATTCTACCAAGAAGTGTGATTCTTCATTCAAAACCTGATTTTTACTATTGGGCTCTATTGAATAATGAATGTTTTGAATTTTCTCCAAAAGTAAAGTAGATGCAAACTCATCCTTTTAGAGACTTGGTTTGGGCTCATGAGAGGAGTAGAAAAACATCAAAAATTTCAGTCCTGCACGATTCTACCAAGAAATGTGAGTGTTCATTCAAACCGCTGTTTTTTGATATTTTGGGCCCTATTGAATAATGAATGTTTTGAATTTTCTCCAAAAGTAAAGTAGTTGCAAACTCATCCTTTTAGAGTCTTGTTTGGGCTCATGAGAGGAGTAGAAAAACATCAAAAATTTCAGTCCTGCATGATTCTACCAAGAAATGTGAGTGTTCATTCAAACCGCTGGTTTTTGATATTTTGGGCCCTACTGAATAATGAATGTTTTGAATTTTCTCCAAAAGTAAAGTAGTTGCAAACTCATCCTTTTAGAAACTTGTTTGGGCTGTTGAGAGGAGTAAAAAACCATCAAAAATTTCAATCCTGCATGATTCTACCAAGAAATGTGATTCTTCATTCAAAACGCTGATTTTTGCTATTGGGTTCTATTGAATAATGAATGTTTTGAATTTTCTCCAAAAGTAAAGTAGTTGCAAACTCATCCTTTTAGAGTCTTGTTTGGGCTCATGAGATGAGTAGAAAAACATCAAAAATTTCAGTCCTGCATGATTCTACCAAGAAATGTGTGTTCATTCAAACTGCTGGTTTTTTATATTTTGGGCCCTATTGAATAATGAATGTTTTGAATTTTCTCCAAAAGTAAAGTAGTTGCAAACTCATGCTTTTTTGTTTAAATATTTTTATTAAAGTTTCAAGTATAGAGGGAAAGGGTAAATGGACAAAGTAAAAAGTAGAGAACTCTACTCTACGTGTTACATCACACATTAAATAAAATTGTTTAATACAAGTAGTGTACATAAGAAACAAATATAATACATCGCTTGAATGCAATCCTCTCAAAAAAGGAACCAACATTGTCATATTGAGTTTACAGTAGAGTGTTAGATAACATAAATTAAGAAAATTTCAAATTCCAAACATCCCATTTAGTGTGATATTTATGGAGAGTACCATTAATAAAGGCAAATCTTTTCTCCATAGAATTTTGAGTCCGTAATTTACCTAAAATATCAGCAAAAGAAGGTAAATCAGTTTTAAGCCACCAGAAAGCTATAGCGTTTTTGGTCACCAAAAAAGTATGTATCATTACAAATCGAATAACAGGATTTATTTCTTCAGTGCCCAAAGAAAGTAATGCCATTTGTGGGGTGACCTTCACTGCGTTGTCAGAGAGAGTATTTATATGATTCGTAACTTCTTTCCACAATCTCTTCAATTTAGGACAGCTCCAGAAAATGTGGTACAGGTTACCTGGTAAACCACAATTCCTCCAGCATAGAGGGGAGTATTTATTATCTATATGAGCTAACCTAATCGGAGTGTAATGCCATCTAATTAAAGTTTTAAAGAAAGACTCCTGTAAAGTCGCAGAAATAGTAGATGCATTTGAAAACTTTATGGCCTTCCCCCATTGGTCTTCATCAAATTTTATGTTAAAATCCCTTTCCCATCTTTGAATGTATACATTTTTAAAGAGTTCGGTGTCGTCATTAAGGTGGGAATATATGTTTTTAAGACTCCAAGTCGACTTAAGAGCAACATTTGCAAACATGGAGGCCACAATATCCGAATTCAAAGCTCTACTAGTCAAAAATTTCCGCAGAAGATCTTTCAGAAGTAGATAAGAGGTGAAATGTGTAGACGGGACATGAAATTTATTTTTAATTTCATTAAAGGGTAAAAAATTTTGTCCGTCCCATAAATCCCCTACCGTATTAATTTTAAAGCTGCACCACTCCTCTGGAACTGGACATTTATATATTTTTGATAATTTTAATGGGAATTTTTTCAAAATGCTTTTCCTGTCGTCGCCTTTCTTTAATTTTGTGAAACTCCTCCACATAGTCAGTATAGAATTTACAACAGGATGTTGATAAGTAATGATCGAAGGAGATAGCAGATCTTTAAAGAAAAAATCTGATATTGAACTAGTCCCATAATGTTCTAGCTCAAGGTCCAACCAAGCGGGAAGTGTTTTCGTAGAAAACCACTGTTGACTCTGAAGAATAAGAGAAGCTTGAAAATAGATTTGAATATTGGGGAGTGCAAGGCCTCCATTACTCTTTTTCTTATATAAAATTTCAGTAGCAACTCTAGGTTTCTTCCCTTTCCAGATAAAAAGGTTAATTGCTTTTTGGATTTTAAATAAAAGGGAAGTGGGAATCATAAGAGGTAAATTCCTAAGTACAAAAAGAATTTTATGTAAAATATATGTTTTTATTACCAAGGTTCTTCCCATCAGGGATAGATCGCAATTATTATAACCAGAAAGGTCTTTTAAGATTTTCTTACTGAGATGTTCCATATTCTTAGAAACAATGAGTTTCAAATCTTTAGGGAAAATTATCCCCAAGTATTCTAGTTCAAAATCTTCCCAGTAAAATTCAGATAATTCTTTAAAGGCTTCAATTTCAGAGGGACGTAAATTAAAATGTATTATTTTAGATTTTTGGGGATTTATTTTAAAATATGAGACCTTAGAGAACTCATCTAAAATGGTGATTAAAGCATTAAGTGAATTAGCCGGATCAGTGACTGATAACATAAGGTCGTCAGCAAATAAGGTTAACTTGTGGTGATAATTTTTTGTTTTAAAACCCGAAATATCAGTACATTGTCTGATCATTTCCGCCAAGGGCTCGACTGCCAAGGCAAATAAAAGGGGCGAAAGGGGGCAGCCCTGTCTTGTTCCATTAGTGATGTTGAAATTCCTAGAAAGGTGATTATTAGTATAGGTTTTAGCATTAGTATTAGAGTACAATGCAAATATAGATGTTATAAAGCGATTGTCAAAACCAAACTTTAGTAAAGTAGCTTTAAGATAATCCCAATTCACCCTATCAAAAGCTTTTTGGGCATCCAACCAGATAAATAGTGAAGGGAGATTATTAGAGCTAGCTATGTTAAACAAGTTCAAGATTCTTCTGGTACCGTCTGTTACTTGTCTTCCGGAGACAAACCCTACTTGATCATTTTTAACAAGATCAGGTAAAAGATTCTTTAATCGATCCGCTAAAATTTTTGAATATACTTTAATATCAGTGTTAATTAAAGAGATCGGACGATAATTTTTAACTTCTTCTGGGTTTCTAATGTCTTTGGGGATCAAAATGATAGTTGCCTCCGTCTTTTCTTTGGGGAACGATCCAATACTAGAAGCGTGGTCAAAAAGAGATTTTAGGTGCGGGGATAAAATGTTGGAGAAAAACTTGAGATATTCGTTTGTGAACCCATCTGGGCCAGGGGATTTGTTAAGTTTAAGTTTGTCAATCGTTTTGGCAATTTCTTCTACAGTAAACGGTTGATTTAAAAGAGTTAGGTCCAAATTATCTAGTTGGGGAAGGGTCAATTTAGAAAGAAAAAGGTCAATCTCTTTTTGATTAGGAGTATGAACTAAGGGATCTTTTTTAAGATTATAGAGGGTTTCGAAATAATCCGCAAATATTTCGGTAATATCAGAGGGGTGTTGTTTCATTTCTCCTGAAGGGGATTTGATTTTAACAATCCTTCTACTTACGCGAGCTTGTTTAAGTTTACTTGTCATATATTTGGTGGGTTTGTTAATTGAAGCATACAGATTATATTTTGATGCTCTAACAATGGAATCGTACTCGGAAATAATTTCGGATCTTAACGCCTATCTCAATTTCAGGATATCAAGATGGATAATATGGGATGGAGCAGACAGGGAATTTTGTTGTTTTTCTTTTGAAGCAATTTGGTTCTGGAGGTCAGCAATTTTTTGTCTTTTTTCTTTTTTGTATCTCGTGGAGAGTTGGATGAGACATCCTCTCAAGACCGCCTTGTGGGCGTTCCATAATGTAAAGGGATCAATACTATCTGAAGAGTTTTCTTTAAAATAATTATCAATAGTTTCGGTAATTATATTTCTATACTTTGGGGTACGTAGTAGGGTAGGATTAACCTTCCAAAAAAAAGTGTTTGCTACTGGAGGGCCTGATTCAAATACTGCCAGCACAGGGGCGTGGTCGGAAAAAGACTTCTCAAGAATTTCAATTTTCTTAAATTTTGTGATAGAAAAGACATTGGTTAGAAATAAGTCTATTCTGGAAGATGTCTTATATATATCTGAGTAATATGTAAATTCTCTAGAGGTGGTATTTAGACATCTGAAAATGTCATACATCTCATTTTGTTTTATCCAATTTTTCAGAGATCGGCCTGATTTAGAAGTAGCAGAAGATGATGAGTCAATTTCTCTATTGGGAACTAGATTGAAGTCCCCTATTAGCATGAGGTCACCTTTTTTAACTTCGTCAATCTTCTGCATTAATTTATTAAAAAAAGAGATCTGACCATTATTTGGGGCATATACAGTGGGGCAAAAAAGTATTTAGTCAGTCAGCAATAGTGCAAGTTCCACCACTTAAAAAGATGAGAGGCGTCTGTAATTTACATCATAGGTAGACCTCAACTATGGGAGACAAACTGAGAAAAAAAAATCCAGAAAATCACATTGTCTGGTTTTTTTTCATTTTATTTGCATATTATGGTGGAAAATAAGTATTTGGTCAGAAACAAGCAATCAAGATTTCTGGCTCTCACAGACCTGTAACTTCTTCTTTAAGAGTCTCCTCTTTCCTCCACTCATTACCTGTAGTAATGGCACCTGTTTAAACTTGTTATCAGTATAAAAAGACACCTGTGCACACCCTCAAACAGTCTGACTCCAAACTCCACTATGGTGAAGACCAAAGAGCTGTCAAAGGACACCAGAAACAAAATTGTAGCCCTGCACCAGGCTAGGAAGACTGAATCTGCAATAGCCAACCAGCTTGGAGTGAAGAAATCAACTGTGGGAGCAATAATTAGAAAATGGAAGACATACAAGACCACTGATAATCTCCCTCGATCTGGTGCTCCACGCAAAATCCCACCCCGTGGGGTCAGAATGATCACAAGAACGGTGAGCAAAAATCCCAGAACCACGCGGGGGGTCCTAGTGAATGAACTGCAGAGAGCTGGGACCAATGTAACAAGGCCTACCATAAGTAACACACTACACCACCATGGACTCAGATCCTGCAGTGCCAGACGTGTCCCACTGCTTAAGCCTGTACATGTCCGGGCCCGTCTGAAGTTTGCTAGAGAGCATTTGGATGATCCAGAGGACTTTTGGGAGAATATCCTATGGTCTGATGAAACCAAACTGGAACTGTTTGGTAGAAACACAACTTGCCGTGTTTGGAGGAAAAAGAATACTGAGTTGCATCCATCAAACACCATACCTACTGTAAAGCATGGTGGTGGAAACATCATGCTTTGGGGCTGTTTCTCTGCAAAGGGGCCAGGACGACTGATCCGGGTACATGAAAGAATGAATGGGGCCATGTATCGTGAGATTTTGAGTGCAAACCTCCTTCCATCAGCAAGGGCATTGAAGATGAAACGTGGCTGGGTCTTTCAACATGACAATGATCCAAAGCACACCGCCAGGGCAACGAAGGAGTGGCTTCGTAAGAAGCATTTCAAGGTCCTGGAGTGGCCTAGCCAGTCTCCAGATCTCAACCCTATAGAAAACCTTTGGAGGGAGTTGAAAGTCCGTGATGCCAAGCGAAAAGCCATAAACATCACTGCTCCTGAGGAGATCTGCATGGAGGAATGGGCCAACATACCAACAACAGTGTGTGGCAACCTTGTGAAGACTTACAGAAAACGTTTGACCTCTGTCATTGCCAACAAAGGATATATCACAAAGTATTGAGATGAAATTTTGTTTCTGACCAAATACTTATTTTCCACCATAATATGCAAATAAAATGAAAAAAACAGACAATGTGATTTTCTGGATTTTTTTTTCTCAGTTTGTCTCCCATAGTTGAGGTCTACCTATGATGTAAATTACAGACGCCTCTCATCTTTTTAAGTGGTGGAACTTGCACTATTGCTGACTGACTAAATACTTTTTTGCCCCACTGTATATTCACGATTGTACAAAGGTTAAAATTTAACTTACATATGAGGATGTGAAATCTTCCCTGGGTGTCGGGATGTTCTTCAATTAATTGGAAGGGAATATTCGTATTTATAATGGTTATAACTCCCGCACTTTTTTTATTATTATTGAGGGATTTAAAAATATATGGAAAATCTTTATGCTGAAAGGTTGGATGTATATCTTTTATTAATTTGACCTCTTGTAAACAAGAGACATCCGCTTGAAGCCGTCTTATTTCTCTCCAAGTTATATAGCGCTTATGGGGACTGTTCAGTCCTTTAACATTGTGTGAAAGGATTTTAATTCTCATGATAATCTCTTTCCTTTTTTATTAGAGTAAATTATCTTATATATATTTAGGATTGCTTACTCTTATTAGCTGAATTCAATAAAATGTATATGTCTAGAAAAGGCGAAAGAAAAAAAAAAACTATAACAAACAAATAAACAAACTTAAAGAGTCCTCCTGGAGTTAATCACGGAACGTGATAATCTCCTTTTTTTGGGGACTTTAAAAAAAAAAAAAAAGCCAAAGTGGCGAGAACCCATGAAGCCATTGATATTTTGTCAAATGTCAAATGTAAATAATACAAAGACCAATGAGAGATATATCCCTATTCAACCAGTATCTTTGTTAGAAGGATCCTCATCTAGAAAGCGTATAAAGTCTAAAGCTTCCTTTGGAGTAAAGAAGGGGACAATTTTACCCCTATGTGACACAAGTAACTTTGTTGGAAAGCCCCATTTATATGGAATCCCCATTTCCCTGAGAGCATTAGTAGCTTGATTAAACGATTTTCTAGCTTCCATAGTTGACTTTGAGAAATCAGAGAAGAATTTTAAATGATTATTAGGGGGAGGTAGAGAGCCCTTCTCTCTAATATATCTTAGTATCATTTCTTTAGTTTCAAAAAAGTGAAAGTGAAGTATCGTATCCCTCGGCTTATCCATTGGTACATTCTTTGGGCAGGGCAGACGGTGAATCCTATCAATTATCAATTGTAAATCAGTTAAGGACGGCAAAGCCTTTTTAAGCGTAGCTTTAGTGTAATCTGAAAGGTCTTTCTGTATCACGCTTTCAGGTATCCCCCTAATCTTGACGTTGTTCCGTCTACTCCGGTCCTCTAAGTCCGTTAACTTGGACCTCACGGATAAAAGTTCGGCTTTTAAATCTGAGTTTTGCTTTACTAACTCATCTGTTCTATTTTCAACCTTTGACAATCTTTTCTCATTCAGTTCAAATCTTTGAGAGAATTTTTCACTAATCTCCTGCATATCCTTCCTGTGAGAATCAAATCCCGTTTTAATCGACGCATTGATTGCATTGATAGATTTATGCATGAATTGATTAGCTTGATTGGTGGATTCCTGGAAGGATATGAGGAAGCCAGCAAGCAAACCCTCAGTGACTCGCCTATCAGAGTTCAACAGTGTTTTAAAGTCAAAGTCATGGAGTCAGAAAATCAGTAGAAGACGACTCCGGACAGCCTTTTTTTAGAGAGTTGTTTAACTGGGGTACTATTTGGAGAATAGTCATCAGATGAAGTATTAGAATCTAAATCTGCTGCCTCTGTTCTCAGTTTCACCTTCTGGAATTCTTCTCTTATGAGATTTGGATAAATCCATTTTACTTTCCTCATCCTGAAAAGAAAGTTTTGAGGCACCTTTATTATCAAAAACTTGAGAAGATGTGAAAGATAGTGTACGGGGGTCAGAAGATATAATTTTTTGATCCGAGTCCTGCTGAGTAGCCTTATTAGATAAACCGTGAGGCATGTGTCTAGATGAGATAGCTTCCTCCCTTTTTAGAGGGGATCTAGATTTAATTGGACTTAATAGATTAACAGATTCAGTGTAAATTTTCTGATTTGAAGCGCTCGTAGATTTCTGGTTTTTACTAGTAGGCAATTTAGATTTCAAATTAGATGCCATAATTGGAGTATACCGAAACAAGAGTAAAGGAAATGCGCTATACCCTTAAATGTTCCTGTATATGCCACCCCTGTTTTATTATTATTGTAATTAAGTTGAACTTTATTACAGTTTCAGCAGGGTTTGTAAATCGCAAACTAAGATAAGAATAAAGACTTAAATAGAGTAGTAATGTAACCCCTTCAATTTTGATAATTCAACAAAGCAATAGAGACGTCTTGTCCTCCGTAACGTAGGCTTATATAAAACAACAGCACCTCATACACTCCTGTCCAAACACTACCTATATAACCTCAGGTGCCTTAAATGTTATAGACAGAGAAGAGAAGAGCATACAATCAGTAGGATTCAGAATAAGACAGTATAAGCTCTATATCTTCCCGTCTAGGAATGTATAGATTAGTTATTCCCTTAAATATCTTCTTCTAATGCTTTAATATGTCATCAAAACAAGGCACAAGAGACAATCTCCATGTAAGTCTCATCTAACTCAAGGATGCACTTCAGCAATACACAAACAGTCTTATTGATATAACAATATTCAGATACTCTCCCCTATATTACTATCCCTATTCCAATTTACAAATAATTAAGATTTCACCATCCCCAAGAGACTAACAATAAGTTCAGAGAGCAACAGATTCCATCTCACCCAACGAGTGTAATATTCTCCAAGTAGTAGGGGTCAACGATGCTCCTTCCTTCAGGTCACCGTTGGATAGTAATCAAGTGACCGCCAAAACCAAAGTCAAATTTCACTAAATCTCCTCTGCTTCTTCTTGTATAAATGTAGCCGTCTCTAAGCCCCTTAGCGTGTTAAAGGGTCGAACTCGATGTGACAATCAGTCAATGACAGCCTCAGCCGAGGCACCCAATAAGGACCAGATCCACCTCCACCCTCTTTGATGACAGCTTCTTCCTTGCAGCTTCGTGCCCGCCAGCTCCCGCCGCGACACTCTCCAGCACCGCCAGCTCCTTTACTCCTCTGCAGCTGAGCGGCGGCAAGCTGCGCAGAGCTCGGTCTCCAGGCAATGACCTCCGATCAGCACAGAAAAAGCGTGGGCAATTCCAAATTCTTTCTGTTAAAGATATTCCCAGCAGTGGGCTTCTCCTCCTAGACCGCCGCTAAGCTCCAGCAGCTCTCCCGCCAAACAGTTTTAAAATCAGACGCGGCGCTCCCCTTCTTCTCCGCACTCACCAATGCAACACTCAGTCAGTGACAGCTTCAGCCGAGGCACCCAAGAAGGACCAGAGCCACCTCTACTTTCTTTGATGACAGCCTCTTCCTTGCGGCTTCGTGCCTGCCAACTCCCGCCGCGTCGCTCTCCAGCACCGCCAGCTCCTTTACTCCTCTGCAGCTGAGCGGCGGCAAGCTGCGCAGAGCCCGGTATCCAACAGCGTCGACAGCGGACCTCTATCGACTCAGGAACACCGAGGCTCCTTCAGTGTCAGATCAGGGGCTCAGCAGCCGTCACACAGGATCTCCTCCAGTTCACACCTCTGATGTAAACAATGGCGGTTCCCGCGGCTAAGTACAGGGGAAACCTGTTGAGTCAACAGCGGCTCTCTCCTCACCACTCACTTCTAAAGGCTGTAATTCCTTAAGTAAACAGCGGATTTCTTCCAGGGAGGTGTCAAAATGTTCACAATAAAGATAAGAATCCAATTCCAAAGGTCTTCTGATGAATAAGAGTCTTCTTAAGCAATTATGTCGCTTTGTAGATAGGCTTCATGGGAGCTCTGAGCTCAAGCGTCCTCCTACATCGAGCTCCAGGCCACACCCCCTCCGCAAACTCATGCTTTTAGAGACTTGTTTGGGCTCATGAGAGGAGTAGAAAAACATCAAAAATTTCAGTCCTGCATGATTCTACCAAGAAATGTGTGGTCATTCAAACCGCTGGTTTTTGATATTTTGGGCCCTATTGAATAATGAATGTTTTGAATTTTCTCCAAAAGTAAAGTAGTTGCAAACTCATCCTTTTAGAAACTTGTTTGGGCTGTTGAGAGGAGTAAAAAAAACCATCAAAAATTTCAATCCTGCATGATTCTACCAAGAAATGTGATTCTTCATTCAAAACGCTGATTTTTGCTATTGGGTTCTATTGAATAATGAATGTTTTGAATTTTCTCCAAAAGTAAAGTAGTTGCAAGCTCATGCTTTTAGAGACATGTTTGGGCTCATGAGAGGAGTAGAAAAACATCAAAAATTTCAGTCCTGCACGATTCTACCAAGAAATGTGTGTTCATTCAAACCGCTGGTTTTTGATATTTTGGGCCCTATTGAATAATGAATGTTTTGAGTTTTCTCCAAAAGTAAAGTAGTTGCAAACTCATCCTTTTAGAAACTTGTTTGGGCTGTTGAGAGGAGTAAAAAACCATCAAAAATTTCAATCCTGCATGATTCTACCAAGAAATGTAATTCTTCATTCAAAACGCTGATTTTTGCTAAAAGGATGAGTTTGCAACTACTTTAGGCCGGTTTCACATTAGCGCTTTTTCAGCGCGCGCACGGCCGGGGGTAGCTCCGCCCCCGATCCGGCTCTCTGCCCGGCGTGCCCGCCCCTTGCTTGTAGCGCCGCCTACTAGCGGACAGCGGCGCCTGCGATCGGCGCACCCTATCTTTAGCATAGGGTGCGCATATCGTGCGCAGGCCGTGCGCTAGTTGCGCTTTGACCTGTGCTGCGCACTTTTGACGGTGCGCCGTGCGCGCCAAAATCCGAAAAGTTTGATTTTGGCGCGCACGGCGCACCGTCAAAAATGCGCAGCGCAGGTCAAAGCGCAACTAGCGCACGGCCTGCGCACGATCTGCGCACCCTATGCTAAAGATAGGGTGCGCCGATCGCAGGCGCCGCTGTCCGCTAGTAGGCGGCGCTACAAGCAAGGGGCGGGCACGCCGGGCAGAGAGCCGGCTCGTGGGCGGAGCTACCCCCGGCCGTGCGCGCGCTGAAAAAGCGCTAATGTGAAACCGGCCTTACTTTTGGAGAAAATTCAAAACATTCATTATTCAATAGGGCCCAAACTATCAAAAACCAGCGGTTTGAATGAACACTCACATTTCTAGGTAGAATCGTGCAGGACTGAAATTTTTGATGTTTTTCTACTCCTCTTATGAGCCCAAACAAGACTCTAAAAGGATGAGTTTGCAAATACTTTACTTTTGGAGAAAATTCAAAACATTCATTATTCAATAGGGCCCAAAATATCAAAAAACAGCGGTTTGAATGAACACTCACATTTCTAGGTAGAATCGTGCAGGACTGAAATTTTTGATCTTTTTCTACTCCTCTCAACAGCCCAAACAAGTTTCTAAAAGGATGAGTTTGCAACTACTTTACTTTTGGAGAAAATTCAAAACATTCATTATTCAATAGGGCCCAAAATATCAAAAAACAGCGGTTTGAATGAACACTCACATTTCTTGGTAGAATCGTGCAGGACTGAAATTTTTGATGTTTTTCTACTCCTCTCATGAGCCCAAACAAGACTCTAAAAGGATGAGTTTGCAAATACTTTACTTTTGGAGAAAATTCAAAACATTCATTATTCAATAGGGCCCAAAATATCAAAAAACAGCGGTTTGAATGAACACTCACATTTCTAGGTAGAATCGTGCAGGACTGAAATTTTTGATGTTTTTCTACTCCTCTCATGAGCCCAAACAAGGCTCTAAAAGGATGAGTTTGCAAATACTTTACTTTTGGAGAAAATTCAAAACATTCATTATTCAATAGGGCCCAAAATATCAAAAAACAGCGGTTTGAATGAACACTCACATTTCTAGGTAGAATCGTGCAGGACTGAAATTTTTGATGTTTTTCTACTCCTCTCATGAGCCCAAACAAGAGTTTAAAAGGATGAGTTTGCAACTACTTTACTTTTGGAGAAAGTTCAAAACATTCATTATTCAATAGGGCCCAAAATATCAAAAACCAGCGGTTTGAATGAACACTCACATTTCTTGGTAGAATCGTGCAGGACTGAAATTTTTGATGTTTTTCTACTCCTCTCATGAGCCCAAACAAGAGTTTAAAAGGATGAGTTTGCAACTACTTTACTTTTGGAGAAAATTCAAAACATTCATTATTCAATAGGGCCCAAAATATCAAAAACCAGCAGTTTGAATGAACACTCACATTTCTTGGTAGAATCGTGCAGGACTGAAATTTTTGATGTTTTTCTACTCCTCTCATGAGCCCAAACAAGAGTTTAAAAGGATGAGTTTGCAACTACTTTACTTTTGGAGAAAATTCAAAACATTCATTATTCAATAGGGCCCAAATTCAATCTGTGTTTGGAAACCGCTTAAGAGAGTGAGTGCACCATTCTCATAGGAACTGCAGATACTGAAATGATGCGTGTAGTGAAGTGAGCAAGCTCTTTTTCCATCTCCCTGGCGAGCATCGCCCACCTGTCTGCTGAGGCTCCCTCAGCAGACTGAAGCTGACTACTACTGCGCAGCTGCTACAGACTGTGGGCTGCCCATTGTGACACGTTGTCCCATTGTGACACGTGGTCCCATTGTTCCAGGAATAGAACACATCCAAGCATTGTGTTCTATGAATGGCATGATTCCTATCACAGTGTTCCATGGATGGAACACATCCTATTTACTGCAGGCAAGCAGCGCACCTAGCTGCTGCTGCTACTGCTACAAGCCACTAGAATACCGTCTGTCAGACAGGTGGACGTAGGCCGAACATTCAAATAACTCGCCAGATAAATCGTTGCTTTTCCATTTAATTCATATATGAATTAATTCAAAATTGAACAGTAAATTTCAAAGTTGGAAGGCCACAAGAGGGGGACAATGTTTCAAAAATGAAACGACATATCATTGCATGAGGGATGTGGTAGGAATTGAATGCTTGAATTAAGACTGGGGAAGTACTGAGGGGAAGGGGCTGCAGGCCTTGTAGAAGGTGGGTGTGCAGAAATGTAGCTATCCAAAGCCAAACACATTACTGCAGCTTGTCACACCTGTACCTACCAAGCAGCAAAGGCCAAGATAGATCGTTATTTTACTGACAGATTGAATACAGTGCAATACCTCCCATATAGAGGTGAATAAGAGTAGTAGTTTCTAGTAGTAGTAGTAGTAGTAGTAGTAGAAGAGTTGGTCAAGTTAAATCAAGGCTAAAGAATTGGAAATGTGCAACTTGGACCAAGAAAAACTTATTACAGAGCAACGACATTTGAAAAAAGCATTCAAATCATGCTTTGAAAACACTACTTGTGTATCCCGACTTCAATTCAATCTGTCTTTGGAAACCGCTTAAAGGGAAGGTGCCATCCAAAAAATTTTTTTTCAGCAATTGAAAAAATGTAAAGAATTAATGTTTACATTTTCTTAAAAAATATTTTCGTTTGTTTTTAATTTTGCAAAATATGAAAAATAATTTTAAAAAGTTTGGCATTTCCACTTGTTAACACTAGGGGGAGCAGCTACTGAAATCTGGCACAAAAACCTATGACATCTATAGACAAAGTGAGCAGCCATTTTGATGGGGCTTGCAAAGTTACTGACTGTCTTTGCATGTAAAGTCTGGATCACAACAGGCCATCAATCAGCAGACATGTTTCCTGGATTTCTGTGGAGCAGACAAGCAGACGGTTCATCCATGTGAATAAAACACAGCGCTCTTTGTACAATCCCTGGCACCGAACGGGGCGCCCCCCACAGACCAGCACACTGCTCTCCTGAAATACTCTGTGCTGCTGTCGCCCTGCTCCTTCCACCATACATCAGGCCCCTGTCCCCTCGGTTTCACACATCGCCAGGACGGGATCTGAGGAGAGGAATGGGGTCTTCGGTCACCGAGGATGGCAGGCAGCAAGGATTCTGGGAGCAGAGTGACAGCAGCACAGAGTATTTCAGGAGAGCAGTATCACACGGGATAGGATTAGATACACGGCTCAGCAGGCAGCATCACACAGGAGAGGATTAGATACACGGCTCAGCAGGCAGTATCACACGGGATAGGATTAGATACACGGCTCAGCAGGCAGCATCACACAGGAGAGGATTAGATACACGGCTCAGAATACAGTATCACACAGGATAGGATTAGATACACGGCTCAGCAGTCAGTATCACACAGGATGGGATTACATACACGGCTCAGCAGTCAGTATCACACAGGAGAGGATTAGATACACGGCTCAGCAGGCAGTATCACACAGGAGAGGATTAGATACACGGCTCAGCAGGCAGTATCACACAGAAGAGGATTAGATGCACGGCTCAGCAGGCAGTATCACACAGAAGAGGATTAGATGCACGGCTCAGCAGGCAGTATCACACAGGAGAGGATTAGATACACGGCTCAGCAGTCAGTATCACACAGGAGAGGATTAGATACACGGCTCAGAATACAGTATCACACAGAAGAGGATTAGATGCACGGCTCAGCAGGCAGTATCACACAGAAGAGGATTAGATGCACGGCTCAGCAGGCAGTATCACACAGGAGAGGATTAGATACACGGCTCAGCAGTCAGTATCACACAGGAGAGGATTAGATACACGGCTCAGCAGAAAGTATCACACAGGAGAGGATTAGATACCCGGCTCAGAATACAGTATCACACAGGATAGGATTAGATACACAGCTCAGCAGACAGTATCACACATGAGAGGATTAGATACACGGCTCAGCAGACACTATCACACAGGATAGGATTACATACACGGCTCAGCAGTCAGTATCACACAGGAGAGGATTAGATACACGGCTCAGCAGTCAGTATCACACAGGAGAGGATTAGATACACGGCTCAGCAGGCAGTATCACACAGGATAGGGTTAGATACACGGCTCAGCAGGCAGTATCACACAGGAGAGGATTAGATACACGGCTCAGCAGGCAGTATCACACAGAAGAGGATTAGATGCACGGCTCAGCAGGCAGTAGCACATAGAAGAGGATTAGATGCACGGCTCAGCAGGCAGTATCACATAGAAGAGGATTAGATACACGGCTCAGCAGACAGTATTACAGATATGCCCACACTGGTGAAACTTCCAGCCCCCCCCAATTATACACAAGACTATGGGCTGTATAAGTCACTGTCCTCCTCAGACAGCCATAAAAGCAAAGGTGTCAGATTACCGGAGATCACTGGGGCTGTGAGTGAGGAGGCGGAGACAGAGCAGGAGGACGCTGGAGCAGGAAGCACAGGGCTGAGCCTGGAGTAAGCAGTACAGAGGAGCATAGATGAAAGTCACCCGCACTCACCACTCTCCATCCTCCGGCTCCAGTGAGCGCTTCTCTTCTCTGCTGACCACCTTCTCCTTTTCTTCAGCCTCTCCTCACAACACAGGACCCGTTATGTCACAAGTGGTCCTGTGATAGAGGGTAAGTGGAGCTCAGCAGATAGCACTGGGCTACAGTAAAATGGCGCCCAGCCACACCTACAGCAGTGAATGGTGCAGCCCACAGGGGCGTGCCCAGTTCTCTGCTACTGAGGCTGCAATGTGCGGTCGGAAGCCGATCGCAGTTTCCTATGTGCAGGGACGGCCATATTTGCAGACTGTATGAGTCCTCCACAGATCTGCAAATCAAGATGTCAGCGCCCAGTGGCTACATGAAAACATTATTACAAACAAACCATAAATCCTGGTTAGTACATTTGCTGAAACATGTTTTGTAACTTACTATTTTTTTGCAAATTATATAAAATTGCGGCACCTTCCCTTTAAGAGATTGAGTGCACCATTCTCAGAGGAACTGCAGATACTGAAATGATGCTTGGAGTGAAGTGAGCAAGCTCTTTTTCCATCTCCCTGGCGAGAATCGCCCACCTGTCTGCTGAGGCTCCCTCAGCAGACTGAAGCTGACTACTACTGCGCAGCTGCTACAGACTGTGGGCTGCCCATTGTGACACGTGGTCCCATTGTGACACGTGGTCCCATTGTTCCAGGAATAGAAAACATCCAAGCATTGTGTTCTATGAATGGCATGATTCCTATCACAGTGTTCCATGGATGTAACACATCCTATTTACTGCAGGCAAGCAGCGCACCTAGCTGCTACTGCTGCTGCTGCTGCTACAAGCCACTAGAATACCGTCTGTCAGACAGGTGGACGTAGGCCGAACATTCAAATAACTCGCCAGATAAATCGTTGCTTTTCCATTTAATTCATATATGAATTAATTCAAAATTGAACAGTAAATTTCAAAGTTGGAAGGCCACAAGAGGGGGACATTGTTTCAAAAATGAAACGACATATCATTGCATGAGGGATGTGGTAGGAATTGAATGCTTGAATTAAGACTGGGGAAGTACTGAGGGGAAGGGGCTGCAGGCCTTGTAGCAGGTGGGTGTGCAGAAATATAGCTATCCAAAGCCAAACACATTACTGCAGCTTGTCACACCTGTACCTACCAAGCAGCAAAGGCCAAGATAGATCGTTATTTTACTGACAGATTGAATACTGTGCAATGCCTCCCATATAGAGGTGAATAAGAGTAGTAGTAGTAGTAGAAGTTTTGATCAAGTTAAATCAAGGCTAAGGAATTGGAAATGTGTAACTTGGACCAAGAAAAACTAATTACAGAGCAACGACATTTGAAAAAAGCATTCAAATCATGCTTTGAAAACACTACTTGTGTATCCCGATTTCAATTCAATCTGTCTTTGGAAACCGCTTAAGAGAGTGAGTGCACCATTCTCAGAGGAACTGCAGATACTGAAATGATGCGTGGAGTGAAATGAGCAAGCTCTTTTTCCATCTCCCTGGCGAGCATCGCCCACCTGTATGCTGAGGCTCCCTCAGCAGACTGAAGCTGACTACTACTGCGCAGCTGCTACAGACTGTGGGCTGCCCATTGTGACACGTGGTCCCATTGTGACACATGGTCCCATTTTTCCAGGAATAGAACACATCCAAGCATTGTGTTCTATGAATGGCATGATTCCTATCACAGTGTTCCATGGATGGAACACATCCTATTTACTGCAGGCAAGCAGCGCACCTAGCTGCTGCTGCTGCTGCTACAAGCCACTAGAATACCGTCTGTCAGACAGGTGGACGTAGGCCGAACATTCAAATAACTCGCCAGATAAATCGTTGCTTTTCCATTTAATTCATATATGAATTAATTCAAAATTGAACAGTAAATTTCAAAGTTGAAAGGCCACAAGAGGGGGACAATGTTTCAAAAATGAAACGACATATCATTGCATGAGGGATGCGGTAGGAATTGAATGCTTGAATTAAGACTGGGGAAGTACTGAGGGGAAGGGGCTGCAGGCCTTGTAGCAGGTGGGTGTGCAGAAATGTAGCTATCCAAAGCCAAACACATTAATGCATCTTGTCACACCTGTACCTACCAAGCAGCAAAGGCTAAGATGGATCGTTATTTTACTGACAGATTGAATACAGTGCAATGCCTCCCATATAGAGGTGAATAGTAGTAGTAGTAGTAGTAGTAGTAGTAGTAGTAGTAGTAGTAGTAGTAGTAGTAGTAGTAGTAGTAGTAGTAGTCAAGTTAAATCAAGGCTAAGGAATTGGAAATGTGCAACTTGGGCCAAGAAAAACTAAATGTCAGAGACACCGCACTGCATTTGCTTATAGAGCCAGTGCGTGTGTCCTGAGTACAGAAGCAGTGCTAAAAGATACCTGTGGAGCAGGGCAGCAGAGGTGACCATGCGTGCTTCAGGCTAATAGTGTCAGGGTCCAGTCAGTGCTGGAAAGTAAAGATGCATAGGACCTGCGGACACTGAAACTGAATAGTCTGCACGGGACCTATGGTCATGTGACTGCAAGGGGGCGGGGCTTAGCGTCCTGTATTCAGATAGGACAGGACACCATACAACAACTCAGAGTCAGGCACAACAGAGGTCACACACAGTACGGGCGAACGAGGTACAGGAGGGACGAACAGACGGGTAGTCAGACAGAGCCAAAGGTCATACACAAGAGGGCGACGTGGTACCAAGGGGACGAGCAGAGAGGCGTCAGGTCACAAGCAGAGAGTCATACACGAGAGGTAGCGCAGTACAAAATGGTCAGGCAGAACTCGTAGCAGGGACAGAACCAGATCACAACCGAACAAACAAGCAAGATATCAGACACAAGGCACATGTATACAAGAGGTCACTTAACTCAGCCGAGGGCAGGAGTATAACTGACACCGGACCCAGGTCCATTGACCACTAAATAGCCTCCTGCTGCCAGAGAGAGGCAGCACAATTAACCCCTAGTCTAACCAGGACGGGTCAAAGCGAAATCCCGTCCTGGATCATGACAGTACCCTCCTCTCAATGGGGGGCCACCGGACCCCCAGGTCTCTCAGGGTACTTGGCGTGAAAGGCTCGGATCAACCGATCCGCATGAACTGATCGAGCAGGAACCCACGAGCGTTCCTCAGGACCGTAGCCCTTCCAATGTATCAAATACTGAAGGACGCGACGGACCAACCTGGAGTCGACAATTCGTTCCACCTCGTACTCAGCCTGCCCATCTACCAGAACCGGTGTCGGGGAAGATGATGATCCCTCCCCACTGGACCTCACAGGTTTCAAAAGGGCCTTATGGAAAACATTTGGGATCCGCAGAGATGGCGGGAGCTGCAACCGAAAAGCCACCGGGTTAACTGCTTCGGTAATTACATAGGGACCTATAAACTTGGGTCCAAGCTTCGCAGAGGGGACCTTGAGCCTTATATTTTTGGTGGATAACCATACCTTATCCCCGACCTGAAACACTGGACCCACGGATCATTTTTTGTCCGCAAAAAATTTAAATTTGTCCTGGGCCTTCGTAATGTTATTCTGGACCTCCCGCCATACCTCCCCCAACCGCTGGATCGACTCGTCCACCCCAGGACACCCAGAATTCAAGCGGGAAAATTCTCCAAAATGAGGATGAAACCCATAATTGCAAAAAAAAGGAGATGTACCCGTAGACTGGTTAGTGCGGTTGTTAAAAGCAAACTCAGCCAATGGTAACACAGAACACCAATCATCCTGTCGGGCTGAGGTCAAACAACGCAGAATTTGCTCCAGAGACTGATTGGTCCGCTCAGTCTGCCCATTAGTCTCTGGATGGTAGGCGGATGAAAAGGACAGACTAATACCCAACCTCCTACAAAAAGCTCTCCAAAATCTGGACACAAATTGCACTCCCCTATCAGACACCACATGCTCCACAAACAATCTGGACAATGTTTCCGCATTAGGTAGAGCTGCCAAAGGTACAAAATGTGCCTGCTTACTAAACCTGTCCACTACGACCCAGACCACGGTATTACCCTTGGAAGGGGGAAGGTTGGTGATGAAATCCATGGACAGATGAGTCCATGGTCTCTCAGGAATTGGCAGTGGTACCAATTCCCCAGCCGGCTGGTTATGGGGAGTTTTCGCACGGGCATAAACCTCACACGCAGACACATACTCCCCAACATCAGAGGCTAAAAAGACCACCAGAACATTCTAGCAATGGCCTTCCGGGTCGCTGAGATCCCTGGATGTCCACCCAGAACTGAGTCATGGAACTCCTGGAGGACCTTGAGACGAAACTGAGCTGGCACATAAAGTTTATCCACCGGCTTAGCTGGAGGTGCAAGAGCCTGGGCTTCTCGAATCTCTCGTTCCAACACATTAGAAATCTCTGCCACCACCACCCCAGGCTGAAGAATGGAGGATGGAGGTTCCGGGGGGACACCGGATCTAGACTGCGTGACAACGCATCTGCTCTGATATTCTTGGATCCTGGTCGGAAAGTGATCGAGAAGTTGAATCGAGAAAAAAAAAAGTGACCATCTAGCCTGTCTGGGAGTCAACCTTTTAGCAGACTCGATGTAAGCTAGGTTTTTGTGGTCCGTGATTACCGTTATAGGATGGACAGCCCCCTCCAAAAAATGCCTCCATTCTGCAAAAGCCAATTTTACGGCCAGAAGTTCCCGATTCCCCACATCATAGTTTCTCTCTGCCGGAGAGAACTTCTTTGAGAAAAAGGCGCAAGGTCTTAAATTGGTCAAAGTGGCGGGTCCCTGGGACAATACCGCCCCCACACCCACCTCTGAGGCGTCTACCTCAACAATAAATGGTTCAGAGGGGTCCGGTTGGATAAGAATCGGGGCCGACATGAAACATTTTTTCAAAAACTGAAATGCCGCTACCGCTGCGGTTGACCAATTCTTGATATCGGCCCCCTTTTGAGTCATGTCTGTGAGGGGTTTAACCACCTGTGAGAACCCCCTTATCGGAAATTTATAATAATTAGCGAACCCTAGGAAACGTTGCAGACCCTTCAAATCACACTGTTGAACCCACTCGAGAATGGCCTGCACCTTATTAGGATCCATGCGATACCCTTCAGCAGACACGATGAACCCCAGAAAGGACAGTTCCTGAACAAAAAATAAACATTTTTCAAGTTTAGCAAACAGACAGTTCTCCCTGAGCCTTTGGAGAACTGCCCGAACATGACCAATGTGAGTCTGTTTATCAGGCGAGTAGATTAAAATGTCATCCAAATACACCACCATAAAACGTCCAATCAAATCGGAGAACACATGATTTATGAAATTTTGGAAGACCGCTGGAGCGTTGGTCAGGCCGAAGGGCATGACCAAATTTTCAAACAACCCTTCAGTAGTGAGAAAGGCGGTCTTCCATTCATCTCCATCCCGGACTCGGATAAGGTTATACGCTCCCCGTAGGTCTAATTTCGAAAACCACTTAGCTCCGGACAACTGATTGTATAAATCAGGAATAAGTGGAAGGGGATAAGTATTCCTCACAGTTATTTTATTTAACTCACGACAATCGAGGCATGGGCGCAAACCACCGTCTTTTTTTTTTTTTTACAAAAAAGAACCCTGCCGCCACAGGAGAAACAGAAGGACGAATATGTCCCTTACGGAGGCTCTCAGAAATATATTCCTTCATCGCAGCCCGTTCCGGACCCGAGAGGTTATACAGGCGGGCTTTGGGCAATTTAGCACCTGGAACCAGGTCAATGGCACAATCAAATGGGCGGTGTGGTGGTAAAACCTCAGCCTCTTTTTCGGAGAAACCGTCAGTATAATCTATCAGGCACTCCGGAATGCCTTCTAGACCCACGGACGACACAGACACAGAAACAAGACATTTCTCAGAGCAATAGGGACCCCATTTAACAATATCCCGAGATTCCCAATTAATCACAGGATTATGCAGCTGTAACCAGGGGAACCCCAACACCAGTCCCGCAGGCAGGTTGTTCATTACAAAACATGAAATACGTTCCTGATGTAAGGAACTCACTTTTAAGGAGAAACTCTTCAGTACAAAACACAATGTCATTCTTACCCAGTGGTGTTTTGTCAATAGCAACAAGGTGAATCGGAGTCTCCAACCTAACTGTCCCTAACTTACACCTGGCCACCAAGTCAGAGTCAATAAAGTTCAATGATGAACCGCAATCCACGAAGGCAGTTGTGGATGTGGAGACACCCCCACAACAAAGTTCCACTTGGAATGACATTTTAGAAAATGCAGAAAAGGGTACCTGAGAGCCTGGGCGACCTCCACGATAATCACCTGGGCTCAGTCGTTTGTTGGTTAGTGGCCGGGAGGGGCAATCCTTTTTCCCATGTCCAGACTCGCCACTGTGAACACAGCATTTTCTCACGTGCCGTTGCCTCCTTTCTTCCTCCTTACGGTTGATGGTTCCCATCGCCGTGATTTTCAGTGAAGAACTGGCTCCCCTTCCTTGGGAGAACAATGATGTCTCGGTTTGTATCACTCCCCTTGCCCGTAACCTGCGATCCATTCGGACGGCCTGTGTCATAGCTTCCTCCAGGGCATCAGGTGGGGGGTGGAGAGCCAAGGCGTCTTTCAGATGCCCAGACAGGCCTCTGCGGAACAACCCCCGGAGAGCGGCGTCGTTCCAGCAGACCTCAGCAGCCCAGCGTCTGAACTCTGAGCAAAACCACTCGGCTGAGTGTTTCCCCTGGCAAACATTCATCAGCCTGTCCTCAGCCATACGCACCCGATCAGGCTCATCATAAATATGCCCCAGGGCCTCAAAAAATGCATCCACAGTCATACGCTCAGGGGCCGTGGTAGGAAGGGAGAAAGCCCAAGCTTGGGGGGCTCCCCTTAACAGAGACATAATGACCCCCACTCTCTGACTTTCATCCCCAGAAGAGTGTGGTCTTAAGGAAAAAAAAAAGCTTACAGCCCTCCTTGAAAACTCTGAAGTCATTTTTATCTCCAGAAAAGGTATCTGGTAACTTCACTGGAGACTCAGGGGAAATTAATGTAACATCCCGAGCCCCCCATGAAAGAACCCCCTGCACAGTGTCTGCTATCAGCTGCTGAGACTGAGCCAGGACTCTTTGTTCTCCAAAGAGTTTCTGAGACATCTGCGTCAGATGCTTAACCTGCTCAGAAAGAGCGTGCACAGGATCCATCACACACACAGGTGAATGGGAGCAGAGAAAAAAAAAATGGTATGGGTCAGTTATAATGTCAGAGACACCGCACTGCACTTGCTCATAGAGCCAGTGCGTGTGTCCTGAGTACAGAAGCAGTGCTAAAAGATACCTGTGGAGCAGGGCAGCAGAGGTGACCATGCGTGCTTCAGGCTAATAGTGTCAGGGTCCAGTCAGTGCTGGAAAGTAAAGATGCATAGGACCTGCGGACACTGAAACTGAATAGTCTGCACGGGACCTATGGTCATGTGACTGCAAGGGGGCGGGGCTTAGCGTCCTGTATTCAGATAGGACAGGACACCATACAACAACTCAGTCAGGCAAAGCAGAGGTCACACACAGTACGGGCGAACGAGGTACAGGAGGGACGAACAGACGGGTAGTCAGACAGAGCCAAAGGTCATACACAAGAGGGCGACGTGGTACCAAGGGGACGAGCAGAGAGGAGTCGGGTCACAAGCAGAGAGTCATACACGAGAGGTAGCGCAGTACAAGAGGGTCAGGCAGAACTCGTAACAGGGACAGAACCAGATCACAACCGAACAAACAAGCAAGATATCAGGCACAAGGCACACGTATACAAGAGGTCACTTAACTCAGCCGAGGGCAGGAGTATAACTGACACCGGACCCAGGTCCAGTGAGCACTAAATAGCCTTCTGCTGCCAGAGAGAGGCAGCACAATTAACCCCTAGTCTAACCAGGACGGGTCAAAGCGAAATCCCGTCCTGGATCATGACACTAATTACAGAGCAACGACATTTGAAAAAAGCATTCAAATCATGCTTTGAAAACACTACTTGTGTATCCCGATTTCAATTCAATCTGTCTTTGGAAACCGCTTAACAGAGTGAGTGCACCATTCTCAGAGGAACTGCAGATACTGAAATGATGCGTGGAGTGAAGTGAGCAAGCTCTTTTTCCATCTCCCTGGCGAGCATCGCCCACCTGTCTGCTGAGGCTCCCTCAGCAGACTGAAGCTGACTACTACTGCGCAGATGCTACAGACTGTGGGCTGCCCATTGTGACACGTGGTCCCATTGTGACACGTGGTCCCATTGTTCCAGGAATAGAACACATCCAAGCATTGTGTTCTATGAATGGCATGATTCCTATCACAGTGTTCCATGGATGGAACACATCCTATTTACTGCAGGCAAGCAGCACACCTAGCTGCTGCTGCTGCTGCTGCTACAAGTCACTAGAATACCGTCTGTCAGACAGGTGGACGTAGGCCGAACATTCAAATAACTCACCAGATAAATCGTTGCTTTTCCATTTAATTCATATATGAATTAATTCAAAATTGAACAGTAAATTTCAAAGTTGGAAGGCCACAAGAGGGGGACAATGTTTCAAAAATGAAGCGACATATCATTGCATGAGGGATGTGGTAGGAATTGAATGCTTGAATTAAGACTGGGGAAGTACTGAGGGGAAGGGGCTGCAGGCCTTGTAGCAGGTGGCTGTGCAGAAATGTAGCTATCCAAAGCCAAACACATTACTGCAGCTTGTCACACCTGTACCTACCAAGCAGCAAAGGCCAAGATAGATCGTTATTTTACAGACAGATTGAATACAGTGCAATGCCTCCCATACAGAGGTGAATAAGAGTAGTAGTAGTAGTAGTAGAAGTTTTGATTAAGGCTAAGGAATTGGAAATGTGCAACTTGGACCAAGAAAAACTAATTACAGAGCAACGACATTTGAAAAAAGCATTCAAATCATGCTTTGAAAACACTACTTGTGTATCCCGATTTCAATTCAATCTGTCTTTGGAAACCGCTTAACAGAGTGAGTGCACCATTCTCAGAGGAACTGCAGATACTGAAATGATGCGTGGAGTGAAGTGAGCAAGCTCTTTTTCCATCTCCCTGGCGAGCATCGCCCACCTGTATGCTGAGGCTCCCTCAGCAGACTGAAGCTGACTACTACTGCGCAGCTGCTACAGACTGTGGGCTGCCCATTGTGACACGTGGTCCCATTGTGACACGTGGTCCCATTGTTCCAGGAATAGAACACATCCAAGCATTGTGTTCTATGAAAGGCATGATTCCTATCACAGTGTTCCATGGATGGAACACATCCTATTTACTGCAGGCAAGCAGCGCACCTAGCTGCTCCTGCTGCTACAAGCCACTAGAATACCGTCTGTCAGACAGGTGGATGTAGGCCGAACATTCAAATAACTCGCCAGATAAATCGTTGCTTTTCCATTTAATTCATATATGAATTATTTCAAAATTGAACAGTAAATTTCAAAGTTGGAAGGCCACAAGAGGGGGACAATGTTTCAAAAATGAAACGACATATCATTGCATGAGGGATGTGGTAGGAATTGAATGCTTGAATTAACCCCTTCACCCCCAAGGGTGGTTTGCACGTTCATGACCGGGCCAATTTTTACAATTCTGACCACTGTACCTTTATGAGGTCATAACTCTGGAACGCTTCCATGGATCCCGGTGATTCTGACATTGTTTTCTCGTGACACATTGTACTTCATGTTAGTGGTAAAATTTCATTCAAATAACTTGCGTTTATTTGTGAGAAAAACGGAAATTTGGCGAAAATTTTGAAAATTTCGCAATTTTCCAACTTTGAATTTTTATGCCCTTAAATCACAGAGATACGGCACACAAAAAACTTGATAACTAACATTTCCCACATGTTTACTTTACATCAGCACAATTTTGGAACCAAAATTTTTTTTTGTTAGGAAGTTATAAGGGTTAAAAGTTGACCAGCGATTTCTCATTTTTACAACACCATTTTATTTTTACAGACCACATCACATTTGAAGCCACTTTGAGGGGTCTATATGATAGAAAATACCCAAAAGTGACACCATTCTAAAAACTGCACCCCTTAAGGTGCTCAAAACCACATTCAAGAAGTTTATTAACCCTTTAGGTGCGTCACAGGAATTTTTTTGAATATTTAAAAAAAAATGAACATCTAACTTTTTTTCATAAAAAAAATACTTCAGGTTCAATTTTTTTTATTTTACCAAGGGTAACAGGAGAAATTGAACTGCAAAAGTTATTGTGCAATTTGTCCTGAGTACGCAGATACCTGATATGTGGGGGGGGACGACTGTTTCGGCGCATGGCAGAGCTCAGAATGGAAGGAGCGCCGTTTGACTTTTTCAATGCAAAATTGGCTGGAATTCAGATTGGACGCCATGTCACGTTTTGGAGAGTCCCTGATGTACCTAAACAGTGGAAACCCCCTACAAGTGACCCCATTTTGGAAACTAGACCCCCCAAGGAACTTATCTAGATATGTGGTGAGAACTTTGAACCCCCATGGGCTTCACAGAAGTTTATAACATAAAGCCATACAATTAAAAAATCATATTTTTTCCACAAAAATGATCTTTTCACCCTCAATTCTTATTTTTCCAAGGGTAATAGGACCCTAAAAGTTATTGTGCAATTTGTCCTGAGTACGCTGATACCCCACATGTGGGGGTAAACCACTATTTGGGCGCATGGCAGAGCTCGGAAGGGAAGCAGCGCCATTTGACGTTTTTGGCTGGAATTGAGATCGGACACGATGTCGCGTTTGGAAAACCCCTGATGTACCAAAACAGTGGAACCCCCCACAAATGACACCATTTTGGAAACTAGACCCCATAAGGAACTTATCTAGATGTGTGGTGAGCACTTTGACCCCCCCAGTGCTTCACAGAAGTTTATAACACCCGGGCGTGAAAATAAAAAAATCGTATTTTTTCCACAAACATGATCTTTTAGTCACCATTTTTTTTATTTTCCCAAGGGTACCAGGAGAAATTGGACCCCAAAAGTTGTTGTCCAATTTGTCCTGAGTATGCTGATACCCCATATGTGGGAGAAAACTACTGTATGGGCACACGTCGGGGCTCGGAAGGGAAGTAGTGACGTTTTGGAATGCAGACTTTGATGGAATGGTCTGCGGGTGTCATGTTGCCTTTGGAGAGCCCCTAATGTACCTAAACAGTGGAAACCCCCCACAAATGACCCCATTTTGAAAACTAGACCCACTAAGGAACGTATCTAGATGTGAGGTGAGCACTTTGAACCCCCAAGGGCTTCACAGAAGTTTATAATGCCAGGGCATGAAAATAAAAAAATCGTATTTTTTCCACAAACATGATCAATTAGTCCCCAATTTTTTCATTTTCCCAAGGGTAACAGGAGAAATTGAACCCCAAAAGTTGTTGTCCAATTTGTCCTGAGTATGCTGACACCCCATATGTGGGATAAAACTACTGTATGGACACATGTCAGGGCTCGGAAGGGAAGTAGTGATGTTTTGGAATGCAGACTTTGATGGAATGGTCTGCGGGTGTCATGTTGCCTTTGGAGAGCCCCTAATGTACCTAAACAGTGGAAACCCCCACAAGTGACCCCATTTTGGAAACGAGACCCCCCTAAGGGACTTATCTAGATGTGTGGTGAGCGCTTTGAACCCCCAAGGGCTTCACAGAAGTTTATAATGCCCGGGCATGAAAATAAAAAAATCGTATTTTTTCCAGAAACATGATCAATTAGTCCCCAATTTTTTCATTTTCCCAAGGGTAACAGGAGAAATTGGACCCCAAAAATTGTTTTGCAATTTGTCCTGAGTAGGCTGATACCCTACATGTGGGGGTAAAACACTGTTTGGGCGCATAGCAGAGCTTGGAAGGGAAGGAGCACCATTTGACTTTTTCAACTCAGAATTGGCTGGAATTGAGATCAGACGCCATGTTGCATTTGGAGAGCCCCTGATGTGCCCAAACAGTGGAAACCCCCAATTCTAACTCCAACCCGAACCCCAACACGCCCCTAACCCTAGCCCTAACCCTAACCCTAGCCCTAACCCTACTCCAACACACCCCTAGCCCTAACCCTACCCTAACCCTAACCCTAATGGAAAAATGGAAATAAATACATTTTTTTATTTTATTATTTTTCCCTAACTAAGGGGGTGATAACGGGGGGTTTGATTTACTATTTATGGCGGTTTTTATGTTTGGCGGCTGTCGCACGCTAAAAGACGCTTTTTATTGTAAAAATAGTTTTTGCATCACCACATATTGAGAGCTATAATTTTTCCGTATTTTGACCCACCGAGTCATGTGAGGTCTTATTTTTTGCGGGACGAGTTGACGTTTTTATTGGTATCATTTTCGGGCACGTGAAATTTTTTGATCGCTTTTTATTCCGATTTTTGGGACGCAGAATGAACAAGAACCAGCGTTTCATGAATTTCTTTTGGGGGGGTGCGTTTACACCGTTCCGCGTGCGGTAAAATTGATAAAGCGGTTTTATTCTTCGGGTCAGTACGGTTACAGCGATACCTCATTTAGGTCGTTTTTAATGTTTTTGTCGGTTTTATGCAATGAAAACTATTTTATATAAAAAATAATTATTTTTGCATTGCTTTATTCGGCGAGCTATAACTTTTTTTTATTTTTTTGCTGATGATGCTGTGTGGTGGCTCGTTTTTTGCGGGACAAGATGACATTTTCAGCGGTACCATGGATATTTATATGCGTCTTTTTGATCGCGCGTTATTACACTTTTTGTTTGGCGGTATGATAAATCATTATATTTTCTTCGTTTTTTATTTTTATTTTTTAAGGGGTTCGCTAAAGGGGTTAACTAATGGGACAGTTTTATAGGGCGGGTCGTTACGGACGCGGCAATACCTAATATGTGTACTTTTATTGTTTTTTTTTTTTTTTTATTATTTCCAAAAAATGGATTTATTGGGGGAATATTTTTTTTTTTTTTCTAATTTATTTGGCGATTTTTTTTAAATTATTTTTACACTTTTTTTTATTTTTTTTTTTACTTTATTAAATAGCCCCAGGTGGGACATCACTGTCCTGTGACAGATTGCTGATCTGTCACATCACAGATCACTGTGACAGATCAGCGATCTGACACAGGCACTGCAGAAGGCTTCCTCATGCCTGCGCTTTGCAGGCACTGAGGAAGCCAGCTTCCGCAGGCCCCCGAAGGCCCCCGTCGCCATCTTGGATTCGGGGGCCTGGAGGGAGGGAGTCCCCCGCAGCAGCGCTGCACATTGCGCTGCCGTGGGGGGCTCAGGGAAGCACGGAGGGAGCCCCCTCCCTGCCGATGCTTCCCTTTAACCCCCGGTACACCGCGATCGTGTTTGATCGCGGTGTGCAAGGGGTTAACATGTCGGGGGCGGTCCGTGACCGCCCCTGACACATTGTGCCGGGTGTCAGCTATGATAATTAGCTGACACTCGGCCGCGATCAGCGGCGCTCACCACGCCGACGTACTATCCCGTCCCCGGTCACACGGGCCCGGGTACCGTGGACGGGATAGTACGTCGGATGGCAGAAAGGGGTTAAGACTGGGGAAGTACTGAGGGGAAAGGGGCTGCAGGCCTTGTATCAGGTGGGTGTGCAGAAATGTAGCTATCCAAAGCCAAACACATTACTGCAGCTTATCACACCTGTACCTACCAACCAGCAAAGGCCAAGATAGATCGTTATTTTACTGACAGATTGAATACAGTGCAATGCCTCCCATATAGAGGTGAATAAGAGTAGTAGTAGTAGTAGTAGTATTAGTAGTAGTAGTACAAGAGTTGGTCAAGTTAAATCAAGGCTAAGGAATTGGAAATGTGCAACTTGGGCCAAGAAAAACTAATTATAGAGCAACGACATTTGAAAAAAGCATTCAAATCATGCTTTGAAAACACTACTTGTGTATCCCGATTTCAATTCAATCTGTCTTTGGAAACCGCTTAAGAGAGTGAGTGCACCATTCTCAGAGGAACTGCAGATACTGAAATGATGCGTGGATTGAAGTGAGCAAGCTCTTTTTCCATCTCCCTGGCGAGCATCGCCCACCTGTCTGCTGAGGCTCCCTCAGCAGACTGAAGCTGACTACTACTGCGCAGCTGCTACAGACTGTGGGCTGCCCATTGTGACACGTGGTCCCATTGTGACACGTGGTCCCATTGTTCCAGGAATAGAACACATCCAAGCATTGTGTTCTATGAAAGGCATGATTCCTATCACAGTGTTCCATGGATGGAACACATCCTATTTACTGCAGGCAAGCAGCGCACCTAGCTGCTGCTGCTGCTTCAAGCCACTAGAATACCGTCTGTCAGACAGGTAGACGTAGGCCGAACCTTCAAATAACTCGCCAGATAAATCGTTGCTTTTCCATTTAATTCATATATTAATTAATTCAAAATTGAACAGTAAATTTCAAAGTTGGAAGGCCACAAGAGGGGGACAATATTTCAAAAATGAAACGACATATCATTGCATGAGGGATGTGGTAGGAATTGAATTCTTGAATTAAGACTGGGGAAGTACTGAGGGGAAGGGGCTGCAGGCCTTTTAGCAGGTGGGTGTGCAGAAATGTAGCTATCCAAAGCCAAACATATTACTGCAGCTTGTCACACCTGTACCTACCAAGCAGCAAAGGAGAAGATGATAATAATAATAATAATAATAATCTTTATTTATATAGCGCCAACATATTCCGCAGCGCTTTACAGTTGAACAGTTTCAAACACAACAGTCATAAGTAACAACGTTAACAATACAATAATTAAAGCGAAATAAGACGACCCTGCTTGTGGAGCTTACAATCTACAATGAGGTGGGGGAGATACAAAGCATAGGTTTGTATTTACAATGATGTATTTACAATGACGGTCCAGCCATCTTCAGGGGGTGGGGGTTAGATGGAGATAGTGAATGGGCTACACACACACAAACATAACATGACTTTGATTACTGAATGTGATAGGCCGCTCTGAACAAATGCGTTTTGAGCGAGCGCCTAAAACTATGCAAATTGTGGATGATCCTAATATCTTGGGGTAGAGCATTCCAGAGGATTGGCGCAGCACGGGAGAAGTCTTGGAGTCGGGAGTGGGAGGTACGGATTAGGGCAGAGGTTAGTCGAAAGTCATTTGCAGAGCGCAGCGGTCGGTTAGGCCGATAGACAGAAATGAGGGAGGAGATGTAAGGGGGTGCCGCACTGTGGAGAGCTTTGTGGGTGAGAACAAGTACTTTGAATTGTACTCTGTAATGAATTGGCAGCCAGTGTAACGACTGGCGAAGAGCGGACGGGTCTGAGTAACGATTAGCCAGATGGACAACCCTGGCTGCTGCATTAAGGATAGACTGGAGAGGGGAGAGTCGAGTGAGAGGGAGGCCAATTAATAGAGCATTACAGTAGTCCAGGTGGGAGTGGATCAGGGCGACAGTGAGAGTTTTTGTTGTTTCCATGGTGAGAAAAGGGCGGATTCTAGAGATGTTCTTTAGGTGTAAGCGGCATGAGCGGGCTAGATCGTTATTTTACTGACAGATTGAATACAGTGCAATGCCTCCCATATAGAGGTGAATAAGAGTAGTAGTATTAGTAGTAGTAGAAGATTTGATCAAGTTAAATCAAGGCTAAGGAATTGGAAATGTGCAACTTGGACCAAGAAAAACTAATTACAGAGCAACGACATTTGAAAAAAGCATTCAAATCATGCTTTGAAAACACTACTTGTGTATCCCGATTTCAATTCAATCTGTCTTTGGAAACCGCTTAAGAGAGTGAGTGCACCATTCTCAGAGGAACTGCAGATACTGAAATGATGCGTGGAGTGAAGTGAGCAAGCTCTTTTTCCATCTCCCTGGCGAGCATCGCCCACCTGTCTGCTGAGGCTCCCTCAGCAGACTGCAGCTGACTACTACTGTGCAGCTGCTACAGACTGTGTGCGGCCCATTGTGACACGTGGTCCCATTGTTCCAGGAATAGAACACATCCAAGCATTGTGTTCTATGAAAGGCATGATTCCTATCACAGTGTTCCATGGATGGAACACATCCTATTTACTGCAGGCAAGCAGCGCACCTAGCTGCTGCTGCTGCTGCTGCTACAAGCCACTAGAATACCGTCTGTCAGACAGGTGGACGTAGGCCAAACATTCAAATAACTCACCAGATAAATCGTTGCTTTTCCATTTATTTCATATATGAATTAATTCAAAATTGAACAGTAAATTTCAAAGTTGGAAGGCCACAAGAGGGGGACAATGTTTCAAAAATGAAACGACATATCATTGCATGAGGGATGTGGTAGGAATTGAGTGCTTGAATTAAGACTGGGGAAGTACTGAGGGGAAGGGGCTGCAGGCCTTGTAGCAGGTGGGTGTGCTGAAATGTAGCTATCCAAAGCCAAACACATTACTGAAGCTTGTCACACCTGTACCTACCAAGCAGCAAAGGCCAAGATAGATCGTTATTTTACTGACAGATTGAATACAGTGCAATGCCTCCCATATAGAGGTGAATAAGAGTAGTAGTAGAAGTAGTAGTAGTAGTAGTAGAAGATTTGGTCAAGTTAAATCAAGGCTAAGGAATTGGAAATGTGCAACTTGGACCAAGAAAAACTAATTACAGAGCAACGACATTTGAAAAAAGCATTCAAATCATGCTTTGAAAACACTACTTGTGTATCCCGATTTCAATTCAATCTGTCTTTGGAAACCGCTTAAGAGAGTGAGTGCACCATTCTCAGAGGAACTGCAGATACTGAAATGATGCGTGGAGTGAAGTGAGCAAGCTATTTTTCCATCTCCCTGGCGAGCATCGCCCACCTGTCTGCTGAGGCTCCCTCAGCAGACTGAAGCTGACTACTACTGCGCAGCTGCTACAGACTGTGGGCTGCCCATTGTGACACGTGGTCCCATTGTGACACGTGGTCCCATTGTTCCAGGAATAGAACACATCCAAGCATTGTTTTCTATGAATGGCATGATTCCTATCACAGTGTTCCATGGATGGAACACATCCTATTTACTGCAGGCAAGCAGCGCACCTAGCTGCTGCTGCTGCTACAAGCCACTAGAATACCGTCTGTCAGACAGGAGGATGTAGGCCGAACATTCAAATAACTCGCCAGATAAATCGTTGCTTTTCCATTTAATTCATATATGAATTAATTCAAAATTGAACAGTAAATTTCAAAGTTGGAAGGCCACAAGAGGGGGACAATGTTTCAAAAATGAAACGACATATCATTGCATGAGGGATGTGGTAGGAATTGAATGCTTGAATTAAGACTGGGGAAGTACTGAGGGGAAGGGGCTGCAGGCCATGTAGCAGGTGGGTGTGCAGAAATGTAGCTATCCAAAGCCAAACACATTACCGCAGCCTGTCATACCTGTACCTACCAAGCAGCAAAGGCCAAGATAGATCGTTATTTTACTGACAGATTGAATACAGTGCAATGCCTCCCATATAGAGGTGAATAAGAGTAGTAGTAGTAGAAGAGTTGGTCACGTTAAATCAAGGCTAAGGAATTGGAAATGTGCAACTTGGACCAAGAAAAACTAATTACAGAGCAACGACATTTGAAAAAAGCATTCAAATCATGCTTTGAAAACACTACTTGTGTATCCCAATTTCAATTCAATCTGTCTTTGGAAACCGCTTAAGAGAGTGAGTGCACCATTCTCAGAGGAACAGCAGATACTGAAATGATGCGTGGAGTGAAGTGAGCAAGCTATTTTTCCATCTCCCTGGCGAGCATCGCCCACCTGTCTGCTGAGGCTCCCTCAGCAGACTGAAGCTGACTACTACTGCGCAGCTGCTACAGACTGTGGGCTGCCCATTGTGACACGTGGTCCCATTGTGACACGTGGTCCCATTGTTCCAGGAATAGAACACATCCAAGCATTGTGTTCTATGAATGGCATGATTCCTATCACAGTGTTCCATGGATGGAACACATTCTATTTACTGCAGGCAAGCAGCGCACCTAGCTGCTGCTGCTGCTACAAGCCACTAGAATACCGTCTGTCAGAGAGGTGTACGTAGGCCGAACATTCAAATAACTCGCCAGATAAATCGTTGCTTTTCCATTTAATTCATATATGAATTAATTCAAAATTGAACAGTAAATTTCAAAGTTGGAAGGCCACAAGAGGGGGATAATGTTTCAAAAATGAAACGACATATCATTGCATGAGGGATGTGGTAGGAATTGAATGCTTGAATTAAGACTGGGGAAGTACTGAGGGGAAGGGGCTGCAGGCCTTGTAGCAGGTGGGTGTGCAGAAATGTAGCTATCCAAAGCCAAACACATTACTGCAGCTTGTCACACCTGTACCTACCAAGCAGCAAAGGCCAAGATAGATCGTTATTTTACTGACAGATTGAATACAGTGCAATGCCTCCCATATAGAGGTGAATAAGAGTAGTAGTAGTAGTAGTAGAAGAGTTGGTCAAACTCATCCTTTTAGAGACTTGTTTGGGCTCATGAGAGGAGTAGAAAAACATCAAAAATTTCAGTCCTGCACGATTCTACCAAGAAATGTGTGTTCATTCAAACCGCTGGTTTTTGATAGTTTGGGCCCTATTGAATAATGAATGTTTTGAATTTTCTCCAAAAGTAAAGTAGTTGCAAACTCATCCTTTTAGAAACTTGTTTGGGCTGTTGAGAGGAGTAAAAAACCATCAAAAATTTCAATCCTGCATGATTTTACCAAGAAATGTGATTCTTCATTCAAAACGCTGGTTTTTGCTATTGGGCTCTATTGAATAATGAATGTTTTGAATTTTCTCCAAAAGTAAAGTAGTTGCAAACTCATCCTTTTAGAAACTTGTTTGGGCTGTTGAGAGGAGTAAAAAACCATCAAAAATTTCAATCCTGCATGATTCTACCAAGAAATGTGATTCTTCATTCAAAACGCTGGTTTTTGCTATTGGGCTCTATTGAATAATGAATGTTTTGAATTTTCTCCAAAAGTAAAGTAGTTGCAAACTCATCCTTTTAGAGACTTGTTTTGGCTCATGAGAGGAGTAGAAAAACATCAAAAATTTCAGTCCTGCACGATTCTACCAAGAAATGTGTGTTCATTCAAACCGCTGGTTTTTGATAGTTTGGACCCTATTGAATAATGAATGTTTTGAATTTTCTCCAAAAGTAAAGTAGTTGCAAACTCATGCTTTTAGAGACTTGTTTTGGCTCATGAGAGGAGTAGAAAAACATCAAAAATTTCAGTCCTGCATGATTCTAACAAGAAATGTGTGTTCATTCAAACCGCTGGTTTTTGATAGTTTGGGCCCTATTGAATAATGAATGTTTTGAATTTTCTCCAAAAGTAAAGTAGTTGCAAACTCATCCTTTTAGAAACTTGTTTGGGCTGTTGAGAGGAGTAAAAAACCATCAAAAATTTCAATCCTGCATGATTTTACCAAGAAATGTGATTCTTCATTCAAAACCTGATTTTTGCTATTGGGCTCTATTGAATAGTGAATGTTTTGAATTTTCTCCAAAAGTAAAGTAGTTGCAAACTCATGCTTTTAGAGACTTGTTTGGGCTCATGAGAGGAGTAGAAGAACATCAAAAATTTCAGTCCTGCATGATTCTACCAAGAAATGTGTGTTCATTCAAACCGCTGGTTTTTGATAGTTTGGGACCTATTGAATAATGAATGTTTTGAATTTTCTCCAAAAGTAAAGTAGTTGCAAACTCATCCTTTTAGAGACTTGTTTGGGCTCATGAGAGGAGTAGAAAAACATCAAAAATTTCAGTCCTGCACGATTCTACCAAGAAATGTGTGTTCATTCAAACCGCTGGTTTTTGATATTTTGGGCCCTATTGAATAATGAATGTTTTGAATTTTCTATACAAGTTAAGTATTTGCAAACTCATCCTTTTAGAAACTTGTTTGGGCTGTTGAGAGGAGTAAAGAACCATCAAAAATTTCAATCCTGCATGATTCTACCAAGAAATGTGATTCTTCATTCAAAACGCTGGTTTTTGCTATTGGGCTCTATTGAATAATGAATGTTTTGAATTTTCTCCAAAAGTAAAGTAGTTGCAAACTCATCCTTTTGTTTAAATATTTTTATTAAAGTTTCAAGTATAAAGGGAAAGGGTAAATGGACAAAGTAAAAAGTAGAGAACTCTACTCTACATGTTACATCACACATTAAATAAAATTGTTTAATACAAGTAATGTACATAAGAAACAAATATAATACATCACTTGAATGCAATCCTCTCGAAAAGGAACCAACATTGTCATATTGAGTTTACAGTAGAGTGTTAGATAACATAAATTAAATTAAGAAAACTTCAAATTCCAAACATCCCATTTAGTGTGATATTTATGGAGGGTACCATTAATAAAGGCAAATCTTCTCTCCATAGAATTATGAATCCGTAGTTTGGCTAAAATTTCAGCAAAAGAAGGTAAATCAGTTTTAAGCCACCAGAAAGCTATAGTGTTTTTGGTCACTAAGAAAGTGTGTATCATTACAAATCGAATAACAGGATTTATTTCTTCAGTGCCCAAAGAGAGTAGTGCCATTTGTGGGGTAACCTTCACTGCGTTGTCAGAGAGAGTATTTATATGATTCGTAATTTCTTTCCACAAGCTCTTCAATTTAGGGCAGCTCCAGAAAATGTGATACAGGTTACCCGGTAAACCACAATTCCTCCAACATAGAGGAGAATATTTATTATCTATATGAGCTAACCTAATCGGAGTGTAATGCCATCTAATTAAAATTTTAAAGAAAGACTCCTGTAAGGTCGCAGAAACAGTAGATGCATTTGAAAACTTTATGGCCCTCTCCCATTGGTCTTCATCAAATTTTATGTTAAAGTCCCTTTCCCATCTTTGAATGTATACATTTTTAATAAGTTCGTTGTCATCATTAAGGTGAGAATAAATGTTTTTAAGACTCCAAGTCGACTTAAGAGCAACATTTGAAAACATGGAGGCCACAATTTTCGAATTCAAAGCTCTTCTAGTCAAAAATTTCCGCAGAAGATCTTTAAAAATTAGATAAGAGGTAAAGTATGTAAATGGGACATGAAATTTATTTGAAATTTCATTAAAAGGTAAAAAATCTTGTCCGTCCCATAAATCCCCTACCGTATTAATTTTAAAGCTGTACCACTCCTCCGGAACTGGACAATTATATATTTTTGATAATAATATTAATGGAAATTTTTTCAAAATGCCTTTCCTGTCATCACCTTTCTTTAATTTTGTGAAACTCCTCCACATAGTCAGTATAGAATTTACAACAGGATGTTGATAAGTAATGATCGAAGGAGATAGCAGATCTTTAAAGAAAAAATCTGATATTGAACTAGTCCCGTATTGTTCTAGCTCAAGGTCCAACCAAGCGGGAGGTGTTTTCGTAGAAAACCACAGTTGACTCTGAAGAATAAGAGAAGCTTGATAATAGATTTGAATGTTGGGGAGTGCAAGGCCTCCGTTACTCTTTTTCTTATATAAAATTTTAGCAGCTACTCTGGGTTTCTTCCCTTTCCAGATAAAAAGGTTAATTGCTTTTTGGATTTTAAATAAAAGGGAAGTGGGAATCGTAAGAGGTAAATTCCTGAGTACGAAAAGAATTTTAGGTAAAATATATGTTTTTATTACCAAGGTTCTTCCCATCAGGGATAGGTCACAATTATTATAACCAGAAAGGTCTTTTAAGATTTTCTTGCTAAGATGTTCCATATTCCTAGAAACAATGAGTTTCAAATCTTTGGGAAAAATTATCCCCAAGTAATCTATTTCGATGTCTTCCCAGTAAAATTCGGATAATTTTTTAAAGGCTTCAATATCAGAGGGACTTAAATTAAAATGTATTAGTTTAGATTTTTGGGGATTTATTTTAAAATATGAGACCCTAGAGAATTCATCTAGAATGGTGATTAAAGCGTTAAATGAATTAGCCGGATCAGTGATTGATAACATAAGATCATCAGCAAATAAAGTTAATTTGTGGTGATAGCTTTTTGTTTTAAAACCCGAAATGGCAGTACATTGTCTGATTGTTTCCGCCAAGGGCTCAACTGCCAAGGCAAATAAAAGGGGCGAAAGGGGGCAGCCCTGTCTTGTTCCATTAGTGATGTTGAAGTTCCTAGAAAGGTGATTATTAGTATAGGTTTTAGCATTAGTATTAGAGTATAGTGCAAATATAGATGTTATAAAGCGATTGTCAAAACCAAACTTTAGTAAAGTAGCTTTAAGATAATCCCAATTCACCCTATCAAAGGCTTTTTGGGCATCCAACGAGATAAATAATGAAGGGAGATTGTTAAAACTAGCTATGTTAAACAAATTCAAAATTCTTCTGGTACCGTCTGTTACTTGTCTTCCAGAAACAAACCCTACTTGATCATTTTTAACAAGACCAGGTAAAAGATTCTTTAATCGATCCACTAAAATTTTCGAATATACTTTAATGTCAGTATTGATTAAAGAGATCGGACGATAGTTTTTAACTTCTTCTGGGTTTCTAGTGTCTTTGGGGATCAAAATGATAGTTGCTTCCGTCATTTCTTTGGGGAACGATCCAATACTGGAAGCGTGATCAAAAAGAGATTTTAGGTGCGGGGATAGAGTGTTGGAGAAAAACTTGAAATATTCGTTTGTGAACCCATCTGGGCCAGGGGATTTGTTAAGTTTAAGTTTGTCAATCGTTTTGGCAATTTCTTCTACAGTAAACGGTTGATTTAAAAGAGTAAGGTCCAAATTATCTAGTTGGGGAAGGGTCAATTTAGAAAGAAAAAGGTCAATCTCTTTTTGATTAGGAGTATGAACTAAGGGGTCTTTTTTGAGATTATAGAGGGTTTCAAAATAGTCCGCAAATATTTTGGTAATATCAGAGGGGTGTTGTTTCATTTCTCCTGAGAGGGATTTGATCTTAACAATCCTTCTACTTACGCGAGCTTGTTTAAGTTTATTTGTCATATATTTGGTGGGTTTGTTAAGTGAAGCATAAAGATTATATTTTGATGCTCTAACAATGGAATCATACTCGGAAATAATTTTGAATCTTAACTCCTGTCTCAATTTCAGGATATCAAGATGGATATTATGAGATGGAGCAGAGAGGGAATTTTGTTGTTTTTCTTTTAAAGCAATTTGGTTCTGGAGGTCAGCAATTTTTTGTCTTTTTTCTTTTTTGTATCTCGTGGAGAGTTGGATGAGACATCCTCTCAAGACCGCCTTGTGGGCATTCCATAATGTGAAGGGATCAATATTATCTGAAGAGTTTTCTTTAAAATAATTATCAATAGTTTCAGTAATTATATTTCTATACTTTGGGGAGCGTAACAGAGTAGGATTAACCTTCCAAAGAAAAGTGTTTGCTACTGGAGGGCCTGATTCAAATATTGCCATCACGGGAGCATGGTCGGAAAAAGACTTCTCAAGAATTTCAATTTTCTTGAATTTTGTGATAGAAAAGACATTAGTTAGAAATAAGTCTATTCTGGAAGAAGTTTTATATATATCTGAGTAATATGTGAATTCTCTAGAGGTGGTATTAAGACATCTGAAAATGTCATACATATCATTTTGTTGTATCCAATTTTTCAGAGATCGGCCTGATTTAGAAGTAGCAGAAGATGATGAGTCAATTTCTCTATCAGGAACTAGATTGAAGTCCCCTATTAACATGAGGTCACCTTTTTTAACTTCGTCAATCTTCTGCATTAGTTTATTAAAAAAAGTGATTTGACCATTATTCGGGGCATATATGTTCACGATCGTACAAAGGTTAAAATTTAACTTACATATGAGGATGTGAAATCTTCCCTGGGTATCGGGATGTTCTTCAATTAATTGGAAGGGAATATTCTTATTTATAATAGTTATAACTCCCGCACTTTTTTTATTATTATTGAGAGATTTGAAAATGTATGGAAAATCTTTATGCTGAAAGGTTGGATGTATATCTTTTATTAGTTTGACCTCTTGTAAACAAGAGACATCTGCTTGAAGCCGCTTTATTTCTTTCCAAGTTATATAGCGCTTATGGGGACTATTCAGTCCTTTGACATTGTGTGAAAGGATTTTAATTCTCATGATAATCTCTTTCCTATTAATTAGAGAAAATTATCTTGTATTATTTAGGATTGCTTACTCTTTTTAAACTGAATTCAATAAAATGTATATATCTAGAAAAGCAAATGAAACAGCAACAAAAAAAAAAAAAAAAAAAAAAAACTATAGATAAACTATACCAAACAAATAAACAAACTTAAAGAGTCCTCCTGGAGGTCAATCACCGAACGTGATAATCTCCTTTGTTGGGGACTTTTGTAAAAAAAAGCCAAAGTGGCGAGAACCCATGAAGCCATTAAGTACTTTGTCAAATGTCAAATGTAAATAATACAAAGACCAATGAGAGATATATCCATAATCAACCGGTATCTTTTCTAGAAGGATCTTCATCTAGAAAGCGTATAAAATCTAAAGCCTCCTTTGGAGTGAAGAAAGGGACAATTTTACCCCTATGTGACACAAGTAACTTTGTTGGGAAGCCCCACCTATAAGGAATCCCCATTTCCCTAAGAGCATTAGTAGCTTGATTAAACGATTTCCTAGCTTCCATAGTTGACTTTGAAAAATCAGAGAAGAATTTTAAATGATCATTAGGGGGAGGGAGAGAGCCTTTCTCTCTAATATATCTTAATATCAATTCTTTAGTTTCAAAAAAGTGAAAGTGAAGTATCGTGTCTCTCGGTTTATCCATAGATACATTCTTTGGACGGGGCAGGCGGTGAATTCTATCAATTATCAATTGTAGATCAGTTAAGGACGGCAAAGCCTTTTTAAGTGTAGCTTTAGTATAATCTGAAAGGTCTTTCTGTATTACACTTTCAGGTATCCCCCTGATCTTGACATTATTTCGTCTACTCCGATCCTCCAAGTCCGTTAATTTGGACCTAACGGATAAGAGTTCAGCTTTCAAGTTTGAATTTTGCTGTACTAAATCATCTGTCCTATTTTCAACCTTTGAGAGTCTTTTCTCATTCAATTCAAATCTTTGGGAGAATTTATCACTGATCTCCTGAATATCCCTCCTATGAGAATCAAAACCCGCTTTAATAGACGTATTAATTGCACTGAAAGATTCCTGGAAGGATATAAGGAAACCAGCGAGCGAACCCTCAGTAACTTGTCTATCAGATTTCAACAAAGTTTTAAAGTCAAAATTATGGGGATTCGAAGATTCAACAGAGGAAATCTCTGGACAACCTCTTTTAGAGGGTTGTTTCACTGGGGTGTCATTTGGAGAGTAATCCTCAAATGAAGTGTCAGAATCCAAATATGCTGGGTCTGGTCTAACAGATTGACTATCTGGGGCTCTTCTCTTATTGAATTTAGATAAATCCATTTTACTTTCTTCATCCTGTAAAAAGAGTTTTGAAGTCCCTTTATTATCAAGTACCTGGGAAGATGTAAAAGATAAGGGACAAGGATCGGTAGAAGTATCTTTGTGACCTGAATCTTTGAGTAGCCTTAATAGAAGAACTGTTAGGCATATTCTTAGTTGAGGTAATTTCTTCCCTCTTTAGGGGGGATCTAGATTTAATTGGACTTAATAGATTAACAGATTCAGTGTATGTTCTTTGATTGGAAGAGCCTGTGGATTTCTGGTTTTTACTAGTAGGCAATTTAGATTTCAAATTAGATGCCATAATTAGAGTATACCGAAACAAGAGTAAAGGAAATGCGCTATACCCTTAAATGTTCCTGTATATGCCACCCCTGTTTTATTATTATTGTAATTAAGTTGAACTTTATTACAGTTTCAGCAGGGTTTGTAAATTGCAAACTAAGATAAGAATAAAGACTTAAATAGAGTAGTAATGTAACCCCTTCAATTTTGATAATTCAACAAAGCAATAGAGACGTCTTGTCCTCCGTAACGTAGGCTTATATAAAACAACAGCACCTCATACACTCCTGTCCAAACACTACCTATATAACCTCAGGTGCCTTAAATGTTATAGACCGAGAAGAGAAGAGCATACAATCAGTAGGATTCAGAATAAGACAGTATAAGCTCTATATCTTCCCGTCTAGGAATGTATAGATTAGTTATTCCCTTAAATATCTTCTTCTAATGCTTTAATATGTCATCAAAACAAGGCACAAGAGACAATCTCCATGTAAGTCTCATCAAACTCAAGGATGCACTTCAGCAATACACAAACAGTCTTATTGATATAACAATATTCAGATACTCTCCCCTATATTACTATCCCTATTCCAATTTACAAATAATTAAGATTTCGCCATCCCCAAGAGACTAACAATAAGTTCAGAGAGCAACAGATTCCATCTCACCCAACGAGTGTAATATTCTCCAAGTAGTAGGGGTCAACGATGCTCCTTCCTTCAGGTCACCGTTGGATAGTAATCAAGTGACCACCAAAACCAAAGTCAAATTTCACCAAATCTCCTCTGCTTCTTCTTGTATAAATGTAGCCGTCTCTAAGCCCCTTAGTGTGTTAAAGGGTCGAACTCGATGTGACAATCAGTCAATGACAGCCTCAGCCGAGGCACCCAATAAGGACCAGATCCACCTCCACCCTCTTTGATGACAGCTTCTAACTTGTAGCTTCGTGCCCGCCAGCTCCCGCAGCGACAATCTCCAGCACCGCCAGCTCCTCTACTCCTCTGCAGCTGAGCGGCGGCAAGCTGCGCAGTGCCCGGTCTCCAGGCAATGACCTCCGATCAGCACAGAAAAAGCGTGGGCAATTCCAAATTCTTTCTGTTAAAGATATCCCCAGCAGTGGGCTTCTCCTCCTAGACCGCCGCTAAGCTCCAGCAGCTCTCCCGCCAAACAGTTTTAAAATTAGACGCGGCGCTCCCCTTCTTCTCCGCACTCACCAATGCAACACTCAGTCAGTGACAGCTTCAGCCGAGGCACCCAAGAAGGACCAGAGCCACCTCTACTTTCTTTGATGACAGCCTCTTCCTTGCGGCTTCGTGCCTGCCAACTCCCGCCGCGTCACTCTCCAGCACCGCCAGCTCCTTTACTCCTCTGCAGCTGAGCGGCGGCAAGCTGCGCAGAGCCCGGTATCCAACAGCGTCGACAGCGGACCTCTATCGACTCAGGAACACCGAGGCTCCTTCAGCGTCATGCGTGGTTCATTTTAATGAAGGTTAGATCATCCACATTTTGGGTTGACAGACGGGTCCTTTTTTCTGTCAGGATTGATCCAGCTGCACTGAAGACTCTTTCCGATAGCACACTTGCAGCTGGGCAAGCAAGCTCCTGTAAGGCATATTGGGCCAATTCAGGCCAGGTGTCCAGTTTAGCGGCCCAATAGTCAAAGGGGAATGACCTGTGTGGGAGAACATCGATATGGGAGGAAAAGTAGTTTGTAACCATAGTTGACAACTGCTGTCTCCTGTCACTTTCCATCGATGCAGTATTACCAGTTGTGTGAGCGGTATTTGAAAAATCAGTCCACAACATTGTCATGAAACCCCTGTCTCCAACGCCACTTCTGCTGTGTGCACCACGAACACCTCTGCCAAGCTGCCCCCGGCCCGTACGGCTCGTGTGAGAACCATCACCGCTGCTGTGTGCTGGGAATGCCTCAAGCAACCGATTTACCAGAGTTGCTTGTTTATTAGCCAATATTAGGTCAAGGTTCTCCTGTGGCATGATGTTTTGTAATTTGCCTTTATAGCATGGATCCAGGATGCTGGCCAACCAGTAGTCGTCATCGTTCATCATTTTGGCAATGCAGGGGTCCCTTTTTAGGATCCGCAAGGCATAATCTGACATGTGGGCCAATGTTCCCGGTGTCAATGATGCACTGCGAGTGCTGGGTGGAGGAGCACTTTCTGGCAAATCCACATCCCTCCAGTCACGCACAAACCCTGTACCAGACCTTGCCACGCCAACATTTTCACTTGACCCACGAGATGCATCCTCCTCCCCTAAGTAATCATCCCCATCATCCTCCTCCTCCTCCTCCTCCTCTTCTTCCTCCACCTCGTCCAGGAGAGGTCCCTGAGCAGACAATGGCTGAATGTCATCAAGGATTCCCTCCTCCTCTTCCTCCTCATCAACATTGGCTGCAGACGCCTGCTCCTTAAGGTGCGTCAAAGTTTGCATGAGCAGACGCATAAGTGGGATGCTCATGCTTAGGATGGCGTCGTCTGCGCTTACCAGCCGTGTGCATTCCTCAAAACACTGAAGGACTTTACAAAGGTCTTTCAGTTTCGACCACTGCACGCCTGTCAACTCCATGTCTGCTCTCAAAGTGCCTGGCCGTGTATCCTCCCACAAATGCATTATGGCCTGCCTCTGCTCGCACAGCCGCTCCACCATGTGCAGGGTGGAGTTCCACCTTGTTGCAATGTCGATAATGAGGCGGTGGTTGGGAAGGTGGAGCAATCGCTGCAGCTTCTGCATACGAACGGAGTGTACAGGCGACCGGCGGATGTGCGCGCACAGTCTTCGCACCTTCTGGAGCAGGGCTGTTAACTCCGGATAATTTTTGAGGAAGCACTGCACCACCAGGTTCAAGGTGTGAGCCAAGCAAGGTATGTGGCTGAGTTTTGAAAGGGCTATGGCTGCCACAAAATTACGCCCGTTATCACTAACTACCTTGCCTGCCTCAAGATGTACACTGCCCAGCCGTGACTCAGTTTGTCGCTTCAAGTACTCGGCCAGCACCTCGGCGGTGTGTCTGTCGCCCAAACACATCATCTGCAACACAGCCTGCTGACGCTTTCCACTAGCTGCTCGATAGGGGGACACATCGTTTGCAACAGTGGCAGCTGCAGATGGAGTGCTCGTACAACTGCGCTCTGTGGACGAGCTTTCGCTTCTGGAGGAGGAGGAGGAGGAGGAGGAGGAGGAGGAGGGTCGAACGCCTACAGCCAACTGTTTCCTATACCGTGGGCTAGGCAGCACTGTCCCACCACCGCTGTCCCCTGTGGACCCTGCATCCACCACATTAACCCAGTGCGCAGTGATGGACACGTAACGGCCCTGGCCATGCCGACTGGACCATGCATCAGTTGTGAGGTGCACCTTTCCGCTCACTGACTGCTTGAGTGCATGGACAATGCGGTCTTTCACATGACGGTGGAGGGCTGGGATGGCTTTGCGAGAGAAGAAGTGGCGACTGGGTAGGTCATAGCGTGGTACTGCATAGGCCATGAGTTTGCGGAAAGCTGTGCTTTCCACCAACCGAAAGGGCATCATCTCAAACGAGATTAGTTTGGCAATGTGGGCGTTCAAACCCAGTGTACGCGGATGAGAGACTGAGTACTTTCTTGACCTACTCATAGTGTCTGGGAGGGTGAGCTGGACTTGAGAGCTGCATATGGTGGAAGTAGCGGTGGACAGGGCGGACTGAGAGAGGGTTGATGATGGTGATGGAGTTGGTGTTCTTTCTGATGGCCTAGAATCAGTCTTTCGTTGATATAACTGTTACGGTTCTAAGTAGGAACCAGAGAGTGGACCCTCTGGGTCGTGGCTCCAGAGCCCCCGAGGGCGAGCGGCCCAGGTGATGACCACCCCCTATACAGGGAGTGTTAGGGGCAGGCCCAAGGGGGGTGAGACCACGACAGCCGGAACCAAAGGGACGACCCAGGGAGTGTACAGAGGGAAAGGCCAAAGGATACTGACTAGAGTAGACCCGGAGCAGGAGGAAACAGAACGTAGGGAACCAGGACCGATCAGGATGGAGCCAGGGCAGGAACGCTGGAAGAAAGAAGGAAGGAAGGTTAGGGGCAACTGACCTAGGGGTACAGACGGAACCCTAGCTAAGGGGCTACCGATGACAGCAGCAGGGAAGGACCCGGCGAGGGTCAGGCACAGAGACAGCAGAGGGAGCTGAGAGGGGGTACAGATGGGGCTATGGAGCGGAGAGCAGAGCGCAGACGAGGAGAGAGGGGGGACCTGAGAGTCGGGGCGACGCTGCGCAGGAACGCTAAGCGCCACAGAGAAAGACAAACAGGCGTCTTACCATTCAAGACGCGAGACAGAAATACCCGGTGGGCGCCGCCATGTTGGGGAGGAGCCACCGGGTCACGTGCTCCCAGGATGCCCCGCGGTCAGAAACGAGCGAGTGCGCATGTGCGTGCCTCTGACGCGCCGTGACCCTGCAAAGCCAGACAGGGCACGGCGCGAGGATGAAGGAGGGATGCACCGGGAGGAGGGGGACCCCAGGTGAGCATCGGGGCACGTAATAGTACCCCCTCTCTTACTCCCCTCCTTCTTCAGGCGGGATAGAAACCTTCTCATGATATGAGGAGCATTGATGTTCTCCCGGGGCTCCCATGACCTTTCCTCAGGACCGAATCCTTCCCAATCTACCAGAAAGAAGGTTCTACCTCGGACGGTCCTCTTTGCCAGGATGTCCCTGACATCAAAGACGTCCCCAGCGGAGCTAGGTTGCGGAGCGTGGGACGAGGCTGGCTGAAAGCGATTAAACACTGTGGGTTTGAGAAGCGAGACATGGAAAGTGTTGGGGATCCGCAGAGAGGTAGGCAATTTTAGTTTATAGGTTACATCATTGATGCGAGCCAAAACCTCAAAGGGGCCAACGTAACGTGGACCTAACTTATAAGAGGGGATTTTAAGTCGGAGGAAGCGCGAGGACAGCCAGACCTTATCGCCTGGATGATAAGGAGGGGTGTCCAGGCGCCTCTTGTCGGCGTATCTTTTCATCCGATCGCTAGCTCTCTCAAGGGACCTTTTAGTCTCCTCCCAAATTTTAGAGAATTCTGAGGACAAGGAGTCCGCCGCCGGCACGCCCGAGGTGGGGGACACGGGAAGGGGAATGCCCGGATGCTGCCCAAAAACTATGAAAAAGGGAGATTTGGAAGAGGACTCGTTGGGGTGATTGTTGTGAGCAAATTCCGCCCAGGGAAGCAGTGAGACCCAGTTACTTTGGTGTGCATTAGAAAAATGTCGAAGATAAGTGGTTAACACCTGATTGATCCGCTCCACTTGGCCGTTGGATTGTGGATGATAGGCGGAGGAGAAATCCAGGACTACCCCCATTGAGCTAGAGAGAGCTCTCCAGAAACGAGAGGTGAATTGAACACCACGGTCAGACACGATGTGCTGGGGAAAACCATGAAGTCGGAAAACATGATGCACGAAGATCTTCGCCAACTCGGGCGCAGAAGGCAGACCAGGTAGCGGGATGAAATGAGCCATTTTGGAAAAACGGTCTACCACCACCAAAATGACAGAGCAGCCGGAAGATGGAGGTAGATCCGTGACGAAATCCATGGCGATGTGGCTCCAGGGAACTGATGGAACCGGCAAAGGATGTAAGAGACCAGAGGGTAGCTGTCGTGGAATCTTATTCCGGGCGCAGGATGAGCAAGAAGCGGTAAATTCCAGGACGTCCTGGCGGAGTGAAGGCCACCAATAATGGCGGGAGATGAGGGATAGAGTCCTCTTGGCTCCGACATGCCCGGCGAACTTAGAAGAGTGTCCCCAGTGCAGAACCCTTACTCTGTCATGGTTCAATACCAAATTCTTGCCTGGTGGTGGGTTGACCAAACTTAGAGGGGCTAGGGTGACGATTTTTGCTGGATCGATGATGTGAGCGGGGCTCTCTTCATCGGTCGGGAGAAATGATCTTGATAGGGCATCAGCTATGATGTTCTTATTACCCGGACGAAAGCGGAGCTCGAAATCAAAGCGTCCAAAAAATAGGGACCATCGGGCTTGCCGGGGATTGAGCCTTTGGGCAGACTGAACATAGGCCAAATTCTTGTGGTCGGTAAATATCGTAAAGGGATGGACAGCTCCTTCGAGAAGGTAACGACATTCCTCTAAAGCCAGTTTGATTGCCAGTAGTTCCTTGTCCCCAATGGAGTAATTGCGTTCGGGGGGAGAAAAGGCTTTAGAAAAGAACCCACAGGTGACAGTCCGGCCAGAGGAGGTTCTTTGCAGGAGAACCGCCCCCGCTCCCACGGAGGATGCGTCGACCTCGAGAATGAAGGGTCTCTCGGCATCAGGACGGTGGAGAACGGGCGCTGTAGCGAATTCTCTCTTCAGAGTTTGAAAGGCGTCTTCTGCCTCGGGAGGCCAGAGGCGGGGATTGGCTCCTTTGCGCACGAGAGCAGAGATGGGCTTGGTTATGGTGGAAAAATGAGGAACGAATTGCCTATAATAGTTAGCAAAGCCGAGAAAGCGTTGAATGGCTTTGAGACCAAGGGGACGGGGCCAGGCCAGGATCGTGGACACTTTCTCGGGATCCATCCTCAACCCAGACTTCGAAACGATATACCCAAGGAACGGCAGAGACGGTTGTTCGAAGGCGCATTTCTCCAACTTGGCAAATAGGTGGTTCTCTCTTAGACGCTGCAACACTTGCCGTACATCTCGTCGATGGGTGGAGAGATCTGGAGAGAAGACAAGAATGTCGTCAAGATAAACCACGACACAGGAGTAAAGGAGATCCCGAAAAATATTGTTAACGAGCTCCTGGAATACCGCTGGTGCGTTAGAGGCCAAACGGCATCACCAGGTATTCATAGTGACCGTCACGGGTGTTGAATGCGGTCTTCCACTCATCCCCAGCGCAAATTCGGACCAAGTTATAGGCTCCTCGAAGATCAAGTTTGGTAAATATGTGCGCCCCTCTCAGGCGATCAAAGAGTTCGGGGATGAGGGGTAACGGGTACTTGTTCTTAATCGTGATGCTGTTCAGACCTCTGTAATCAATGCACGGGCGGAGCGACCCGTCCTTCTTCTTGACAAAAAAGAAGCCTGCGCCCGCAGGGGAGGAAGACTTCCGTATGAAACCCTTGGCTAAGTTCTCTTGAACGTATTCCGACATGGCTTGCGTCTCTGCCGGCGAGAGCGGATAAATCCTACCCCGCGGAGGGGTGGCTCCAGGGACGAGCTCGATGGGGCAATCATAGGGTCGGTGAGGCGGAAGGTTCTCGGACTCCCTCTTGTCAAAAACATCCGAAAAAGAGCTGTAAGCAACGGGCAACCCGGAGGTTAAGGAGGGGGAAGGAGAACCACCCACGGGACGCACCGGCAGCAGACACCCAGACCTACAGGACTCCCCCAGCGCAGGATATTACCCTTATGCCAGTCTAAGGTAGGGCCGTGGGCTCGTAGCCAGGGAAGGCCTAAAAGGATAGGGTGAGAGATGCTCGCTAGGACATAAAAAGCAATCCTCTCCTTGTGTAGGGCCCCTACCTGGAGTTCTACCTCATGGGTGACCAAGGTAATGGTCTCTTGGAGAGGTTTACCGTCCACGGAAGCAAGGATCCGTGGAGTTTCTAAGGTCTTGACCGGGACCGAAAATTTAAGAACCTCTTTGAGCCTAATAAAATTTCCCGCTGCGCCGGAATCCACATAGGCTGCCAGAGAAAAACGTTTTCCACCAACGTGCAACAAGACAGACAGAGTGAGGGGTAGAGAGGTATCATACACACCTAGGGAGGCCTCTCTTACCTGACCTAGGCGGAGGAGTTTTCCGGACGTTCCGGGCAGGTACGGACCAGATGGGAGTCACTACCACAGTAGAAGCAGAGACCGTGAGTGCGTCTTTCCTCCCGGCGTTGTCCAGATACCTTAAGCCGGTCTACTTGCATGGGTTCAGGCATGGAAGCAGAAGCGGATATTCCGGGCCGGAGACAGGGTAGACCGCGAATGGTTGGGGAAGCACGGGGAAGTCTCCTCTCGCGAGCACGTTCCTGGAACCTAAGGTCGATAAGTGTGGCTAGCGAAATGAGATCTTCTAAAGCAGTAGGAGTATCCCGCCCAGCTAACTCATCCTTAATTCGACCCGCGAGGCCTCGCCAAAAGGCCCCTACCAAGGCCTCGCTATTCCATCCCAAATCAGAAGACAAGGTTCGGAATCGGATGGCATACTGACCCACGGTTTGGGACCCTTGGTGGAGGTTAAATAAAGATTCCGTAGTAGAGGCCAGGCGACCCGGCTCGTCGAACACTCGACGAAACGTCTCGAAGAAAGTACTTAGCTGGGAGACTACCGGATCATCACGTTCCCAGAGGGGGTTAACCCACGCTAAAGCGTCTCCCTCAAGATGGGAGACAACAAAAGCCACCTTAGCCCGCTCAGTGGGATATTGCAGGGGCAGGAGCTCGAAATGGAGGCGGCATTGATTCAGGAAACCTCGGCACAGCTTGGGATCCCCGTTATAGCGGGGCGGCTTAGCTAAACGGGGTGGCGGGTGAGGCGCCTGGGCTGGAACGGGGGCTGCAGCAGCCGACTGTAAGGAGAGTAGGCGGTCATCTATGGAGGCCATATAACTGAGTATATGGGTCTGGGTATCTCTTTGCTGGGCCAGTTCCTGCTGCAGTCCAGCCAGTTGGGAGGCATTCCCAGGGTCAGAGGACTGGAGCCCGGAAAGACGATAATCCATGGATTTCATGAAAGCCATGATACGAGTTTGATTCTCCAGCAAAAACAGCAACTCCTTTTGAGCCGCAGCGGCTCCAGCGGGGTCCATGGCCTGTTTGTTCTGTTACGGTTCTAAGTAGGAACCAGAGAGTGGACCCTCTGGGTCGTGGCTCCAGAGCCCCCGAGGGCGAGCGGCCCAGGTGATGACCACCCCCTATACAGGGAGTGTTAGGGGCAGGCCCAAGGGGGGTGAGACCACGACAGCCAGAACCAAAGGGACGACCCAGGGAGTGTACAGAGGGAAAGGCCAAAGGATACCGACTAGAGTAGACCCGGAGCAGGAGGAAACAGAACGTAGGGAACCAGGACCGATCAGGATGGAGCCAGGGCAGGAACGCTGGAAGAAAGAAGGAAGGAAGGTTAGGGGGAACTGACCTAGGGGTACAGACGGAACCCTAGCTAAGGGGCTACCGATGACAGCAGCAGGGAAGGACCCGGCGAGGGTCAGGCACAGAGACAGCAGAGGGAGCTGAGCGGGGGTCCAGATGGGGCTATGGAGCGGAGAGCAGAGCGCAGACTAGGAGACAGGGGGGACCTGAGAGTCGGGGCGACGCTGCGCAGGAAGGCTAAGCGCCACAGAGAAAGACAAACACGCGTCTTACCATTCAAGACGCCAGACAGAAATACCCGGTGGGCGCCGCCATGTTGGGGAGGAGCCACCGGGTCACGTGCTCCCAGGATGCCCCGCGGTCAGAAACGAGCGAGTGCGCATGTGCGTGCCTCTGACACGCCGTGACCCTGCAAAGCCAGACAGGGCATGGCGCGAGGATGAAGGAGGGATGCACCGGGAGGAGGGGGACCCCAGGTGAGCATCGGGGCACGTAATAATAACAGTGGGATTCCCTGACTGCTGTGGCCTTGCAACGACACCTCAACATTTGCTGCTGTGCTAACCGGTGGGCTTACAGTGGGGGAAACAATGTAGCGTTGCTGACTACCTTCGTTGTGATCAGTTGCACATGTGGCACTTGAGGTTTGGTGTTGTGTCCACGCTTGCAAGTGCATGCTGGTTAAATGTCTAAGCATGCAACTGGTATTCAAATTTTTCAGATTTTTCCCTCGGCTAAAGGTCTTTGCGCACTTCTTACAGATAACCTTGGCCTGATCATGAGGATTTTGTTCAAAAAAGTGCCACACTGCACTCTTCCTACTTTGGCAGACATTTTGCGGCCTAGCACGCTGTGATCTTTTGACCCTCTGGACAAGCTGTCCAGCAACTCTTTTGATGTTTGGAACCTGTCTTTGGAGTGCTCCGGGCCTGCCAGATAACAGCTGTTGCGATGTCTGCTGTGGATGCTCCTCATCTGAGCTATTGGAAGCAGCACCCTCTTCCCCCAATGGATGCCAATCTGGGTCAACAACTGGGTCATCCATCACCTCCTCTTCTATGTCATGTGCACCTTTCTCTGTGTCACCATGTATGGTGGTATAGTGTGCGGGAAGGGGCACCTGAGTCTCATCAGGGTCAAAATCTGGCTCTGTACACTGCGAGGACAATGTAGTGCTCTGAGTGAATGTACCAGCAGAATCATCCATCAGCGGCTGTGCATCAGTGCACTCCATGTCACATTCATCTTGGCCTGGGTAATTCACCATTTGACTTGATAATCCAGGCATGGTATGTGAAAACAGCTCCATGGAGTAATCAGTAGTATGGCCTGCGTCATCCTTCAATCTTGGTTGGGGTGAAGGACACAAGGAAAGGTGTGGTTCATGAACATGAGCCTCCAATGACGACTCAGTGCTTTTACTTTTTACAACTGAAGAAGAGGAGGCGATAGAGCTGGAGGCTGAGTCAGCAATGTAAGACAAAACTTTTTCCTGATGCTCTGCCTTTAAAAGCGGTTTGCCAACTCCTAGAAAACTAAGCGTTCGAGGCCTTATGTAGCCAGACGATGACGCAGGGTCAGCACCTCCTGCATTCGGTCCTATTTTGCTCTTGCCACTACCATCAGATCCACCACCAACACCATCATTACCAGCTGCCAACCCCCGCCCAATTCCACGGCCTCTTCCACCAGCCTTCCTCATTTTTGGTAGAAATGTAGACAAAATCCAACAAACTATATAGTAATGTAAAACAAGGTACAAGGTGTCTATAGGACAGGGGAGATTTAGAATTTCTGCACACACTTGTGGACAGTGGACACTTTTGGATTGTGTGAGGCCCACTGATATCTGAGCGCTATGTGACACGCTCGATGGCACAGCTGCCTGTGACCAAAGTGACGAGAGGATAATGGAGATTTTGAATCTCTGCGTACACTTTTGGACACTGGACACTTGTGGATTGTGTGAGGCCCACTGATATCTGAGCGCTATGTGACACGCTCGATGGCACAGCTGCCTGTGACCAAAGTGACGAGAGGATAATGGAGATTTTGAATCTCTGCGTACACTTTTGGACACTTTTGGCCTCCCTGGTGTCCCTCCAAAACTGGGAGAAATCTAGCGACACAGCATCCGCTGCCGGTACACCCGAGGTGGGGGAAACGGGAAGGAGAATGCCAGGATGTTGACCAAAAACCACAAAAAAAGGGGACTTGGTAGAGGCTTCACTGGGGTGGTTATTGTACGAGAATTCGGCCCAAGGAAGAAGAGAAACCCAGTCATCTTGGTGCGCGTTAGAAAAATGCCGGAGGTACGAAGTTAGGACTTGATTGACCCGTTCCACTTGTCCGTTGGACTGGGGATGATAGGCCGAAGAAAAATCCAGAGTAATCCCCATCAATCCGCAGAGAGCTTGCCAGAATCGAGAGGTGAATTGGACACCTCTGTCCGAGACAATGTGCTGGGGAAAGCCATGGAGACGGAAGACGTGGAGCAAGAAAATCTTCGCCAACTCGGGGGCAGAAGGCAGACCAGACAAGGGAACAAAGTGAGCCATTTTTGAAAACCGATCCACGACCACTAAGATAGCCGAACACCTCGAGGACTCTGGCAGATCAGTGATGAAGTCCATAGCTATGTGGGTCCAAGGAGTCGTGGGTATGGGTAATGGGTGTAGGAGCCCATAAGGTCGGGATCGAGGAACCTTGTTTCTGGCACACGAAGGACAGGAGGCGATGAAGTCCAGGACGTCTTGGCGAAGCGATGGCAACCAATAATGTCGAGAGACGAGATAGAGAGTCTTCTTTATTCCAGCGTGTCCGGAAAATTTAGATGAGTGACCCCAGCGTAAGACCCTAGCCTTGTCCCTACCCAGAAATTTCAAAAATGAAACGACATATCATTGCATGAGGGATGTGGTAGGAATTGAATGCTTGAATTAAGACTGGGGAAGTACTGATGGGAAGGGGCTGCAGGCCTTGTAGCAGGTGGGTGTGCAGAAATGTAGCTTTCCAAAGCCAAACACATTACTGCAGCTTGTCACACCTGTACCTACCAAGCAGCAAAGGCCAAGATAGATCGTTATTTTACTGACAGATTGAATACAGTGCAATGCCTCCCATATAGAGGTGAATAAGAGTAGTAGTAGTAGTAGTAGTAGTAGTAGTAGTAGTAGTAGTAGTAGAAGAGTTGGTCAAGTTAAATCAAGGCTAAGGAATTGGAAATGTGCAACTTGGACCAAGAAAAACTAATTACAGAGCAACGACATTTGAAAAAAGCATTCAAATCATGCTTTGAAAACACTACTTGTGTATCCCGATTTCAATTCAATCTGTCTTTGGAAACCGCTTAAGAGAGTGAGTGCACCATTCTCAGAGGAACTGCAGATACTGAAATGATGTGTGGAGTGAAGTGAGCAAGCTATTTTTCCATCTCCCTGGCGAGCATCACCCACCTGTCTGCTGAGGCTCCCTCAGCAGACTGAAGCTGACTACTACTTCGCAGCTGCTACAGACTGTGGGCTGCCCATTGTGACATGTGGTCCCATTGTGACACGTGGTCCCATTGTTCCAGGAATAGAACACATCCAAGCATTGTGTTCTATGACTGGCATGATTCCTATCACAGTGTTCCATTGATGGAACACATCCTATTTACTGCAGGCAAGCAGCGCACCTAGCTGCTGCTGCTGCTACAAGCCACTAGAATACCGTCTGTGAGACAGGTGGACGTAGGCCGATCATTCAAATAACTCGCCAGATAAATCGTTGCTTTTCCATTTAATTCATATATGAATTAATTCAAAATTGAACAGTAAATTTCAAAGTTGGAAGGCCACAAGAGGGGGACAATGTTTCAAAAATGAAACGACATATCATTGCATGAGGGATGTGGTAGGAATTGAATGCTTGAATTAAGACTGGGGAAGTACTGAGGGGAAGGGGCTGCAGGCCTTGTAGCAGGTGGGTGTGCAGAAATGTAGCTATCCAAAGCCAAACACATTACTGCAGCTTGTCACACCTGTACCTACCAAGCAGCAAAGGCCAAGATAGATCGTTATTTTACTGACAGATTGAATACAGTGCAATGCCTCCCATATAGAGGTGAATAAGAGTAGTAGTAGTAGTAGTAGTAGTAGTAGAAGAGTTGGTCAAGTTAAATCAAGGCTAAGGAATTGGAAATGTGCAACTTGGACCAAGAAAAACTAATTACAGAGCAACGACATTTGAAAAAAGCATTCAAATCATGCTTTGAAAACACTACTTGTGTATCCCGATTTCAATTCAATCTGTCTTTGGAAACCGCTTAAGAGAGTGAGTGCACCATTCTCAGAGGAACTGCAGATACTGAAATGATGCGTGGAGTGAAGTGAGCAAGCTATTTTTCCATCTCCCTGGCGAGCATCGCCCACCTGTCTGCTGAGGCTCCCTCAGCAGACTGAAGCTGACTACTACTGCGCAGCTGCTACAGACTGTGGGCTGCCCATTGTGACACGTGGTCCCATTGTGACACGTGGCCCCATTGTTCCAGGAATAGAACACATCCAAGCATTGTGTTCTATGAATGGCATGATTCCTATCACAGTGTTCCATGGATGGAACACATCCTATTTACTGCAGGCAAGCAGCGCACCTAGCTGCTGCTGCTGCTGCTGCTGCTACAAGCCACTAGAATACCGTCTGTCAGAAAGGTGGACCTAGGCCGAACATTCAAATAACTCGCCAGATAAATCGTTGCTTTTCCATTTAATTCATATATGAATTAATTCAAAATTGAACAGTAAATTTCAAAGTTGGAAGGCCACAAGAGGGGGACAATGTTTCAAAAATGAAACGACATATCATTGCATGAGGGATGTGGTAGGAATTGAATGCTTGAATTAAGACTGGGGAAGTACTGAGGGGAAGGGGCTGCAGGCCTTGTAGCAGGTGGGTGTGCAGAAATGTAGCTATCCAAAGCCAAACACATTACTGCAGCTTGTCACACCTGTACCTACCAAGCAGCAAAGGCCAAGATAGATCGTTATTTTACTGGCAGATTGAATACAGTGCAATGCCTCCCATATAGAGGTGAATAAGAGTAGTAGTAGTAGTAGTAGTAGTAGTAGTAGTAGTAGTAGTAGAAGAGTTGGTCAAGTTAAATCAAGGCTAAGGAATTGGAAATGTGCAACTTGGACGAAGAAAAACTAATTACAGAGCAACGACATTTGAAAAAAGCATTCAAATCATGCTTTGAAAACAGTACATGTGTATCCCATTTTAAATTCAATCTGTCTTTGGAAACCGCTTAAGAGAGTGAGTGCACCATTCTCAGAGGAACTGCAGATACTGAAATGATGCGTGGAGTGAAGTGAGCAAGCTATTTTTCCATCTCCCTGGCGAGCATCGCCCACCTGTCTGCTGAGGCTCCCTCAGCAGACTGAAGCTGACTACTACTGAGCAGCTGCTACAGACTGTGGGCTGCCCATTGTGACACGTGGTCCCATTGTGACACGTGGCCCCATTGTTCCAGGAATAGAACACATCCAAGCATTGTGTTCTATGAATGGCATGATTCCTATCACAGTGTTCCATGGATGGAACACATCCTATTTACTGCAGGCAAGCAGCGCACCTAGCAGCTGCTGCTGCTGCTGCTGCTGTTTTTCTACTCCTCTCATGAGCCCAAACAAGACTCTAAAAGGATGAGTTTGCAACTACTTTACTTTTGGAGAAAATTCAAAACATTCATTATTCAATAGGGCCCAAAATATCAAAAGCCAGCGGTTTAAATGAACACACATTTCTTGGTAGAATCGTGCAGGACTGAAATTTTTTTTGTTTTTCTACTCCTCTCATGAGCCCAAACAAGTCTCTAAAAGGATGAGTTTGCAACTACTTTACTTTTGGAGAAAATTCAATGAATGTCAATTGAATGTTTTGAATTTTCTCCAAAAGTAAAGTAGTTGCAAACTCATCCTTTTAGAGACTTGTTTGGGCTCATGAGAGGAGTAGAAAAACATCAAAAATTTCAGTCCTGCATGATTCTACCAAGAAATGTGAGTGTTCATTCAAACCGCTGGTTTTTGATAGTTTGGGCCCTATTGAATAATGAATGTTTTGAATTTTCTCCAAAAGTAAAGTAGTTGCAAGCTCATGCTTTTAGAGACTTGTTTGGGCTCATGAGAGGAGTAGAAAAACATCAAAAATTTCAGTCCTGCATGATTCTACCAAGAAATGTGTGTTCATTCAAACCGCTGGTTTTTGATATTTTGGGCCCTATTGAATAATGAATGTTTTGAATTTTCTCCAAAAGTAAAGTAGTTGCAAACTCATCCTTTTAGAAACTTGTTTGGGCTGTTGAGAGGAGTAAAAAAACCATCAAAAATTTCAATCCTGCATGATTCTACCAAGAAATGTGATTCTTCATTCAAAGCGCTGATTTTTGCTATTGGGTTCTATTGAATAATGAATGTTTTGAATTTTCTCCAAAAGTAAAGTAGTTGCAAACTCATCCTTTTAGAGACTTGTTTGGGCTCATGAGAGGAGTAGAAAAACATCAAAAATTTCAGTCCTGCATGATTCTACCAAGAAATGTGTGTTCATTCAAACCGCTGGTTTTTGATAGTTTGGGCCCTATTGAATAATGAATGTTTTGAATTTTCTCCAAAAGTAAAGTAGTTGCAAGCTCATGCTTTTAGAGACTTGTTTGGGCTCATGAGAGGAGTAGAAAAACATCAAAAATTTCAGTCCTGCATGATTCTACCAAGAAATGTGTGTTCATTCAAACCGCTGGTTTTTGATATTTTGGGCCCTATTGAATAATGAATGTTTTGAATTTTCTCCAAAAGTAAAGTAGTTGCAAACTCATCCTTTTAGAAACTTGTTTGGGCTGTTGAGAGGAGTAAAAAAACCATCAAAAATTTCAATCCTGCATGATTCTACCAAGAAATGTGATTCTTCATTCAAAGCGCTGATTTTTGCTATTGGGTTCTATTGAATAATGAATGTTTTGAATTTTCTCCAAAAGTAAAGTAGTTGCAAACTCATGCTTTTAGAGACTTGTTTAGGCTCATGAGAGGAGTAGAAAAACATCAAAAATTTCAGTCCTGCATGATTCTACCAAGAAATGTGTGTTCATTCAAACCGCTGGTTTTTGATATTTTGGGCCCTATTGAATAATGAATGTTTTGAATTTTCTCCAAAAGTAAAGTAGTTGCAAACTCATCCTTTTAGAAACTTGTTTGGGCTGTTGAGAGGAGTAAAAAACCATCAAAAATTTCAATCCTGCATGATTCTACCAAGAAATGTGATTCTTCATTCAAACCGCTGGTTTTTGCTATTGCGCTCTATTGAATAATGAATGTTTTGAATTTTCTCCAAAAGTAAAGTAGATGCAAACTCATCCTTTTAGAGTCTTGGTTTGGGCTCATGAGAGGAGTAGAAAAACATCAAAAATTTCAGTCCTGCACGATTCTACCAAGAAATGTGAGTGTTCATTCAAACCGCTGGTTTTTGATTTTTTTTTTACCCTATTGAATAATGAATGTTTTGAATTTTCTCCAAAAGTAAAGTAGTTGCAAACTCATCCTTTTAGAGACTTGTTTGTGCTCATGAGAGGAGTAGAAAAACATCAAAAATTTCAGTCCTGCACGATTCTACCAAGAAATGTGAGTGTTCATTCAAACCGCTGGTTTTTGATAGTTTGGGCCCTATTGAATAATGAATGTTTTGAATTTTCTCCAAAAGTAAAGTAGTTGCAAACTCATCCTTTTAGAAACTTGTTTGGGCTGTTGAGAGGAGTAAAAAACCATCAAAAATTTCAATCCTGCATGATTCTACCAAGAAATGTGATTCTTCATTCAAAACGCTGATTTTTGCTATTGGGTTCTATTGAATAATGAATGTTTTGAATTTTCTCCAAAAGTAAAGTAGTTGCAAACTCATGCTTTTTTGTTTAAATATTTTTATTAAAGTTTCAAGTATAGAGGGAAAGGGTAAATGGACAAAGTAAAAAGTAGAGAACTCTACTCTACGTGTTACATCACACATTAAATAAAATTGTTTAATACAAGTAGTGTACATAAGAAACAAATATAATACATCGCTTGAATGCAATCCTCTCAAAAAAGGAACCAACATTGTCATATTGAGTTTACAGTAGAGTGTTAGATAACATAAATTAAGAAAATTTTCAAATTCCAAACATCCCATTTAGTGTGATATTTATGGAGAGTACCATTAATAAAGGCAAATCTTTTCTCCATAGAATTATGAGTCCGTAATTTACCTAAAATATCAGCAAAAGAAGGTAAATCAGTTTTAAGCCACCAGAAAGCTATAGCGTTTTTGGTCACCAAAAAAGTATGTATCATTACAAATCGAATAACAGGATTTATTTCTTCAGTGCCCAAAGAAAGTAATGCCATTTGTGGGGTGACCTTCACTGCGTTGTCAGAGAGAGTATTTATATGATTCGTAACTTCTTTCCACAATCTCTTCAATTTAGGACAGCTCCAGAAAATGTGGTACAGGTTACCTGGTAAACCACAATTCCTCCAGCATAGAGGGGAGTATTTATTATCTGTATGAGCTAACCTAATCGGAGTGTAATGCCATCTAATTAAAGTTTTAAAGAAAGACTCCTGTAAAGTCGCAGAAATAGTAGATGCATTTGAAAACTTTATGGCCTTCCCCCATTGGTCTTCATCAAATTTTATGTTAAAATCCCTTTCCCATCTTTGAATGTATACATTTTTAAAGAGTTCGGTGTTGTCATTAGGGTGGGAATATATGTTTTTAAGACTCCAAGTCGACTTAAGAGCAACATTTGCAAACATGGAGGCCACAATATCCGAATTCAAAGCTCTACTAGTCAAAAATTTCCGCAGAAGATCTTTCAGAAGTAGATAAGAGGTGAAATGTGTAGACGGGACATGAAATTTATTTTTAATTTCATTAAAGGGTAAAAAATTTTGTCCGTCCCATAAATCCCCTACCGTATTAATTTTAAAGCTGCACCACTCCTCTGGAACTGGACATTTATATATTTTTGATAATAATTTTAATGGGAATTTTTTCAAAATGCTTTTCCTGTCGTCGCCTTTCTTTAATTTTGTGAAACTCCTCCACATAGTCAGTATAGAATTTACAACAGGATGTTGATAAGTAATGATCGAAGGAGATAGCAGATCTTTAAAGAAAAAATCTGATATTGAACTAGTCCCATAATGTTCTAGCTCAAGGTCCAACCAAGCGGGAAGTGTTTTCGTAGAAAACCACTGTTGACTCTGAAGAATAAGAGAAGCTTGAAAATAGATTTGAATATTGGGGAGTGCAAGGCCTCCATTACTCTTTTTCTTATATAAAATTTCAGTAGCAACTCTAGGTTTCTTCCCTTTCCAGATAAAAAGGTTAATTGCTTTTTGGATTTTAAATAAAAGGGAAGTGGGAATCGTAAGAGGTAAATTCCTAAGTACAAAAAGAATTTTAGGTAAAATATATGTTTTTATTACCAAGGTTCTTCCCATCAGGGATAGATCGCAATTATTATAACCAGAAAGGTCTTTTAAGATTTTCTTACTGAGATGTTCCATATTTCTTAGAAACAATGAGTTTCAAATCTTTAGGGAAAATTATCCCCAAGTATTCTAGTTCAAAATCTTCCCAGTAAAATTCAGATAATTCTTTAAAGGCTTCAATTTCAGAGGGACGTAAATTAAAATGTATTATTTTAGATTTTTGGGGATTTATTTTAAAATATGAGACCTTAGAGAACTCATCTAAAATGGTGATTAAAGCGTTAAGTGAATTAGCCGGATCAGTGACTGATAACATAAGGTCGTCAGCAAATAAGGTTAACTTGTGATGATAATTTTTTGTTTTAAAACCCGAAATATCAGTACATTTTCTGATCATTTCCGCCAAGGGCTCGACTGCCAAGGCAAATAAAAGGGGCGAAAGGGGGCAGCCCTGTCTTGTTCCATTAGTGATGTTGAAATTCCTAGAAAGGTGATTATTAGTATAGGTTTTAGCATTAGTATTAGAGTACAATGCAAATATAGATGTTATAAAGCGATTGTCAAAACCAAACTTTAGTAAAGTAGCTTTAAGATAATCCCAATTCACCCTATCAAAAGCTTTTTGGGCATCCAACGAGATAAATAGTGAAGGGAGATTATTAGAGCTAGCTATGTTAAACAAGTTCAAGATTCTTCTGGTACCGTCTGTTACTTGTCTTCCGGAGACAAACCCTACTTGATCATTTTTAACAAGATCAGGTAAAAGATTCTTTAATCGATCCGCTAAAATTTTTGAATATACTTTAATATCAGTGTTAATTAAAGAGATCGGACGATAATTTTTAACTTCTTCTGGGTTTCTAATGTCTTTGGGGATCAAAATGATAGTTGCCTCCGTCATTTCTTTGGGGAACGATCCAATACTAGAAGCGTGGTCAAAAAGAGATTTTAGGTGCGGGGATAAAATGTTGGAGAAAAACTTTAGATATTCGTTTGTGAACCCATCTGGGCCAGGGGATTTGTTAAGTTTAAGTTTGTCAATCGTTTTGGCAATTTCTTCTACAGTAAACGGTTGATTTAAAAGAGTTAGGTCCAAATTATCTAGTTGGGGAAGGGTCAATTTAGAAAGAAAAAGGTCAATCTCTTTTTGATTAGGAGTATGAACTAAGGGATCTTTTTTAAGATTATAGAGGGTTTCGAAATAATCCGCAAATATTTCGGTAATATCAGAGGGGTGTTGTTTCATTTCTCCTGAAGGGGATTTGATTTTAACAATCCTTCTACTTACGCGAGCTTGTTTAAGTTTACTTGTCATATATTTGGTGGGTTTGTTAATTGAAGCATACAGATTATATTTTGATGCTCTAACAATGGACTCGTACTTGGAAATAATTTTGGATCTTAACGCCTGTCTCAATTTCAGGATATCAAGATGGATAATATGGGATGGAGCAGACAGGGAATTTTGTTGTTTTTCTTTTGAAGCAATTTGGTTCTGGAGGTCAGCAATTTTTTGTCTTTTTTCTTTTTTGTATCTCGTGGAGAGTTGGATGAGACATCCTCTCAAGACCGCCTTGTGGGCGTTCCATAATGTAAATACGAAAACACTTCCCGCTTGGTTGGACCTTGAGCTAGAACATTATGGGACTAGTTCAATATCAGATTTTTTCTTTAAAGATCTGCTATCTCCTTCGATCATTACTTATCAACATCCTGTTGTAAATTCTATACTGACTATGTGGAGGAGTTTCACAAAATTAAAGAAAGGCGACGACAGGAAAAGCATTTTGAAAAAATTCCCATTAAAATTATTATCAAAAATATATAAATGTCCAGTTCCAGAGGAGTGGTGCAGCTCTAAAATTAATACGGTAGGGGATTTATGGGACGGACAAAATTTTTTACCCTTTAATGAAATTAAAAATAAATTTCATGTCCCGTCTACACATTTCACCTCTTATCTACTTCTGAAAGATCTTCTGCGGAAATTTTTGACTAGTAGAGCTTTGAATTCGGATATTGTGGCCTCCATGTTTGCAAATGTTGCTCTTAAGTCGACTTGGAGTCTTAAAAACATATATTCCCACCCTAATGACAACACCGAACTCTTTAAAAATGTATACATTCAAAGATGGGAAAGGGATTTTAACATAAAATTTGATGAAGACCAATGGGGGAAGGCCATAAAGTTTTCAAATGCATCTACTATTTCTGCGACTTTACAGGAGTCTTTCTTTAAAACTTTAATTAGATGGCATTACACTCCGATTAGGTTAGCTCATACAGATAATAAATACTCCCCTCTATGCTGGAGGAATTGTGGTTTACCAGGTAACCTGTACCACATTTTCTGGAGCTGTCCTAAATTGAAGAGATTGTGGAAAGAAGTTACGAATCATATAAATACTCTCTCTGACAACGCAGTGAAGGTCACCCCACAAATGGCATTACTTTCTTTGGGCACTGAAGAAATAAATCCTGTTATTCGATTTGTAATGATACATACTTTATTGGTGACCAAAAACGCTATAGCTTTCTGGTGGCTTAAAACTGATTTACCTTCTTTTGCTGATATTTTAGGTAAATTACGGACTCATAATTCTATGGAGAAAAGATTTGCCTTTATTAATGGTACTCTCCATAAATATCACACTAAATGGGATGTTTGGAATTTGAAATTTTCTTAATTTATGTTATCTAACACTCTACTGTAAACTCAATATGACAATGTTGGTTCCTTTTTTGAGAGGATTGCATTCAAGCGATGTATTATATTTGTTTCTTATGTACACTACTTGTATTAAACAATTTTATTTAATGTGTGATGTAACACGTAGAGCAGAGTTCTCTACTTTTTACTTTGTCCATTTACCCTTTCCCTCTATACTTGAAACTTTAATAAAAATATTTAAACAAAAAAGCATGAGTTTGCAACTACTTTACTTTTGGAGAAAATTCAAAACATTCATTATTCAATAGGGCCCAAAATATCAAAAACCAGCGGTTTGAATGAACACACATTTCTTGGTAGAATCGTGCAGGATTGAAATTTTTGATGTTTTTCTACTCCTCTCATGAGCCCAAACAAGTCTATAAAAGGATGAGTTTGCAACTACTTTACTTTTGGAGAAAATTCAAAACATTCATTATTCAATAGAACCCAATAGCAAAAATCAGCGTTTTGAATGAAGAATCACATTTCTTGGTAGAATCATGCAGGATTGAAATTTTTGATGGTTTTTTACTCCTCTCAACAGCCCAAACAAGTTTCCAAAAGGATGAGTTTGCAACTACTTTACTTTTGGAGAAAATTCAAAACATTCATTATACAATAGGGCCCAAACTATCAAAAACCAGCGGTTTGAATGAACACTCACATTTCTTGGTAGAATCGTGCAGGACTGAAATTTTTGATGTTTTTCTACTCCTCTCATGAGCACAAACAAGTCTCTAAAAGGATGAGTTTGCAACTACTTTATTTTTGGAGAAAATTCAAAACATTCATTATTCAATAGAGCCCAATAGCAAAAACCAGCGTTTTGAATGAAGAATCACATTTCTTGGTAGAATCATGCAGGATTGAAATTTTTGATGTTTTTTTACTCCTCTCAACAGCCCAAACAAGTTTCAAAAAGGATGAGTTTGCAACTACTTTACTTTTGGAGAATATTAAAAACATTCATTATTCAATAGGGCCCAAACTATCAAAAACCAGCGGTTTGAATGAACACTCACATTTCTTGGTAGAATCGTGCAGGACTGAAATTTTTGATGTTTTTCTACTCCTCTCATGAGCACAAACAAGTCTCTAAAAGGATGAGTTTGCAACTACTTTACTTTTGGAGAAAATTCAAAACATTCAATTGACATTCATTGAATTTTCTCCAAAAGTAAAGTTGTTGCAAACTCATCCTTTTAGAGACGTGTTTGGGCTCATGAGAGGAGTAGAACAACAGCAGCAGCAGCAGCAGCTAGGTGCGCTGCTTGCCTGCAGTAAATAGGATGTGTTCCATCCATGGAACACTGTGATAGGAATCATGCCATTCATAGAACACAATGCTTGGATGTGTTCTATTCCTGGAACAATGGGGCCACGTGTCACAATGGGACGACGTGTCACAATGGGCAGCCCACAGTCTGTAGCAGATGCTCAGTATTAGTCAGCTTCAGTCTGCTGAAGGAGCCTAAGCAGACAGGTGGGCGATGCTCGCCAGGGAGATGGAAAAATAGCTTGCTCACTTCACTCCACGCATCATTTCAGTATCTGCAGTTCCTCTGAGAATGGTGCACTCACTCTCTTAAGCGGTTTCCAAAGACAGATTGAATTTAAATTGGGATACACAAGTACTGTTTTCAAAGCATGATTTGAATGCTTTTTTCAAATGTCGTTGCTCTGTAATTAGTTTTTCTTGGTCCAAGTTGCACATTTCCAATTCCTTAGCCTTGATTTAACTTGACCAACTCTTCTACTACTACTACTACTACTCTTATTCACCTCTATATGGGAGGCATTGCACTGTATTCAATCTGCCAGTAAAATAACGATCTATCTTGGCCTTTGCTGCTTGGTAGGTACAGGTGTGACAAGCTGCAGTAATGTGTTTGGCTTTGGATAGCTACATTTCTGCACACCCACCTGCTACAAGGCCTGCAGCCCCTTCCCCTCAGTACTTCCCCAGTCTTAATTCAAGCATTCAATTCCTACCACATCCCTCATGCAATATGTCGTTTCATTTTTGAAACATTGTCCCCCTCTTGTGGCCTTCCAACTTTGAAATTTACTGTTCAATTGTGAATTAATTCATATATGAATTAAATGGAAAAGCAACGATTTATCTGGCGAGTTATTTGAATGTTCGGCCTACGTCCACCTGTCTGACAGACGGTATTCTAGTGGCTTGTAGCAGCAGCAGCAGCAGCTAGGTGCGCTGCTTGCCTGCAGTAAATAGGATGTGTTCCATCAATGGAACACTGTGATAGGAATCATGCCATTCATAGAACACAATGCTTGGATGTGTTCTATTCCTGGAACAATGGGACCACGTGTCACAATGGGCAGCCCACAGTCTGTAGCAGCTGCGCAGTAGTAGCCAGCTTCAGTCTGCTGAGGGAGCCTCAGCAGACAGGTGGGCGATGCTCGCCAGGGAGATGGAAAAATAGCTTGCTCACTTCACTCCACGCATCATTTCAGTATCTGCAGTTCCTCTGAGAATGGTGCACTCACTCTCTTAAGCGGTTTCCAAAGACAGATTGAATTGAAATCGGGATACACAAGTAGTGTTTTCAAAGCATGATTTGAATGCTTTTTTCAAATGTCGTTGCTCTGTAATTAGTTTTTCTTGGTCCAAGTTGCACATTTCCAATTCCTTAGCCTTGATTTAACTTGACCAACTCTTCTACTACTTCTACTGCTACTCTTATTCACCTCTATATGGGAGGCATTGCACTGTATTCAATCTGTCAGTAAAATAACGATCTATCTTGGCCTTTGCTGCTTGGTAGGTACAGGTGTGACAAGCTGCAGTAATGTGTTTGGCTTTGGATAGCTACATTTCTGCACACCCACCTGCTACAAGGCCTGCAGCCCCTTCCCCTCAGTACTTCCCCAGTCTTAATTCAAGCATTCAATTCCTACCACATCCCTCATGCAATGATATGTCGTTTCATTTTTGAAACATTGTCCCCCTCTTGTGGCCTTCCAACTTTGAAATTTACTGTTCAATTTTGAATTAATTCATATATGAATTAAATGGAAAAGCAACGATTTATCTGGCGAGTTATTTGAATGTTCGGCCTACGTCCACCTGTCTGACAGACGGTATTCTAGTGGCTTGTAGCAGCAGCAGCAGCAGCAGCAGCTAGGTGCGCTGCTTGCCTGCAGTAAATAGGATGTGTTCCATCAATGGAACACTGTGATAGGAATCATGCCATTCATAGAACACAATGCTTGGATGTGTTCTATTCCTGGAACAATGGGACCACGTGTCACAATGGGACCACGTGTCACAATGGGCAGCCCACAGTCTGTAGCAGCTGCGCAGTAGTAGTCAACTTCAGTCTGCTGAGGGAGCCTCAGCAGACAGGTGGGCGATGCTCGCCAGGGAGATGGAAAAATAGCTTGCTCACTTCACTCCACGCATCATTTCAGTATCTGCAGTTCCTCTGAGAATGGTGCACTCACTCTCTAAAGCGGTTTCCGAAGACAGATTGAATTGAAATCGGGATACACAAGTAGTGTTTTCAAAGCATGATTTGAATGCTTTTTTCAAATGTCGTTGCTCTGTAATTAGTTTTTCTTGGTCCAAGTTGCACATTTCCAATTCCTTAGCCTTGATTTAACTTGACCAACTCTTCTACTACTACTACTACTACTACTCTTATTCACCTCTATATGGGAGGCATTGCACTGTATTCAATCTGTCAGTAAAATAACGATCTATCTTGGCCTTTGCTGCTTGGTAGGTACAGGTATGACAAGCTGCAGTAATGTGTTTGGCTTTGGATAGCTACATTTCTGCACACCCACCTGCTACAAGGCCTGCAGCCCCTTCCCCTCAGTACTTCCCCAGTCTTAATTCAAGCATTCAATTTCTACCACATCCCTCATGCAATGATATGTCGTTTCATTTTTGAAACATTGTCCCCCTCTTGTGGCCTTCCAACTTTGAAATTTACTGTTCAATTTTGAATTAATTCATATATGAATTAAATGGAAAAGCAACGATTTATCTGGCGAGTTATTTGAATGTTCGGCCTACGTCCACCTGTCTGACAGACGGTATTCTAGTGGCTTTGGAGCAGCAGCAGCAGCAGCAGCTAGGTGCGCTGCTTGCCTGCAGTAAATAGGATGTGTTCCATCCATGGAACACTGTGATAGGAATCATGCCATTCATAGAACACAATGCTTGGATGTGTTCTATTCCTGGAACAATTTGACCACGTGTCACAATGGGACCACGTGTCACAATGGGCCGCCCACAGTCTGTAGCAGCTGCTCAGTAGTAGTCAGCTTCAGTCTGCTGAGGGAGCCTCAGCAGACAGGTGGGCGATGCTCGCCAGGGAGATGGAAAAATAGCTTGCTCACTTCACTCCACACATCATTTCAGTATCTGCAGTTCCTTTGAGAATGGTGCACTCACTCTCTTAAGCGGTTTCCAAAGACAGATTGAATTGAAATTGGGATACACAAGTAGTGTTTTCAAAGCATGATTTGAATGCTTTTTTCAAATGTCGTTGCTCTGTAATTAGTTTTTCTTGGTCCAAGTTGCACATTTCCAATTCCTTAGCCTTGATTTAACTTGACCAACTCTTCTACTACTACTACTAATCTTATTCACCTCTATATGGGAGGCATTGCACTGTATTCAATCTGTCAGTAAAATAACGATCTATCTTGGCCTTTGCTGCTTGGTAGGTACAGGTGTGACAAGCTGCAGTAATGTGTTTGGCTTTGGATAGCTACATTTCTGCACACCCACCTGCTACAAGGCCTGCAGCCCCTTCCCCTCAGTACTTCCCCAGTCTTAATTCAAGCATTCAATTCCTACCACATCCCTCATGCAATGATATGTCGTTTCGTTTTTGAAACATTGTCCCCCTCTTGTGGCCTTCCAACTTTGAAATTTACTGTTCAATTTTGAATTAATTCATATATGAATTAAATGGAAAAGCCACGATTTATCTGGCGAGTTATTTGAATGTTCGGCCTACGTCCAACTGTCTGACAGACGGTATTCTAGTGGCTTGTAGCAGCAGCAGCAGCATCAGCTAGGTGCGCTGCTTGCCTGCAGTAAATAGGATGTGTTCCATCCATGGAACACTGTGATAGGAATCATGCCATTCATAGAACACAATGCTTGGATGTGTTCTATTCCTGGAACAATGGGACCACGTGTCACAATGGGACCACGTGTCACAATGGGCAGCCCACAGTCTATAGCAGCTGCGCAGTAGTAGTCAGCTTCAGTCTGCTGAGGGAGCCTCAGCAGACAGGTGGGTGATGCTCGCCAGGGAGATGGAAAAATAGCTTGCTCACTTCACTCCACACATCATTTCAGTATCTGCAGTTCCTCTGAGAATGGTGCACTCACTCTCTTAAGCGGTTTCCAAAGACAGATTGAATTGAAATCGGGATACACAAGTAGTGTTTTCAAAGCATGATTTGAATGCTTTTTTCAAATGTCGTTGCTCTGTAGTTAGTTTTTCTTGGTCCAAGTTGCACATTTCCAATTCCTTAGCCTTGATTTAACTTGACCAACTCTTCTACTACTACTACTACTACTACTTCTACTACTACTCTTATTCACCTCTATATGGGAGGCATTGCACTGTATTCAATCTGTCAGTAAAATAACGATCTATCTTGGCCTTTGCTGCTTGGTAGGTACAGGTGTGACAAGCTGCAGTAATGTGTTTGGCTTTGGATAGCTACATTTCTGCACACCCACCTGCTACAAGGCCTGCAGCCCCTTCCCCTCAGTACTTCCCCAGTCTTAATTCAAGCATTCAATTCCTACCACATCCCTCATGCAATGATATGTCGTTTCATTTTTGAAACATTGTCCCCCTCTTGTGGCCTTCCAACTTTGAAATTTACTGTTCAATTTTGAATTAATTCATATATGAATTAAATGGAAAAGCAACGATTTATCTGGCGAGTTATTTGAATGTTCGGCCTACGTCCACCTGTCTGACAGACGGTATTCTAGTGGCTTGTAGCAGCAGCAGCAGCAGCAGCAGCTAGGTGCGCTGCTTGCCTGCAGTAAATAGGATGTGTTCCATCAATGGAACACTGTGATAGGAATCATGCCATTCATAGAACACAATGCTTGGATGTGTTCTATTCCTGGAACAATGGGACCACGTGTCACAATGGGACCACGTGTCACAATGGGCAGCCCACAGTCTGTAGCAGCTGCGCAGTAGTAGTCAGCTTCAGTCTGCTGAGGGAGCCTCAGCAGACAGGTGGGCGATGCTCGCCAGGGAGATGGAAAAATAGCTTGCTCACTTCACTCCACGCATCATTTCAGTATCTGCAGTTCTTCTGAGAATGGTGCACTCACTCTCTTAAGCGGTTTCCAAAGACAGACTGAATTGAAATCGGGATACACAAGTAGTGTTTTCAAAGCATGATTTGAATGCTTTTTTCAAATGTCGTTGCTCTGTAATTAGTTTTTCTTGGTCCAAGTTGCACATTTCCAATTCCTTAGCCTTGATTTAACTTGACCAACTCTTCTACTACTACTACTACTACTACTACTCTTATTCACCTCTATATGGGAGGCATTGCACTGTATTCAATCTGTCAGTAAAATAACGATCTATCTTGGCCTTTGCTGCTTGGTAGGTACAGGTGTGACAAGCTGCAGTAATGTGTTTGGCTTTGGATAGCTACATTTCTGCACACCCACCTGCTACAAGGCCTGCAGCCCCTTCCCCTCAGTACTTCCCCAGTCTTAATTCAAGCATTCAATTCCTACCACATCCCTCATGCAATGATATGTCGTTTCATTTTTGAAACATTGTCCACCTCTTGTGGCCTTCCAACTTTGAAATTTACTGTTCAATTTTGAATTAATTCATATATGAATTAAATGGAAAAGCAACGATTTATCTGGCGAGTTATTTGAATGTTCGGCCTACGTCCACCTGTCTAACAGACGGTATTCTAGTGGCTTGTAGCAGCAGCAGCAGCAGCTAGGTGCGCTGCTTGCCTGCAGTAAATAGGATGTGTTCCATCCATGGAACACTGTGATAGGAATCATGCCATTCATAGAACACAATGCTTGGATGTGTTCTATTCCTGGAACAATGGGACCACGTGTCACAATGGGACCACGTGTCACAATGGGCAGCCCACAGTCTGTAGCAGCTGCGCAGTAGTAGTCAGCTTCAGTCTGCTGAGGGAGCCTCAGCAGACAGGTGGGCGATGCTCGCCAGGGAGATGGAAAAATAGCTTGCTCACTTCACTCCACGCATCATTTCAGTATCTGCAGTTCCTCTGAGAATGGTGCACTCACTCTCTAAAGCGGTTTCCAAAGACAGATTGAATTGAAATCGGGATACACAAGTAGTGTTTTCAAAGCATGATTTGAATGCTTTTTTCAAATGTCGTTGCTCTGTAATTAGTTTTTCTTGGTCCAAGTTGCACATTTCCAATTCCTTAGCCTTGATTTAACTTGACCAACTCTTCTACTACTACTACTACTACTACTACTACTACTCTTATTCACCTCTATATGGGAGGCATTGCACTGTATTCAATCTGTCAGTAAAATAACGATCTATCTTGGCCTTTGCTGCTTGGTAGGTACAGGTATGACAAGCTGCAGTAATGTGTTTGGCTTTGGATAGCTACATTTCTGCACACCCACCTGCTACAAGGCCTGCAGCCCCTTCCCCTCAGTTCTTCCCCAGTCTTAATTCAAGCATTCAATTCCTACCACATCCCTCATGCAATGATATGTCGTTTCATTTTTGAAACATTGTTCCCCTCTTGTGGCCTTCCAACTTTGAAATTTACTGTTCAATTTTGAATTAATTCATATATGAATTAAATGGAAAAGCAACGATTTATCTGGCGAGTTATTTGAATGTTCGGCCTACGTCCACCTGTCTGACAGACGGTATTCTAGTGGCTTTGGAGCAGCAGCAGCAGCAGCAGCTAGGTGCGCTGCTTGCCTGCAGTAAATAGGATGTGTTCCATCCATGGAACACTGTGATAGGAATCATGCCATTCATAGAACACAATGCTTGGATGTGTTCTATTCCTGGAACAATGGGACCACGTGTCACAATGGGCAGCCCACAGTCTGTAGCAGCTGCGCAGTAGTAGTCAGCTTCAGTCTGCTGAGGGAGCCTCAGCAGACAGGTGGGCGATGCTCGCCAGGGAGATGGAAAAATAGCTTGCTCACTTCACTCCACGCATCATTTCAGTATCTGCAGTTCCTCTGAGAATGGTGCACTCACTCTCTTAAGCGGTTTCCAAAGACAGATTGAATTGAAATCGGGATACACAAGTAGTGTTTTCAAAGCATGATTTGAATGCTTTTTTCAAATGTCGTTGCTCTGTAATTAGTTTTTCTTGGTCCAAGTTGCACATTTCAAATTCCTTAGCCTTGATTTCACTTGATCAAATCTTCTACTACTACTACTCTTATTCACCTCTATATGGGAGGCATTGCACTGTATTCAATCTGTCAGTAAAATAACGATCTATCTTGGCCTTTGCTGCTTGGTAGGTACAGGTGTGACAAGCTGCAGTAAAGTGTTTGGCTTTGGATAGCTACATTTCTTCACACCCACCTGCTACAAGGCCTGCAGCCCCTTCCCCTCAGTACTTCCCCAGTCTTAATTCAAGCATTCAATTCCTACCACATACCTCATGCAATTATATGTCGTTTCATTTTTGAAACATTGTCTCCCTCTTGTGGCCTTCCAACTTTGAAATTTACTGTTCAATTTTGAATTAATTCATATATGAATTAAATGGAAAAGCAACAATTTATCTGGCGAGTTATTTGAATGTTCGGCCTACGTCCACCTGTCTGACAGACGGTATTCTAGTGTCTTGTAGCAGCAGCAGCAGCAGCTAGGTGCCCTGCTTGCCTGCAGTAAATAGGATGTGTTCCATCCATGGAACACTGTGATAGGAATCATGCCATTCATAGAACACAATGCATGGATGTGTTCTATTACTGGAACAATGGGACCACGTGTCACAATGGGACCACGTGTCACAATGGGCAGCCCACAGTCTGTAGCAGCTGCGCAGTAGTAGTCAGCTTCAGTCTGCTGAGGGAGCCTCAGCATACAGGTGGGCGATGCTCGCCAGGGAGATGGAAAAAGAGCTTGCTCACTTCACTCCACGCATCATTTCAGTATCTGCAGTTCCTCTGAGAATGGTGCACTCACTCTCTTAAGCGGTTTCCAAAGACAGATTGAATTGAAATCGGGATACACAAGTAGTGTTTTCAAAGCATGATTTGAATGCTTTTTTCAAATGTCGTTGCTCTGTAATTAGTTTTTCTTGGTCCAAGTTGCACATTTCCAATTCCTTAGCCTTGATTTAACTTGACCAACTCTTCTACTACTACTACTACTACTACTACTACTATTCACCTCTATATAGGAGGTATTGCACTGTATTCAATCTGTCAGTAAAATAACGATCCATCTTGGCCTTTGCTGCTTGGTAGGTACAGGTGTGACAAGCTGCATTAATGTGTTTGGCTTTGGATAGCTACATTTCTGCACACCCACCTGATACAAGGCCTGCAGCCCCTTCCCCTCAGTACTTCCCCAGTCTTAACCCCTTTCTGCCATCCGACGTACTATCCCGTCCACGGTACCCGGGCCCGTATGACCGGGGACGGGATAGTACGTCGGCGCGATCAGCGGCGCCCACGTGGTGAGCGCCGCTGATCGCGGCCGAGTGTCAGCTAATTATCATAGCTGACACCCGGCACAATGTGTCAGGGGCGGTCACGGACCGCCCCCGACATGTTAACCCCTTGCACACCACGATCAAACACGATCGCGGTGTACCGGGGGTTAAAGGGAAGCATCGACATGGAGGGGGCTCCCTCCGTGCTTCCCTGAGCCCCCCACGGCAGCGCAATGTGCAGCGCTGCTGCGGGGGACTCCCTCCCTCCAGGCCCCCGAATCCAAGATGGCGACGGGGGCCTTCGGGGGCCTGCGGAAGCTGGCTTCCTCAGTGCCTGCAAAGCGCAGGCATGAGGAAGCCTTCTGCAGTGCCTGTGTCAGATCGCTGATCTGTCACAGTGATCTGTGATGTGACAGATCAGCAATCTGTCACAGGACAGTGATGTCCCACCTGGGGCTATTTAATAAAGTAAAAAAAAAAATAAAAAAAAGTGTAAAAATAATAAAAAAAAAAAAATCGCCAAATAAATTAGAAAAAAAAAAAAATATTCCCCCAATAAATCCATTTTTTGGAAATAATAAAAAAAAAAAAAACAATAAAAGTACACATATTAGGTATTGCCGCGTCCGTAACGACCCGCCCTATAAAACTGTCCCATTAGTTAACCCCTTTAGCGAACCCCTTAAAAAATAAAAATAAAAAACGAAGAAAAAAATAAAGATTTATTATCATACTGCCAAACAAAAAGTGTAATAACGCGCGATCAAAAAGACGCATATAAATATCCATGGTACCGCTGAAAACGTCATCTTGTCCCGCAAAAAATGAGCCACCACACAGCATCATCAGCAAAAAAATAAAAAAGTTATAGCTCGCTGAATAAAGCAATGCAAAAATAATTATTTTTTATATAAAATAGTTTTCATTGCATAAAACCGACAAAAACATAAAAAACGACCTAAATGAGGTATCGCTGTAACCGTACTGACCCGAAGAATAAAACCGCTTTATCAATTTTACCGCACGCGGAACGGTGTAAACGCACCCCCCCAAAAGAAATTCATGAAATGCTGGTTCTTGTTCATTCTGCGTCCCAAAAATCGGAATAAAAAGCGATCAAAAAATTTCACGTGCCCGAAAATGGTACCAATAAAAACGTCAACCCGTCCCGCAAAAAATAAGACCTCACATGACTCGGTGGGTCAAAATACGGAAAAATTATAGCTCTCAATATGTGGTGATGCAAAAACTATTTTTACAATAAAAAGCGTCTTTTAGCGTGCGACAGCCGCCAAACATAAAAACCGCCATAAATAGTAAATCAAACCCCCCCGTTTTCACCCCCTTAGTTAGGGAAAAATAATAAAATAAAAAAAATGTATTTATTTCCATTTTTCCATTAGGGTTAGGGCTAGGGCTAGGGTTAGGGTTAGGGTTAGGGTAGGGTTAGGGCTAGGGGTGTGTTGGAGTAGGGTTAGGGCTAGGGTTAGGGTAGGGTTAGGGTTAGGGCTAGGGTTAGGGCTAGGGTTAGGGGCGTGTTGGGGTTCGGGTTGGAGTTAGAATTGGGGGTTTCCACTGTTTGGGCACATCAGGGGCTCTCCAAATGCAACATGGCGTCTGATCTCAATTCCAGCCAATTCTGAGTTGAAAAAGTCAAATGGTGCTCCTTCCCTTCCAAGCTCTGCTATGCGCCCAAACAGTGTTTTACCCCCACATGTAGGGTATCAGCCTACTCAGGACAAATTGCAAAACAATTTTTGGGGTCCAATTTCTCCTGTTACCCTTAGGAAAATAAAAAATTGGGGGCAAAAATATCATTTTTGTGGAAAAAAATGATTTTTTTATTTTCACGTCCGAGTGTTATAAACTTCTGTGAAGCACTTGGGGGTTCAAAGTGCTCACCACACATCTAGATAAGTCCCGTGGGGGGTCTAGTGTCCAAAATGGGGTCACTTGTGGGGAGTTTCAATAGTTTAGGTACATCAGGGGCTCTCCAAACGCACATGACACCCGCAGACCATTCCATCAAAGTCTGCATTCCAAAACGTCACTGCTTCCCTTCCGAGCCCCGACGTGTGTCCATACAGTAGTTTTCTCCCACATATGGTGTGTCAGCGTACTCAGGACAAATTGGACAACAACTTTTGGGGTCCAATTTCTCCTGTTACCCTTGGGAAAATGAAAAAATTGGGGACTAATTGATCATGTTTCTGGAAAAAATACGATTTTTTTATTTTCATGCCCGGGCATTATAAACTTCTGTGAAGCCCTTGGGGGTTCAAAGCGCTCACCACACATCTAGATAAGTCCCTTAGGGGGTCTCGTTTCCAAAATGGGGTCACTTGTGGGTGTTTCCACTGTTTAGGTACATTAGGGGCTCTCCAAAGGCAACATGACACCCGCAGACCATTCCATCAAAGTCTGCATTCCAAAACGTCACTACTTCCCTTCCGAGCCCTGACATGTGTCCATACAGTAGTTTTATCCCACATATGGGGTGTCAGCATACTCAGGACAAATTGGACAACAACTTTTGGGGTTCAATTTCTCCTGTTACCCTTGGGAAAATGAAAAAATTGGGGACTAATTGATCATGTTTGTGGAAAAAATACGATTTTTTTATTTTCATGCCCTGGCATTATAAACTTCTGTGAAGCCCTTGGGGGTTCAAAGTGCTCACCACACATCTAGATAAGTTCCTTGGGGGGTCTAGTATACAAAATGGTGTCATTTGTGGGGGTTTCCACTGTTTAGGTACATTAGGGGCTCTCCAAAGGCAAGATGACACCCGCAGACCATTCCATCAAAGTCTGCATTCCAAAACGTCACTACTTCCCTTCCGAGCCCCGACGTGTGCCCATACAGTAGTTTTCTCCCACATATGGGGTATCAGCATACTCAGGACAAATTGGACAACAACTTTTGGGGTCCAATTTCTCCTGGTACCCTTGGGAAAATAAAAAAATTGGGGACTAATTGATCATGTTTGTGGAAAAAATACGAATTTTTTATTTTCACGCCCGGGTGTTATAAACTTCTGTGAAGCACTGGGGGGTCAAAGTGCTCACAACACATCTAGATAAGTTCCTTATGGGGTCTAGTTTCCAAAATGGTGTCACTTGTGGGGGGGTTCCACTGTTTTGGTACATCAGGGGTTTTCCAAACGCGACATCGTGTCCGATCTCAATTCCAGCCAAAAACGTCAAATGGCGCTGCTTCCCTTCCGAGCTCTGCCATGCGCCCAAATAGTGGTTTACCCCCACATGTGGGGTATCAGCGTACTCAGGACAAATTGCACAATAACTTTTAGGGTCCTGTTACCCTTGGAAAAATAAGAATTGAGGGTGAAAAGATCATTTTTGTGGAAAAAATATGATTTTTTAATTGTATGGCTTTATGTTATAAACTTCTGTGAAGCCCATGGGGGTTCAAAGTTCTCACCACACATCTAGATAAGTTCCTTAGGGGGTCTAGTTTCCAAAATGGTGTCATTTGTGGGGGGGTTACACTGTTTTGGTACATCAGGAGTTTTCCAAACGCGACATGGTGTCCGATCTCAATTCCAGCCAAAAACGTCAAATGGCGCTGCTTCCCTTCCGAGCTCTGCCATGCGCCCAAATAGTGGTTTACCCCCACATGTGGGGTATCAGCGTACTCAGGACAAATTGCACAATAACTTTTAGGGTCCTGTTACCCTTGGGAAAATAAAAATTGGGGTGAAAAGATCATTTTTGTGGAAAAAATATGATTTTTTAATTGTACCGCTGTACGTTATAAACTTCTGTAAAGCCCTTGTGGGTTCAAAGTTCTCACCACATATCTAGATAAGTTCCTTGGGGGGTCTAGTTTCCAAAATGGGGTCACTTGTAGGGGGTTTCCACTGTTTAGGTACATCAGGGACTCTCCAAACGTGACATGGCGTCCAATCTGAATTCCAGCCAATTTTGCATTGAAAAAGTCAAACGGCGCTCCTTCCATTCTGAGCTCTGCCATGCGCCGAAACAGTCGTCCCCCCCCACATATCAGGTATCTGCGTACTCAGGACAAATTGCACAATAACTTTTGCAGTTCAATTTCTCCTGTTACCCTTGGTAAAATAAAAAAAATTGAACCTGAATTATTTTTTTTATGAAAAAAAGTTAGATGTTCATTTTTTTTTAAATATTCAAAAAAATTCCTGTGACGCACCTAAAGGGTTAATAAACTTCTTGAATGTGGTTTTGAGCACCTTAAGGGGTGCAGTTTTTAGAATGGTGTCACTTTTGGGTATTTTCTATCATATAGACCCCTCAAAGTGGCTTCAAATGTGATGTGGTCCGTAAAAATAAAATGGTGTTGTAAAAATGAGAAATCGCTGGTCAACTTTTAACCCTTATAACTTCCTAACAAAAAAAAATTTTGGTTCCAAAATTGTGCTGATGTAAAGTAAACATGTGGGAAATGTTAGTTATCAAGTTTTTTGTGTGCCGTATCTCTGTGATTTAAGGGCATAAAAATTCAAAGTTGGAAAATTGCGAAATTTTCAAAATTTTCGCCAAATTTCCGTTTTTCTCACAAATAAACGCAAGTTATTTGAATGAAATTTTACCACTAACATGAAGTACAATGTGTCACGAGAAAACAATGTCAGAATCACCGGGATCCATTGAAGCGTTCCAGAGTTATGACCTTATAAAGGTACAGTGGTCAGAATTGTAAAAATTGGCCCGGTCATGAACGTGCAAACCACCCTTGGGGGTGAAGGGGTTAATTCAAGCATTCAATTCCTACCACATCCCTCATGCAATGATATGTCGTTTCATTTTTGAAACATTGTCCCCCTCTTGTGGCCTTCCAACTTTGAAATTTACTGTTCAATTTTGAAATAATTCATATATGAATTAAATGGAAAAGCAACGATTTATCTGGCGAGTTATTTGAATGTTCGGCCTACGTCCACCTGTCTGACAGATGGTATTCTAGTGGCTTGTAGCAGCAGCAGCAGCTAGGTGCGCTGCTTACCTGCAGTAAATAGGATGTGTTCCATCCATGGAACACTGTGATAGGAATCATGCCTTTCATAGAACACAATGCTTGGATGTGTTCTATTCCTGGAACAATGGGACCACATGTCACAATGGGACCACGTGTCACAATGGGCAGCCCACAGTCTGTAGCAGCTGCGCAGTAGTAGTCAGCTTCAGTCTGCTGAGGGAGCCTCAGCATACAGGTGGGCGATGCTCGCCAGGGAGATGGAAAAAGAGCTTGCTCACTTCACTCCACGCATCATTTCAGTATCTGCAGTTCCTCTGAGAATGGTGCACTCACTCTCTTAAGCGGTTTCCAAAGACAGATTGAATTGAAATCGGGATACACAAGTAGTGTTTTCAAAGCATGATTTGAATGCTTTTTTCAAATGTCGTTGCTCTGTAATTAGTGTCATGATCCAGGACGGGATTTCGCTTTGACCCGTCCTGGTTAGACTAGGGGTTAATTGTGCTGCCTCTCTCTGGCAGCAGGAGGCTATTTAGTGCTCACTGGACCTGGGTCCGGTGTCAGTTATACTCCTGCCCTCGGCTGAGTTAAGTGACCTCTTGTATACGTGTGCCTTGTGCCTGATATCTTGCTTGTTTGTTCGGTTGTGATCTGGTTCTGTCCCTGTTACGAGTTCTGCCTGACCCTCTTGTACTGCGCTACCTCTCGTGTATGACTCTCTGCTTGTGACCCGACTCCTCTCTGCTCGTCCCCTTGGTACCACGTCGCCCTCTTGTGTATGACCTTTGGCTCTGTCTGACTACCCGTCTGTTCGTCCCTCCTGTACCTCGTTCGCCCGTACTGTGTGTGACCTCTGTTTTGCCTGACTGAGTTGTTGTATGGTGTCCTGTCCTATCTGAATACAGGACGCTAAGCCCCGCCCCCTTGCAGTCACATGACCATAGGTCCCGTGCAGACTATTCAGTTTCAGTGTCCGCAGGTCCTATGCATCTTTACTTTCCAGCACTGACTGGACCCTGACACTATTAGCCTGAAGCACGCATGGTCACCTCTGCTGCCCTGCTCCACAGGTATCTTTTAGCACTGCTTCTGTACTCAGGACACACGCACTGGCTCTATGAGCAAGTGCAGTGCGGTGTCTCTGACATTATAACTGACCCATACCATTTTTTTTTTCTCTGCTCCCATTCACCTGTGTGTGTGATGGATCCTGTGCACGCTCTTTCTGAGCAGGTTAAGCATCTGACGCAGATGTCTCAGAAACTCTTTGGAGAACAAAGAGTCCTGGCTCAGTCTCAGCAGCTGATCGCCGACACTGTGCAGGGGGTTCTTTCATGGGGGGCTCGGGATGTTACATTAATTTCCCCTGAGTCTCCAGTGAAGTTACCAGATACCTTTTCTGGAGATAAAAATGACTTCAGAGTTTTCAAGGAGGGCTGTAAGCTTTTTTTTCCTTAAGACCACACTCTTCTGGGGATGAAAGTCAGAGAGTGGGGGTCATTATGTCTCTGTTAAGGGGAGCCCCCCAAGCTTGGGCTTTCTCCCTTCCTACCACGGCCCCTGAGCGTATGACTGTGGATGCATTTTTTGAGGCCCTGGGGCATATTTATGATGAGCCTGATCGGGTGCGTATGGCTGAGGACAGGCTGATGAATGTTTGCCAGGGGAAACACTCAGCCGAGTGGTTTTGCTCAGAGTTCAGACGCTGGGCTGCTGAGGTCTGCTGGAACGACGCCGCTCTCCGGGGGTTGTTTTGCAGAGGCCTGTCTGAGCATCTGAAAGACGTCTTGGCTCTCCACCCCCCACCTGATGCCCTGGAGGAAGCTATGACACAGGCCGTCCGAATGGATAGCAGGTTACGGGCAAGGGGAGTGATACAAACCGAGACATCATTGTTCTCCCAAGGAAGGGGAGCCAGTTCTTCACTGAAAATCACGGCGATGGGAACCATCAACCGTAAGGAGGAAGAAAGGAGGCAACGGCACGTGAGAAAATGCTGTGTTCACAGTGGCGAGTCTGGACATGGGAAAAAGGATTGCCCCTCCCGGCCACTAACCAACAAACGACTGAGCCCGGGTGATTATCGTGGAGGTCGCCCAGGCTCTCAGGTACCCTTTTCTGCATTTTCTAAAATGTCATTCCAAGTGGAACTTTGTTGTGGGGGTGTCTCCACATCCACAACTGCCTTCGTGGATTGCGGTTCATGATTGAACTTTATTGACTCTGACTTGGTGGCCAGGTGTAAGTTAGGGACAGTTAGGTTGGAGACTCCGATTCACCTTGTTGCTATTGACAAAACACCACTGGGTAAGAATGACATTGTGTTTTGTACTGAAGAGTTTCTCCTTAAAGTGAGTTCCTTACATCAGGAACGTATTTCATGTTTTGTAATGAACAACCTGCCTGCGGGACTGGTGTTGGGGTTCCCCTGGTTACAGCTGCATAATCCTGTGATTAATTGGGAATCTCGGGATATTGTTAAATGGGGTCCCTATTGCTCTGAGAAATGTCTTGTTTCTGTGTCTGTGTCGTCCGTGGGTCTAGAAGGCATTCCGGAGTGCCTGATAGATTATACTGACGTTTTCTCCGAAAAAGAGGCTGAGGTTTTACCACCACACCGCCCATTTGATTGTGCCATTGACCTGGTTCCAGGTGCTAAATTGCCCAAAGCCCGCCTGTATAACCTCTCGGGTCCGGAATGGGCTGCGATGAAGGAATATATTTCTGAGAGCCTCCGTAAGGGACATATTCGTCCTTCTGTTTCTCCTGTGGCGGCAGGGTTCTTTTTTGTAAAAAAAAAAAAAAAAGACGGTGGTTTGCGCCCATGCCTCGATTGTCGTGAGTTAAATAAAATAACTGTGAGGAATACTTATCCCCTTCCACTTATTCCTGATTTATACAATCAGTTGTCCGGACCTAAGTGGTTTTCGAAATTAGACCTACAGGGAGCGTATAACCTTATCCGAGTCCGGGATGGAGATGAATGGAAGACCGCCTTTCTCACTACTGAAGGGTTGTTTGAAAATTTGGTCATGCCCTTCGGCCTGACCAACGCTCCAGCGGTCTTCCAAAATTTCATAAATCATGTGTTCTCCGATTTGATTGGACGTTTTATGGTGGTGTATTTGGATGACATTTTAATCTACTCGCCTGATAAACAGACTCACATTGGTCATGTTCGGGCAGTTCTCCAAAGGCTCAGGGAGAACTGTCTGTTTTCTAAACTTGAAAAATGTTTATTTTTTGTTCAGGAACTGTCCTTTCTGGGGTTCATCGTGTCTGCTGAAGGGTATCGCATGGATCCTAATAAGGTGCAGGCCATTCTCGAGTGGGTTCAACCGTGTGATTTGAAGGGTCTGCAACGTTTCCTAGGGTTCGCTAATTATTATCGGAAATTTATAAGGGGGTTCTCACAGGTGGTTAAACCCCTCACAGACATGACTCAAAAGGGGGCCGATATCAAGAATTGGTCAACCGCAGCGGTAGCGGCATTTCAGTTTTTGAAAAAATGTTTCATGTCGGCCCCGGTTCTTATCCAACCGGACCCCTCTGAACCATTTATTGTTGAGGTAGACGCCTCAGAGGTGGGGGTGGGGGCGGTATTGTCCCAGGGACCCGCCACTTTGACCAATTTAAGACCTTGCGCCTTTTTCTCAAAGAAGTTCTCTCCGGCAGAGAGAAACTATGATGTGGGGAATCGGGAACTTCTGGCCGTAAAATTGGCTTTTGCAGAATGGAGGCATTTTTTGGAGGGGGCTGTCCATCCTATAACGGTAATCACGGACCAAAAAAACCTAGCTTACATCGAGTCTGCTAAAAGGTTAACTCCCAGACAGGCTAGATGGTCACTTTTTTTTTCTCGATTCAACTTCTCGATCACTTTCCGACCAGGATCCAAGAATATCAGAGCGGATGCGTTGTCACGCAGTCTAGATCCGGTGTCCCCCCCGGAACCTCCATCCTCCATTCTTCAGCCTGGGGTGGTGGTGGCAGAGATTTCTAATGTGTTGGAACGAGAGATTCGAGAAGCCCAGGCTCTTGCACCTCCAGCTAAGCCGGTGGATAAACTTTATGTGCCAGCTCAGTTTCGTCTCAAGGTCCTCCAGGAGTTCCATGACTCAGTTCTGAGTGGACATCCAGGGATCTCAGCGACCCGGAAGGCCATTGCTAGAATGTTCTGGTGGTCTTCTTTAGCCTCTGATGTTGGGGATTATGTGTCTGCGTGTGAGGTTTGTGCCCGTGCGAAAACTCCCCATAACCAGCCGGCCGGGGAATTGGTACCACTGCCAATTCCTGAGAGACCATGGACTCATCTGTCCATGGATTTCATCACCAACCTTCCCCCTTCCAAGGGTAATACCGTGGTCTGGGTCGTAGTGGACAGGTTTAGTAAGCAGGCACATTTTGTACCTTTGGCAGCTCTACCTAATGCGGAAACATTGTCCAGATTGTTTGTGGAGCATGTGGTGTCTGATAGGGGAGTGCAATTTGTGTCCAGAATTTGGAGAGATTTTTGTAGGAGGTTGGGTATTAGTCTGTCCTTTTCATCCGCCTACCATCCAGAGACTAATGGGCAGACTGAGCGGACCAATCAGTCTCTGGAGCAAATTCTGCGTTGTTTGACCTCAGCCCGACAGGATGATTGGTGTTCTGTGTTACCATTGGCTGAGTTTGCTTTTAACAACCGCACTAACCAGTCTACGGGTACATCTCCTTTTTTTTGCAATTATGGGTTTCATCCTCATTTTGGAGAATTTTCCCGCTTGAATTCTGGGTGTCCTGGGGTGGACGAGTCGATCCAGCGGTTGGGGGAGGTATGGCGGGAGGTCCAGAATAACATTACGAAGGCCCAGGACAAATTTAAATTTTTTGCGGACAAAAAACGATCCGTGGGTCCAGTGTTTCAGGTCGGGGATAAGGTATGGTTATCCACCAAAAATATAAGGCTCAAGGTCCCCTCTGCGAAGCTTAGACCCAAGTTTATAGGTCCCTATGTAATTACCGAAGCAGTTAACCCGGTGGCTTTTTGGTTGCAGCTCCCGCCATCTCTGCGGATCCCAAATGTTTTCCATAAGGCCCTTTTGAAACCTGTGAGGTCCAGTGAGGAGGGATCATCATCTTCCCCGACACTGGTTCTGGTAGATGGGCAGGCTGAGTACGAGGTGGAACGAATTGTCGACTCCAGGTTGGTCCGTCGCGCCCTTCAGTATTTGATACATTGGAAGGGCTACGGTCCTGAGGAACGCTCGTGGGTTCCTGCTCGATCAGTTCATGCGGATCGATTGATCCGAGCCTTTCACGCCAAGTACCCTGAGAGACCTGGGGGTCCGGTGGCCCCCCATTGAGAGGAGGGTACTGTCATGATCCAGGACGGGATTTCGCTTTGACCCGTCCTGGTTAGACTAGGGGTTAATTGTGCTGCCTCTCTCTGGCAGCAGGAGGCTATTTAGTGCTCACTGGACCTGGGTCCGGTGTCAGTTATACTCCTGCCCTCGGCTGAGTTAAGTGACCTCTTGTATACGTGTGCCTTGTGCCTGATATCTTGCTTGTTTGTTCGGTTGTGATCTGGTTCTGTCCCTGTTGCGAGTTCTGCATGACCCTCTTGTAATGCGCTACCTCTCGTGTATGACTCTCTGCTTGTGACCTGACTCCTCTCTGCTCGTCCCCTTGGTACCACGTCGCCCTCTTGTGTATGACCTTTGGCTCTGTCTGACTACCCGTCTGTTCGTCCCTCCTGTACCTCGTTCGCCCGTACTGTGTGTGACCTCTGCTTTGCCTGACTGAGTTGTTGTATGGTGTCCTGTCCTATCTGAATACAGGACGCTAAGCCCCACCCCCTTGCAGTCACATGACCATAGGTCCGATGCAGACTATTCAGTTTCAGTGTCCGCAGGTCCTATGCATCTTTACTTTCCAGCACTGACTGGACCCTGACACTATTAGCCTGAAGCACGCATGGTCACCTCTGCTGCCCTGCTCCACAGGTATCTTTTAGCACTGCTTCTGTACTCAGGACACACGCACTGGCTCTATGAGCAAGTGCAGTGCGGTGTCTCTGACATTTAGTTTTTCTTGGCCCAAGTTGCACATTTCCAATTCCTTAGCCTTGATTTAACTTGACTAACTCTTATACTACTACTACTACTACTACTACTACTACTACTACTCTTATTCACCTCTGTATGGGAGGCATTGCACTGTATTCAATCTGTCAGTAAAATAACGATCTATCTTGGCCTTTGCTGCTTGGTAGGTACAGGTGTGACAATCTGCAGTAATGTGTTTGGCTTTGGATAGATACATTTCTGCACACCCACCTGCTACAAGGCCTGCAGCCCCTTCCCCTCAGTACTTCCCCAGTCTTAATTCAAGCATTCAATTCCTACCACATCCCTCATGCAATGATATGTCGTTTCATTTTTGAAACATTGTCTCCCTCTTGTGGCCTTCCAACTTTGAAATTTACTGTTCAATTTTGAATTAATTCATATATGAATTAAATGGAAAAGCAACGATTTATCTGGCGAGTTATTTGAATGTTTGGCCTACGTCCACCTGTCTGACAGACGGTATTCTAGTGTCTTGTAGCAGCAGCAGCAGCAGCTAGGTGCCCTGCTTGCCTGCAGTAAATAGGATGTGTTCCATCCATGGAACACTGTGATAGGAATCATGCCATTCATAGAAAACAATGCTTGGATGTGTTCTATTCCTGGAACAATGGGACCACGTGTCACAATGGGACCACGTGTCACAATGGGCAGCCCACAGTCTGTAGCAGCTGCGCAGTAGTAGTCAGCTTCAGTCTGCTGAGGGAGCCTCAGCAGATAGGTGGGCGATGCTCGCCAGGGAGATGGAAAAAGAGCTTGCTCACTTCACTCCACGCATCATTTCAGTATCTGCAGTTCCTCTGAGAATGGTGCACTCACTCTCTTAAGCGGTTTCCAAAGACAGATTGAATTGAAATCGGGATACACAAATAGTGTTTTCAAAGCATGATTTGAATGCTTTTTTCAAATGTCGTTGCTCTGTAATTAGTTTTTCTTGGTCCAAGTTGCACATTTCCAATTCCTTAGCCTTGATTTAACTTGACCAACTCTTCTACTACTACTACTACTACTTCTACTACTACTACTACTACTACTAGTACTACTACTACTCTTATTCACCTCTATATGGGAGGCATTGCACTGTATTCAATCTGTCAGTAAAATAACGATCCATCTTGGCCTTTGCTGCTTGGTAGGTACAGGTGTGACAAGCTGCATTAATGTGTTTGGCTTTGGATAGCTACATTTCTGCACACCCACCTGCTACAAGGCCTGCAGCCCCTTCCCCTCAGTACTTCCCCAGTCTTAATTCAAGCATTCAATTCCTACCACATCCCTCATGCAATGATATGTCGTTTCATTTTTGAAACATTGTCCCCCTCTTGTGGCCTTCCAACTTTGAAATTTACTGTTCAATTTTGAATTAATTCATATACAGTATGAATTAAATGGAAAAGCAACGATTTATCTGGCGAGTTATTTGAATGTTCGGCCTACGTCCACCTGTCTGACAGACGGTATTCTAGTGGCTTGTAGCAGCAGCAGCAGCAGCTAGGTGCGCTGCTTGCCTGCAGTAAATAGGATGTGTTCCATCCATGGAACACTGTGATAGGAATCATGCCTTTCATAGAACACAATGCTTGGATGTGTTCTATTCCTGGAAAAATGGGACCATGTGTCACAATGGGACCACGTGTCACAATGGGCAGCCCACAGTCTGTAGCAGCTGCGCAGTAGTAGTCAGCTTCAGTCTGCTGAGGGAGCCTCAGCATACAGGTGGGCGATGCTCGCCAGGGAGATGGAAAAAGAGCTTGCTCACTTCACTCCACGCATCATTTCAGTATCTGCAGTTCCTCTGAGAATGGTGCACTCAATCTCTTAAAGGGAAGGTGCCGCAATTTTATATAATTTGCAAAAAAATAGTAAGTTACAAAACATGTTGTTTCAGCAAATGTACTAACCAGGATTTATGGTTTGTTTGTAATAATGTTTTCATGTAGCCACTTGGCGCTGACATCTTGATTTGCAGATCTGTGGAGGACTCATACAGTCTGCAAATATGGCCGTCCCTGCACATAGGAAACTGCGATCGGCTTCCGACCGCACATTGCAGCCTCAGTAGCAGAGAACTGGGCACGCCCCTGTGGGCTGCACCATTCACTGCTGTAGGTGTGGCTGGGCGCCATTTTACTGTAGCCCAGTGCTATCTGCTGAGCTCCACTTACCCTCTATCACAGGACCACTTGTGGCATAACGGGTCCTGTGTTGTGAGGAGAGGCTGAAGAAAAGGAGAAGGTGGTCAGCAGAGAAGAGAAGCGCTCACTGGAGCCGGAGGATGGAGAGTGGTGAGTGCGGGTGACTTTCATCTATGCTCCTCTGTACTGCTTACTCCAGGCTCAGCCCTGTGCTTCCTGCTCCAGCGTCCTCCTGCTCTGTCTCCGCCTCCTCACTCACAGCCCCAGTGATCTCCGGTAATCTGACACCTTTGCTTTTATGGCTGTCTGAGGAGGACAGTGACTTATACAGCCCATAGTCTTGTGTATAATTGGGGGGGGCTGGAAGTTTCACCAGTGTGGGCATATCTGTAATACTGTCTGCTGAGCCGTGTATCTAATCCTCTCCTGTGTGATACTGCCTGCTGAGCCGTGCATCTAATCCTCTTCTGTGTGATACTGCCTGCTGAGCCGTGCATCTAATCCTCTTCTGTGTGATACTGCCTGCTGAGCCGTGTATCTAATCCTCTCCTGTGTGATACTGCCTGCTGAGCCGTGTATCTAACCCTATCCTGTGTGATATTGCCTGCTGAGCCGTGTATCTAATCCTCTCCTGTGTGATACTGACTGCTGAGCCGTGTATCTAATCCTCTCCTGTGTGATACTGTATTCTGAGCTGGGTATCTAATCCTCTCCTGTGTGATACTGTCTGCTGAGCTGTGTATCTAATCCTATCCTGTGTGATACTGTATTCTGAGCCGGGTATCTAATCCTCTCCTGTGTGATACTTTCTGCTGAGCTGTGTATCTAATCCTCTCCTGTGTGATACTGTCTGCTGAGCCGTGTATCTAATCCTATCCTGTGTGATACTGTATTCTGAGCCGGGTATCTAATCCTCTCCTGTGTGATACTTTCTGCTGAGCCGTGTATCTAATCCTCTCCTGTGTGATACTGACTGCTGAGCCGTGTATCTAATCCTCTCCTGTGTGATACTGCCTGCTGAGCCGTGCATCTAATCCTCTTCTGTGTGATACTGCCTGCTGAGCCGTGCATCTAATCCTCTTCTGTGTGATACTGTATTCTGAGCCGGGTATCTAATCCTCTCCTGTGTGATACTTTCTGCTGAGCCGTGTATCTAATCCTCTCCTGTGTGATACTGACTGCTGAGCCGTGTATCTAATCCTCTCCTGTGTGATACTGCCTGCTGAGCCGTGCATCTAATCCTCTTCTTTGTGATACTGCCTGCTGAGCCGTGCATCTAATCCTCTTCTGTGTGATACTGCCTGCTGAGCCGTGTATCTAATCCTCTCCTGTGTGATACTGCCTGCTGAGCCGTGTATCTAATCCTCTCCTGTGTGATACTGACTGCTGAGCCATGTATGTAATCCTATCCTGTGTGATACTGACTGCTGAGCCGTGTATCTAATCCTATCCTGTGTGATACTGTATTCTGAGCCGTGTATCTAATCCTCTCCTGTGTGATGCTGCCTACTGAGCCGTGTATCTAATCCTATCCCGTGTGATACTGCCTGCTGAGCCGTGTATCTAATCCTCTCCTTTGTGATGCTGCCTGCTGAGCCATGTATCTAATCCTATCCCGTGTGATACTGCTCTCCTGAAATACTCTGTGCTGCTGTCACTCTGCTCCCAGAATCCTTGCTGCCTGCCATCCTCGGTGACCGAAGACCCCATTCCTCTCCTCAGATCCCGTCCTGGCAATGTGTGAAACCGAGGGGACAGGGGCCTGATGTATGGTGGAAGGAGCAGGGCGACAGCAGCACAGAGTATTTCAGGAGAGCAGTGTGCTGGTCTGTGGGGGGCGCCCCGTTCGGTGCCAGGGATTGTACAAAGAGCGCTGTGTTTTATTCACATGGATGAACCGTCTGCTTGTCTGCTCCACAGAAATCCAGGAAACATGTCTGCTGATTGATGGCCTGTTGTGATCCAGACTTTACATGCAAAGACAGTCAGTAACTTTGCAAGCCCCATCAAAATGGCTGCTCACTGTGTCTATAGATGTCATAGGTTTTTGTGCCAGATTTCAGTAGCTGCTCCCCCTAGTGTTAACAAGTGGAAATGCCAAACTTTTTAAAATTATTTTTCATATTTTGCAAAATTAAAAACAAACGATAATATTTTTTAAGAAAATGTAAACATTAATTCTTTACATTTTTTCAATTGCTGAAAAAAAATTTTTTGGATGGCACCTTCCCTTTAAGCGGTTTCCAAAGACAGATTGAATTGAAGTCGGGATACACAAGTAGTGTTTTCAAAGCATGATTTGAATGCTTTTTTCAAATGTCGTTGCTCTGTAATTAGTTTTTCTTGGTCCAAGTTGCACATTTCCAATTCCTTAGCCTTGATTTAACTTGACCAACTCTTCTACTACTACTACTACTACTCTTATTCACCTCTATATGGGAGGTATTGCACTGTATTCAATCTGTCAGTAAAATAACGATCTATCTTGGCCTTTGCTGCTTGGTAGGTACAGGTGTGACAAGCTGCAGTAATGTCTTTGCCTTTGGATAGCTACATTTCTGCACACCCACCTTCTACAAGGCCTGCAGCCCCTTCCCCTCAGTACTTCCCCAGTCTTAATTCAAGCATTCAATTCCTACCACATCCCTCATGCAATGATATGTCGTTTCATTTTTGAAACATTGTCCCCCTCTTGTGGCCTTCCAACTTTGAAATTTACTGTTCAATTTTGAATTAATTCATATATGAATTAAATGGAAAAGCAACGATTTATCTGGCGAGTTATTTGAATGTTCGGCCTACGTCCACCTGTCTGACAGACGGTATTCTAGTGGCTTGTAGCAGTAGCAGCAGCAGCAGCAGCTAGGTGCGCTGCTTGCCTGCAGTAAATAGGATGTGTCCCATCCATGGAACACTGTGATAGGAATCATGCCATTCATAGAACACAATGCTTGGATGTGTTCTATTCCTGGAACAATGGGACCACGTGTCACAATGGGACAACGTGTCACAATGGGCAGCCCACAGTCTGTAGCAGCTGCGCAGTAGTAGTCAGCTTCAGTCTGCTGAGGGAGCCTCAGCAGACAGGTGGGCGATGCTCGCCAGGGAGATGGAAAAAGAGCTTGCTCACTTCACTCCACGCATCATTTCAGTATCTGCAGTTCCTATGAGAATGGTGCACTCACTCTCTTAAGCGGTTTCCAAACACAGATTGAATTTGGGCCCTATTGAATAATGAATGTTTTGAATTTTCTCCAAAAGTAAAGTAGTTGCAAACTCATGCTTTTAGAGACTTGTTTGGGCTCATGAGAGTAGAAAAACATCAAAAATTTCAGTCCTGCATGATTCTACCAAGAAATGTGAGTGTTCATTCAAACCGCTGGTTTTTGATATTTTGGGCCCTATTGAATAATGAATGTTTTGAATTTTCTCCAAAAGTAAAGTAGTTGCAAACTCATCCTTTTAGAAACTTGTTTGGGCTGTTGAGAGGAGTAGAAAAACATCAAAAATTTCAGTCCTGCACGATTCTACCTAGAAATGTGAGTGTTCATTCAAACCGCTGGTTTTTGATAGTTTGGGCCCTATTGAATAATGAATGTTTTGAATTTTCTCCAAAAGTAAGGCCGGTTTCACATTAGCGCTTTTTCAGCGCGCGCACGGCCGGGGGTAGCTCCGCCCCCGAGCCGGCTCTCTGCCCGGCGTGCCCGCCCCTTGCTTGTAGCGCCGCCTACTAGCGGACAGCGGCGCCTGCGATCGGCGCACCCTATCTTTAGCATAGGGTGCGCAGATCGTGCGCAGGCCGTGCGCTAGTTGCGCTTTGACCTGCGCTGTGCATTTTTGACGGTGCGCCGTGCGCGCCAAAATCAAACTTTTCGGATTTTGGCGCGCACGGCGCACCGTCAAAGGTGCGCAACACAGGTCAAAGCGCAACTAGCACACGGCCTGCGCACGATATGCGCACCCTATGCTAAAGATAGGGTGCGCCGATCGCAGGCGCCGCTGTCCGCTAGTAGGCGGCGCTACAAGCAAGGGGCGGGCACGCCGAGCAGAGAGCCGGATCGGGGGCGGAGCTACCCCCGGCCGTGCGCGCGCTGAAAAAGCGCTAATGTGAAACCGGCCTTAAGTAGTTGCAAACTCATCCTTTTAGCAAAAATCAGCGTTTTGAATGAAGAATTACATTTCTTGGTAGAATCATGCAGGATTGAAATTTTTGATGGTTTTTTACTCCTCTCAACAGCCCAAACAAGTTTCTAAAAGGATGAGTTTGCAACTACTTTACTTTTGGAGAAAACTCAAAACATTCATTATTCAATAGGGCCCAAAATATCAAAAACCAGCGGTTTGAATAAACACACATTTCTTGGTAGAATCGTGCAGGACTGAAATTTTTGATGTTTTTCTACTCCTCTCATGAGCCCAAACAAGTCTCTAAAAGGATGAGTTTGCAACTACTTTACTTTTGGAGAAAATTCAAAACATTCATTATTCAATAGAGCCCAATAGCAAAAACCAGCGTTTTAAATGAAGAATCACATTTCTTGGTAGAATCATGCAGGATTGAAATTTTTGATGGTTTTTTACTCATCTCAACAGCCCAAACAAGTTTCTAAAAGGATGAGTTTGCAACTACTTTACTTTTGGAGAAAATTCAAAACATTCATTATTCAATAGGGCCCAAACTATCAAAAACTAGCGGTTTCAATGAACACACATTTCTTGGTAGAATCATGCAGGACTGAAATTTTTGATGTTTTTCTACTCCTCTCATGAGCCCAAACAAGTCTCTAAAAGCATGAGTTTGCAACTACTTTACTTTTGGAGAAAACTCAAAACATTCATTATTCAATAGATCCCAAAAGCAAAAATCAGGTTTTGAATGAAGAATCACATTTCTTGGTAGAATCATGCAGGATTGAAATTTTTGATGGTTTTTTACTCCTCTCAACAGCCCAAACAAGTTTCTAAAAGGATGAGTTTGCAACTACTTTACTTTTGGAGAAAATTCAAAACATTCATTATTCAATAGGGCCCAAACTATCAAAAACCAGCGGTTTGAATGAACACACATTTCTTGGTAGAATCATGCAGGACTGAAATTTTTGATGTTTTTCTACTCCTCTCATGAGCCCAAACAAGTCTCTAAAAGCATGAGTTTGCAACTACTTTACTTTTGGAGAAAATTCAAAACATTCATTATTCAATAGAGCCCAATAGCAAAAACCAGCGTTTTAAATGAAGAATCACATTTCTTGGAAGAATCATGCAGGATTGAAATTTTTGATGGTTTTTTACTCATCTCAACAGCCCAAACAAGTTTCTAAAAGGATGAGTTTGCAACTACTTTACTTTTGGAGAAAATTCAAAACATTCATTATTCAATAGGGCCCAAACTATCAAAAACCAGCGGTTTCAATGAACACACATTTCTTGGTAGAATCATGCAGGACTGAAATTTTTGATGTTTTTCTACTCCTCTCATGAGCCCAAACAAGTCTCTAAAAGCATGAGTTTGCAACTACTTTACTTTTGGAGAAAATTCAAAACATTCATTATTCAATAGAGCCCAATAGCAAAAATCAGGTTTTGGATGAAGAATCACATTTCTTGGTAGAATCATGCAGGATTGAAATTTTTGATGGTTTTTTACTCCTCTCAACAGCCCAAACAAGTTTCTAAAAGGATGAGTTTGCAACTACTTTACTTTTGGAGAAAATTCAAAACATTCATTATTCAATAGGGCCCAAACTATCAAAAACCAGTGGTTTGAATGAACACACATTTCTTGGTAGAATCATGCAGGACTGAAATTTTTGATGTTTTTCTACTCCTCTCATGAGCCCAAACAAGTCTCTAAAAGCATGAGTTTGCAATTACTTTACTTTTGGAGAAAATTCAAAACATTCAATATTCAATAGAGCCCAATAGCAAAAATCAGGTTTTGAATGAAGAATCACATTTCTTGGTAGAATCATGCAGGATTGAAATTTTTGATGGTTTTTTACTCCTCTCAACAGCCCAAAAAAGTTTCTAAAAGGATGAGTTTGCAACTACTTTACTTTTGGAGAAAATTCAAAACATTCATTATTCAATAGGGCCCAAACTATCAAAAACCAGCGGTTTGAATGAACACACATTTCTTGGTAGAATCGTGCAGGACTGAAATTTTTGATGTTTTTCTACTCCTCTCATGAGCCCAAACAAGTCTCTAAAAGCATGAGTTTGCAACTACTTTACTTTTGGAGAAAATTCAAAACATTCATTATTCAATAGAGCCCAATAGCAAAAATCAGGTTTTGAATGAAGAATCACATTTCTTGGTAGAATCATGCAGGATTGAAATTTTTGATGGTTTTTTACTCCTCTCAACAGCCCAAACAAGTTTCTAAAAGGATGAGTTTGCAACTACTTTACTTTTGGAGAAAATTCAAAACATTCATTATTCAATAGGGCCCAAACTATCAAAAACCAGCAGTTTGAATGAACACACATTTCTTGGTAGAATCGTGCAGGACTGAAATTTTTGATGTTTTTCTACTCCTCTCATGAGCCCAAACAAGTCTCTAAAAGGATGAGTTTGCAACTACTTTACTTTTGGAGAAAATTCAAAACATTCTTTATTCAATAGAGCTCAATAGCAAAAACCAGCTTTTTGAATGAAGAATCACATTTCTTGGTAGAATCATGCAGGATTGAAATTTTTGATGGTTTTTTACTCCTCTCAACAGCCCAAACAAGTTTCTAAAAGGATGAGTTTGCAACTACTTTACTTTTGGAGAAAATTCAAAACATTCAACCAAGCTGGTTGTCTATTGTAGATTCAGTCTTCCCAGCCTGGTGCAGGGCTACAATTTTGTTTCTGGTGTCCTTTGACAGCTCTTTGGTCTTCACCATAGTGGAGTTTGGAGTCAGACTGTTTGAGGGTGTGCACAGGTGTCTTTTTATACTGATAACAAGTTTAAACAGGTGCCATTACTACAGGTAATGAGTGGAGGAAAGAGGAGACTCTTAAAGAAAAAGTTACAGGTCTGTGAGAGCCAGAAATCTTGATTGCTTGTTTCTGACCAAATACTTATTTTCCACCATAATATGCAAATAAAATGAAAAAAAAACAGACAATGTGATTTTCTGGATTTTTTTTTCTCAGTTTGTCTCCCATAGTTGAGGTCTACCTATGATGTAAATTACAGACGCCTCTCATCTTTTTAAGTGGTGGAACTTGCACTATTGCTGACTGACTAAATACTTTTTTGCCCCACTGTATGTATGTTGCATGCATGTAGTATATATGCAGTATATATGTAGTATGCATGTTGCATGCATGTGGTATGTAGTATGTATGTTGCATGCATGTAGTATATATGTATTATGTATGTAGTATGTATGTAGCATGTATGTAGTATGCATGTTGCATGTAGTATATATGTAGTATGTATGTTACATGTAGTATATATAGTATATATGTAGTATGCATGTTGCATGTATGTAGTATATATGTTGTATGTATGTTGCATGCATGTAGTATATATGTATTATATATGTAGTATGTATGTAGCATGTATGTAGTATGTAGCATGCATGTAGTATGTAGCATGTATGTAGTATGTATGTTACATGCAGTATATATGTAGTATGTATGTTACATGTAGTATATATGTAGTATGTATGTTGCATGCATGTAGTATATATGTAATATGTATGTAGCATGTATGTAGTATGTAGCATGTATGTAGCAGGCATGTAGTATGTAGCATGTATGTAGTATGTATGTTACATGTAGTATATATGTAGTATGCATGTTGTATGTATGTAGCATGTATGTAGCATGTAAATTTTTTTTTTAAATACACCAATATACTTACCCCGATCCGCAGAAGTCCACGAGGGTCCCACGCAGCAATGGCATAAAGTGAGACTAGGGACTTTTTTTTTACAGTGGTGGAGGAATACAGTGCGGAAGGATACCTACCTTCCGTCATTGTATTCCTGGAGCTGGTAGAGAACGGTAGCATCAGCTGATGCTGCTGTTCTCCACGCAAGATGGACGTGGGACCCTCGTGGACTTCTGCGGATCGGGGTAAGTATATTGGTGTATTTTTATTTTGATATTTATTCCTTAGACGACAATGGCTTCGGGGATCAAAGTGACAAGTGACGGTAAGTATGTACTCTATGTTATATGTACTGTATGTCTATATGTATGTATTGTATGTAGTATATACAGTGGGGAAAAAAAGTATTTAGTCAGTCAGCAATAGTGCATCATAGGTAGACCTCAACATCATAGGTAGACCTCAACTATGGGAGACAAACTGAGAAAAAAAAAATCCAGAAAATCACATTTTCTGTTTTTTTTTTCATTTTATTTGCATATTATGGTGGAAAATAAGTATTTGGTCAGAAACAAGCAATCAAGATTTCTGGCTCTCACAGACCTGTAACTTCTTCTTTAAGAGTCTCCTCTTTCCTCCACTCATTACCTGTAGTAATGGCACCTGTTTAAACTTGTTATCAGTATAAAAAGACACCTGTGCACACCCTCAAACAGTCTGACTCCAAACTCCACTATGGTGAAGACCAAAGAGCTGTCAAAGGACACCAGAAACAAAATTGTAGCCCTGCACCAGGCTGGGAAGACTGAATCTGCAATAGACAACCAGCTTGGAGTGAAGAAATCAACTGTGGGAGCAATAATTAGAAAATGGAAGACATACAAGACCACTGATAATCTCCCTCGATCTGGTGCTCCACGCAAAATCCCACCCCGTGGGGTCAGAATGATCACAAGAACGGTGAGCAAAAATCCCAGAACCACGCGGGGGGACCTAGTGAATGAACTGCAGAGAGCTGGGACCAATGTAACAAGGCCTACCATAAGTAACACACTACGCCACCATGGACTCAGATCCTGCAGTGCCAGACGTGTCCCACTGCTTAAGCCTGTACATGTCCGGGCCCGTCTGAAGTTTGCTAGAGAGCATTTGGATGATCCAGAGGAGTTTTGGGAGAATGTCCTATGGTCTGATGAAACCAAACTGGAACTGTTTGGTAGAAACACAACTTGTCGTGTTTGGAGGAAAAAGAATACTGAGTTGCATCCATCAAACACCATACCTACTGTAAAGCATGGTGGTGGAAACATCATGCTTTGGGGCTGTTTCTCTACAAAGGGGCCAGGACGACTGATCCGGGTACATGAAAGAATGAATGGGGCCATGTATCGTGAGATTTTGCGTGCAAACCTCCTTCCATCAGCAAGGGCATTGAAGATGAAACGTGGCTGGGTCTTTCAACATGACAATGATCCAAAGCACACCACCAGGGCAACGAAGGAGTGGCTTCGTAAGAAGCATTTCAAGGTCCTGGAGTGGCCTAGCCAGTCTCCAGATCTCAACCCTATAGAAAACCTTTGGAGGGAGTTGAAAGTCCGTGTTGCCAAGCGAAAAGCCAAAAACATCACTGCTCTAGAGGAGATCTGCATGGAGGAATGAGCCAACATACCAACAACAGTGTGTGGCAACCTTGTGAAGACTTACAGAAAACGTTTGACCTCTGTCATTGCCAACAAAGGATATATCACAAAGTATTGAGATGAAATTTTGTTTCTGACCAAATACTTATTTTCCACCATAATATGCAAATAAAATGAAAAAAAAACAGACAATGTGATTTTCTGGATTTTTTTTTCTCAGTTTGTCTCCCATAGTTGAGGTCTACCTATGATGTAAATTACAGATGCCTCTCATCTTTTTAAGTGGTGGAACTTGCACTATTGCTGACTGACTAAATACTTTTTTTCCCCACTGTATGTATGTTGCATGCATGTAGTATATATGCAGTATATATGTAGTATGCATGTTGCATGCATGTGGTATGTAGTATGTATGTTGCATGCATGTAGTGCATGTATGTAGTATGTATGTTACATGTAGTATATATAGTATATACCGTATATACTCGAGTATAAGCCGACCCGAGTATAAGCCGACCCCCCTAATTTTGCCACAAAAAACTGGGAAAACTTATTGACTCGAGTATAAGCCTAGGGTGGGAAATGCTCCATAGATTATTCCCCCATAAGAAGCTCCATAGATTATTCCCCCATATACTGCCCCCATAAGAAGCTCCATAGATTGTTCCCCCATATGCTGCCCCCATTAGAAGCTCCATATTGTTCCCCTATATACTGCCCCCATTAGAAGCTCCATATTGTTCCCCCATATACTGCCCCCATTAGAAGCTACATATTGTTCCCCCATATACTGCCCCCATTAGAAGCTCCATATTGTTCCCCCATATGCTGCCCCCATTAGAAGCTCCATATTGTTCCCCCATATGCTGCCCCCATTAGAAGCTCCATATTGTTCCCCCATATACTGCCCCCATTAGAAGCTCCATATTGTTCCCCCATATGCTGCCCCCATTAGAAGCTCCATATTGTACCCCCATATACTGCCCCCATTAGAAGCTCCATACTGTTCCCCCATATACTGCCCCCATTAGAAGCTCCTTAAGATTATTCCCCCATATGCTGCCACTGCTGCAGCATGTAAAAATAAAAAAAATGACATACTCACCTCTCCGTCGCTGGGTGTCAGATTCTCACCTGTCCTGCGTCCATGGCTGCTCACCGCTATCTGCCACGTCATCAGTCAGTGACGTCCAGACTGCAGGGGGCGCGGTGCGCACTAATCACGTCACCGCGCCCTCTGCTGTCTCAAGTCACTGACCGATGACAGACAGCAGCAAGCAGCGATGGACACAGGACAGGTGAGTATCGCTATACTTACCCGTCCTGACGCTGTGTCTTGAGCCCCCAGCTTCTCCGCGCTCTCTCTTCCTGCCTTCAGCGGTCAAGTGGTGCCGCTCATTAATATGCGCATATTCATGAGTTTTAATGAGCGGCACCACGTGACCGCTGAAGGCAGGAAGAGAGAGCACGGGGAGAAGCTGGGGGCTCAAGACACAGCGTCAGGACGGGTAAGTATGACCTGACACCCCCGCCCCCCTCCCCCTCTGACCCCCCGGTGTATATGACTCGAATATAAGCCGAGAGGGGGACTTTGAGCCCAAAAAAACGGGCTGAAAATCTCGGTTTATATTCGAGTATATACGGTATGTAGTATGCATGTTGCATGCATGTAGTATATATGTTGTATGTATGTAGCATGAATGTAGCATGTATGTAGTATGTATGTTACATGTAGTGTATATAGTATATATGTAATATGCATGTTGCATGCATGTAACATAGTAACATAGTAACATAGTTATTAAGGTTGAAGGGAGACTTTAAGTCCATCTAGTTCAACCCATATCCTATCCTAACTTGCCCTAACATGTTGATCCAGAGGAAGGCAAAAAAAAACCCATGTGGCAACAAGTAAGCTTCACATTGGGGAAAAAAATTCCTTCCTGACTCCACATACGGCAATCAGACTTGCTCCCTGGATCAACGCAATATTAAGGAAACTAGTGTATATACCCTGTAATATTATACTTTTCAAGAAAGGCATCCAGTCCATTCTTAAATTTTAGTAGGGAATCACTCATTACATCATATGGCAGAGAGTTCCATAGTCTCACTGCTCTTACAGTAAAGAATCCGTGTCTGTGAGTATGCTTAAACCTTCTTTCCTCCAGACGTAGAGGATGCCCCCTTGTCCCCGTCACAGGTCTAAGAGTAAAAAGATCATTAGAAAGCTCTTGGTTTGTCCCCGCATATATTTATACATTGTAATAAGATCACCCCTAAGCCTTCGATTCTCCAAACTAAATAACCCCAAATGTAATAACCTGTCTTGGTATTGCAGACCCCCTAGTTCCCTAATAACCTTGGTCGCTCTTCTCTGCACCCGCTCCAGTTCAGCTATGTCTTTCTTATATACCGGAGACCAGAACTGTACACAGTATTCTAAGTGTGGTCGCACTAGTGACTTATATAGAGGTAAAATTATGTTCTCCTCATGAGCATCTATGCCTCTTTTAATGCATCCCATTATTTTATTTACCTTTGCAGCAGCTGCCTGACACTGGCCGCTAAATGTGAGTTTGTCGTCCACCCATACACCCAGGTCTTTTTCAGTGATTGTTTTGCCCAGAGTTTTACAATTAAGCACATAATTATACATCTTGCTCGTTCTACCCAAGTGCATGACCTTACATTTATCCCCATTAAAGCTCATTTGCCATTTATCAGCCCAAGCTTCTAGTTTACATAAATCCTCCTGTAATATAAAATTGTCCTCCTCTGTATTGATTACCCTGCAGAGTTTAGTGTCATCTGCAAATATTGAAATTCTACTCTCTATGCCCCCTACAAGGTCATTAATAAATATGTTAAAAAGAAGCGGGCCCAAAACTGACCCCTGTGGTACCCCACTGCTAACCCAGTCTGAGTGTGCTCCATTAATAACCACCCTTTGTTTCCTATCCCTGAGCCAGCTCTTAAACCACCTACACATATTTTCCCCTATCCCCATTGTTCTCATTTTATGTATCAACCTTTTGTGTGGCACCGTATCAAAAGCTTTTGAAAAGTCCATGTACACCACATCCACTGCATTCCCTTGGTCCAGTCCGGAACTTACCTCTTCATAAAAGCTTATCAGATTAGTCTGACAGGAACTGTCCCTTGTAAACCCATGTTGATATTGGGTCATGAGGTTATTCTTCTCCAGATACTCCAGTATAGTATCTTTTAGAAAACCCTCCATGATTTTACCCACAGTTGAGGTTAAACTTACTGGCCTATAATTTCCAAGTTCAGTTTTTGTCCCCTTTTTGAATATTGGCACCACATTTGCTATACGCCAGTCCTGTGGTACAGACCCTGTTATTATGGAATCTTTAAAGATTAAAAATAATGGTCTATGACTGTGCTTAATTCCTGCAGTACTCGGAGGTGTATCCCATCCGGGCCCGGGGATTTGTCAATTTTAGTGATTTTTAGACGCCGCCGTACTTCCTGCTGGGTTAAGCAGGTGACATTTAACAGAGAATTTTTATCCCTGATCATGTTATCCGTCATGGGATTTTCTTGTGTAAACACTGTTGAAAAAAAGTCATTTAGCATATTGGCTTTTTCCTCATCCTCATCCACCATTTCACCCAGACTATTTTTAAGGGGGCCAACACTATCATTTTTAAGTTTCTTACTATTTATGTAGTTAAAGAATATTTTGGGATTATTTTTACTTTCTCTGGCAATGAGTCTCTCTGTCTCAATCTTTGCTGTCTTGATTTGCTTTTTACAGAATTTATTTAATCTTCTGTATTTAGTTAATACTTCATCACTACCTATTTGCTTTAATTCGCTAAATGCTTTATTTTTGTCCCTTATTGCGCCCCTTACAGCTCTATTTAGCCATAGTGGTTTCTTCCTATTTCTCGCATGTTTATTCCCATACGGTATATATTGTGCACAGGTCCTATTCAGGATGCTAATAAACGTCTCCCATTTTCTTTGTGTATTTTTATGTCTCAGGATATCGTCCCAGTTAATTCCACCAAGATCATCTCTCATCCATTGGAAATTTGCTATCCTGAAGTTTAGTGACCTTGTAACTAGAGTTGAGCGAAACGGGTCGAAAAAATTCAAAAGTCGCCGACTTTTGGCAAAGTCGGGTTTCATGAAACGAAACCCGACCCTAGGATGAGGTCGGCCACGAGGTCGGCGACTTACGCGCCAAAGTCGCGTTTCAAAAGTTTGTTTTGCGCTCTTTTTCAGCCAATCAGGATCCACGGACACTGTGGGCAACGTGATGACCTAGGCACGGGTCACCACCATCTTTCAGAAGGGCATGCAAGTGATTGGCTTGCTTTGGTGGGCGTCACAGGGGGTATAAAAGGGCGTGCACGCCGACCGCCATCTTACTTCTGCCGATCTTAGTATAGGGAGAGGTTGCTGCTGATTCTGTAGGGAGAGCGTTAGGCAGGGAAGAAGACAAAAAAAATGCTTCTGCTGCTAGCGATTTGGCCTGCACAACACACAAGTCACTGTGTGTGCAGTGCAAGGGGAGGCTATATTGTGGTGTATCAGTGGTATTGGTTGTTGGGCTGCCTTTTAAGGCTTCCTGACACGCTGGCATTGCTGTTTACCCACTGCTCTGCAAACTGCTTTTTTAAAAGCAATCCAATCTCCCTTATCCTCTAGTCACTTTTGTCACAGCTGTGCCATCGAGCGTGTCACATAGCGCTCAGATATCAGTGGGCCTCACACAATCCACAAGTGTCCAGTGTCCAAAAGTGTACGCAGAGATTCAAAATCTCCATTATCCTCTCGTCACTTTGGTCACAGGCAGCTGTGCCATCGAGCGTGTCACATAGCGCTCAGATATCAGTGGGCCTCACACAATCCACAAGTGTCCAGTGTCCAAAAGTGTACGCAGAGATTCAAAATCTCCATTATCCTCTCGTCACTTTGGTCACAGGCAGCTGTGCCATCGAGCGTGTCACATAGCGCTCAGATATCAGTGGGCCTCACACAATCTACAAGTGTCCAGTGTCCAAAAGTGTACGCAGAGATTCAAAATCTCCATTATCCTCTCGTCACTTTGGTCACAGGCAGCTGTGCCATCGAGCGTGTCACATAGCGCTCAGATATCAGTGGGCCTCACACAATCCACAAGTGTCCAGTGTCCAAAAGTGTACGCAGAGATTCAAAATCTCCATTATCCTCTCGTCACTTTGGTCACAGGCAGCTGTGCCATCGAGCGTGTCACATAGCGCTCAGATATCAGTGGGCCTCACACAATCTACAAGTGTCCAGTGTCCAAAAGTGTACGCAGAGATTCAAAATCTCCATTATCCTCTCGTCACTTTGGTCACAGGCAGCTGTGCCATCGAGCGTGTCACATAGCGCTCAGATATCAGTGGGCCTCACACAATCCACAAGTGTCCAGTGTCCAAAAGTGTACGCAGAGATTCAAAATCTCCATTATCCTCTCGTCACTTTGGTCACAGGCAGCTGTGCCATCGAGCGTGTCACATAGCGCTCAGATATCAGTGGGCCTCACACAATCCACAAGTGTCCAGTGTCCAAAAGTGTACGCAGAGATTCAAAATCTCCATTATCCTCTCGTCACCTTGGTCACAGGCAGCTGTGCCATCGAGCGTGTCACATAGCGCTCAGATATCAGTGGGCCTCACACAATCTACAAGTGTCCAGTGTCCAAAAGTGTACGCAGAGATTCAAAATCTCCATTATCCTCTCGTCACTTTGGTCACAGGCAGCTGTGCCATCGAGCGTGTCACATAGCGCTCAGATATCAGTGGGCCTCACACAATCCACAAGTGTCCAGTGTCCAAAAGTGTACGCAGAGATTCAAAATCTCCATTATCCTCTCGTCACTTTGGTCACAGGCAGCTGTGCCATCGAGCATGTCACATAGCGCTCAGATATCAGTGGGCCTCACACAATCCACAAGTGTCCAGTGTCCAAAAGTGTACGCAGAGATTCAAAATCTCCATTATCCTCTCGTCACTTTGGTCACAGGCAGCTGTGCCATCGAGCGTGTCACATAGCGCTCAGATATCAGTGGGCCTCACACAATCCAAAAGTGTCCACTGTCCACAAGTGTGTGCAGAAATTCTAAATCTCCCCTGTCCTAGAGACACCTTGTACCTTGTTTTACATTACTATATAGTTTGTTGGATTTTGTCTACATTTCTACCAAAAATGAGGAAGGCTGGTGGAAGAGGCCGTGGAATTGGGTGGGGGTTGGCAGCTGGTAATGATGGTGTTGGTGGTGGATCTGATGGTAGTGGCAAGAGCAAAATAGGACCGAATGCAGGAGGTGCTGACCCTGCGTCATCGTCTGGCTACATAAGGCCTCGAACGCTTAGTTTTCTAGGAGTTGGCAAACCGCTTTTAAAGGCAGAGCATCAGGAAAAAGTTTTGTCTTACATTGCTGACTCAGCCTCCAGCTTTATCGCCTCCTCTTCTTCAGTTGTAAAAAGTAAAAGCACTGAGTCGTCATTGGAGGCTCATGTTCATGAACCACACCTTTCCTTGTGTCCTTCACCCCAACCAAGATTGAAGGATGACGCAGGCCATACTACTGATTACTCCATGGAGCTGTTTTCACATACCATGCCTGGATTATCAGGTCAAATGGTGAATTACCCAGGCCAAGATGAATCTGACATGGAGTGCACTGATGCACAGCCGCTGATGGATGATTCTGCTGGTACATTCACTCAGAGCACTACATTGTCCTCGCAGTGTACAGAGCCAGATTTTGACCCTGATGAGACTCAGGTGCCCCTTCCCGCACACTATACCACCATACACGGTGACACAGAGAAAGGTGCACATGACATAGAAGAGGAGGTGATGGATGACCCAGTTGTTGACCCAGATTGGCATCCATTGGGGGAAGAGCGTGCTGCTTCCAATAGCTCAGATGAGGACCATCCACAGCAGACATCGACATCGCAACAGCTGTTATCTGGCAGGCCCGGAGCACTCCAAAGACAGGTTCCAAACATCAAAAGAGTTGCTGGACAGCTTGTCCAGAGGGTCAAAAGATCACAGCGTGCTAGGCCGCAAAATGTCTGCCAAAGTAGGAAGAGTGCAGTGTGGCACTTTTTTGAACAAAATCCTCATGATCAGGCCAAGGTTATCTGTAAGAAGTGCGCAAAGACCTTTAGCCGAGGGAAAAATCTGAAAAATTTGAATACCAGTTGCATGCTTAGACATTTAACCAGCATGCACTTGCAAGCGTGGACACAACACCAAACCTCAAGTGCCACATGTGCAACTGATCACAACGAAGGTAGTCAGCAACGCTACATTGTTTCCCCCACTGTAAGCCCACCGGTTAGCACAGCAGCAAATGTTGAGGTGTCGTTGCAAGGCCACAGCAGTCAGGGAATCCCACTGTTATTATTACGTGCCCCGATGCTCACCTGGGGTCCCCCTCCTCCCGGTGCATCCCTCCTTCATCCTCGCGCCGTGCCCTGTCTGGCTTTTCAGGGTCACGGCGCGTCAGAGGCACGCACATGCGCACTCGCTCGTTTCTGACCGCGGGGCATCCTGGGAGCACGTGACCCGGTGGCTCCTCCCCAACATGGCGGCGCCCACCGGGTATTTCTGTCTGGCGTCTTGAATGGTAAGATGCCTGTTTGTCTTTCTCTGTGGCGCTTAGCGTTCCTGCGCAGCGTCGCCCCGACTCTCAGGTCCCCCCTCTCTCCTAGTCTGCGCTCTGCTCTCCGCTCCATAGCCCCATCTGGACCCCCGCTCAGCTCCCTCTGCTGCCTCTGTGCCTGACCCTCGCCGGGTCCTTCCCTGCTGCTGTCATCGGTAGCCCCTTAGCTAGGGTTCCGTCTGTACCCCTAGGTCAGTTCCCCCTAACCTTCCTTCCTTCTTTCTTCCAGCGTTCCTGCCCTGGCTCAATCCTGATCGGTCCTGGTTCCCTACGTTCTGTTTCCTCCTGCTCCGGGTCTACTCTAGTCAGTATCCTTTGGCCTTTCCCTCTGTACACTCCCTGGGTCGTCCCTTTGGTTCCGGATTTCGTGGTCTCACCCCCCTTGGGCCTGCCCCTAACACTCCCTGTATAGGGGGTGGTCATCACCTGGGCCGCTCGCCCTCGGCGGCTCTGGAGCCACGACCCAGAGGGTCCACTCTCTGGTTCCTACTTAGAACCGTAACAGAACAAACAGGCCATGGACCCCGCTGGAGCCGCTGCGGCTCAAAAGGAGTTGCTGTTTTTGCGGGAGAATCAAACTCGTATCATGGCTTTCATGAAATCCATGGATTCTCGTCTTTCCGGGCTCCAGTCCTCTGACCCTGGGAATGCCTCCCAACTGGCTGGACTGCAGCAGGAACTGGCCCAGCAAAGAGATACCCAGACCCATATACTCAGTTATATGGCCTCCATAGATGACCGCCTACTCTCCTTACAGTCGGCTGCTGCAGCCCCGTTCCAGCCCAGGCGCCTCACCCGCCACCCCGTTTAGCTAAGCCGCCCCGCTATAACGGGGATCCCAAGCTGTGCCGAGGTTTCCTGAATCAATGCCGCCTCCATTTCGAGCTCCTGCCCCTGCAATATCCCACTGAGCGGGCTAAGGTGGCTTTTGTTGTCTCCCATCTTGAGGGAGACGCTTTAGCGTGGGTTAACCCCCTCTGGGAACGTGATGATCCGGTAGTCTCCCAGCTAAGTACTTTCTTCGAGACGTTTCGTCGAGTGTTCGACGAGCCGGGTCGCCTGGCCTCTACTACGGAATCTTTATTTAACCTCCACCAAGGGTCCCAAACCGTGGGTCAGTATGCCATCCGATTCCGAACCTTGTCTTCTGATTTGGGATGGAATAACGAGGCCTTGGTAGGGGCCTTTTGGCGAGGCCTCGCGGGTCGAATTAAGGATGAGTTAGCTGGGCGGGATACTCCCACTGCTTTAGAAGATCTCATTTCGCTAGCCACACGTATCGACCTTAGGTTCCAGGAACGTGCTCGCGAGAGGAGACTTCCCCGTGCTTCCCCAACCATCCGCGGTCTACCCTGTCTCCGGCCCGGAATATCCGCTTCTGCTTCCATGCCTGAACCCATGCAAGTAGACCGGCTTAAGGTATCTGGACAACGCCGGGAGGAAAGACGCACTCACGGTCTCTGCTTCTACTGTGGTAGTGACTCCCATCTGGTCCGTACCTGCCCGGAACGTCCAGAAAACTCCTCCGCCTAGGTCAGGTAAGAGAGGCCTCCCTAGGTGTGTATGATACCTCTCTACCCCTCACTCTGTCTGTCTTGTTGCACGTTGGTGGAAAACATTTTTCTCTGGCAGCCTATGTGGATTCCGGCGCAGCGGGAAATTTTATTAGGCTCAAAGAGGTTCTTAAATTTTCGGTCCCGGTCAAGACCTTAGAAACTCCACGGATCCTTGCTTCCGTGGACGGTAAACCTCTCCAAGAGACCATTACCTTGGTCACCCATGAGGTAGAACTCCAGGTAGGGGCCCTACACAAGGAGAGGATTGCTTTTTATGTCCTAGCGAGCATCTCTCACCCTATCCTTTTAGGCCTTCCCTGGCTACGAGCCCACTGCCCTACCTTAGACTGGCATAAGGGTAATATCCTGCGCTGGGGGGAGTCCTGTAGGTCTGGGTGTCTGCTGCCGGTGCGTCCCGTGGGTGGTTCTCCTTCCCCCTCCTTAACCTCCGGGTTGCCCGTTGCTTACAGCTCTTTTTCGGATGTTTTTGACAAGAGGGAGTCCGAGAACCTTCCGCCTCACCGACCCTATGATTGCCCCATCGAGCTCGTCCCTGGAGCCACCCCTCCGCGGGGTAGGATTTATCCGCTCTCGCCGGCAGAGACGCAAGCCATGTCGGAATACGTTCAAGAGAACTTAGCCAAGGGTTTCATACGGAAGTCTTCCTCCCCTGCGGGCGCAGGCTTCTTTTTTGTCAAGAAGAAGGACGGGTCGCTCCGCCCGTGCATTGATTACAGAGGTCTGAACAGCATCACGATTAAGAACAAGTACCCGTTACCCCTCATCCCCGAACTCTTTGATCGGCTGAGAGGGGCGCACATATTTACCAAACTTGATCTTTGAGGAGCCTATAACTTGGTCCGAATTTGCGCTGGGGATGAGTGGAAGACCGCATTCAACACCCGTGACGGTCACTATGAATACCTGGTGATGCCGTTTGGCCTCTGTAACGCACCAGCGGTATTCCAGGAGCTCGTTAACGATATTTTTCGGGATCTCCTTTACTCCTGTGTCGTGGTTTATCTTGACGACATTCTTGTCTTCTCTCCAGATCTCTCCACCCATCGACGAGATGTACGGCAAGTGTTGCAGCGTCTAAGAGAGAACCACCTATTTGCCAAGTTGGAGAAATGCGCCTTCGAACAACCGTCTCTGCCGTTCCTTGGGTATATCGTTTCGAAGTCTGGGTTGAGGATGGATCCCGAGAAAGTGTCCACGATCCTGGCCTGGCCCCAGTCCCCTTGGTCTCAAAGCCATTCAACGCTTTCTCGGCTTTGCTAACTATTATAGGCAATTCGTTCCTCATTTTTCCACCATAACCAAGCCCATCTCTGCTCTCGTGCGCAAAGGAGCCAATCCCCGCCTCTAGCCTCCCGAGGCAGAAGACGCCTTTCAAACTCTGAAGAGAGAATTCGCTACAGCCCCCGTTCTCCACCGTCCTGATGCCGAGAGACCCTTCATTCTCGAGGTCGACGCATCCTCCGTGGGAGCGGGGGCGGTTCTCCTGCAAAGAACCTCCTCTGGCCGGACTGTCACCTGTGGGTTCTTTTCTAAAGCCTTTTCTCCCCCCGAACGCAATTACTCCATTGGGGACAAGGAACTACTGGCAATCAAACTGGCTTTAGAGGAATGGCGTTACCTTCTCGAAGGAGCTGTCCATCCCTTTACGATATTTACCGACCACAAGAATTTGGCCTATGTTCAGTCTGCCCAAAGGCTCAATCCCCGGCAAGCCCGATGGTCCCTATTTTTTGGACGCTTTGATTTCGAGCTCCGCTTTCGTCCGGGTAATAAGAACATCATAGCTGATGCCCTATCAAGATCATTTCTCCCGACCGATAAAGAGGAGAGCCCCGCTCACATCATCGATCCAGCAAAAATCGTCACCCTAGCCCCTCTAAGTTTGGTCAACCCACCACCAGGCAAGACCTTGGTATTGGACCATGACAGAGTAAGGGTTCTGCACTGGGGACACTCTTCTAAGTTCGCCGGGCATGTCGGAGCCAAGAGGACTCTATCCCTCATCTCCCGCCATTATTGGTGGCCTTCACTCCGCCAGGACGTCCTGGAATTTACCGCTTCTTGCTCATCCTGCGCCTGGAATAAGATTCCACGACAGCTACCCTCTGGTCTCTTACATCCTTTGCCGGTTCCATCAGTTCCCTGGAGTCACATCGCCATGGATTTCGTCACGGATCTACCTCCATCTTCCGCCTGCTCTGTCATTTTGGTGGTGGTAGACCGTTTTTCCAAAATGGCTCATTTCATCCCGCTACCTGGTCTGCCTTCTGCGCCCGAGTTGGCGAAGATCTTCGTGCATCATGATTTCCGACTTCATGGTTTTCCCCAGCACATCGTGTCTGACCGTGGTGTTCAATTCACCTCTCGTTTCTGGAGAGCTCTCTCTAGCTCAATGGGGGTAGTCCTGGATTTCTCCTCCGCCTATCATCCACAATCCAATGGCCAAGTGGAGCGGATCAATCAGGTGTTAACCACTTATCTTCGACATTTTTCTAATGCACACCAAAGTAACTGGGTCTCACTGCTTCCCTGGGCGGAATTTGCTCACAACAATCACCCCAACGAGTCCTCTTCCAAATCTCCCTTTTTCGTAGGTTTTGGGCAGCATCCGGGCATTCCCCTTCCCGTGTCCCCCACCTCGGGCGTGCCGGCGGCGGACTCCTTGTCCTCAGAATTCTCTAAAATTTGGGAGGAAACTAAAAGGTCCCTTGAGAGAGCTAGCGATCGGATGAAAAGATACGCCGACAAGAGGCGCCTGGACACCCCTCCTTATCATCCAGGCGATAAGGTCTGGCTGTCCTCGCGCTTCCTCCGACTTAAAATCCCCTCTTATAAGTTAGGTCCACGTTACGTTGGCCCCTTTGAGGTTTTGGCTCGCATCAATGATGTAACCTATAAACTAAAATTGCCTGCCTCTCTGCGGATCCCCAACACTTTCCATGTCTCGCTTCTCAAACCCACAGTGTTTAATCGCTTTCAGCCAGCCTCGTCCCACGCTCCGCAACCTAGCTCCGCTGGGGACGTCTTTGATGTCAGGGACATCCTGGCAAAGAGGACCGTCCAAGGTAGAACCTTCTTTCTGGTAGATTGGGAAGGATTCGGTCCTGAGGAAAGGTCATGGGAGCCCCGGGAGAACATCAATGCTCCTCATATCATGAGAAGGTTTCTATCCCGCCTGAAGAAGGAGGGGAGTAAGAGAGGGGGTACTATTACATGCCCCGATGCTCACCTGGGGTCCCCCTCCTCCCGGTGCATCCCTCCTTCATCCTCGCGCCGTGCCCTGTCTGGCTTTGCAGGGTCACGGCGCGTCAGAGGCACGCACATGCGCACTTGTTCGTTTCTGACCGCGGGGCATCCTGGGAGCACGTGACCCGGTGGCTCCTCCCCAACATGGCGGCGCCCACCGGGTATTTCTGTCTCGCGTCTTGAATGGTAAGACGCCTGTTTGTCTTTCTCTGTGGCGCTTAGCGTTCCTGCGCAGCGTCGCCCCGACTCTCAGGTCCCCCCTCTCTCCTAGTCTGCGCTCTGCTCTCCGCTCCATAGCCCCATCTGGACCCCCTCTCAGCTCCCTCTGCTGTCTCTGTGCCTGACCCTCGCCGGGTCCTTCCCTGCTGCTGTCATCGGTAGCCCCTTAGCTAGGGTTCCGTCTGTACCCCTAGGTCAGTTGCCCCTAACCTTCCTTCCTTCTTTCTTCCAGCGTTCCTGCCCTGGCTCCATCCTGATCGGTCCTGGTTCCCTACGTTCTGTTTCCTCCTGCTCCGGGTCTACTCTAGTCAGTATCCTTTGGCCTTTCCCTCTGTACACTCCCTGGGTCGTCCCTTTGGTTCCGGCTGTCGTGGTCTCACCCCCCTTGGGCCTGCCCCTAACACTCCCTGTATAGGGGGTGGTCATCACCTGGGCCGCTCGCCCTCGGGGGCTCTGGAGCCACGACCCAGAGGGTCCACTCTCTGGTTCCTACTTAGAACCGTAACAGTTATATCAACGAAAGACTGATTCTAGGCCATCAGAAAGAACACCAACTCCATCACCATCATCAACCCTCCCTCAGTCCGCCCTGTCCACCGCTACTTCCACCATATGCAGCTCTCAAGTCCAGCTCACCCTCCCAGACACTATGAGTAGGTCAAGAAAGTACTCAGTCTCTCATCCGCGTACACTGGGTTTGAACGCCCACATTGCCAAACTAATCTCGTTTGAGATGATGCCCTTTCGGTTGGTGGAAAGCACAGCTTTCCGCGAACTCATGGCCTATGCAGTACCACGCTATGACCTACCCAGTCGCCACTTCTTCTCTCGCAAAGCCATCCCAGCCCTCCACCATCATGTGAAAGACCGCATTGTCCATGCACTCAAGCAGTCAGTGAGCGGAAAGGTGCACCTCACAACTGATGCATGGTCCAGTCGGCATGGCCAGGGCCGTTACGTGTCCATCACTGCGCACTGGGTTAATGTGGTGGATGCAGGGTCCACAGGGGACAGCGGTGGTGGGACAGTGCTGCCTAGCCCACGGTATAGGAAACAGTTGGCTGTAGGCGTTCGACCCTCCTCCTCCTCCTCCTCCTCCTCCAGAAGCGAAAGCTCGTCCACAGAGCGCAGTTGTACGAGCACTCCATCTGCAGCTGCCACTGTTGCAAACGATGTGTCCCCCTATCGAGCAGCTAGTGGAAAGCGTCAGCAGGCTGTGTTGCAGATGATGTGTTTGGGCGACAGACACACCGCCGAGGTGCTGGCCGAGTACTTGAAGCGACAAACTGAGTCATGGCTGGGCAGTGTACATCTTGAGGCAGGCAAGGTAGTTAGTGATAACGGCCGTAATTTTGTGGCAGCCATAGCCCTTTCAAAACTCAGCCACATACCTTGCTTGGCTCACACCTTGAACCTGGTGGTGCAGTGCTTCCTCAAAAATTATCCGGAGTTAACAGCCCTGCTCCAGAAGGTGCGAAGACTGTGCGCGCACATCCGCCGGTCGCCTGTACACTCGGTTCGTATGCAGAAGCTGCAGCGATTGCTCCACCTTCCCAACCACCACCTCATTATCGACATTGCAACAAGGTGGAACTCCACCCTGCACATGGTGGAGCGGCTGTGCGAGCAGAGGCAGGCCATAATGCATTTGTGGGAGGATACACGGCCAGGCACTTTGAGAGCAGACATGGAGTTGACAGGCGTGCAGTGGTTGAAACTGAAAGACCTTTGTAAAGTCCTTCAGTGTTTTGAGGAATGCACACGGCTGGTAAGCGCAGACGACGCCATCCTAAGCATGAGCATCCCACTTATGCGTCTGCTCATGCAAACTTTGACGCACCTTAAGGAGCAGGCGTCTGCAGCCAATGTTGATGAGGAGGAAGAGGAGGAGGGAATCCTTGATGACATTCAGCCATTGTCTGCTCAGGGACCTCTCCTGGACGAGGTGGAGGAAGAAGAGGAGGAGGAGGATGATGGGGATGATTACTTAGGGGAGGAGGATGCATCTCGTGGGGCAAGTGAAAATGTTGGCGTGGCAAGGTCTGGTACAGGGTTTGTGCGTGACTGGAGGGATGTGGATTTGCCAGAAAGTGCTCCTCCACCCAGCATTCGCAGTGCATCATTGACACCGGGAACATTGGCCCACATGTCAGATTATGCCTTGCGGATCCTAAAAAGGGACCCCTGCATTGCCAAAATGATGAACGATGACGACTACTGGTTGGCCAGCATCCTGGATCCACGCTATAAAGGCAAATTACAAAACATCATGCCACAGGAGAACCTTGACCTAATATTGGCTAATAAACAAGCAACTCTGGTAAATCGGTTGCTTGAGGCATTCCCAGCACACAGCAGCGGTGATGGTTCTCACACGAGCCGTACGGGCCGGGGGCAGCTTGGCAGAGGTGTTCGTGGTGTCCCCCTCTTGTGGCCTTCCAACTTTGAAATTTACTGTTCAATTTTGAATTAATTCATATATGAATTAAATGGAAAAGCAACGATTTATCTGGCGAGTTATTTGAATGTTCGGCCTACATCCACCTGTCTGACAGACGGTATTCTAGTGGCTTGTAGCAGCAGCAGCAGCAGCAGCAGCAGCAGCTAGGTGCGATGCTTGCCTGCAGTAAATAGGATGTGTTCCATCCATGGAACACTGTGATAGGAATCATGCCATTCATAGAACACAATGCTTGGATGTGTTCTATTCCTGGAACAATGGGACCACGTGTCACAATGGGACCACGTGTCACAATGGGCAGCCCACAGTCTGTAGCAGCTGCGCAGTAGTAGTCAGCTTCAGTCTGCTGAGGGAGCCTCAGCAGACAGGTGGGCGATGCTCGCCAGGGAGATGGAAAAAGAGCTTGCTCACTTCACTCCACGCATCATTTCAGTATCTGCAGTACCTCTGAGAATGGTGCATACTCTCTTAAGCGGTTTCCAAAGACAGATTGAATTGAAATCGGGATACACAAGTAGTGTTTTCAAAGCATGATTTGAATGCTTTTTTCAAATGTCGTTGCTCTGTAATTAGTTTTTCTTGGTCCAAGTTGCACATTTCCAATTCCTTAGCCTTGATTTAACTTGACCAACTCTTCCACTACTACTACTACTACTACTACTACTACTACTACTACTACTACTACTCTTATTCACCTCTATATGGGAGGCATTGCACTGTATTCAATCTGTCAGTAAAATAATGATCTATCTTGGCCTTTGCTGCTTGGTAGGTACAGGTGTGACAAGCTGCAGTAATGTGTTTGGCTTTGGATAGCTACATTTCTGCACACCCACCTGCTACAAGGCCTGCAGCCCCTTCCCCTCAGTACTTCCCCAGTCTTAATTCAAGCATTCAATTCCTACCACATCCATCATGCAATGATATGTCGTTTCATTTTTGAAACATTGTCCCCCTCTTGTGGCCTTCCAACTTTGAAATTTACTGTTCAATTTTGAATTAATTCATATATGAATTAAATGGAAAAGCAACGATTTATCTGGCGAGTTATTTGAATGTTCGGCCTACGTCCACCTGTCTGACAGACGGTATTCTAGTGGCTTGTAGCAGCAGCAGCAGCAGCAGCTAGGTGCGCTGCTTGCCTGCAGTAAATAGGATGTGTTCCATCCATGGAACACTGTGATAGGAATCATGCCATTCATAGAACACAATGCTTGGAGGTGTTCTATTCCTGGAACAATGGGACCACGTGTCACAATGGGACCACGTGTCACAATGGGCAGCCCACAGTCTGTAGCAGCTGCGCAGTAGTAGTCAGCTTCAGTCTGCTGAGGGAGCCTCAGCAGACAGGTGGGCGATGCTCGCCAGGGAGATGGAAAAAGAGCTTGCTCACTTCACTCCACGCATCATTTCAGTATCTGCAGTTCCTCTGAGAATGGTGCACTCAATCTCTTAAGCGGTTTCCAAAGACAGATTGAATTGAAGTCGGGATACACAAGTAGTGTTTTCAAAGCATGATTTGAATGCTTTTTTCAAATGTCGTTGCTCTGTAATAAGTTTTTCTTGGTCCAAGTTGCACATTTCCAATTCCTTAGCCTTGATTTAACTTGACCAACTCTTCTACTACTACTACTACTACTAGTCTTATTTACCTCTATATGGGAGGCATTGCACTGTATTCAATCTGTCAGTAAAATAACGATCTATCTTGGCCTTTGCTGCTTGGTAGGTACAGGTGTGACAAGCTGCAGTAATGTGTTTGTCTTTGGATAGCTACATTTCTGCACACCCACCTTCTACAAGGCCTGCAGCCCCTTCCCCTCAGTACTTCCCCAGTCTTAATTCAAGCATTCAATTCCTACCACATCCATCATGCAATGATATGTCGTTTCATTTTTGAAACATTGTCCCCCTCTTGTGGTCTTCCAACTTTGAAATTTACTGTTCAATTTTGAATTAATTCATATATGAATTAAATGGAAAAGCAACGATTTATCTGGCGAGTTATTTGAATGTTCGGCCTACGTCCACCTGTCTGACAGACGGTATTCTAGTGGCTTGTAGCAGTAGCAGCAGCAGCAGCAGCTAGGTGCGCTGCTTGCCTGCAGTAAATAGGATGTGTTCCATCCATGGAACACTGTGATAGGAATCATGCCATTCAAAGAACACAATGCTTGGATGTGTTCTATTCCTGGAAGACTGGGACCACGTGTCACAATGGGACCACGTGTCACAATGGGCAGCCCACAGTATGTAGCAGCTGCGCAGTAGTAGTCAGCTTCAGTCTGCTGAGGGAGCCTCAGCAGACAGGTGGGCGATTCTCGCCAGGGAGATGGAAAAAGAGCTTTCTCACTTCACTCCACGCATCATTTCAGTATCTGCAGTTCCTCTGAGAATGGTGCACTCAATCTCTTAAAGGGAAGGTGCCGCAATTTTATATAATTTGCAAAAAAATAGTAAGTTACAAAACATGTTGTTTCAGCAAATGTTGTACTAACCAGGATTTATGGTTTGTTTGTAATAATGTTTTCATGTAGCCACTGGGCGCTGACATCTTGATTTGCAGATCTGTGGAGGACTCATACAGTCTGCAAATATGGCCGTCCCTGCACATAGGAAACTGCGGTCGGCTTCCGACCGCACATTGCAGCCTCAGTAGCAGAGAACTGGGCACGCCCCTGTGGGCTGCACCATTCACTGCTGTAGGTGTGGCTGGGCGCCATTTTACTGTAGCCCAGTGCTATCTGCTGAGCTCCACTTACCCTCTATCACAGGACCACTTGTGGCATAACGGGTCCTGTGTTGTGAGGAGAGGCTGAAGAAAAGGAGAAGGTGGTCAGCAGAGGAGAGAAGCGCTCACTGGAGCCGGAGGATGGAGAGTGGTGAGTGCGGGTGACTTTCATCTATGCTCCTCTGTACTGCTTACTCCAGGCTCAGCCCTGTGCTTCCTGCTCCAGCGTCCTCCTGCTCTGTCTCCGCCTCCTCACTCACAGCCCCAGTGATCTCCGGTAATCTGACACCTTTGCTTTTATGGCTGTCTGAGGAGGACAGTGACTTATACAGCCCATAGTCTTGAGTATAATTGGGGGGGGCTGGAAGTTTCACCAGTGTGGGCATATCTGTAATACTGTCTGCTGAGCCGTGTATCTAATCCTCTCCTGTGTGATACTGCCTGCTGAGCCGTGCAGAAAATTTAAAACATTCATTATTCAATAGGGCCCAAACTATCAAAAACCAGCGGTTTGAATGAACACTCACATTTCTTGGTAGAATCGTGCAGGACTGAAATTTTTGATGTTTTTCTACTCCTCTCATGAGCCCAAACAAGTCTCTAAAAGGATGAGTTTGCAACTACTTTACTTTTGGAGAAAATTCAAAACATTCATTATTCAATAGAGCCCAATAGCAAAAATCAGGTTTTGAATGAAGAATCACATTTCTTAGTAGAATCATGCAGGATTTAAATTTTTGATTCTATTTTACTCCTCTCAACAGCCCAAACAAGTTTCTAAAAGGATGAGTTTGCAACTACTTTACTTTTGGAGAAAATTCAAAACATTCATTATTCAATAGGGCCCAAAATATCAAAAACCAGCGGTTTGAATGAACACACATTTCTTGGTAGAATCGTGCAGGACTGAAATTTTTGATGTTTTTCTACTCCTCTCATGAGCCCAAACAAGTCTCTAAAAGCATGAGTTTGCAACTACTTTACTTTTGGAGAAAATTCAAAACATTCATTATTCAATAGAACCCAATATCAAAAATCAGCGTTTTGAATGAAGAATCACATTTCTTGGTAGAATCATGCAGGATTGAAATTTTTGATGGCTTTTTACTCCTCTCAACAGCCCAAACAAGTTTCTAAAAGGATGAGTTTGCAACTACTTTACTTTTGGAGAAAATTCAAAACATTCATTATTCAATAGGGCCCAAACTATCAAAAACCAGCGGTTTGAATGAACACTCACATTTCTTGGTAGAATCGTGCAGGACTGAAATTTTTGATGTTTTTCTACTCCTCTCATGAGCACAAACAAGTCTCTAAAAGGATGAGTTTGCAACTACTTTACTTTTGGAGAAAATTCAAAACATTCATTATTCAATAGAGCCCAATAGCAAAAATCAGGTTTTGAATGAAGAATCACATTTCTTGGTAGAATCATGCAGGATTGAAATTTTTGATGGTTTTTTACTCCTCTCAACAGCCCAAACAAGTTTCTAAAAGGATGAGTTTGCAACTACTTTACTTTTCGAGAAAATTCAAAACATTCATTATTCAATAGAGCCCAAAATATCAAAAACCAGCGGTTTGAATGAACACTCACATTTCTTGGTAGAATCGTGCAGGACTGAAATTTTACATGTTTTTCTACTCCTCTCATGAGCCCAAACCAAGACTCTAAAAGGATGAGTTTGCAACTACTTTACTTTTGGAGAAAATACAAAACATTCATTATTCAATAGAGCCCAATAGCAAAAACCAGCGTTTTGAATGAAGAATCACATTTCTTGGTAGAATCATGCAGGATTGAAATTTTTGATGGTTTTTTACTCCTCTCAACAGCCCAAACAACTTTCTAAAAGGATGAGTTTGCAACTACTTTACTTTTGGAGAAAATTCAAAACATTCATTATTCAATAGGGCCCAAAATATCAAAAACCAGCGGTTTGAATGAAGAATCACATTTCTTGGTAGAATCATGCAGGACTGAAATTTTTGATGTTTTTCTACTCCTCTCATGAGCCCAAACAAGTCTCTAAAAGCATGAGCTTGCAACTACTTTACTTTTGGAGAAAATTCAAAACATTCATTATTCAATAGGGCCCAAACTATCAAAAACCAGCGGTTTGAATGAACACTCACATTTCTTGGTAGAATCGTGCAGGACTGAAATTTTTGATGTTTTTCTACTCCTCTCATGAGCCCAAACAAGTCTCTAAAAGGATGAGTTTGCAACTACTTTACTTTTGGAGAAAATTCAAAACATTCATTATTCAATAGAGCCCAATAGCAAAAACCAGCGTTTTGAATGAAGAATCACATTTCTTGGTAGAATCATGCAGGATTTAAATTTTTGATGGTTTTTTACTCCTCTCAACAGCCCAAACAAGTTTCAAAAAGGATGAGTTTGCAACTACTTTACTTTTGGAGAAAATTCAAAACATTCATTATTCAATAGGGCCCAAACTATCAAAAACCAGCGGTTTGAATGAACACACATTTCTTGGTAGAATCATGCAGGACTGAAATTTTTGATGTTTTTCTACTCCTCTCATGAGCCCAAACAAGTCTCTAAAAGCATGAGTTTGCAACTACTTTACTTTTGGAGAAAATTCAAAACATTCATTATTCAATAGAACCCAATATCAAAAATCAGCGTTTTGAATGAAGAATCACATTTCTTGGTAGAATCATGCAGGATTGAAATTTTTGATGGTTTTTTACTCCTCTCAACAGCCCAAACAAGTTTCTTAAAGGATGAGTTTGCAACTACTTTACTTTTCGAGAAAATTCAAAACATTCATTATTCAATAGGGCCCAAAATATCAAAAACCAGCGGTTTGAATGAACACTCACATTTCTTGGTAGAATCGTGCAGGACTGAAATTTTTCATGTTTTTCTACTCCTCTCATGAGCCCAAACCAAGACTCTAAAAGGATGAGTTTGCAACTACTTTACTTTTGGAGAAAATTCAAAACATTCATTATTCAATAGAGCCCAATAGCAAAAACCAGCGTTTTGAATGAAGAATCACATTTCTTGGTAGAATCATGCAGGATTGACATTTTTGATGGTTTTTTACTCCTCTCAACAGCCCAAACAAGTGTCTAAAAGGATGAGTTTGCAACTACTTTACTTTTCGAGAAAATTCAAAACATTCATTATTCAATAGGGCCCAAATATGAATTAATTCAAAATTGAACTGTAAATTTCAAAGTTGGAAGGCCACAAGAGGGGGACAATGTTTCAAAAATGAAACGACATATCATTGCATGAGGGATGTTGTAGGAATTGAATGCTTGAATTAAAACTGGGGAAGTACTGAGGGGAAGGGGCTGCTGGCCTTGTAGCAGGTGGGTGTGCAGAAATGTAGCTATCCAAAGCCAAACACATTACTGCAGCTTGTCACACCTGTACCTACCAAGCAGCAAAGGCCAAGATAAATCGTTATTTTACTGACAGATTGAATACAGTGCAATGCCTCCCATATAGAGGTGAATAAGAGTAGTAGTAGTAGTAGTAGAAGAGTTGGTCAAGTTAAATCAAGGCTAAGGAATTGGAAATGTGCAACTTGGACCAAGAAAAACTAATTACAGAGCAACGACATTTGAAAAAAGCATTCAAATCATGCTTTGAAAACACTACTTGTGTATCCCGATTTCAATTCAATCTGTCTTTGGAAACCGCTTAAGAGAGTGAGTGCACCATTCTCAGAGGAACTGCAGATACTGAAATGATGTGTGGAGTGAAGTGAGCAAGCTATTTTTCCATCTCCCTGGCGAGCATCGCCCACCTTTCTGCTGAGGCTCCCTCAGCAGACTGAAGCTGACTACTACTGCGCAGCTGCTACAGACTGTGGGCTGCCCATTGTGACACGTGGTCCCATTGTGACACGTGGTCCCATTGTTCCAGGAATAGAACACATCCATGCATTGTGTTCTATGAATGGCATGATGACTATCACAGTGTTCCATGGATGGAACACATCCTATTTACTGTAGGCAAGCAGGGCACCTAGCTGCTGCTGCTGCTGCTACAAGACACTAGAATACCGTCTGTCAGACAGGTGGACGTAGGCCGAACATTCAAATAACTCGCCAGATAAATTGTTGCTTTTCCATTTAATTCATATATGAATTAATTCAAAATTGAACAGTAAATTTCAAAGTTGGAAGGCCACAAGAGGAAGACAATGTTTCAAAAATGAAACGACATATCATTGCATGAGGGATGTGGTAGGAATTGAATGCTTGAATTAAGACTGGGGAAGTACTGAGGGGAAGGGGCTGCAGGCCTTGTAGCAGGTGGGTGTGCAGAAATGTAGCTATCCAAAGCCAAACACATTACTGCAGCTTGTCACACCTGTACCTAACAAGCAGCAAAGGCCAAGATAGATCGTTATTTTACTGACAGATTGAATACAGTGCAATGCCTCCCATATAGAGGTGAATAAGAGTAGTAGTAGTAGTAGTAGTAGTAGAAGAGTTGGTCAAGTTAAATCAAGGCTAAGGAATTGGAAATGTGCAACTTGGGCCAAGAAAAACTAATTACAGAGCAACGACATTTGAATAAAGCATTCAAATCATGCTTTGAAAACAGTACTTGTGTATCCCAATTTAAATGCAATCTGTCTTTGGAAACCGCTTAAGAGAGTGAGTGCACCATTCTCAGAGGAACTGCAGATACTGAAATGATGCGTGGAGTGAAGTGAGCAAGCTATTTTTCCATCTCCCTGGCGAGCATCGCCCACCTGTCTGCTCAGGCTCCCTCAGCAGACTGAAGCTGACTACTACTGAGCAGCTGATACAGACTGTGGGCTGCCCATTGTGACACGTGGTCCCATTGTGACACGTGGTACCATTGTTCCAGGAATAGAACACATCCAAGCATTGTGTTCTATGAATGGCATGATTCCTATCACAGTGTTCCATGGATGGAACACATCCTATTTACTGCAGGCAAGCAGCGCACCTAGCTGCTGCTGCTGCTGCTGCTGTTTTTCTACTCCTCTCATGAGCCCAAACAAGACTCTAAAAGGATGAGTTTGCAGCTACTTTACTTTTGGAGAAAATTCAAAACATTCATTATTCAATAGAGCCCACTAGCAAAAACCAGCGTTTTGAATGAAGAATCACATTTCTTGGTAGAATCATGCAGGATTTAAATTTTTGATGGTGTTTTTTACTCCTCTCAACAGCACAAACAAGTTTCTAAAAGGATAAGTTTGCAACTACTTTACTTTTGGAGAAAATTCAAAACATTCATTATTCAATAGGGCTCAAAATATCAAAAACCAGCGGTTTGAATGAACACACATTTCTTGGTAGAATCGTGCAGGACTGAAATTTTTGATGTTTTTCTACTCCTCTCATGAGCCCAAACAAGTCTCTAAAAGGATGAGTTTGCAACTACTTTACTTTTGGAGAAAATTCAATGAATGTCAATTGAATGTTTTGAATTTTCTCCAAAAGTAAAGTAGTTGCAAACTCATCCTTTTAGAGACTTGGTTTGGGCTCATGAGAGGAGTAGAAAAACATCAAAAATTTCAGTCCTGCACGATTCTACCAAGAAATGTGAGTGTTCATTCAAACCGCTGGTTTTTGATAGTTTGGGCCCTATTGAATAATGAATGTTTTGAATTTTCTCCAAAAGTAAAGTAGTTGCAAGCTCATGCTTTTAGAGACTTGTTTGGGCTCATGAGAGGAGTAGAAAAACATCAAAAATTTCAGTCCTGCATGATTCTACCAAGAAATGTGTGTTCATTCAAACCGCTGGTTTTTGATATTTTGGGCCCCATTGAATAATGAATGTTTTGAATTTTCTCCAAAAGTAAAGTAGTTGCAAACTCATCCTTTTAGAAACTTGTTTAGGCTGTTGAGAGGAGTAAAAAACCATCAAAAATTTCAATCCTGCATGATTCTACCAAGAAATGTGATTCTTCATTCAAAACGCTGATTTTTGCTATTGGGTTCTATTGAATAATGAATGTTTTGAATTTTCTCCAAAAGTAAAGTAGTTGCAAACTCATCCTTTTAGAGACTTGTTTGAGCTCATGAGAGGAGTAGAAAAACATCAAAAATTTCAGTCCTGCACGATTCTACCAAGAAATGTGAGTGTTCATTCAAACCGCTGGTTTTTGATAGTTTGGGCCCTATTGAATAATGAATGTTTTGAATTTTCTCCAAAAGTAAAGTAGTTGCAAACTCATCCTTTTAGAAACTTGTTTGGGCTGTTGAGAGGAGTAAAAAACCATCAAAAATTTCAATCCTGCATGATTCTACCAAGAAATGTGATTCTTCATTCAAAACGCTGATTTTTGCTATTGGGTTCTATTGAATAATGAATGTTTTGAATTTTCTCCAAAAGTAAAGTAGTTGCAAACTCATCCTTTTAGAGACTTGTTTGGGCTCATGAGAGGAGTAGAAAAACATCAAAAATTTCAGTCCTGCACGATTCTACCAAGAAATGTGAGTGTTCATTCAAACCGCTGGTTTTTGATAGTTTGGGCCCTATTGAATAATGAATGTTTTGAATTTTCTCCAAAAGTAAAGTAGTTGCAAACTCATCCTTTTAGAAACTTGTTTGGGCTGTTGAGAGGAGTAAAAAACCATCAAAAATTTCAATCCTGCATGATTCTACCAAGAAATGTGATTCTTCATTCAAAACCTGATTTTTGCTATTAGGCTCTATTGAATAATGAATGTTTTGAATTTTCTCCAAAAGTAAAGTAGTTGCAAACTCATGCTTTTAGAGACTTGTTTGGGCTCATGAGAGGAGTAAAAAAAAAAAAAAATTTCAGTCCTGCATGATTCTACCAAGAAATGTGTGTTCATTCAAACCGCTGGTTTTTGATATTTTGGGCCCTATTGAATAATGAATGTTTTGAATTTTCTCCAAAAGTAAAGTAGTTGCAAACTCATCCTTTTAGAAACTTGTTAGGGCTGTTGAGAGGAGTAAAAAACCATCAAAAATTTCAATCCTGCATGATTCTACCAAGAAATGTGATTCTTCATTCAAACCGCTGGTTTTTGATATTTTGGGCCCTATTGAATAATGAATGTTTTGAATTTTCTCCAAAAGTAAAGTAGTTGCAAACTCATCCTTTTAGAAACTTGTTTGTGCTGTTGAGAGGAGTAAAAAACCATCAAAAATTTCAATCCTGCATGATTCTACCAAGAAATGTGATTCTTCATTCAAAACGCTGGTTTTTGCTATTGGGCTCTATTGAATAATGAATGTTTTGAATTTTCTCCAAAAGTAAAGTAGATGCAAACTCATCCTTTTAGAGTCTTGGCTTGGGCTCATGAGAGGAGTAGAAAAACATCAAAAATTTCAGTCCTGCACGATTCTACCAAGAAATGTGAGTGTTCATTCAAACCGCTGGTTTTTGATTTTTTTTTACCCTATTGAATAATGAATGTTTTGAATTTTCTCCAAAAGTAAAGTAGTTGCAAACTCATCCTTTTAGAGACTTGTTTGTGCTCATGAGAGGAGTAGAAAAACATCAAAAATTTCAGTCCTGCACGATTCTACCAAGAAATGTGAGTGTTCATTCAAACCGCTGGTTTTTGATAGTTTGGGCCCTATTGAATAATGAATGTTTTGAATTTTCTCCAAAAGTAAAGTAGTTGCAAACTCATCCTTTTAGAAACTTGTTTGGGCTGTTGAGAGGAGTAAAAAACCATCAAAAATTTTAATCCTGCATGATTCTTCCAAGAAATGTGATTCTTCATTCAAAACGCTGATTTTTGCTATTGGGTTCTATTGAATAATGAATGTTTTGAATTTTCTCCAAAAGTAAAGTAGTTGCAAGCTCATGCTTTTAGAGACTTGTTTGGGCTCATGAGAGAAGTAGAAAAACATCAAAAATTTCAGTCCTGCATGATTCTACCAAGAAATGTGTGTTCATTCAAACCGCTGGTTTTTGATATTTTGGGCCCTATTGAATAATGAATGTTTTGAATTTTCTCCAAAAGTAAAGTAGTTGCAAACTCATCCTTTTTGAAACTTGTTTGGGCTGTTGAGAGGAGTAAAAAACCGTCAAAAATTTCAATCCTGCATGATTCTACCAAGAAATGTGATTCTTCATTCAAAACGCTGGTTTTTGCTATTGGGCTCTATTGAATAATGAATGTTTTGAATTTTCTCCAAAAATAAAGTAGTTGCAAACTCATCCTTTTAGAGACTTGTTTGTGCTCATTTGAGGAGTAGAAAAACATCAAAAATTTCAGTCCTGCACGATTCTACCAAGAAATGTGAGTGTTCATTCAAACCGCTGGTTTTTGATAGTTTGGGCCCTATTGAATAATGAATGTTTTGAATTTTCTCCAAAAGTAAAGTAGTTGCAAACTCATCCTTTTGGAAACTTGTTTGGGCTGTTGAGAGGAGTAAAAAAACCATCAAAAATTTCAATCCTGCATTTTCTACCAAGAAATGTGATTCTTCATTCAAAACGCTGGTTTTTGCTATTGGGCTCTATTGAATAATGAATGTTTTGAATTTTCTCCAAAAGTAAAGTAGTTGCAAACTCATCCTTTTAGAGTCTTGTTTGGGCTCATGAGAGGAGTAGAAAAACATCAAAAATTTCAGTCCTGCATGATTCTACCAAGAAATGTGAGTGTTCATTCAAACCGCTGGTTTTTGATAGTTTGGGCCATATTGAATAATGAATGTTTTGAATTTTCTCCAAAAGTAAAGTAGTTGCAAACTCATCCTTTTAGAAACTTATTTGGGCTGTTGAGAGGAGTAAAAAACCATCAAAAATTTCAATCCTGCATGATTCTACCAAGAAATGTGATTCTTCATTCAAAACGCTGGTTTTTGCTATTGGGCTCTATTGAATAATGAATGTTTTGAATTTTCTCCAAAAGTAAAGTAGTTGCAAACTCATCTTTTTAGAGACTTGTTTGTGCTCATGAGAGGAGTAGAAAAACATCAAAAATTTCAGTCCTGCATGATTCTACCAAGAAATGTGTGTTCATTCAAACCGCTGGTTTTTGATATTTTGGGCCCTATTGAATAATGAATGTTTTGAATTTTCTCCAAAAGTAAAGTAGTTGCAAACTCATCCTTTTTGAAACTTGTTTGGGCTGTTGACAGGAGTAAAAAACCATCAAAAATTTCAATCCTGCATGATTCTACCAAGAAATGTGATTCTTCATTCAAAACGCTGATTTTTGCTATTGGGTTCTATTGAATAATGAATGTTTTGAATTTTCTCCAAAAGTAAAGTAGTTGCAAACTAATGCTTTTTTGTTTAAATATTTTTATTAAAGTTTCAAGTATAGAGGGAAAGGGTAAATGGACAAAGTAAAAAGTAGAGAACTCTACTCTACGTGTTACATCACACATTAAATAAAATTATTTAATACAAGTAGTGTACATAAGAAACAAATATAATACATCGCTTGAATGCAATCCTCTCAAAAAAGGAACCAACATTGTCATATTGAGTTTACAGTAGAGTGTTAGATAACATAAATTAAGAAAATTTCAAATTCCAAACATCCCATTTAGTGTGATATTTATGGAGAGTACCATTAATAAAGGCAAATCTTTTCTCCATAGAATTATGAGTCCGTAATTTACCTAAAATATCAGCAAAAGAAGGTAAATCAGTTTTAAGCCACCAGAAAGCTATAGCGTTTTTGGTCACCAAAAAAGTATGTATCATTACAAATCGAATAACAGGATTTATTTCTTCAGTGCCCAAAGAAAGTAATGCCATTTGTGGGGTGACCTTCACTGCGTTGTCAGAGAGAGTATTTATATGATTCGTAACTTCTTTCCACAATCTCTTCAATTTAGGACAGCTCCAGAAAATGTGGTACAGGTTACCTGGTAAACCACAATTCCTCCAGCATAGAGGGGAGTATTTATTATCTATATGAGCTAACCTAATCGGAGTGTAATGCCATCTAATTAAAGTTTTAAAGAAAGACTCCTGTAAAGTCGCAGAAATAGTAGATGCATTTGAAAACTTTATGGCCTTCCCCCATTGGTCTTCATCAAATTTTATGTTAATTTTGGGGCTTCTATACAGCCCCAATTGGACAGACCATCAGCAGATTTGGCTTTCAGTACCATCTTTATGCTGATGACACACAACTGTACACATCATCCCCTGACCTTACCTCCGCTGTACTACAGAACGCCACTGACTGTCTGTCTGCAGTCTCCAACATCATGTCTGCTCTCTATCTGAAACTCAACCTCTCCAAAACTGAACTTCTTCTGCTCCCACCATCTACTAACCTCCCTAAATCTGACATTTCCCTCTCTGTGGGTGGCACCATAATAACACCCCGACAGCAGGTGCGCTGTCTGGGTGTTATGTTCGACTCCGATCTCTCCTTCACCTCCCATATACAATCTCTTGCCCGCTCATGCCGCTTACACCTAAAGAACATCTCTAGAATCCGCCCTTTTCTCACCATGGAAACAACAAAAACTCTCACTGTCGCCCTGATCCACTCCCGCCTAGACTACTGTAATGCTCTATTAATTGGCCTCCCTCTCACTCGACTCTCCCCTCTCCAGTCTATCCTTAATGCAGCAACCAGGGTTGTCCATCTGGCTAATCGTTTCTCAGACGCGTCCGCTCTTCGCCAGTCATTACACTGGCTGCCAATTCATTACAGGGTACAATTCAAAGTACTTGTTCTCACCCACAAAGCTCTCCACAGTGCGGCACCCCCTTACATCTCCTCCCTCATTTCTGTCTATCGGCCTAACCGACCGCTGCGCTCTGCAAATGACTTTCGACTAATCTCTGCCCTAATCCGTACCTCCCACTCCCGACTCCAAGACTTCTCCCGTGCTGCGCCAATCCTCTGGAATGCTCTACCCCAAAATATTAGGACCATCCACAATTTGCATAGTTTTAGGCGCTCGCTCAAAACACATTTGTTCAGAGCGGCCTATCACATTCAGTAATCAAAGTCATGTTTGTGTGTGTGTAGCCCATTCACTATCTCCATCTAACCCCCACCCCCTGAAGATGGCTGGACCGTCATTGTAAATACATCATTGTAAATACAAACCTGTGCTTTGTATCCCCCCCACCTCATTGTAGATTGTAAGCTCCACGAGCAGGGTCGTCTTATTTCGCTTTAATTATTGTATTGTTAACGTTGTTACTTATGACTGTTGTGTTTGAAACTGTTCAACTGTAAAGCGCTGCGGAATATGTTGGCGCTATATAAATAAAGATTATTATTATAAATAAAGATTATTATTATTATGTTAAAATCCCTTTCCCATCTTTGAATGTATACATTTTTAAAGAGTTCGGTGTTGTCATTAGGGTGGGAATATATGTTTTTAAGACTCCAAGTCGACTTAAGAGCAACATTTGCAAACATGGAGGCCACAATATCTGAATTCAAAGCTCTACTAGTCAAAAATTTCCGCAGAAGATCTTTCAGAAGTAGATAAGAGGTGAAATGTGTAGACGGGACATGAAATTTATTTTTAATTTCATTAAAGGGTAAAAAATTTTGTCCGTCCCATAAATCCCCTACCGTATTAATTTTAAAGCTGCACCACTCCTCTGGAACTGGACATTTATATATTTTTGATAATAATTTTAATGGGAATTTTTTCAAAATGCTTTTCCTGTCGTCGCCTTTCTTTAATTTTGTGAAACTCCTCCACATAGTCAGTATAGAATTTACAACAGGATGTTGATAAGTAATGATCGAAGGAGATAGCAGATCTTTAAAGAAAAAATCTGATATTGAACTAGTCCCATAATGTTCTAGCTCAAGGTCCAACCAAGCGGGAAGTGTTTTCGTAGAAAACCACTGTTGACTCTGAAGAATAAGAGAAGCTTGAAAATAGATTTGAATATTGGGGAGTGCAAGGCCTCCATTACTCTTTTTCTTATATAAAATTTCAGTAGCAACTCTAGGTTTCTTCCCTTTCCAGATAAAAAGGTTAATTGCTTTTTGGATTTTAAATAAAAGGGAAGTGGGAATCGTAAGAGGTAAATTCCTAAGTACAAAAAGAATTTTAGGTAAAATATATGTTTTTATTACCAAGGTTCTTCCCATCAGGGATAGATCGCAATTATTATAACCAGAAAGGTCTTTTAAGATTTTCTTACTGAGATGTTCCATATTCTTAGAAACAATGAGTTTCAAATCTTTAGGGAAAATTATCCCCAAGTATTCTAGTTCAAAATCTTCCCAGTAAAATTCAGATAATTCTTTAAAGGCTTCAATTTCAGAGGGACGTAAATTAAAATGTATTATTTTAGATTTTTGGGGATTTATTTTAAAATATGAGACCTTAGAGAACTCATCTAAAATGGTGATTAAAGCGTTAAGTGAATTAGCCGGATCAGTGACTGATAACATAAGGTCGTCAGCAAATAAGGTTAACTTGTGGTGATAATTTTTTGTTTTAAAACCCGAAATATCAGTACATTTTCTGATCATTTCCGCCAAGGGCTCGACTGCCAAGGCAAATAAAAGGGGCAAAAGGGGGCAGCCCTGTCTTGTTCCATTAGTGATGTTGAAATTCCTAGAAAGGTGATTATTAGTATAGGTTTTAGCATTAGTATTAGAGTACAATGCAAATATAGATGTTATAAAGCGATTGTCAAAACCAAACTTTAGTAAAGTAGCTTTAAGATAATCCCAATTCACCCTATCAAAAGCTTTTTGGGCATCCAACGAGATAAATAGTGAAGGGAGATTATTAGAGCTAGCTATGTTAAACAAGTTCAAGATTCTTCTGGTACCGTCTGTTACTTGTCTTCCGGAGACAAACCCTACTTGATCATTTTTAACAAGATCAGGTAAAAGATTCTTTAATCGATCCGCTAAAATTTTTGAATATACTTTAATATCAGTGTTAATTAAAGAGATCGGACGATAATTTTTAACTTCTTCTGGGTTTCTAATGTCTTTGGGGATCAAAATGATAGTTGCCTCCGTCATTTCTTTGGGGAACGATCCAATACTAGAAGCGTGGTCAAAAAGAGATTTTAGGTGCGGGGATAAAATGTTGGAGAAAAACTTGAGATATTCGTTTGTGAACCCATCTGGGCCAGGGGATTTGTTAAGTTTAAGTTTGTCAATCGTTTTGGCAATTTCTTCTACAGTAAACGGTTGATTTAAAAGAGTTAGGTCCAAATTATCTAGTTGGGGAAGGGTCAATTTAGAAAGAAAAAGGTCAATCTCTTTTTGATTAGGAGTATGAACTAAGGGATCTTTTTTAAGATTATAGAGGGTTTCGAAATAATCCGCAAATATTTCGGTAATATCAGAGGGGTGTTGTTTCATTTCTCCTGAAGGGGATTTGATTTTAACAATCCTTCTACTTACGCGAGCTTGTTTAAGTTTACTTGTCATATATTTGGTGGGTTTGTTAATTGAAGCATACAGATTATATTTTGATGCTCTAACAATGGACTCGTACTTGGAAATAATTTTGGATCTTAACGCCTGTCTCAATTTCAGGATATCAAGATGGATAATATGGGATGGAGCAGACAGGGAATTTTGTTGTTTTTCTTTTGAAGCAATTTGGTTCTGGAGGTCAGCAATTTTTTGTCTTTTTTCTTTTTTGTATCTCGTGGAGAGTTGGATGAGACATCCTCTCAAGACCGCCTTGTGGGCGTTCCATAATGTAAATACGAAAACACTTCCCGCTTGGTTGGACCTTGAGCTAGAACATTATGGGACTAGTTCAATATCAGATTTTTTCTTTAAAGATCTGCTATCTCCTTCGATCATTACTTATCAACATCCTGTTGTAAATTCTATACTGACTATGTGGAGGAGTTTCACAAAATTAAAGAAAGGCGACGACAGGAAAAGCATTTTGAAAAAATTCCCATTAAAATTATTATCAAAAATATATAAATGTCCAGTTCCAGAGGAGTGGTGCAGCTTTAAAATTAATACGGTAGGGGATTTATGGGACGGACAAAATTTTTTACCCTTTAATGAAATTAAAAATAAATTTCATGTCCCGTCTACACATTTCACCTCTTATCTACTTCTGAAAGATCTTCTGCGGAAATTTTTGACTAGTAGAGCTTTGAATTCGGATATTGTGGCCTCCATGTTTGCAAATGTTGCTCTTAAGTCGACTTTGAGTCTTAAAAACATATATTCCCACCCTAATGACGACACCGAACTCTTTAAAAATGTATACATTCAAAGATGGGAAAGGGATTTTAACATAAAATTTGATGAAGACCAATGGGGGAAGGCCATAAAGTTTTCAAATGCATCTACTATTTCTGCGACTTTACAGGAGTCTTTCTTTAAAACTTTAATTAGATGGCATTACACTCCGATTAGGTTAGCTCATATAGATAATAAATACTCCCCTCTATGCTGGAGGAATTGTGGTTTACCAGGTAACCTGTACCACATTTTCTGGAGCTGTCCTAAATTGAAGAGATTGTGGAAAGAAGTTACGAATCATATAAATACTCTCTCTGACAACGCAGTGAAGGTCACCCCACAAATGGCATTACTTTCTTTGGGCACTGAAGAAATAAATCCTGTTATTCGATTTGTAATGATACATACTTTTTTGGTGACCAAAAACGCTATAGCTTTCTGGTGGCTTAAAACTGATTTACCTTCTTTTGCTGATATTTTAGGTAAATTACGGACTCATAATTCTATGGAGAAAAGATTTGCCTTTATTAATGGTACTCTCCATAAATATCACACTAAATGGGATGTTTGGAATTTGAAATTTTCTTAATTTATGTTATCTAACACTCTACTGTAAACTCAATATGACAATGTTGGTTCCTTTTTTGAGAGGATTGCATTCAAGCGATGTATTATATTTGTTTCTTATGTACACTACTTGTATTAAACAATTTTATTTAATGTGTGATGTAACACGTAGAGTAGAGTTCTCTACTTTTTACTTTGTCCATTTACCCTTTCCCTCTATACTTGAAACTTTAATAAAAATATTTAAACAAAAAAGCAGGAGTTTGCAACTACTTTACTTTTGGAGAAAATTCAAAACATTCATTATTCAATAGAACCCAATAGCAAAAATCAGCGTTTTGAATGAAGAATCACATTTCTTGGTAGAATCATGCAGGATTGAAATTTTTGATGGTTTTTTACTCCTGTCAACAGCCCAAACAAGTTTCTAAAAGGATGAGTTTGCAACTACTTTACTTTTGGAGAAAATTCAAAACATTCATTATTCAATAGGGCCCAAACTATCAAAAACCAGCGGTTTGAATGAACACTCACATTTCTTGGTAGAATCATGCAGGACTGAAATTTTTGATGTTTTTCTACTCCTCTCATGAGCACAAACAAGTCTCTAAAAGGATGAGTTTGCAACTACTTTACTTTTGGAGAAAATTCAAAACATTCATTATTCAATAGGGTAAAAAAAAATCAAAAACCAGCGGTTTGAATGAACACGCACATTTCTTGGTAGAATCGTGCAGGACTGAAATTTTTGATGTTTTTCTACTCCTCTCATGAGCCCAAACCAAGACTCTAAAAGGATGAGTTTGCATCTACTTTACTTTTGGAGAAAATTCAAAACATTCATTATTCAATAGAGCCCAATAGCAAAAACCAGCGGTTTGAATGAAGAATCACATTTCTTGGTAGAATCATGCAGGATTGAAATTTTTGATGGTTTTTTACTCCTCTCAACATCCCAAACAAGTTTCTAAAAGGATGAGTTTGCAACTACTTTACTTTTGGAGAAAATTCAAAACATTCATTATTCAATAGGGCCCAAAATATCAAAAACCAGCGGTTTGAATGAACACACATTTCTTGGTAGAATCATGCAGGACTGAAATTTTTGATGTTTTTCTACTCCTCTCATGAGCCTAAACAAGTCTCTAAAAGCATGAGTTTGCAACTACTTTACTTTTGGAGAAAATTCAAAACATTCATTATTCAATAGAACCCAATAGCAAAAATCAGCGTTTTGAATGAAGAATCACATTTCTTGGTAGAATCATGCAGGATTGAAATTTTTGATGGTTTTTTTACTCCTCTCAACAGCCCAAACAAGTTTCTAAAAGGATGAGTTTGCAACTACTTTACTTTTGGAGAAAATTCAAAACATTCATTATTCAATAGGGCCCAAAATATCAAAAACCAGCGGTTTGAATGAACACACATTTCTTGGTAGAATCGTGCAGGACTGAAATTTTTGATGTTTTTCTACTCCTCTCATGAGCCCAAACAAGTCTCTAAAAGCATGAGCTTGCAACTACTTTACTTTTGGAGAAAATTCAAAACATTCATTATTCAATAGGGCCCAAACTATCAAAAACCAGCGGTTTGAATGAACACTCACATTTCTTGGTAGAATCATGCAGGACTGAAATTTTTGATGTTTTTCTACTCCTCTCATGAGCCCAAACAAGTCTCTAAAAGGATGAGTTTGCAACTACTTTACTTTTGGAGAAAATTCAAAATATTCAATTGACATTCATTGAATTTTCTCCAAAAGTAAAGTAGTTGCAAACTCATCCTTTTAGAGACTTGTTTGGGCTCATGAGAGGAGTAGAAAAACAAAAAAAATTTCAGTCCTGCACGATTCTACCAAGAAATGTGTGTTCATTTAAACCGCTGGCTTTTGATATTTTGGGCCCTATTGAATAATGAATGTTTTGAATTTTCTCCAAAAGTAAAGTAGTTGCAAACTCATCCTTTTAGAAACTTGTTTGGGCTTTTGAGAGGAGTAAAAAACCATCAAAAATTTCAATCCTGCATGATTCTACCAAGAAATGTGATTCTTCATTCAAAACGCTAGTTTTTGCTATTGGGCTCTATTGAATAATGAATGTTTTGAATTTTCTCCAAAAGTAAAGTAGTTGCAAACTCATCCTTTTAGAGTCTTGTTTGGGCTCATGAGAGGAGTAGAAAAACAGCAGCAGCAGCAGCAGCTGCTAGGTGCGCTGCTTGCCTGCAGTAAATAGGATGTGTTCCATCCATGGAACACTGTGATAGGAATCATGCCATTCATAGAACACAATGCTTGGATGTGTTCTATTCCTGGAACAATGGGGCCACGTGTCACAATGGGACCACGTGTCACAATGGGCAGCCCACAGTCTGTAGCAGCTGCTCAGTAGTAGTCAGCTTCAGTCTGCTGAGGGAGCCTCAGCAGACAGGTGGGCGATGCTCGCCAGGGAGATGGAAAAATAGCTTGCTCACTTCACTCCACGCATCATTTCAGTATCTGCAGTTCCTCTGAGAATGGTGCACTCACTCTCTTAAGCGGTTTCCAAAGACAGATTGAATTTAAATTGGGATACACATGTACTGTTTTCAAAGCATGATTTGAATGCTTTTTTCAAATGTCGTTGCTCTGTAATTAGTTTTTCTTCGTCCAAGTTGCACATTTCCAATTCCTTAGCCTTGATTTAACTTGACCAACTCTTCTACTACTACTACTACTACTACTACTCTTATTCACCTCTATATGGGAGGCATTGCACTGTATTCAATCTGCCAGTAAAATAACGATCTATCTTGGCCTTTGCTGCTTGGTAGGTACAGGTGTGACAAGCTGCAGTAATGTGTTTGGCTTTGGATAGCTACATTTCTGCACACCCACCTGCTACAAGGCCTGCAGCCCCTTCCCCTCAGTACTTCCCCAGTCTTAATTCAAGCATTCAATTCCTACCACATCCCTCATGCAATGATATGTCGTTTCATTTTTGAAACATTGTCCCCCTCTTGTGGCCTTCCAACTTTGAAATTTACTGTTCAATTTTGAATTAATTCATATATGAATTAAATGGAAAAGCAACGATTTATCTGGCGAGTTATTTGAATGTTCGGCCTAGGTCCACCTTTCTGACAGACGGTATTCTAGTGGCTTGTAGCAGCAGCAGCAGCAGTAGCTAGGTGCGCTGCTTGCCTGCAGTAAATAGGATGTGTTCCATCCATGGAACACTGTGATAGGGATCATGCCATTCATAGAACACAATGCTTGGATGTGTTCTATTCCTGGAACAATGGGACCACGTGTCACAATGGGACCACGTGTCACAATGGGCAGCCCACAGTCTGTAGCAGCTGCGCAGTAGTAGTCAGCTTCAATCTGCTGAGGGAGCCTCAGCAGACAGGTGGGCGATGCTTGCCAGGGAGATGGAAAAATAGCTTGCTCACTTCACTCCACGCATCATTTCAGTATCTGCAGTTCCTCTGAGAATGGTGCACTCACTCTCTTAAGCGGTTTCCAAAGACAGATTGAATTGAAATCGGGATACACAAGTAGTGTTTTCAAAGCATGATTTGAATGCTTTTTTCAAATGTCGTTGCTCTGTAATTAGTTTTTCTTGGTCCAAGTTGCACATTTCCAATTCCTTAGCCTTGATTTAACTTGACCAACTCTTCTACTACTACTACTATTACTATTACTACTACTACTCTTATTCACCTCTATATGGGAGGCATTGCACTGTATTCAATCTGTCAGTAAAATAACGATCTATCTTGGCCTTTGCTGCTTGGTAGGTACAGGTGTGACAAGCTGCAGTAATGTGTTTGGCTTTGGATAGCTACATTTCTGCACACCCACCTGCTACAAGTCCTGCAGCCCCTTCCCCTCAGTACTTCCCCAGTCTTAATTCAAGCATTCAATTCCTACCACATCCCTCATGCAATGATATGTCGTTTCATTTTTGAAACATTGTCCCCCTCTTGTGGCCTTCCAACTTTGAAATTTACTGTTCAATTTTGAATTAATTCATATATGAATTAAATGGAAAAGCAACGATTTATCTGGCGAGTTATTTGAATGTTCGGCCTACGTCCACCTGTCTGACAGACGGTATTCTAGTGGCTTGTAGCAGCAGCAGCAGCTAGGTGCGCTGCTTGCCTGCAGTAAATAGGATGTGTTCCATCCATGGAACACTGTGATAGGAATCATGCCATTCATAGAACACAATTCTTGGATGTGTTCTATTCCTGGAACAATGGGACCACGTGTCACAATGGGCAGCCCACAGTCTGTAGCAGCTGCGCAGTAGTAGTCAGCTTCAGTCTGCTGAGGGAGCCTCAGCAGACAGGTGGGCGATGCTCGCCAGGGAGATGGAAAAATAGCTTGCTCACTTCACTCCACGCATCATTTCAGTATCTGCAGTTCCTCTGAGAATGGTGCACTCACTCTCTTAAGCGGTTTCCAAAGACAGATTGAATTGAAATCGGGATACACAAGTAGTGTTTTCAAAGCATGATTTGAATGCTTTTTTCAAATGTCGTTGCTCTGTAATTAGTTTTTCTTGGTCCAAGTTGCACATTTCCAATTCCTTAGCCTTGATTTAACTTGACCAACTCTTCTACTACTTCTACTACTACTACTACTACTACTACTACTACTACTACTACTCCTACTACTACTCTTATTCACCTCTATATGGGAGGCATTGCACTGTATTCAATCTGTCAGTAAAATAACGATCTATCTTGGCCTTTGCTGCTTGGTAGGTACAGGTGTGACAAGCTGCAGTAATGTGTTTGGCTTTGGATAGCTACATTTCTGCACACCCACCTGCTACAAGGCCTGCAGCCCCTTCCCCTCAGTACTTCCCCAGTCTTAATTCAAGCATTCAATTCCTACCACATCCCTCATGCAATTATATGTCGTTTCATTTTTGAAACATTGTCCCCCTCTTGTGGCCTTCCAACTTTGAAATTTACTGTTCAATTTTGAATTAATTCATATATGAATTAAATGGAAAAGCAACGATTTATCTGGCGAGTTATTTGAATGTTCGGCCTACGTCCACCTGTCTGACAGACGGTATTCTAGTGGCTTGTAGCAGCAGCAGCAGCAGCTAGGTGCGCTGCTTGCCTGCAGTAAATAGGATGTGTTCCATCCATGGAACACTGTGATAGGAATCATGCCATTCATAGAACACAATGCTTGGATGTGTTCTATTCCTGGAACAATGGGGCCACGTGTCACAATGGGACCACGTGTCACAATGGGCAGCCCACAGTCTGTAGCAGCTGCGCAGTAGTAGTCAGCTTCAGTCTGCTGAGGGAGCCTCAGCAGACAGGTGGGCGATGCTCACCAGGGAGATGGAAAAATAGCTTGCTCACTTCACCCAACGCATCATTTCAGTATCTGCAGTTCCTCTGAGAATGGTGCACTCACTCTCTTAAGCCGTTTCCAAAGACAGATTGAATTGAAATTGGGATACACAAGTAGTGTTTTCAAAGCATGATATGAATGCTTTTTTCAAATGTCGTTGCTCTGTAATTAGTTTTTCTTGGTCCAAGTTGCACATTTCCAATTCCTTAGCCTTGATTTAACTTGACCAACTCTTCTACTACTACTACTACTACTACTACTCTTATTCACCTCTATATGGGAGGCATTGCACTGTATTCAATCTGTCAGTAAAATAACGATCTATCTTGGCCTTTGCTGCTTGGTAGGTACAGGTGTGACAAGCTGCAGTAATGTGTTTGGCTTTGGATAGCTACATTTCTGCACACCCACCTGCTACAAGGCCTGCAGCCCCTTCCCCTCAGTACTTCCCCAGTCTTAATTCAAGCATTCAATTCCTACCACATCCCTCATGCAATGATATGTCGTTTCATTTTTGAAACATTGTCCCCCTCTTGTGGCCTTCCAACTTTGAAATTTACTGTTCAATTTTGAATTAATTCATATATGAATTAAATGGAAAAGCAACGATTTATCTGGCGAGTTATTTGAATGTTCGGCCTACGTCCACCTGTCTGACAGACGGTATTCTAGTGGCTTGTAGCAGCAGCAGCAGCTAGGTGCGCTGCTTGCCTGCAGTAAATAGGATGTGTTCCATCCATGGAACACTGTGATAGGAATCATGCCATTCATAGAACACAATGCTTGGATGTGTTCTATTCCTGGAACAATGGGACCACGTGTCACTATGGGACCACGTGTCACAATGGGCAGCCCACAGTCTGTAGCAGCTGCGCAGTAGTAGTCAGCTTCAGTATGCTGAGGGAGCCTCAGCAGACAGGTGGGCGATGCTCGCCAGGGAGATGGAAAAATAGCTTGCTCACTTCACTCCACGCATCATTTCAGTATCTGCAGTTCCTCTGAGAATGGTGCACTCACTCTCTTAAGCGGTTTCCAAAGACAGATTGAATTGAAATTGGGATACACAAGTAGTGTTTTCAAAGCATGATTTGAATGCTTTTTTCAAATGTCGTTGCTCTGTAGTTAGTTTTTCTTGGTGCAAGTTGCACATTTCCAATTCCTTAGCCTTGATTTAACTTGACCAATTCTTCTACTACTACTACTACTACTACTACTACTACTCTTATTCACCTCTATATGGGAGGCATTGCACTGTATTCAATCTGTCAGTAAAATAACGATCTATCTTGGCCTTTGCTGCTTGGTAGGTTCAGGTGTGACAAGCTGCAGTAATGTGTTTGGCTTTGGATAGCTACATTTCTGCACACCCACCTGCTACAAGGCCTGCAGCCCCTTCCCCTCAGTACTTCCCCTGTCTTAATTCAAGCATTCAATTCCTACCACATCCCTCATGCAATGATATGTCGTTTCATTTTTGAAACATTGTCCCCCTCTTGTGGCCTTCCAACTTTGAAATTTACTGTTCAATTTTGAATTAATTCATATATGAATTAAATGGAAAAGCAACGATTTATCTGGCGAGTTATTTGAATGTTCGGCCTACGTCCACCTGTCTGACAGATGGTATTCTAGTGGCTTGTAGCAGCAGCAGCAGCAGCTAGGTGCGCTGCTTGCCTGCAGTAAATAGGATGTGTTCCATCCATGGAACACTGTGATAGGAATCATGCCATTCATAGAACACAATGCTTGGATGTGTTCTATTCCTGGAACAATGGGGCCACGTGTCACAATGGGGCCACGTGTCACAATGGGACCACATGTCACAATGGGCAGCCCACAGTCTGTAGCAGCTGCGCAGTAGTAGTCAGCTTCAGTCTGCTGAGGGAGCCTCAGCAGACAGGTGGGCGATGCTCACCAGGGAGATGGAAAAATAGCTTGCTCACTTCACTCCACGCATCATTTCAGTATCTGCAGTTCCTCTGAGAATGGTGCACTCAGTCTCTTAAGCGGTTTCCAAAGACAGATTGAATTGAAATTGGGATACACAAGTAGTGTTTTCAAAGCATGGTTTGAATGCTTTTTTCAAATGTCGTTGCTCTGTAATTAGTTTTTCTTGGTCCAAGTTGCACATTTCCAATTCCTTAGCCTTGATTTAACTTGACCAACTCTTCTACTACTACTACTACTACTACTACTCTTATTCACCTCTATATGGGAGGCATTGCACTGTATTCACTCTGTCAGTAAAATAACGATCTATCTTGGCCTTTGCTGCTTGGTAGGTACAGGTGTGACAAGCTGCAGTAATGTGTTTGGCTTTGGATAGCTACATTTCCGCACATCCACCTGCTACAAGGCCTGCAGCCCCTTCCCCTCAGTACTTCCCCAGTCTTAATTCAAGCATTCAATTCCTACCACATCCCTCATGCAATGATATGTCGTTTCATTTTTGAAACATTGTCCCCCTCTTGTGGCCTTCCAACTTTGAAATTTACTGTTCAATTTTGAATTAATTCATATATGAATTAAATGGAAAAGCAACGATTTATCTGGCGAGTTATTTGAATGATCGGCCTACGTCCACCTGTCTCACAGACGGTATTCTAGTGGCTTGTAGCAGCAGCAGCAGCTAGGTGCGCTGCTTGCCTGCAGTAAATAGGATGTGTTCCATCAATGGAACACTGTGATAGGAATCATGCCAGTCATAGAACACAATGCTTGGATGTGTTCTATTCCTGGAACAATGGGACCACGTGTCACAATGGGACCACGTGTCACAATGGGCAGCCCACAGTCTGTAGCAGCTGCGCAGTAGTAGTCAGCTTCAGTCTGCTGAGGGAGCCTCAGCAGACAGGTGGGCGATGCTCGCCAGGGAGATGGAAAAATAGCTTGCTCACTTCACTCCACGCATCATTTCAGTATCTGCAGTTCCTCTGAGAATGGTGCACTCACTCTCTTAAGCGGTTTCCAAAGACAGATTGAATTGAAATCGGGATACACAAGTAGTGTTTTCAAAGCATGATTTGAATGCTTTTTTCAAATGTCGTTGCTCTGTAATTAGTTTTTCTTGGTCCAAGTTGCACATTTCCAATTCCTTAGCCTTGATTTAACTTGACCAACTCTTCTACTTCTGCTACTACTACTACTACTACTACTACTACTACTACTCTTATTCACCTCTATATGGGAGGCATTGCACTGTATTCAATCTGTCAGTAAAATAACGATCTATCTTGGCCTTTGCTGCTTGGTAGGTACAGGTATGACAAGCTGCGGTAATGTGTTTGGCTTTGGATAGCTACATTTCTGCACACCCACCTGCTACAAGGCCTGCAGCCCCTTCCCCTCAGTACTTCCCCAGTCTTAATAAAAGCATTCAATTCCTACCACATCCCTCATGCAATGATATGTCGTTTCATTTTTGAAACATTGTCCCCCTCTTGTGGCCTTCCAACTATGAAATTTACTGTTCATTTTTGAATTAATTCATATATGAATTAAATGGAAAAGCAACGATTTATCTGGCGAGTTATTTGAATGATCGGCCTACGTCCACCTGTCTGACAGACGGTATTCTAGTAGCTTGTAGCAGCAGCAGCAGCAGCAGCAGCAGCAGCAGCAGCTAGGTGCGCTGCCTGCCTGCAGTAAATAGGATGTGTTCCATCCATGGAACACTGTGATAGGAATCATGCCATTCATAGAACACAATGCATGGATGTGTGCTATTCCTGGAACAATGGGACCACGTGTCACAATGGGACCACGTGTCACAATGGGCAGCCCACAGTCTGTAGCATCTGCACAGTAGTAGTCAGTTTCAGTCTGCTGAGGGAGCCTCAGCAGACAGGTGGGCGATGCTCGCTAGGGAGATGGAAAAAGAGCTTGCTCACTTCTCTCCACGCATCATTTCAGTATCTGCATTTCCTCTGGGAATGGTGCACTCACTCTCTTAAGCGGTTTCCAAAGACAGATTGAATTGAAATCGGGATACACAAGTAGTGTTTTCAAAGCATGATTTGAATGCTTTTTTCAAATGTCGTTGCTCTGTAATTAGTTTTTCTTGGCCCAAGTTGCACATTTCCAATTCCTTAGCCTTGATTTAACTTGACCAACTCTTATACTACTACTACTACTACTACTACTCTTATTCACCTCTATATGGGAGGCATTGCACTGTATTCAATCTGTCAGTAAAATAACGATCTATCTTGGCCTTTGCTGCTTGGTAGGTACAGGTGTGACAAGCTACAGTAATGTGTTTGGCTTTGGATAGCTACATTTCTGCACACCCACCTGCTACAAGGCCTGCAGCCCCTTCCCCTCAGTACTTCCCCAGTCTTAATTCAAGCATTCAATTCCTACCACATCCCTCATGCAATGATATGTCGTTTCATTTTTGAAACATTGTCCCCCTCTTGTGGCCTTCCAACTTTGAAATTTACAGTTCAATTTTGAATTAATTCATATATGAATTAAATGGAAAAGCAACGATTTATCTGGCGAGTTATTTGAATGTTCGGCCTACGTCCACCTGTCTGACAGACGGTATTCTAGTGGCTTCTAACAGCAGTAGTAGCAGCAGCAGCTAGGTGCGCTGCTTGCCTGCAGTAAATAGGATGTGTTCCATCCATGGAACACTGTGATAGGAATCATGCCATTCATAGAACACAATGCTTGGATGTGTTCTATTCCTGGAACAATGGGACCACGTGTCACAATGGGACCACGTGTCACAATGGGCAGCCCACAGTCTTTAGCAGCTGCACAGTAGTAGTCAGCTTCAGTCTGCTGAGGGAGCCTCAGCAGACAGGTGGGCGATGCTCGCCAGGGAGATGGAAAAAGAGCTTGCTCACTTCACTCCACGCATCATTTCAGTATCTGCAGTTCCGCTGAGAATGGTGCACTCACTCTCTTAAGCGGTTTCCAAAGACAGATTGAATTAAAGTCGGGATACACAAGTAGTGTTTTCAAAGCATGATTTGAATGCTTTTTTCAAATGTCGTTGCTCTGTAATTAGTTTTTCTTGGTCCAAGATGCACATTTCCAATTCCTTAGCCTTGATTTAACTTGACCAACTCTTCTACTACTACTACTACTACTACTTCTACTACTTCTACTACTACTCTTATTCACCTCGACATGGGAGGCATTGCACTGTATTCAATCTGTCAGTAAAATAACGATCTATCTTGGCCTTTGCTGCTTGGTAGGTACAGGTGTGACAAGCTGCAGTAATGTGTTTGGCTTTGGATAGCTACACTTCTGCACACCCACCTGCTACAAGGCCTGCAGCCCCTTCCCCTCAGTACTTCCCCAGTCTTAATTCAAGCATTCAATTCCTACCATATCCCTCATGCAATGATATGTCGTTTCATTTTTGAAACATTGTCCCCCTCTTGTGGCCTTCCAACTTTGAAATTTACTGTTCAATTTTGAATTAATTCATATATGAATTAAATGGAAAAGCAACGATTTATCTGGCGAGTTATTTGAATGTTCGGCCTACGTCCACCTGTCTGACAGACGGTATTCTAGTGGCTTGTAGCAGCAGCAGCAGCAGCAGCTGCTAGGTGCGTTGCTTGCCTGCAGTAAATAGGATGTGTTCCATCAATGGAACACTGTGATAGGAATCATGCCATTCATAGAACACAATGCTTGGATGTGTTCTATTCCTGGAACAATGGGACCACGTGTCACAATGGGCAGCCCACAGTCTGTAGCAGCTGCGCAGTAGTAGTCAGCTTCAGTCTGCTGAGGGAGCCTCAGCAGACAGGTGGGCGATGCTCGCCAGGGAGATGGAAACATAGCTTGCTCACTTCACTCCACTCATCATTTCAGTATCTGCAGTTCCTCTGAGAATGGTGCACTCACTCTCTTAAGCGGTTTCCAAAGACAGATTGAATTGAAATCGGGATACACAAGTAGTGTTTTCAAAGCATGATTTGAATGCTTTTTTCAAATGTCGTTGCTCTGTAATTAGTTTTTCTTGGTCCAAGTTGGACATTTCCAATTACTTAGCCTTGATTTAACTTGACCAACTCTTCTACTACTACTACTACTACTACTACTACTCTTATTCACCTCTATATGGGAGGCATTGCACTGTATTCAATCTGTCAGTAAAATAACGATCTATCTTGGCCTTTGCTGCTTGGTATGTACAGGTATGACAAGCTGCGGTAATGTGTTTGGCTTTGGATAGCTACATTTCTGCACACCCACCTGCTACAAGGCCTGCAGCCCCTTCCCCTCAGTACTTCCCCAGTCTTAATTCAAGCATTCAATTCCTACCACATCCCTCATGCAATGATTTGTCGTTTCATTTTTGAAACATTGTCCCCCTCTTGTGGCCTTCCAACTTTGAAATTTACTGTTCAATTTTGAATTAATTCATATATGAATTAAATGGAAAAGCAACGATTTATCTGGCGAGTTATTTGAATGTTCGGCCTACGTCCACCTGTCTGACAGACGGTATTCTAGTGGCTTGTAGCAGCAGCAGCAGCAGCAGCAGCTAGGTGCGCTGCTTGCCTGCAGTAAATAGGATGTGTTCCATCCATGGAACACTGTGATAGGAATCATGCCATTCATAGAAAACAATGCTTGGATGTGTTCTATTCCTGGAACAATGGGACCACGTGTCACAATGGGACCACGTGTCACAATGGGCAGCCCACAGTCTGTAGCAGCTGCGCAGTAGTAGTCAGCTTCAGTCTGCTGAGGGAGCCTCAGCAGACAGGTGGGCGATGCTCGCCAGGGAGATGGAAGAATAGCTTGCTCACTTCACTCCACGCATCATTTCAGTATCTGCAGTTCCTCTGAGAATGGTGCACTCACTCTCTTAAGCGGTTTCCAAAGACAGATTGAATTGAAATTGGGATAGACAAGTAGTGTTTTCAAAGCATGATTTGAATGCTTTTTTCAAATGTCGTTGCTCTGTAATTAGTTTTTCTTGGTCCAAGTTGCACATTTCCAATTCCTTAGCCTTGATTTAACTTGACCAACTTTTCTACTACTACTACTACTACTACTACTACTCTTATTCACCTCTATATGGGAGGCATTGCACTGTATTCAATCTGTCAGTAAAATAACGATCTATCTTGGCCTTTGCTGCTTGGTAGGTACAGGTGTGACAAGCTGCAGTAATGTGTTTGGCTTTGGATAGCTACATTTCTGCACACCCACCTGCTACAAGGCCTGCAGCCCCTTCCCCTCAGTACTTCCCAGGTCTTAATTCAAGCATTCAATTCCTACCACATCCCTCATGCAATGATATGTCGTTTCATTTTTGAAACATTGTCCCCCTCTTGTGGCCTTCCAACTTTGAAATTTACTGTTCAATTTTGAATTAATTCATATATGAATTAAATGGAAAAGCAACGATTTATCTGGCGAGTTATTTGAATGTTCGGCCTACGTCCACCTGTCTGACAGACGGTATTCTAGTGGCTTGTAGCAGCAGCAGCAGCAGCTAGGTGCGCTGCTTGCCTGCAGTAAATAGGATGTGTTCCATCCATGGAACACTGTGATAGGAATCATGCCATTCATAGAACACAATGCTTGGATGTGTTCTATTCCTGGAACAATGAGACCACGTGTCACAATGGGACCACGTGTCACAATGGGCAGCCCACAGTCTGTAGCAGCTGCGCAGTAGTAGTCAGCTTCAGTCTGCTGAGGGAGCCTCAGCAGACAGGTGGGCGATGCTCGCCAGGGAGATGGAAAAATAGCTTGCTCACTTCACTCCACGCATCATTTCAGTATCTGCAGTTCCTCTGAGAATGGTGCACTCACTCTCTTAAGCGGTTTCCAAAGACAGATTGAATTGAAATCGGGATACACAAGTAGTGTTTTCAAAGCATGATTTGAATGCTTTTTTCAAATGTCGTTGCTCTGTAATTAGTTTTTCTTGTTCCAAGTTGCACATTTCCAATTCCTTAGCCTTGATTTAACTTGACCAACTCTTCTACTACTACTACTACTACTACTGAATAAGTCACCTCTATATGGGAGGCATTGCACTGTATTCAATCTGTCAGTAAAATAACGATCTATCTTGGCCTTTGCTGCTTGGTAGGTACAGGTGTGACAAGCTGCAGTAATGTGTTTGGCTTTGGATAGCTACATTTCTGCACACCCACCTGCTACAAGGCCTGCAGACCCTTCCCCTCAGTACTTCCCCAGTCTTAATTCAAGCATTCAATTCCTACCACATCCCTCATGCATTGATATGTCGTTTCATTTTTGAAACATTGTCCCCCTCTTGTGGCCTTCCAACTTTGAAATTTACTGTTCAATTTTGAATTAATTTATATATGAATTAAATGGAAAAGCAACGATTTATCTGGCGGGTTATTTGAATGTTCGGCCTACGTCCACCTGTCTGACAGACGGTATTCTAGTGGCTTGTAGCAGCAGCAGCAGCAGCAGCAGCTAGGTGCGCTGCTTGCCTGCAGTAAATAGGATGTGTTCCATCCATGGAACACTGTGATAGGAATCATGCCATTCATAGAACACAATGCTTGGATGTGTTCTATTCCTGGAACAATGGGGCCAAGTGTCACAATGGGACCACGTGTCACAATGGGCAGCCCACAGTCTGTAGCAGCTGCGCAGTAGTAGTCAGCTTCAGTCTGCTGAGGGAGCCTCAGCAGACAGGTGGGCGATGCTCACCAGGGAGATGGAAAAATAGGTTGCTCACTTCACTCCACGCATCATTTCAGTATCTGCAGTTCCTCTGAGAATGGTGCACTCACTCTCTTAAGCGGTTTCCAAAGACAGATTGAATTGAAATTGGGATACACAAGTAGTGTTTTCAAAGCATGATTTGAATGCTTTTTTCAAATGTCGTTGCTCTGTAATTAGTTTTTCTTGGTCCAAGTTGCACATTTCCAATTCCTTAGCCTTGATTTAACTTGACCAACTCTTCTACTACTACTACTACTACTACTACTACTACTCTTATTCACCTCTATATGGGAGGCATTGCACTGTATTCAATCTGTCAGTAAAATAACGATCTATCTTGGCCTTTGCTGCTTGGTAGGTACAGGTGTGACAAGCTGCAGTAATGTGTTTGGCTTTGGATAGCTACATTTCTGCACACCCACCTGCTACAAGGCCTGCAGCCCCTTCCCCTCAGTACTTCCCCAGTCTTAATTCAAGCATTCAATTCCTACCACATCCCTCATGCAATGATATGTTGTTTCATTTTTGAAACATTGTCCCCCTCTTGTGGCCTTCCAACTTTGAAATTTACTGTTCAATTTTGAATTAATTCATATATGAATTAAATGGAAAAGCAACGATTTATCTGGCGAGTTATTTGAATGTTCGGCCTACGTCCACCTGTCTGACAGACGGTATTCTAGTGGCTTGTAGCAGCAGCAGCAGCAGCAGCAGCTAGGTGCGCTGCTTGCCTGCAGTAAATAGGATGTGTTCCATCTATGGAACACTGTGATAGGACTCATGCCATTCATAGAACACAATGCTTGGATGTGTTCTATTCCTGGAACAATGGGACCACGTGTCACAATGGGACCACGTGTCACAATGGGCAGCCCACAGTCTGTAGCAGCTGCGCAGTAGTAGTCAGCTTCAGTCTGCTGAGGGAGCCTCAGCAGACAGGTGGGCGATGCTCGCCAGGGAGATGGAAAAATAGCTTGCTCACTTCACTCCACGCATCATTTCAGTATCTGCAGTTCTTCTGAGAATGGTGCACTCACTCTCTTAAGCGGTTTCCAAAGACAGACTGAATTGAAATCGGGATACACAAGTAGTGTTTTCAAAGCATGATTTGAATGCTTTTTTCAAATGTCGTTGCTCTGTAATTAGTTTTTCTTGGTCCAAGTTGCACATTTCCAATTCCTTAGCCTTGATTTAACTTGACCAACTCTTCTACTACTACTACTACTACTACTACTACTACTACTACTCTTATTCACCTCTATATGGGAGGCATTGCACTGTATTCAATCTGTCAGTAAAATAACGATCTATCTTGGCCTTTGCTGCTTGGTAGGTACAGGTGTGACAAGCTGCAGTAATGTGTTTGGCTTTGGATAGCTACATTTCTGCACACCCACCTGCTACAAGGCCTGCAGCCCCTTCCCCTCAGTACTTCCCCAGTCTTAATTCAAGCATTCAATTCCTACCACATCCCTCATGCAATGATATGTCGTTTCATTTTTGAAACATTGTCCCCCTCTTGTGGCCTTCCAACTTTGAAATTTACTGTTCAATTTTGAATTAATTCATATATGAATTAAATGGAAAAGCAACGATTTATCTGGCGAGTTATTTGAATGTTCGGCCTACGTCCACCTGACTAACAGACGGTATTCTAGTGGCTTGTAGCAGCAGCAGCAGCTAGGTGCGCTGCTTGCCTGCAGTAAATAGGATGTGTTCCATCCATGGAACACTGTGATAGGAATCATGCCATTCATAGAACACAATTCTTGGATGTGTTCTATTCCTGGAACAATGGGACAACGTGTCACAATGGGACCACGTGTCACAATGGGCAGCCCACAGTCTGTAGCAGCTGCGCAGTAGTAGTCAGCTTCAGTCTGCTGAGGGAGCCTCAGCAGACAGGTGGGCGATGCTCGCCAGGGAGATGGAAAATTAGCTTGCTCACTTCACTCCACGCATCATTTCAGTATCTGCAGTTCCTCTGAGAATGGTGCACTCACTCTCTAAAGCGGTTTCCAAAGACAGATTGAATTGAAATTGGGATACACAAGTAGTGTTTTCAAAGCATGATTTGAATGCTTTTTTCAAATGTCGTTGCTCTGTAATTAGTTTTTCTTGGTCCAAGTTGCACATTTCCAATTCCTTAGCCTTGATTTAACTTGACCAACTCTTCTACTACTACTACTACTACTACTACTCTTATTCACCTCTATATGGGAGGCATTGCACTGTATTCAATCTGTCAGTAAAATAACGATCTATCTTGGCCTTTGCTGCTTGGTAGGTACAGGTGTGACAAGCTGCAGTAATGTGTTTGGCTTTGGATAGCTACATTTCTGCACACCCACCTGCTACAAGGCCTGCAGCCCCTTCCCCTCAGTACTTCCCCGGTCTTAATTCAAGCATTCAATTCCTACCACATCCCTCATGCAATGATATGCCGTTGCATTTTTGAAACATTGTCCCCCTCTTGTGGCCTTCCAACTTTGAAATTTACTGTTCAATTTTGAATTAATTCATATATGAATTAAATGGAAAAGCAACGATTTATCTGGCGAGTTATTTGAATGTTCGGCCTACGTCCACCTGTCTGACAGACGGTATTCTAGTGGCTTGTAGCAGCAGCAGCAGCAGCAGCTAGGTGCGCTGCTTGCCTGCAGTAAATAAGATGTGTTCCATCCATGGAACACTGTGATAGGAATCATGCCATTCATAGAACACAATGCTTGGATGTGTTCTATTCCTGGAACTCTTTGACCACGTGTCACAATGGGACCACGTGTCACAATGGGCCGCCCACAGTCTGTAGCAGCTGCTCAGTAGTAGTCAGCTTCAGTCTGCTGAGGGAGCCTGAGCAGACAGGTGGGCGATGCTCGCCAGGGAGATGGAAAAATAGCTTGCTCACTTCACTCCACGCATCATTTCAGTATCTGCAGTTCCTCTGAGAATGGTGCACTCACTCTCTTAAGCGGTTTCCAAAGACAGATTGCATTTAAATTGGGATACACAAGTACTGTTTTCAAAGCATGATTTGAATGCTTTTTTCAAATGTCGTTGCTCTGTAATTAGTTTTTCTTGGTCCAAGTTGCACATTTCCAATTCCTTAGCCTTGATTTAACTTGACCAACTCTTCTACTACTACTACTACTACTCTTATTCACCTCTATATGGGAGGCATTGCACTGTATTCAATCTGCCAGTAAAATAACGATCTATCTTGGCCTTTGCTGCTTGGTAGGTACAGGTGTGACAAGCTGCAGTAATGTGTTTGGCTTTGGATAGCTACATTTCTGCACAGCCACCTGCTACAAGGCCTGCAGCCCCTTCCCCTCAGTACTTCCCCAGTCTTAATTCAAGCATTCAATTCCTACCACATCCCTCATGCAATGATTTGTCGTTTCATTTTTGAAACATTGTCCCCCTCTTGTGGCCTTCCAACTTTGAAATTTACTGTTCAATTTTTAATTAATTCATATATGAATTAAATGGAAAAGCAACGATTTATCTGGCGACTTATTTGAATGTTCGGCCTACGTCCACCTGTCTGACAGACGGTATTCTAGTGGCTTGTAGCAGCAGCAGCAGCAGCAGCTAGGTGCGCTGCTTGCCTGCAGTAAATAGGATGTGTTCCATCCATGGAACACTGTGATAGGAATCATGCCATTCATAGAACACAATGCATGGATGTGTTCTATTCCTGGAACAATGGGACCACGTGTCACAATGGGACCACGTGTCACAATGGGCAGCCCACAGTCTGTAGCATCTGCACAGTAGTAGTCAGTTTCAGTCTGCTGAGGGAGCCTCAGCAGACAGGTGGGCGATGCTCGCTAGGGAGATGGAAAAAGAGCTTGCTCACTTCACTCCACGCATCATTTCAGTATCTGCAGTTCCTCTGAGAATGGTGCACTCACTCTCTTAAGCGGTTTCCAAAGACAGATTGAATTGAAATTGGGATACACAAGTAGTGTTTTCAAAGCATGATTTGAATGCTTTTTTCAAATGTCGTTGCTCTGTAATTAGTTTTTCTTGGCCCAAGTTGCACATTTCCAATTCCTTAGCCTTGATTTAACTTGACCAACTCTTCTACTACTACTACTACTACTACTACTACTACTCTTATTCACCTCTATATGGGAGGCATTGCACTGTATTCAATCTGTCAGTAAAATAACGATTTATCTTGGCCTTTGCTGCTTGGTAGGTACAGGTGTGACAAGCTGCAGTAATGTGTTTGGCTTTGGATAGCTACATTTCTGCACACCCACCTGCTACAAGGCCAGCAGCCCCTTCCCCTCAGTACTTCCCCAGTCTTAATTCAAGCATTCAATTCCTACAACATCCCTCATGCAATGATATGTCGTTTCATTTTTGAAACATTGTCCCCCTCTTGTGGCCTTCCAACTTTGAAATTTACAGTTCAATTTTGAATTAATTCATATTTGGGCCCTATTGAATAATGAATGTTTTGAATTTTCTCGAAAAGTAAAGTAGTTGCAAACTCATCCTTTTAGAAACTTGTTTGGGCTGTTGAGAGGAGTAAAAAACCATCAAAAATGTCAATCCTGCATGATTCTACCAAGAAATGTGATTCTTCATTCAAAACCTGATTTTTGCTTTTGGGCTCTATTGAATAATGAATGTTTTGAATTTTCTCCAAAAGTAAAGTAGTTGCAAACTCATCCTTTTAGAGACTTGTTTGTGCTCATGAGAGGAGTAGAAAAACATCAAAAATTTCAGTCCTGCACGATTCTACCAAGAAATGTGAGTGTTCATTCAAACCGCTGGTTTTTGACAGTTTGGGCCCTATTGAATAATGAATGTTTTGAATTTTCTGCACGGCTCAGCAGGCAGTATCACACAGGAGAGGATTAGATACATGGCTCAGCAGACAGTATTACAGATATGCCCACACTGGTGAAACTTCCAGCCCCCCCCCAATTATACACAAGTGGCTGTATAAGTCACTGTCCTCCTCAGACAGCCATAAAAGCAAAGGTGTCAGATTACCGGAGATCACTGGGGCTGTGAGTGAGGAGGCGGAGACAGAGCAGGAGGACGCTGGAGCAGGAAGCACAGGGCTGAGCCTGGAGTAAGCAGTACAGAGGAGCATAGATGAAAGTCACCCGCACTCACCACTCTCCATCCTCCGGCTCCAGTGAGCGCTTCTCTCCTCTGCTGACCACCTTCTCCTTTTCTTCAGCCTCTCCTCACAACACAGGACCCGTTATGCCACAAGTGGTCCTGTGATAGAGGGTAAGTGGAGCTCAGAAGATAGCACTGGGCTACAGTAAAATGGCGCCCAGCCACACCTACAGCAGTAAATGGTGCACCCCACAGGGGCGTGCCCAGTTCTCTGCTACTGAGGCTGCAATGTGCGGTCGGAAGCCGACCGCAGTTTCCTATGTGCAGGGACGGCCATATTTGCAGACTGTATGAGTCCTCCACAGATCTGCAAATCAAGATGTCAGCGCCCAGTGGCTACATGAAAACATTATTACAAACAAACCATAAATCCTGGTTAGTACAACATTTGCTGAAACAACATGTTTTGTAACTTACTATTTTTTTGCAAATTATATAAAATTGCGGCACCTTCCCTTTAAGAGATTGAGTGCACCATTCTCAGAGGAACTGCAGATACTGAAATGATGCGTGGAGTGAAGTGAGCAAGCTCTTTTTCCATCTCCCTGGCGAGAATCGCCCACCTGTCTGCTGAGGCTCCCTCAGCAGACTGAAGCTGACTACTACTGCGCAGCTGCTACATACTGTGGGCTGCCCATTGTGACACGTGGTCCCATTGTGACACGTGGTCCCAGTCTTCCAGGAATAGAACACATCCAAGCATTGTGTTCTTTGAATGGCATGATTCCTATCACAGTGTTCCATGGATGGAACACATCCTATTTACTGCAGGCAAGCAGCGCACCTAGCTGCTGCTGCTGCTGCTACTGCTACAAGCCACTAGAATACCGTCTGTCAGACAGGTGGACGTAGGCCGAACATTCAAATAACTCGCCAGATAAATCGTTGCTTTTCCATTTAATTCATATATGAATTAATTCAAAATTGAACAGTAAATTTCAAAGTTGGAAGACCACAAGAGGGGGACAATGTTTCAAAAATGAAAAGACATATCATTGCATGAGGGATGTGGTAGGAATTGAATGCTTGAATTAAGACTGGGGAAGTACTGAGGGGAAGGGGCTGCAGGCCTTGTAGAAGGTGGGTGTGCAGAAATGTAGCTATCCAAAGACAAACACATTACTGCAGCTTGTCACACCTGTACCTACCAAGCAGCAAAGGCCAAGATAGATCGTTATTTTACTGACAGATTGAATACAGTGCAATGCCTCCCATATAGAGGTAAATAAGACTAGTAGTAGTAGTAGTAGTAGAAGAGTTGGTCAAGTTAAATCAAGGCTAAGGAATTGGAAATGTGCAACTTGGACCAAGAAAAACTTATTACAGAGCAACGACATTTGAAAAAAGCATTCAAATCATGCTTTGAAAACACTACTTGTGTATCCCGACTTCAATTCAATCTGTCTTTGGAAACCGCTTAAGAGATTGAGTGCACCATTCTCAGAGGAACTGCAGATACTGAAATGATGCGTGGAGTGAAGTGAGCAAGCTCTTTTTCCATCTCCCTGGCGAGAATCGCCCACCTGTCTGCTGAGGCTCCCTCAGCAGACTGAAGCTGACTACTACTGCGCAGCTGCTACAGACTGTGGGCTGCCCATTGTGACACGTGGTCCCATTGTGACACGTGGTCCCATTGTTCCAGGAATAGAACACCTCCAAGCATTGTGTTCTATGAATGGCATGATTCCTATCACAGTGTTCCATGGATGGAACACATCCTATTTACTGCAGGCAAGCAGCGCACCTAGCTGCTGCTGCTGCTGCTACTGCTACAAGCCACTAGAATACCGTCTGTCAGACAGGTGGACGTAGGCCAAACATTCAAATAACTCGCCAGATAAATCTTTGCTTTTCCATTTAATTCATATATGAATTAATTGAAAATTGAACAGTAAATTTCAAAGTTGGAAGGCCACAAGAGGGGGACAATGTTTCAAAAATGAAACGACATATCATGGCATGAGGGATGTGGTAGGAATTGAATGCTTGAATTAAGACTGGGGAAGTACTGAGGGGAAGGGGCTGCAGGCCTTGTAGCAGGTGGGTGTGCAGAAATGTAGCTATCCAAAGGCAAACACATTACTGCAGCTTGTCACACCTGTACCTACCAAGCAGCAAAGGCCAAGATAGATTGTTATTTTACTGACAGATTGAATACAGTGCAATGCCTCCCATATAGAGGTGAATAAGAGTAGTAGTAGTAGTAGTAGTGGAAGAGTTGGTCAAGTTAAATCAAGGCTAAGGAATTGGAAATGTGCAACTTGGACCAAGAAAAACTAATTACAGAGCAACGACATTTGAAAAAAGCATTCAAATCATGCTTTGAAAACACTACTTGTGTATCCCGATTTCAATTCAATCTGTCTTTGAAAACCGCTTAAAAGAGTGAGTGCACCATTCTCAGAGGAACTGCAGATACTGAAATGATGCGTGGAGTGAAGTGAGCAAGCTCTTTTTCCATCTCCCTGGCGAGCATCGCCCACCTGTCTGCTGAGGCTCCCTCAGCAGACTGAAGCTGACTACTACTGCGCAGCTGCTACAGAATGTGGGCTGCCCATTGTGACACGTGGTCCCATTGTGACACGTGGTCCCATTGTTCCAGGAATAGAACACTTCCAAGCATTGTGTTCTATGAATGGCATGATTCCTATCACAGTGTTCCATAGATGGAACACATCCTATTTACTGCAGGCAAGCAGCGCACCTAGCTGCTGCTGCTGCTGCAACTACAAGCCACTAGAATACTGTCTGTCAGACAGGTGGACGTAGGCCGAACATTCAAATAACTCGCCAGATAAATCGTTGCTTTTCCATTTAATTCATATATGAATTAATTCAAAATTGAACAGTAAATTTCAAAGTTGGAATGCCACAAGAGGGGGACAATGTTTCAAAAATGAAACGACATATCATTGCATGAGGGATGTGGTAGGAATTGAATGCTTGAATTAAGACTGGGGAAGTACTGAGGGGAAGGGGCTGCAGGCCTTGTAGCAGGTGGGTGTGCAGAAATGTAGCTATCCAAAGCCAAACACATTACTGCAGCTTGTCACACCTATACCTACCAAGCAGCAAAGGCCAAGATAGATCGTTATTTTACTGACATTGAATACAGTGCAACGCCTCCCATATAGAGGTGAATAAGATTAGTAGTAGTAGTAGTAGAAGGGTTGGTCAAGTTAAATCAAGGCAAAGGAATTGGAAATGTGCAACTTGGACCAAGAAAAACTAATTACAGAGCAACGACATTTGAAAAAAGCATTCAAATCATGCTTTGAAAACACTACTTGTGTATCCCGATTTCAATTCAATCTGTTTTTGGAAACCGCATAAGAGAGTGAGTGCACCATTCTCAGAGGAACTGCAGATACTGAAATGATGCGTGGTGTGAATTGAGCAAGCTCTTTTTCCATCTCCCTGGCGAGCATCGCCCACCTGTCTGCTGAGGCTCCCTCAGCAGACTGAAGCTGACTAGTACTGCGCAGCTGCTACAGACTGTGGGCTGCCCATTGTGACACGTGGTCCCATTGTTACAGGAATAGAACACATCCAAGCATTGTGTTCTATGAATGGCATGATTCCTATCACAGTGTTCCATGGATGGAACACATCTTATTTACTGCAGGCAAGCAGCGCACCTAGCTGCTGCTGCTGCTGCTGCTACAAGCCACTAGAATACCGTCTGTCAGACAGGTGGACGTAGGCCGAACATTCAAATAACTCGCCAGATAAATCGTTGCTTTTCCATTTAATTCATATATGAATTAATTCAAAATTGAACAGTAAATTTCAAAGTTGGAAGGCCACAAGAGGGGGACAATGTTTCAAAAATGAAACGACATATCATTGCATGATGGATGTGGTAGGAATTGAATGCTTGAATTAAGACTGGGGAAGTACTGAGGGGAAGGGGCTGCAGGCCTTGTAGCAGGTGGGTGTGCAGAAATGTAGCTATCCAAAGCCAAACACATTACTGCAGCTTGTCACACCTGTACCTACCAAGCAGCAAAGGCCAAGATAGATCATTATTTTACTGACAGATTGAATACAGTGCAATGCCTCCCATATAGAGGTGAATAAGAGTAGTAGTAGTAGTAGTAGTAGTAGTGGAAGAGTTGGTCAAGTTAAATCAAGGCTAAGGAATTGGAAATGTGCAACTTGGACCAAGAAAAACTAATTACAGAGCAACGACATTTGAAAAAAGCATTCAAATCATGCTTTGAAAACACTACTTGTGTATCCCGATTTCAATTCAATCTGTCTTTGGAAACCGCTTAAGAGAGTATGCACCATTCTCAGAGGTACTGCAGATACTGAAATGATGCGTGGAGTGAAGTGAGCAAGCTCTTTTTCCATCTCCCTGGCGAGCATCGCCCACCTGTCTGCTGAGGCTCCCTCAGCAGACTGAAGCTGACTACTACTGCGCAGCTGCTACAGACTGTGGGCTGCCCATTGTGACACGTGGTCCCATTGTGACACGTGGTCCCATTGTTCCAGGAATAGAACACATCCAAGCATTGTGTTCTATGAATGGCATGATTCCTATCACAGTGTTCCATGGATGGAACACATCCTATTTACTGCAGGCAAGCATCGCACCTAGCTGCTGCTGCTGCTGCTGCTGCTGCTGCTACAAGCCACTAGAATACCGTCTGTCAGACAGGTGGATGTAGGCCGAACATTCAAATAACTCGCCAGATAAATCGTTGCTTTTCCATTTAATTCATATATGAATTAATTCAAAATTGAACAGTAAGTTTCAAAGTTGGAAGGCCACAAGAGGGGGACACCACGAACACCTCTGCCAAGCTGCCCCCGGCCCGTACGGCTCGTGTGAGAACCATCACCGCTGCTGTGTGCTGGGAATGCCTCAAGCAACCGATTTACCAGAGTTGCTTGTTAGCCAATATTAGGTCAAGGTTCTCCTGTGGCATGATGTTTTGTAATTTGCCTTTATAGCGTGGATCCAGGATGCTGGCCAACCAGTAGTCGTCATCGTTCATCATTTTGGCAATGCAGGGGTCCCTTTTTAGGATCCGCAAGGCATAATCTGACATGTGGGCCAATGTTCCCGGTGTCAATGATGCACTGCGAATGCTGGGTGGAGGAGCACTTTCTGGCAAATCCACATCCCTCCAGTCACGCACAAACCCTGTACCAGACCTTGCCACGCCAACATTTTCACTTGCCCCACGAGATGCATCCTCCTCCCCTAAGTAATCATCCCCATCATCCTCCTCCTCCTCCTCCTCTTCTTCCTCCACCTCGTCCAGGAGAGGTCCCTGAGCAGACAATGGCTGAATGTCATCAAGGATTCCCTCCTCCTCTTCCTCCTCATCAACATTGGCTGCAGATGCCTGCTCCTTAAGGTGCGTCAAAGTTTGCATGAGCAGACGCATAAGTGGGATGCTCATGCTTAGGATGGCGTCGTCTGCGCTTACCAGCCGTGTGCATTCCTCAAAACACTGAAGGACTTTACAAAGGTCTTTCAGTTTCAACCACTGCACGCCTGTCAACTCCATGTCTGCTCTCAAAGTGCCTGGCCGTGTATCCTCCCACAAATGCATTATGGCCTGCCTCTGCTCACACAGCCGCTCCACCATGTGCAGGGTGGAGTTCCACCTTGTTGCAATGTCGATAATGAGGTGGTGGTTGGGAAGGTGGAGCAATCGCTGCAGCTTCTGCATACGAACCGAGTGTACAGGCGACCGGCGGATGTGCGCGCACAGTCTTCGCACCTTCTGGAGCAGGGCTGTTAACTCCGGATAATTTTTGAGGAAGCACTGCACCACCAGGTTCAAGGTGTGAGCCAAGCAAGGTATGTGGCTGAGTTTTGAAAGGGCTATGGCTGCCACAAAATTACGGCCGTTATCACTAACTACCTTGCCTGCCTCAAGATGTACACTGCCCAGCCATGACTCAGTTTGTCGCTTCAAGTACTCGGCCAGCACCTCGGCGGTGTGTCTGTCGCCCAAACACATCATCTGCAACACAGCCTGCTGACGCTTTCCACTAGCTGCTCGATAGGGGGACACATCGTTTGCAACAGTGGCAGTTGCAGATGGAGTGCTCGTACAACTGCGCTCTGTGGACGAGCTTTCGCTTCTGGAGGAGGAGGAGGAGGAGGAGGGTCGAACGCCTACAGCCAACTGTTTCCTATACCGTGGGCTAGGCAGCACTGTCCCACCACCGCTGTCCCCTGTGGACCCTGCATCCACCACATTAACCCAGTGCGCAGTGATGGACACGTAACGGCCCTGGCCATGCCGACTGGACCATGCATCAGTTGTGAGGTGCACCTTTCCGCTCACTGACTGCTTGAGTGCATGGACAATGCGGTCTTTCACATGATGGTGGAGGGCTGGGATGGCTTTGCGAGAGAAGTGGCGACTGGGTAGGTCATAGCGTGGTACTGCATAGGCCATGAGTTCGCGGAAAGCTGTGCTTTCCACCAACCGAAAGGGCATCATCTCAAACGAGATTAGTTTGGCAATGTGGGCGTTCAAACCCAGTGTACGCGGATGAGAGACTGAGTACTTTCTTGACCTACTCATAGTGTCTGGGAGGGTGAGCTGGACTTGAGAGCTGCATATGGTGGAAGTAGCGGTGGACAGGGCGGACTGAGGGAGGGTTGATGATGGTGATGGAGTTGGTGTTCTTTCTGATGCCCTAGAATCAGTCTTTCGTTGATATAACTGTTACGGTTCTAAGTAGGAACCAGAGAGTGGACCCTCTGGGTCGTGGCTCCAGAGCCCCCGAGGGCGAGCGGCCCAGGTGATGACCACCCCCTATACAGGGAGTGTTAGGGGCAGGCCCAAGGGGGGTGAGACCACGACAGCCGGAACCAAAGGGACGACCCAGGGAGTGTACAGAGGGAAAGGCCAAAGGATACTGACTAGAGTAGACCCGGAGCAGGAGGAAACAGAACGTAGGGAACCAGGACCGATCAGGATGGAGCCAGGGCAGGAACGCTGGAAGAAAGAAGGAAGGAAGGTTAGGGGCAACTGACCTAGGGGTACAGACGGAACCCTAGCTAAGGGGCTACCGATGACAGCAGCAGGGAAGGACCCGGCGAGGGTCAGGCACAGAGACAGCAGAGGGAGCTGAGAGGGGGTCCAGATGGGGCTATGGAGCGGAGAGCAGAGCGCAGACTAGGAGAGAGGGGGGACCTGAGAATCGGGGCGACGCTGCGCAGGAACGCTAAGCGCCACAGAGCAAGACAAACAGGCGTCTTACCATTCAAGACGCCAGACAGAAATACCCGGTGGGCGCCGCCATGTTGGGGAGGAGCCACCGGGTCACGTGCTCCCAGGATGCCCCGCGGTCAGAAACGAGCGAGTGCGCATGTGCGTGCCTCTGACGCGCCGTGACCCTGCAAAGCCAGACAGGGCACGGCGCGAGGATGAAGGAGGGATGCACCGGGAGGAGGGGGACCCCAGGTGAGCATCGGGGCACGTAATAGTACCCCCTCTCTTACTCCCCTCCTTCTTCAGGCGGGATAGAAACCTTCTCATGATATGAGGAGCATTGATGTTCTCCCGGGGCTCCCATGACCTTTCCTCAGGACCGAATCCTTCCCAATCTACCAGAAAGAAGGTTCTACCTCGGACGGTCCTCTTTGCCAGGATGTCCCTGACATCAAAGACGTCCCCAGCGGAGCTAGGTTGCGGAGCGTGGGACGAGGCTGGCTGAAAGCGATTAAACACTGTGGGTTTGAGAAGCGAGACATGGAAAGTGTTGGGGATCCGCAGAGAGGCAGGCAATTTTAGTTTATAGGTTACATCATTGATGCAAGCCAAAACCTCAAAGGGGCCAACGTAACGTGGACCTAACTTATAAGAGGGGATTTTAAGTCGGAGGAAGCGCGAGGACAGCCAGACCTTATCGCCTGGATGATAAGGAGGGGTGTCCAGGCGCCTCTTGTCGGCGTATCTTTTCATCCGATCGCTAGCTCTCTCAAGGGACCTTTTAGTTTCCTCCCAAATTTTAGAGAATTCTGAGGACAAGGAGTCCGCCGCCGGCACGCCCGAGGTGGGGGACACGGGAAGGGGAATGCCCGGATGCTGCCCAAAACCTACGAAAAAGGGAGATTTGGAAGAGGACTCGTTGGGGTGATTGTTGTGAGCAAATTCCGCCCAGGGAAGCAGTGAGACCCAGTTACTTTGGTGTGCATTAGAAAAATGTCGAAGATAAGTGGTTAACACCTGATTGATCCGCTCCACTTGGCCATTGGATTGTGGATGATAGGCGGAGGAGAAATCCAGGACTACCCCCATTGAGCTAGAGAGAGCTCTCCAGAAACGAGAGGTGAATTGAACACCACGGTCAGACACGATGTGCTGGGGAAAACCATGAAGTCGGAAATCATGATGCACGAAGATCTTCGCCAACTCGGGCGCAGAAGGCAGACCAGGTAGCGGGATGAAATGAGCCATTTTGGAAAAACGGTCTACCACCACCAAAATGACAGAGCAGCCGGAAGATGGAGGTAGATCCGTGACGAAATCCATGGCGATGTGGCTCCAGGGAACTGATGGAACCGGCAAAGGATGTAAGAGACCAGAGGGTAGCTGTCGTGGAATCTTATTCCAGGCGCAGGATGAGCAAGAAGCGGTAAATTCCAGGACGTCCTGGCGGAGTGAAGGCCACCAATAATGGCGGGAGATGAGGGATAGAGTCCTCTTGGCTCCGACATGCCCGGCGAACTTAGAAGAGTGTCCCCAGTGCAGAACCCTTACTCTGTCATGGTCCAATACCAAGGTCTTGCCTGGTGGTGGGTTGACCAAACTTAGAGGGGCTAGGGTGACTATTTTTGCTGGATCGATGATGTGAGCGGGGCTCTCCTCTTTATCGGTCGGGAGAAATGATCTTGATAGGGCATCAGCTATGATGTTCTTATTACCCGGACGAAAGCGGAGCTCGAAATCAAAGCGTCCAAAAAATAGGGACCATCGGGCTTGCCGGGGATTGAGCCTTTGGGCAGACTGAACATAGGCCAAATTCTTGTGGTCGGTAAATATCGTAAAGGGATGGACAGCTCCTTCGAGAAGGTAACGCCATTCCTCTAAAGCCAGTTTGATTGCCAGTAGTTCCTTGTCCCCAATGGAGTAATTGCGTTCGGGGGGAGAAAAGGCTTTAGAAAAGAACCCACAGGTGACAGTCCGGCCAGAGGAGGTTCTTTGCAGGAGAACCGCCCCCGCTCCCACGGAGGATGCGTCGACCTCGAGAATGAAGGGTCTCTCGGCATCAGGACGGTGGAGAACGGGCGCTGTAGCGAATTCTCTCTTCAGAGTTTGAAAGGCGTCTTCTGCCTCGGGAGGCCAGAGGCGGGGATTGGCTCCTTTGCGCACGAGAGCAGAGATGGGCTTGGTTATGGTGGAAAAATGAGGAACGAATTGCCTATAATAGTTAGCAAAGCCGAGAAAGCGTTGAATGGCTTTGAGACCAAGGGGACTGGGGCCAGGCCAGGATCGTGGACACTTTCTCGGGATCCATCCTCAACCCAGACTTCGAAACGATATACCCAAGGAACGGCAGAGACGGTTGTTCGAAGGCGCATTTCTCCAACTTGGCAAATAGGTGGTTCTCTCTTAGACGCTGCAACACTTGCCGTACATCTCGTCGATGGGTGGAGAGATCTGGAGAGAAGACAAGAATGTCGTCAAGATAAACCACGACACAGGAGTAAAGGAGATCCTGAAAAATATCGTTAACGAGCTCCTGGAATACCGCTGGTGCGTTACAGAGGCCAAACGGCATCACCAGGTATTCATAGTGACCGTCACGGGTGTTGAATGCGGTCTTCCACTCATCCCCAGCGCAAATTCGGACCAAGTTATAGGCTCCTCGAAGATCAAGTTTGGTAAATATGTGCGCCCCTCTCAGGCGATCAAAGAGTTCGGGGATGAGGGGTAACGGGTACTTGTTCTTAATCGTGATGCTGTTCAGACCTCTGTAATCAATGCACGGGCGGAGCGACCCGTCCTTCTTCTTGACAAAAAAGAAGCCTGCGCCCGCAGGGGAGGAAGACTTCCGTATGAAACCCTTGGCTAAGTTCTCTTGAACGTATTCCGACATGGCTTGCGTCTCTGCCGGCGAGAGCGGATAAATCCTACCCCGCGGAGGGGTGGCTCCAGGGACGAGCTCGATGGGGCAATCATAGGGTCGGTGAGGCGGAAGGTTCTCGGACTCCCTCTTGTCAAAAACATCCGAAAAAGAGCTGTAAGCAACGGGCAACCCGGAGGTTAAGGAGGGGGAAGGAGAACCACCCACGGGACGCACCGGCAGCAGACACCCAGACCTACAGGACTCCCCCCAGCGCAGGATATTACCCTTATGCCAGTCTAAGGTAGGGCCGTGGGCTCGTAGCCAGGGAAGGCCTAAAAGGATAGGGTGAGAGATGCTCGCTAGGACATAAAAAGCAATCCTCTCCTTGTGTAGGGCCCCTACCTGGAGTTCTACCTCATGGGTGACCAAGGTAATGGTCTCTTGGAGAGGTTTACCGTCCACGGAAGCAAGGATCCGTGGAGTTTCTAAGGTCTTGACCGGGACCGAAAATTTAAGAACCTCTTTGAGCCTAATAAAATTTCCCGCTGCGCCGGAATCCACATAGGCTGCCAGAGAAAAATGTTTTCCACCAACGTGCAACAAGACAGACAGAGTGAGGGGTAGAGAGGTATCATACACACCTAGGGAGGCCTCTCTTACCTGACCTAGGCGGAGGAGTTTTCCGGACGTTCCGGGCAGGTACGGACCAGATGGGAGTCACTACCACAGTAGAAGCAGAGACCGTGAGTGCGTCTTTCCTCCCGGCATTGTCCAGATACCTTAAGCCGGTCTACTTGCATGGGTTCAGGCATGGAAGCAGAAGCGGATATTCCGGGCCGGAGACAGGGTAGACCGCGGATGGTTGGGGAAGCACGGGGAAGTCTCCTCTCGCGAGCACGTTCCTGGAACCTAAGGTCGATAAGTGTGGCTAGCGAAATGAGATCTTCTAAAGCAGTAGGAGTATCCCGCCCAGCTAACTCATCCTTAATTCGACCCGCGAGGCCTCGCCAAAAGGCCCCTACCAAGGCCTCGCTATTCCATCCCAAATCAGAAGACAAGGTTCGGAATCGGATGGCATACTGACCCACGGTTTGGGACCCTTGGTGGAGGTTAAATAAAGATTCCGTAGTAGAGGCCAGGCGACCCGGCTCGTCGAACACTCGACGAAACGTCTCGAAGAAAGTACTTAGCTGGGAGACTACCGGATCATCACGTTCCCAGAGGGGGTTAACCCACGCTAAAGCGTCTCCCTCAAGATGGGAGACAACAAAAGCCACCTTAGCCCGCTCAGTGGGATATTGCAGGGGCAGGAGCTCGAAATGGAGGCGGCATTGATTCAGGAAACCTCGGCACAGCTTGGGATCCCCGTTATAGCGGGGCGGCTTAGCTAAACGGGGTGGCGGGTGAGGCGCCTGGGCTGGAACGGGGCTGCAGCAGCCGACTGTAAGGAGAGTAGGCGGTCATCTATGGAGGCCATATAACTGAGTATATGGGTCTGGGTATCTCTTTGCTGGGCCAGTTCCTGCTGCAGTCCAGCCAGTTGGGAGGCATTCCCAGGGTCAGAGGACTGGAGCCCGGAAAGACGAGAATCCATGGATTTCATGAAAGCCATGATACGAGTTTGATTCTCCCGCAAAAACAGCAACTCCTTTTGAGCCGCAGCGGCTCCAGCGGGGTCCATGGCCTGTTTGTTCTGTTACGGTTCTAAGTAGGAACCAGAGAGTGGACCCTCTGGGTCGTGGCTCCAGAGCCGCCGAGGGCGAGCGGCCCAGGTGATGACCACCCCCTATACAGGGAGTGTTAGGGGCAGGCCCAAGGGGGGTGAGACCACGAAATCCGGAACCAAAGGGACGACCCAGGGAGTGTACAGAGGGAAAGGCCAAAGGATACTGACTAGAGTAGACCCGGAGCAGGAGGAAACAGAACGTAGGGAACCAGGACCGATCAGGATTGAGCCAGGGCAGGAACGCTGGAAGAAAGAAGGAAGGAAGGTTAGGGGGAACTGACCTAGGGGTACAGACGGAACCCTAGCTAAGGGGCTACCGATGACAGCAGCAGGGAAGGACCCGGCGAGGGTCAGGCACAGAGGCAGCAGAGGGAGCTGAGCGGGGGTCCAGATGGGGCTATGGAGCGGAGAGCAGAGCGCAGACTAGGAGAGAGGGGGGACCTGAGAGTCGGGGCGACGCTGCGCAGGAACGCTAAGCGCCACAGAGAAAGACAAACAGGCGTCTTACCATTCAAGACGCCAGACAGAAATACCCGGTGGGCGCCGCCATGTTGGGGAGGAGCCACCGGGTCACGTGCTCCCAGGATGCCCCGCGGTCAGAAACGAGCGAGTGCGCATGTGCGTGCCTCTGACGCGCCGTGACCCTGAAAAGCCAGACAGGGCACGGCGCGAGGATGAAGGAGGGATGCACCGGGAGGAGGGGGACCCCAGGTGAGCATCGGGGCACGTAATAATAACAGTGGGATTCCCTGACTGCTGTGGCCTTGCAACGACACCTCAACATTTGCTGCTGTGCTAACCGGTGGGCTTACAGTGGGGGAAACAATGTAGCGTTGCTGACTACCTTCGTTGTGATCAGTTGCACATGTGGCACTTGAGGTTTGGTGTTGTGTCCACGCTTGCAAGTGCATGCTGGTTAAATGTCTAAGCATGCAACTGGTATTCAAATTTTTCAGATTTTTCCCTCGGCTAAAGGTCTTTGCGCACTTCTTACAGATAACCTTGGCCTGATCATGAGGATTTTGTTCAAAAAAGTGCCACACTGCACTCTTCCTACTTTGGCAGACATTTTGCGGCCTAGCACGCTGTGATCTTTTGACCCTCTGGACAAGCTGTCCAGCAACTCTTTTGATGTTTGGAACCTGTCTTTGGAGTGCTCCGGGCCTGCCAGATAACAGCTGTTGCGATGTCGATGTCTGCTGTGGATGGTCCTCATCTGAGCTATTGGAAGCAGCACGCTCTTCCCCCAATGGATGCCAATCTGGGTCAACAACTGGGTCATCCATCACCTCCTCTTCTATGTCATGTGCACCTTTCTCTGTGTCACCGTGTATGGTGGTATAGTGTGCGGGAAGGGGCACCTGAGTCTCATCAGGGTCAAAATCTGGCTCTGTACACTGCGAGGACAATGTAGTGCTCTGAGTGAATGTACCAGCAGAATCATCCATCAGCGGCTGTGCATCAGTGCACTCCATGTCAGATTCATCTTGGCCTGGGTAATTCACCATTTGACCTGATAATCCAGGCATGGTATGTGAAAACAGCTCCATGGAGTAATCAGTAGTATGGCCTGCGTCATCCTTCAATCTTGGTTGGGGTGAAGGACACAAGGAAAGGTGTGGTTCATGAACATGAGCCTCCAATGACGACTCAGTGCTTTTACTTTTTACAACTGAAGAAGAGGAGGCGATAGAGCTGGAGGCTGAGTCAGCAATGTAAGACAAAACTTTTTCCTGATGCTCTGCCTTTAAAAGCGGTTTGCCAACTCCTAGAAAACTAAGCGTTCGAGGCCTTATGTAGCCAGACGATGACGCAGGGTCAGCACCTCCTGCATTCGGTCCTATTTTGCTCTTGCCACTACCATCAGATCCACCACCAACACCATCATTACCAGCTGCCAACCCCCACCCAATTCCACGGCCTCTTCCACCAGCCTTCCTCATTTTTGGTAGAAATGTAGACAAAATCCAACAAACTATATAGTAATGTAAAACAAGGTACAAGGTGTCTCTAGGACAGGGGAGATTTAGAATTTCTGCACACACTTGTGGACAGTGGACACTTTTGGATTGTGTGAGGCCCACTGATATCTGAGCGCTATGTGACACACTCGATGGCACAGCTGCCTGTGACCAAAGTGACGAGAGGATAATGGAGATTTTGAATCTCTGCGTACACTTTTGGACACTGGACACTTGTGGATTGTGTGAGGCCCACTGATATCTGAGCGCTATGTGACATGCTCGATGGCACAGCTGCCTGTGACCAAAGTGACGAGAGGATAATGGAGATTTTGAATCTCTGCGTACACTTTTGGACACTGGACACTTGTGGATTGTGTGAGGCCCACTGATATCTGAGCGCTATGTGACACGCTCGATGGCACAGCTGCCTGTGACCAAAGTGACGAGAGGATAATGGAGATTTTGAATCTCTGCGTACACTTTTGGACACTGGACACTTGTGGATTGTGTGAGGCCCACTGATATCTGAGCGCTATGTGACACGCTCGATGGCACAGCTGCCTGTGACCAAGGTGACGAGAGGATAATGGAGATTTTGAATCTCTGCGTACACTTTTGGACACTGGACACTTGTGGATTGTGTGAGGCCCACTGATATCTGAGCGCTATGTGACACGCTCGATGGCACAGCTGCCTGTGACCAAAGTGACGAGAGGATAATGGAGATTTTGAATCTCTGCGTACACTTTTGGACACTGGACACTTGTGGATTGTGTGAGGCCCACTGATATCTGAGCGCTATGTGACACGCTCGATGGCACAGCTGCCTGTGACCAAAGTGACGAGAGGATAATGGAGATTTTGAATCTCTGCGTACACTTTTGGACACTGGACACTTGTAGATTGTGTGAGGCCCACTGATATCTGAGCGCTATGTGACACGCTCGATGGCACAGCTGCCTGTGACCAAAGTGACGAGAGGATAATGGAGATTTTGAATCTCTGCGTACACTTTTGGACACTGGACACTTGTGGATTGTGTGAGGCCCACTGATATCTGAGCGCTATGTGACACGCTCGATGGCACAGCTGTGACAAAAGTGACTAGAGGATAAGGGAGATTGGATTGCTTTTAAAAAAGCAGTTTGCAGAGCAGTGGGTAAACAGCAATGCCAGCGTGTCAGGAAGCCTTAAAAGGCAGCCCAACAACCAATACCACTGATACACCACAATATAGCCTCCCCTTGCACTGCACACACAGTGACTTGTGTGTTGTGCAGGCCAAATCGCTAGCAGCAGAAGCATTTTTTTTGTCTTCTTCCCTGCCTAACGCTCTCCCTACAGAATCAGCAGCAACCTCTCCCTATACTAAGATCGGCAGAAGTAAGATGGCGGTCGGCGTGCACGCCCTTTTATACCCCCTGTGACGCCCACCAAAGCAAGCCAATCACTTGCATGCCCTTCTGAAAGATGGTGGTGACCCGTGCCTAGGTCATCACGTTGCCCACAGTGTCCGTGGATCCTGATTGGCTGAAAAAGAGCGCAAAACAAACTTTTGAAACGCGACTTTGGCGCGTAAGTCGCCGACCTCGTGGCCGACCTCATCCTAGGGTCGGGTTTCGTTTCATGAAACCCGACTTTGCCAAAAGTCGGCGACTTTTGAATTTTTTCGACCCGTTTCGCTCAACTCTAGTTACAAGGTCACTAAACTTCAGGATAGCAAATTTCCAACGGATGAGAGATGATCTTGGTGGAATTAACTGGGACGATATCCTGAGACATAAAAATACACAAAGAAAATGGGAGACGTTTATTAGCATCCTGAATAGGACCTGTGCACAATATATACCGTATGGGAATAAACATGCGAGAAATAGGAAGAAACCACTATGGCTAAATAGAGCTGTAAGGGGCGCAATAAGGGACAAAAATAAAGCATTTAGCGAATTAAAGCAAATAGGTAGTGATGAAGTATTAACTAAATACAGAAGATTAAATAAATTCTGTAAAAAGCAAATCAAGACAGCAAAGATTGAGACAGAGAGAAAGTAAAAATAATCCCAAAATATTCTTTAACTACATAAATAGTAAGAAACTTAAAAATGATAGTGTTGGCCCCCTTAAAAATAGTCTGGGTGAAATGGTGGATGAGGATGAGGAAAAAGCCAATATGCTAAATGACTTTTTTTCAACAGTGTTTACACAAGAAAATCCCATGACGGATAACATGATCAGGGATAAAAATTCTCTGTTAAATGTCACCTGCTTAACCCAGCAGGAAGTACGGCGGCGTCTAAAAATCACTAAAATTGACAAATCCCCGGGCCCGGATGGGATACACCTCCGAGTACTGCAGGAATTAAGCACAGTCATAGACCATTATTTTTAATCTTTAAAGATTCCATAATAACAGGGTCTGTACCACAGGACTGGCGTATAGCAAATGTGGTGCCAATATTCAAAAAGGGGACAAAAACTGAACTTGGAAATTATAGGCCAGTAAGTTTAACCTCAACTGTGGGTAAAATCATGGAGGGTTTTCTAAAAGATACTATACTGGAGTATCTGGAGAAGAATAACCTCATGACCCAATATCAACATGGGTTTACAAGGGACAGTTCCTGTCAGACTAATCTGATAAGCTTTTATGAAGAGGTAAGTTCCTGACTGGACCAAGGGAATGCAGTGGATGTGGTGTACATGGACTTTTCAAAAGCTTTTGATACGGTGCCACACAAAAGGTTGATACATAAAATGAGAACAATGGGGATAGGGGAAAATATGTGTAGGTGGTTTAAGAGCTGGCTCAGGGATAGGAAACAAAGGGTGGTTATTAATGGAGCACACTCAGACTGGGTTAGCAGTGGGGTACCACAGGGGTCAGTTTTGGGCCCGCTTCTTTTTAACATATTTATTAATGACCTTGTAGGGGGCATAGAGAGTAGAATTTCAATATTTGCAGATGACACTAAACTCTGCAGGGTAATCAATACAGAGGAGGACAATTTTATATTACAGGAGGATTTATGTAAACTAGAAGCTTGGGCTGATAAATGGCAAATGAGCTTTAATGGGGATAAATGTAAGGTCATGCACTTGGGTAGAACGAGCAAGATGTATAATTATGTGCTTAATTGTAAAACTCTGGGCAAAACAATCACTGAAAAAGACCTGGGTGTATGGGTGGACGACAAACTCACATTTAGCGGCCAGTGTCAGGCAGCTGCTGCAAAGGTAAATAAAATAATGGGATGCATTAAAAGAGGCATAGATGCTCATGAGGAGAACATAATTTTACCTCTATATAAGTCACTAGTGCGACCACACTTAGAATACTGTGTACAGTTCTGGTCTCCGGTATATAAGAAAGACATAGCTGAACTGGAGCGGGTGCAGAGAAGAGCGACCAAGGTTATTAGGGAACTAGGGGGTCTGCAATACCAAGACAGGTTATTACATTTGGGGTTATTTAGTTTGGAGAATCGAAGGCTTAGGGGTGATCTTATTACAATGTATAAATATATGCGGGGACAAACCAAGAGCTTTCTAATGATCTTTTTACTCTTAGACCTGTGACGGGGACAAGGGGGCATCCTCTACGTCTGGAGGAAAGAAGGTTTAAGCATACTCACAGACACGGATTCTTTACTGTAAGAGCAGTGAGACTATGGAACTCTCTGCCATATGATGTAATGAGTGATTCCCTACTAAAATTTAAGAATGGACTGGATGCCTTTCTTGAAAAGTATAATATTACAGGGTATATACACTAGTTTCCTTAATATTGCGTTGATCCAGGGAGAAAGTCTGATTGCCGTATGTGGAGTCAGGAAGGAATTTTTTTCCCCAATGTGAAGCTTACTTGTTGCCACATGGGTTTTTTTTTGCCTTCCTCTGGATCAACATGTTAGGGCAAGTTAGGATAGGATATGGGTTGAACTAGATGGACTTAAAGTCTCCCTTCAACCTTAATAACTATGTTACTATGTTACTATGTTACATGCATGCAACATGCATACTACATATATACTATATACACTACATGTAACATACATACTACATACATGCTACATTCATGCTACATACATACAACATATATACTACATGCATGCAACATGCATACTACATACCGTATATACTCGAATATAAACCGAGATTTTCAGCCCGTTTTTTTGGGCTCAAAGTCCCCCTCTCGGCTTATATTCGAGTCATATACACCGGGGGGTCAGAGGGGGAGGGGGGCGGGGGTGTCAGGTCATACTTACCCGTCCTGACGCTGTGTCTTGAGCCCCCAGCTTCTCCCCGTGCTCTCTCTTCCTGCCTTCAGCGGTCACGTGGTGCCGCTCATTAAAACTCATGAATATGCGCATATTAATGAGCGGCACCACTTGACCGCTGAAGGCAGGAAGACAGAGCGCGGAGAAGCTGGGGGCTCAAGACACAGCGTCAGGACGGGTAAGTATAGCGATACTCACCTGTCCTGTGTCCATCGCTGCTTGCTGCTGTCTGTCATCGGTCAGTGACTTGAGACAGCAGAGGGCGCGGTGACGTGATTAGTGCGCACCGCGCCCCCTGCAGTCTGGACGTCACTGACTGATGACGTGGCAGATAGCGGTGAGCAGCCATGGACGCAGGACAGGTGAGAATCTGACACCCAGCGACGGAGAGGTGAGTATGTCATTTTTTTTATTTTTACATGCTGCAGCAGTGGCAGCATATGGGGGAATAATCTTAAGGAGCTTCTAATGGGGGCAGTATATGGGGGAACAGTATGGAGCTTCTAATGGGGGCAGTATATGGGGGTACAATATGGAGCTTCTAATGGGGGCAGCATATGGGGGAACAATATGGAGCTTCTAATGGGGGCAGTATATGGGGGAACAATATGGAGCTTCTAATGGGGGCAGCATATGGGGGAACAATATGGAGCTTCTAATGGGGGCAGCATATGGGGGAACAATATGGAGCTTCTAATGGGGGCAGTATATGGGGGAACAGTATGGAGCTTCTAATGGGGGCAGTATATGGGGGTACAATATGGAGCTTCTAATGGGGGCAGCATATGGGGGAACAATATGGAGCTTCTAATGGGGGCAGTATATGGGGGAACAATATGGAGCTTCTAATGGGGGCAGCATATGGGGGAACAATATGGAGCTTCTAATGGGGGCAGCATATGGGGGAACAATATGGAGCTTCTAATGGGGGCAGTATATGGGGGAACAATATGGAGCTTCTAATGGGGGCAGTATATGGGGGAACAATATGGAGCTTCTAATGGGGGCAGTATATAGGGGAACAATATGGAGCTTCTAATGGGGGCAGCATATGGGGGAACAATCTATGGAGCTTCTTATGGGGGCAGTATATGGGGGAATAATCTATGGAGCTTCTTATGGGGGAATAATCTATGGAGCATTTCCCACCCTAGGCTTATACTCGAGTCAATAAGTTTTCCCAGTTTTTTGTGGCAAAATTAGGGGGGTCGGCTTATACTCGGGTCGGCTTATACTCGAGTATATACGGTATATACTATATATACTACATGTAACATACATACTACATACATGCACTACATGCATGCAACATACATACTACATACCACATGCATGCAACATGCATACTACATATATACTGCATATATACTACATGCATGCAACATACATACAGTGGGGAAAAAAAGTATTTAGTCAGTCAGCAATAGTGCAAGTTCCACCACTTAAAAAGATGAGAGGCGTCTGTAATTTACATCATAGGTAGACCTCAACTATGGGAGACAAACTGAGAAAAAAAAATCCAGAAAATCACATTGTCTGTTTTTTTTTCATTTTATTTGCATATTATGGTGGAAAATAAGTATTTGGTCAGAAACAAAATTTCATCTCAATACTTTGTGATATATCCTTTGTTGGCAATGACAGAGGTCAAACGTTTTCTGTAAGTCTTCACAAGGTTGCCACACACTGTTGTTGGTATGTTGGCTCATTCCTCCATGCAGATCTCCTCTAGAGCAGTGATGTTTTTGGCTTTTCGCTTGGCAACACGGACTTTCAACTCCCTCCAAAGGTTTTCTATAGGGTTGAGATCTGGAGACTGGCTAGGCCACTCCAGGACCTTGAAATGCTTCTTACGAAGCCACTCCTTCGTTGCCCTGGTGGTGTGCTTTGGATCATTGTCATGTTGAAAGACCCAGCCACGTTTCATCTTCAATGCCCTTGCTGATGGAAGGAGGTTTGCACGCAAAATCTCACGATACATGGCCCCATTCATTCTTTCATGTACCCGGATCAGTCGTCCTGGCCCCTTTGTAGAGAAACAGCCCCAAAGCATGATGTTTCCACCACCATGCTTTACAGTAGGTATGGTGTTTGATGGATGCAACTCAGTATTCTTTTTCCTCCAAACACGACAAGTTGTGTTTCTACCAAACAGTTCCAGTTTGGTTTCATCAGACCATAGGACATTCTCCCAAAACTCCTCTGGATCATCCAAATGCTCTCTAGCAAACTTCAGACGGGCCCGGACATGTACAGGCTTAAGCAGTGGGACACGTCTGGCACTGCAGGATCTGAGTCCATGGTGGCGTAGTGTGTTACTTATGGTAGGCCTTGTTACATTGGTCCCAGCTCTCTGCAGTTCATTCACTAGGTCCCCCCGCGTGGTTCTGGGATTTTTGCTCACCGTTCTTGTGATCATTCTGACCCCACGGGGTGGGATTTTGCGTGGAGCACCAGATCGAGGGAGATTATCAGTGGTCTTGTATGTCTTCCATTTTCTAATTATTGCTCCCACAGTTGATTTCTTCACTCCAAGCTGGTTGTCTATTGCAGATTCAGTCTTCCCAGCCTGGTGCAGGGCTACAATTTTGTTTCTGGTGTCCTTTGACAGCTCTTTGGTCTTCACCATAGTGGAGTTTGGAGTCAGACTGTTTGAGGGTGTGCACAGGTGTCTTTTTATACTGATAACAAGTTTAAACAGGTGCCATTACTACAGGTAATGAGTGGAGGAAAGAGGAGACTCTTAAAGAAAAAGTTACAGGTCTGTGAGAGCCAGAAATCTTGATTGCTTGTTTCTGACCAAATACTTATTTTCCACCATAATATGCAAATAAAATGAAAAAAAAAACAGAAAATGTGATTTTCTGGATTTTTTTTTTCTCAGTTTGTCTCCCATAGTTGAGGTCTACCTATGATGTTGAGGTCTACCTATGATGCACTATTGCTGACTGACTAAATACTTTTTTTCCCCACTGTATATACTACATACAATACATACATATAGACATACAGTACATATAACATAGAGTACATACTTACCGTCACTTGTCACTTTGATCCCCGAAGCCATTGTCGTCTAAGGAATAAATATCAAAATAAAAATACACCAATATACTTACCCCGATCCGCAGAAGTCCACGAGGGTCCCACGTCCATCTTGCGTGGAGAACAGCAGCATCAGCTGATGCTACCGTTCTCTACCAGCTCCAGGAATACAATGACGGAAGGTAGGTATCCTTCCGCACTGTATTCCTCCACCACTGTAAAAAAAAAGTCCCTAGTCTCACTTTATGCCATTGCTGCGTGGGAATTTCCCACGCAGCAATGGCATAAAGTGAGACTAGGAGACTAGGGACTTTTTGTTTTTAAAGTGGTGGAGGAATACAGTGCAGAAGGATACCTACCTTCCGTCATTGTATTCCTGGAGCTGGTAGAGAACGGTAGCATCAGCTGATGCTGCTGTTCTCCACGCAAGATGGACGTGGGACCCTCGTGGACTTCTGCGGATCGGGGTAAGTATATTGGTGTTTTTTTATTTTGATATTTATCCCTCAGGTGACAATGGCTTCAGGGATCAAAGTGACAAGTGACGGTGAGTATGTACTCTATGTTATATGTACTGTATGTCTATATGTATGTATTGTATGTAGTATATATGTATGTTGCATGCATGTAGTATATATGTAGTATGTATGTTACATGTAGTATATATAGTATATATGTAGTATGCATGTTGCATGCATGTAGTATATATGTTGTATGTATGTTGCACGCATGTAGTATATATGTATTATGTATGTAGTATGTATGTAGCATGTATGTAGTATGCATGTTGCATGTAGTATATATGTAGTATGTATGTTACATGTAGTATATATAGTATATATGTAGTATGCATGTTGCATGTATGTAGTATATATGTTGTATGTATGTTGCATGCATGTAGTATATATGTATTATATATGTAGTATGTATGTAGCATGTATGTAGTATGTAGCATGCATGTAGTATGTAGCATGTATGTAGTATGTATGTTACATGCAGTATATATAGTATTATGTTACATGTAGTATATATGTAGTATGTATGTAGCATGTATGTAGTATGTAGCATGTATGTAGCAGGCATGTAGTATGTAGCATGTATGTAGTATGTATGTTACATGTAGTATATATGTAGTATGCATGTTGTATGTATGTAGCATGTATGTAGCATGTAATTTTTTTTTTTTTTTACATTCAACACATTAGCCGGTTGATGGGACTACTACTGTCCCATCATTGGCTAATGTGTCAATCACTGTCATGGTAGCAGGCATCGCCCGATGGGACTTGTAGTCCCATCGGACGATGCCTGCACAGACCACCGGAGCCTGCACAGACCCCCCGGCAGGCCGGCACAGACCACCGGAGCCTGCACAGACCCCCCGGCAGGCCGGCACAGACCACCGGAGCCTGCACAGACCCCCCGGCAGGCCGGCACAGCCCCCCGAAAGGCCCATACAGACCCCAGAGAGGCTGTACAAGGCAAAAATAGGGTTTTTCTTATTCCGATACCGGAAGTCCCATAGACTTGAATGGGACTTACGGTATCGGAATCGGCGATACCCGATATTTTTTTTAGATCGGCCGATACAATCCGATCCGATACTTTTAAGTATCGGGCGGTATCGCTCAACACTAGTCGTCTCATTTTTGAAACATTGTCCCCCTCTTGTGGCCTTCCAACTTTGAAATTTACTGTTCAATTTTGAATTAATTCATATATGAATTAAATGGAAAAGCAACGATTTATCTGGCGAGTTATTTGAATGTTCGGCCTACGTCCACCTGTCTGACAGACGGTATTCTATTGGCTTGTAGCAGCAGCAGCAGCTAGGTGCGCTGCTTGCCTGCAGTAAATAGGATGCGTTCCATCCATGGAACACTGTGATAGGAATCATGTCATTCATAGAACACAGTGCTTGGATGTGTTCTATTCCTGGAACAATGGGACCACGTGTCACAATGGGACCACGTGTCACAATGGGCAGCCCACAGTCTGTAGCAGCTGCACAGTAGTAGTCAGCTTCAGTCTGCTGAGGGAGCCTCAGCAGACAGGTGGGCGATGCTCGCCAGGGAGATGGTAAAAGAGCTTGCTCACTTCACTCCACACATCATTTCAGTATCTGCAGTTCCTCTGAGAATGGTGCACTCACTCTCTTAAGCGGTTTCCAAAGACAGATTGAATTGAAATCGGGATACACAAGTAGTGTTTTCAAAGCATAAATTGAATGCTTTTTTCAAATGTCGTTGCTCTGTAATTAGTTTTTCTTGGTCCAAGTTGCACATTTCCAATTCCTTAGCCTTGATTTAACTTGACCAACTCTTCTACTACTACTACTACTACTACTACTACTACTACTACTACTACTCTTATTCACCTCTATATGGGAGGCATTGCACTGTATTCAATCTGTCAGTAAAATAACGATCTATCTTGGCCTTTGCTGCTTGGTAGGTACAGGTGTGACAAGCTGCAGTAATGTGTTTGGCTTTGGATAGCTACATTTCTGCACACCCACCTGCTACAAGGCCTGCAGCCCCTTCCCCTCTGTACTTCCCCAGTCTTAATTCAAGCATTCAATTCCTACCACATCCCTCATGCAATGATATGTCGTTTCATTTTTGAAACATTGTCCCCCTCTTGTGGCCTTCCAACTTTGAAATTTACTGTTCAATTTTGAATTAATTCATATATGAATTAAATGGAAAAGTAACGATATATCTGGCGAGTTATTTGAATGTTCGGCCTACGTCCATCTGTCTGACAGACGGTATTTTAGTGGCTTGTAGCAGCAGCAGCAGCAGCTAGGTGCGATGCTTGCCTGCAGTAAATAGGATGTGTTCCATCCATGGAACACTGTGATAGGAATCATGCCATTCATAGAACACAATGCTTGGATGTGTTCTATTCCTGGAACAATGAGACCACGTGTCACAATGGGACCACGTGTCACAATGTGCAGCCCACAGTCTGTAGCAGCTGCGCAGTAGTAGTCAGCTTCAGTCTGCTGAGGGAGCCTCAGCAGACAGGTGTTCGATGCTCGCCAGGGAGATGGAAAAAGAGCTTGCTCACTTCACTCCACGCATCATTTCAGTATCTGCAGTTCCTCTGAGAATGGTGCACTCACTCTCTTAAGCGGTTTCCAAAGACAGATTGAATTGAAATCGGGATACACAAGTAGTGTTTTCAAAGCATGATTTGAATGCTTTTTTCAAATGTCGTTGCGCTGTAATTAGTTTTTCTTGGTCCAAGTTGCACATTTCCAATTCCTTAGCCTTGATTTAACTTGACCAACTCTTCTACTACTACTACTACTACTACTACTCTTATTCACCTCTATATGGGAGGCATTGCACTGTATTCAATCTGTCAGTAAAATAACGATCTATATTGGCCTTTGCTGCTTGGTAGGTACAGGTGTGACAAGCTGCAGTAATGTGTTTGGCTTTGGATAGCTACATTTCTGCACACCCACCTGCTACAAGGCCTGCAGCCCCTTCCCCTCAGTACTTCCCCAGTCTTAATTCAAGCATTCAATTCCTACCACATCCCTCATGCAATGATATGTAATTTCATTTTTGAAACATTGTCCCCCTCTTGTGGCCTTCCAACTTTGAAATTTACTGTTCAATTTTGAATTAATTCATATATGAATTAAATGGAAAAGCAACGATTTATCTGGCGAGTTATTTGAATGTTCGGCCTACGTCCACCTGTCTGACAGACGGTATTCTAGTGGCTTGTAGCAGCAGCTGCAGCAGCAGCAGCAGCTAGGTGCGCTGCTTGCCTGCAGTAAATAGGATGTTGTTACGGAGTGTGTTACGGATGGCAACACGGAGTGGACCCTCTGGGTCGCGGCTCCAGAGCCCCTGCGGACGAGCTGGACCAGGTGGAGCCACCCCTATACAGGGAGTGTTAGGGGCAGGCCCACAAGGGATGGAACCGCGACAGCCGGAGCCAAAGGGACGACTGGGTGAGCACCAGGGAACTATGTGAGAGAGTCAGCGGAGCAGCGGAACGTGAGTACAGTGATAGGAGCCTGAAGGACGCAGGGACCTGGAGGGGTGCGAAGTAGGTAGTGGCTGGAGGCTGTAAAAGAGAAAGAGGGTAAGAGAAGGCACGGACGAGGAGTACACAGGGAGGTAGCACGACTGGAGAGAAGGCAGGGAAAACAGGACAGCCAGAGGAGCGCACCCAGGAAGAGAGCAGCAGAGGAACCTAAAGTAAGCGGAGCTAGGAGATGCAGCGCAGAGGGGCCTGAGAACGAACAGAGTGCTGGCCAGAAGGACAGCAGCCCGGGAACGATACACAGGCGTCTTACCTGGAGAGACGCCTGGCAGAAATAGGCGATGGGCGCCGCCATGTTGGGGGCGGGGCCACCGCGTCACATGACGCCGTCAGAGCTCCGGCCAGGGGAGTGTGTGAGCGACGTCGGGGAGGCCGGAGGTCAGCAGCGGGGACGGACAGGGGAGCGGGTGCGCGCCGGGAGGTGCGCACAGGACCCTGCGGGTAAGTCTCAGCGGCGGCTGTGACAGTACCCCTCCCTCTACTCCCTCCTCTCCTAAGGTTGTCGAGAAATAGTTTCATGATCCGAGGAGCATTAATGTTTTCCAGAGGTTCCCAGGATCTCTCCTCAGGACCGAATCCCTTCCAATCGACCAAAAACAAAGTTCGACCTCTAACCGTCTTAGTGGCGAGTATATCCTTAACCTCAAAGATATTATCAGAACTGCTGGGTTGGAAATTTTGCGGAGCGGTTGAGTGGTAGTGATTAAATACCGCAGGCTTGAGGAGGGATACATGAAAAACATTGGGAATTCTTAGTGAGGCAGGCAACTTTAGTTTGTAGGCCACGTCATTGACGCGCCCCAAAATCTCAAAAGGACCGATGAAACGTGGACCCAACTTATAAGAAGGAACCTTTAATCTGATATGCCGTGAGGAAAGCCAGACCCTCTCCCCAGGGGAGTACGGGGGAGCATCTAAACGTCTCTTATCGGCGTAATCCTTCATTTTGCGACCGGCCTTCTCAAGGGCCTCCCTGGTGTCCCTCCAAATCTGGGAGAAATCTAGCGACACAGCATCCGCTGCCGGTACACCCGAGGTGGGGGAAACGGGAAGGAGAATGCCAGGATGTTGACCAAAAACCACAAAAAAAGGGGACTTGGTAGAGGCTTCACTGGGGTGGTTATTGTACGAGAATTCGGCCCAAGGAAGAAGAGAAACCCAGTCATCTTGGTGCACGTTAGAAAAATGCCGGAGGTACGAAGTTAGGACTTGATTGACCCGTTCCACTTGTCCGTTGGACTGGGGATGATAGGCCGAAGAAAAATCCAGAGTAATCCCCATCAATCCGCAGAGAGCTTGCCAGAATCGAGAGGTGAATTGGACACCTCTGTCCGAGACAATGTGCTGGGGAAAGCCATGGAGACGGAAGACGTGGAGCAAGAAAATCTTCGCCAACTCGGGGGCAGAAGGCAGACCAGACAAGGGAACAAAGTGAGCCATTTTTGAAAACCGATCCACGACCACTAAGATAGCCGAACACCTCGAGGACTCTGGCAGATCAGTGATGAAGTCCATAGCTATGTGGGTCCAAGGAGTCGTGGGTATGGGTAATGGGTGTAGGAGCCCATAAGGTCGGGATCGAGGAACCTTGTTTCTGGCACACGAAGGACAGGAGGCGATGAAGTCCAGGACGTCTTGGCGAAGCGATGGCAACCAATAATGTCGAGAGACGAGATAGAGAGTCTTCTTTATTCCAGCGTGTCCGGAAAATTTAGATGAGTGCCCCCAGCGTAAGACCCTAGCCTTGTCCCTACCCGGAACGAAGGTCTTACCGGGTGGTGGAGAAAGTACGCTTAGGGGAGCCACAGCGATAATCTTAGCTGGATTGATGATGTGTGCTGGGTCATCTTCACTGTCCACAGGCGAAAAGGATCGAGACAGGGCGTCAGCCTTGACGTTCCTATTTCCTGGCTGGAAGTGGAGCTGGAAATCAAAGCGCTCGAAGAACAAGGACCATCTAGCTTGACGCGGGTTGAGCCTTTGGGCGGTCTGAACATAAGCCAAGTTCTTATGATCCATGAATATGGTAAACGGATGGACAGCTCCTTCCAGAAGGTAGCGCCACTCCTCAAGGGCGAGTTTAATGGCCAGTAGTTCTCTGTCTCCGATAGCGTAATTACGTTCTGGAGGGGAGAAAACCTTGGAGAAGAACCCACAAGTGACCATCCGTCCAGAGGAGGTTTTTTGTAGAATTACGGCTCCTGCACCCACAGACGAGGCATCAACCTCCAGAAGAAATGGCCGACTGGCGTCTGGACGGTGGAGTACTGGGGCTTTAGTGAAATCTCGCTTTAACTCTTTAAAAGCGGCTTCAGCCTCCCGCGGCCAGGAGTGGGGATTTACCCCTTTGCGAGTGAGAGCAGAGATAGGCTTGACTAGGGAGGAAAAGTGTGGAACGAATTGCCTGTAAAAATTGGCGAAGCCCAAAAAACGCTGGATTGCCTTCACTCCTTGGGGACGTGGCCACTTGAGAACGGCCGAGACCTTTTCAGGATCCATCTCCAAGCCAGTGCTCGAAACGATGTAGCCAAGGAACGGTAGCGAGGACTGCTCAAAAAGGCACTTCTCCAACTTAGCGAACAAGTAATTCTCCCTTAGAAGATGTAGGACCTGACGGACATCTCGGCGATGGGTAGACAAGTCGGGAGAGAAGATCAAGATGTCGTCCAAATAGACTACTACACAGACGTAGAGGAGATCTCGAAAGATGTCGTTGACGAGTTCTTGGAAAACTGCCGGAGCGTTGCAGAGTCCAAATGGCATCACTAAGTATTCGTAATGTCCGTCCCGCGTGTTGAATGCGGTCTTCCATTCATCCCCGGACCGTATACGAACCAGATTGTAGGCTCCTCGCAGATCCAGCTTGGTGAAGACTCGTGCTCCTCTCAAGCGATCGAAGAGCTCAGGAATCAATGGAAGTGGGTACTTGTTTTTTACCGTGATGCGGTTAAGGCCTCGATAATCAATACACGGACGAAGAGTCCCATCCTTCTTCTTCACAAAAAAGAAGCCGGCACCAGCAGGCGAGGACGATTTTCGAATGAAGCCTTTAGCTAAGTTCTCTTGGATGTACTCCGACATAGCCTGCGTCTCGGCTAAAGAAAGAGGAAAATTTCTGCCGCGGGGAGGAGTGGCACCAGGAATGAGCTCGATAGGGCAGTCATACGGTCGGTGAGGTGGAAGAACTTCAGCTTCTTTCTTGTCGAAGACATCCGCATAGGCCCGATATGCGGGCAGCAAACTAGAGGGACCAGGGAGAAGACGGGGAACACCTACGGGATGCACCGGCTGCAGACACCGAGACTGACAAGAGTCCCCCAGCACAAAACATTACCATTATGCCAATCCAAAGTGGGTTCATGGAGTCGCAACCAGGGAAGACCAAGGAGAATAGGATGAGAGATACCGGCTAAAACAAAAAACGAGATTCTCTCCTTGTGCAAGGCGCCAATTTGAAGCTCGACCTCGTGAGTAACTAACTTGACGGTCTCTTGCAAGGGATTACCGTCTACGGATGCAAGGACTTGGGGGTTCTCGAGAGCCTTTACAGGAACCGAAAATTTGGAGACTACATCAAGTCTAATAAAATTCCCAGCGGCGCCAGAATCCACGTAGGCCGCCAAGGAGACCCGCTTGCCACCCACATGCAATAGGACAGATAGAGAAAGGGGTTGAGAGGAATCATGCACACCTAGGGAGGCCTCTCTTACCTGACCTAGGCGGAGAAGTTTTCCGGACGATCCGGGCAGGCACGGAGCAAATGAGACCTGCTACCACAGTAGAAACATAAGCCGTGAGAACTTCTCTCCTTGCGCCGTTGCTCGGAGAGTCTCAAGCGATCTACTTGCATAGGCTCGGGTCCAGATGCGGAGGGAAAAGCCCTAGACTGAGGACTGTGTGGTCTGCGAGGAGATGGCAACGGGCGCGTGAGTCTTCTCTCCCTAGTTCGTTCCTGGAACCGCTGATTAATTCGGGTAGCCAACGAGATTAGATCCTCAAGAGCCGTGGGAGTGTCGCGGCCTGCCAACTCGTCTTTTATCCGACCCGAAAGTCCCCTCCAGAAGGCTCCTACCAAAGCCTCATTGTTCCAACCCAAATCGGACGATAGTGTCCGGAATTGGATGGCATACTGCCCCACGGTTAGGGACCCCTGACATAAACTGAACAGAGATTCGGTGGTGGAGGCGAGACGACCTGGCTCGTCGAATACGCGGCGAAACGTGTCCAAAAAATTTGACAAATGGGCAACCAGGGGGTCATCACGCTCCCAGAGGGGATTTACCCACGCCAAGGCGTCCCCCTCGAGGTGGGAGATTATGAAGGCCACTCTAGAGCGATCCGTGGGGTAGGCTTGAGGCTGCAACTCGAAGTAGAGGCGACACTGATTCAGGAAGCCTTGGCATAGTTTTGCGTCACCGTTATAGCGGGGTGGTTTGGCCAACCGTGGAAGGGGATGGGTACCAGCAACGGGAGGAGGAGCGGCTGCGGCCGCCTGGAGTGCAAGTAAGCGGCCATCAACTGAAGCCATGTAGCTGAGGATGTGACTTTGTGCGTCCCGCTGCTGCGCTAACTCTTGCTGTAAGATAGCCAGCTGGGCCGCATTACCAGGCTCGGCAGTTTGGAGAGCGGAGAGACGCGCGTCCATTGATTTCATGAAGGACATGATGCGCGTTTGGTTCTCGCGTAAGAAAAGTAACTCCTTCTGAGTAGCCGTGACTCCAGCGGGGTCCATGGCCTGTGTATCTGTTACGGAGTGTGTTACAGATGGCAACACTGAGTGGACCCTCTGGGTCGCGGCTCCAGAGCCCCTGCGGACGAGCTGGACCAGGTGGAGCCACCCCCTATACAGGGAGTGTTAGGGGCAGGCCCACAAGGGATGGAACCGTGACAGCCGGAGCCAAAGGGACGACTGGGTGAGCACCAGGGAACTATATGAGAGAGTAAGCGGAGCAGCGGAACGGGAGTACAGTGATAGGAGCCTGAAGGACGCAGAGACCTGGAGGGGTACGAAGCAGGTAGTGGCTGGAGGCTGTAAAAGAGAAAGAGGGTAAGAGAAGGCACGGACGAGGAGTACACAGGGAGGTAGCACGACTGGAGAGAAGGCAGGGAAAACAGGACAGCCAGAGGAGCGCACCCAGGAAGAGAGCAGCAGAGGAACCTAAAGTAAGCGGAGCTAGGAGATTCAGCGCAAAGGGGCCTGAGAACGAACAGAGTGCTGGCCAGTGCTGCTGCTGCTACTGCTACAAGCCACTAGAATACCATCTGTCAGACAGGTGGACGTAGGCCAAACATTCAAATAACTCGCCAGATAAATCGTTGCTTTTCCATTTAATTCATATATGAATTAATTCAAAATTGAACAGTAAATTTCAAAGTTGGAAGGCCACAAGAGGGGGACAATGTTTCAAAAATGAAACGACACATCATTGCATGAGGGATGTGGTAGGAATTGAATGCTTGAATTAAGACTGGGGAAGTACTGAGGGGAAGGGGCTGCAGGCCTTGTAGCAGGTGGGTGTGCAGAAATGTAGCTATCCAAAGCCAAACACATTACTGCAGCTTGTCACACCTATACCTACCAAGCAGCAAAGGCCAAGATAGATCGTTTTTTTACTGACAGATTGAATACAGTGCAATGCCTCCCATATAGAGGTGAATAAGAGTAGTAGTAGTAGTAGTAGTAGTAGTAGTAGTAGTAGTGGTAGTAGAAGAGTTGGTCAAGTTAAATCAAGGCTAAGGAATTGGAAATGTGCATACTTGGACCAAGTAAAACTAATTACAGAGCAACGACATTTGAAAAAAGCATTCAAATCATGCTTTGAAAACACTACTTGTGTATCCCGATTTCAATTCAATCTGTCTTTGGAAACCGCTTAAGAGAGTGAGTGCACCATTCTCATAGGAACTGCAGATACTGAAATGATGCGTGTAGTGAAGTGAGCAAGCTCTTTTTCCATCTCCCTGGCGAGCATCGCCCACCTGTCTGCTGAGGCTCCCTCAGCAGACTGAAGCTGACTACTACTGCGCAGCTGCTACAGACTGTGGGCTGCCTATTGTGACATGTGGTCCCATTGTGACACGTGGTCCCATTGTTCCAGGAATAGAACACATCCAAGCACTGTGTTCTATGAATGGCATGATTCCTATCACAGTGTTCCATGGATGGAACACATCCTATTTACTGCAGGCAAGCAGCGCACCTAGCTGCTGCTGCTGCTACAAGCCAATAGAATACCGTCTGTCAGACAGGTGGACGTAGGCCGAACATTCAAATAACTCGCCAGATAAATCGTTGCTTTTCCATTTAATTCATATATGAATTCAAAATTGAACAGTAAATTTCAAAGTTGGAAGGCCACAAGAGGGGGACAATGTTTCGAAAATGAAACGACATATCATTGCATGAGGGATGTGGTAGGAATTGAATGCTTGAATTAAGACTGGGGAAGTACTGAGGGGAAGGGGCTGCAGGCCTTGTAGCAGGTAGGTGTGCAGAAATGTAGCTATCCAAAGCCAAACACATTACTGCAGCTTGTCACACCTGTACCTACCAAGCAGCAAAGGCCAAGATAGATCGCTATTTTACTGACAGATTGAATACAGTGCAATGCCTCCCATATAGAGGTGAATAAGAGTAGTAGTAGTAGTAGTAGTAGTAGTAGTAGTAGTAGTAGTAGTAGTAGTAGAAGAGTTGGTCAAGTTAAATCAAGGCTAAGGAATTGGAAATGTGCAACTTGGACCAAGAAAAACTAATTACAGAGCAACGACATTTGAAAAAAGCATTCAATTCATGCTTTGAAAACACTACTTGTGTATCCCGATTTCAATTCAATCTGTCTTTGGAAACCGCTTAAGAGAGTGAGTGCACCATTCTCAGAGGAACTGCAGATACTGAAATGATGCGTGGAGTGAAGTGAGCAAGCTCTTTTACCATCTCCCTGGCGAGCATCACCCACCTGTCTGCTGAGGCTCCCTCAGCAGACTGAAGCTGACTACTACTGTGCAGCTGCTACAGACTGTGGGCTGCCCATTGTGACACATGGTCCCATTGTGACACGTGGTCCCATTGTTCCAGGAATAGAACACATCCAAGCATTGTGTTCTATGAATGGCATGATTCCTATTACAGTGTTCCATGGATGGAACACATCCTATTTACTGCAGGCAAGCAGCGCACCTAGCTGCTGCTGCTGATGCTGCTACAAGCCACTAGAATACCGTCTGTCAGACAGGTGGACGTAGGCCGAACATTCAAATAACTCGCCAGATAAATCGTTGCTTTTCCATTTAATTCATATATGAATTAATTCAAAATTGAACAGTAAATTTCAAAGTTGGAAGGCCACAAGAGGGGGACAATGTTTCAAAAATGAGACGACTAGTGTTGAGCGATACCGCCCGATACTTAAAAGTATCGGATCGGATGGTATCGGCCGATCTAAAAAAAATATCGGGTATCGCCGATTCCGATACCGTAAGTCCCATTCAAGTCTATGGGACTTCCGGTATCGGAATAAGAAAAACCCTATTTTTGCCTTGTACAGCCTCTCTGGGGTCTGTATGGGCCTTTCGGGGGGCTGTGCCGGCCTGCCGGGGGGTCTGTGCAGGCTCCGGTGGTCTGTGCCGGCCTGCCGGGGGGTCTGTGCAGGCTCCGGTGGTCTGTGCCGGCCTGCCGGGGGGCTGTGCCGGCCTGCCGGGGGGCTGTGCCGGCCTGCCGGTGGTCTGTGCAGGCATCGTCCGATGGGACTACAAGTCCCATCGGGCGATGCCTGCTACCATGACAGTGATTGACACATTAGCCAATGATGGGACAGTAGTAGTCCCATCAACCGGCTAATGTGTTGAATGTAAAAAAAAAAAAAAAATTTACATGCTACATACATGCTACATACATACAACATGCATACTACATATATACTACATGTAACATACATACTACATACATGCTACATACTACATACATGCTACATACATATTACATATATACTACATGCATGCAACATACATACTACATATATACTACATGTAACATACATACTACATATATACTGCATGTAACATACATACTACATACATGCTACATACTACATGCATGCTACATACTACATACATGCTACATACATACTACATATATAATACATATATACTACATGCATGCAACATACATACAACATATATACTACATACATGCAACATGCATACTACATATATACTATATATACTACATGTAACATACATACTACATATATACTACATGCAACATGCATACTACATACATGCTACATACATACTACATACATAATACATATATACTACATGCATGCAACATACATACAACATATATACTACATGCATGCAACATGCATACTACATATATACTATATATACTACATGTAACATACATACTACATATATACTACATGCATGCAACATACATATATACTACATACAATACATACATATAGACATACAGTACATATAACATAGAGTACATACTCACCGTCACTTGTCACTTTGATCCCTGAAGCCATTGTCACCTGAGGGATAAATATCAAAATAAAAAAAACCAATATACTTACCCCGATCCGCAGAAGTCCACGAGGGTCCCACGTCCATCTTGCGTGGAGAACAGCAGCATCAGCTGATGCTACCGTTCTCTACCAGCTCCAGGAATACAATGACGGAAGGTAGGTATCCTTCTGCACTGTATTCCTCCACCACTTTAAAAACAAAAAGTCCCTAGTCTCCTAGTCTCACTTTATGCCATTGCTGCGTGGGAAATTCCCACGCAGCAATGGCATAAAGTGAGACTAGGGACTTTTTTTTTACAGTGGTGGAGGAATACAGTGCGGAAGGATACCTACCTTCCGTCATTGTATTCCTGGAGCTGGTAGAGAACGGTAGCATCAGCTGATGCTGCTGTTCTCCACGCAAGATGGACGTGGGACCCTCGTGGACTTCTGCGGATCGGGGTAAGTATATTGGTGTATTTTTATTTTGATATTTATTCCTTAGACGACAATGGCTTCGGGGATCAAAGTGACAAGTGACGGTAAGTATGTACTCTATGTTATATGTACTGTATGTCTATATGTATGTATTGTATGTAGTATATACAGTGGGGAAAAAAAGTATTTAGTCAGTCAGCAATAGTGCAAGTTCCACCACTTAAAAAGATGAGAGGCGTCTGTAATTTACATCATAGGTAGACCTCAACTATGGGAGACAAACTGAGAAAAAAAAAATCCAGAAAATCACATTTTCTGTTTTTTTTTCATTTTATTTGCATATTATGGTGGAAAATAAGTATTTGGTCAGAAACAAGCAATCAAGATTTCTGGCTCTCACAGACCTGTAACTTCTTCTTTAAGAGTCTCCTCTTTCCTCCACTCATTACCTGTAGTAATGGCACCTGTTTAAACTTGTTATCAGTATAAAAAGACACCTGTGCACACCCTCAAACAGTCTGACTTCAAACTCCACTATGGTGAAGACCAAAGAGCTGTCAAAGAACACCAGAAACAAAATTGTAGCCCTGCACCAGGCTGGGAAGACTGAATCTGCAATAGACAACCAGCTTGGAGTGAAGAAATCAACTGTGGGAGCAATAATTAGAAAATGGAAGACATACAAGACCACTGATAATCTCCCTCGATCTGGTGCTCCACGCAAAATCCCACCCCGTGGGGTCAGAATGATCACAAGAACGGTGAGCAAAAATCCCAGAACCACGCGGGGGGACCTAGTGAATGAACTGCAGAGAGCTGGGACCAATGTAACAAGGCCTACCATAAGTAACACACTACGCCACCATGGACTCAGATCCTGCAGTGCCAGACGTGTCCCACTGCTTAAGCCTGTACATGTCCGGGCCCGTCTGAAGTTTGCTAGAGAGCATTTGGATGATCCAGAGGAGTTTTGGGAGAATGTCCTATGGTCTGATGAAACCAAACTGGAACTGTTTGGTAGAAACACAACTTGTCGTGTTTGGAGGAAAAAGAATACTGAGTTGCATCCATCAAACACCATACCTACTGTAAAGCATGGTGGTGGAAACATCATGCTTTGGGGCTGTTTCTCTGCAAAGGGGCCAGGACGACTGATCCGGGTACATGAAAGAATGAATGGGGCCATGTATCGTGAGATTTTGCATGCAAACCTCCTTCCATCAGCAAGGGCATTGAAGATGAAACGTGGCTGGGTCTTTCAACATGACAATGATCCAAAGCACACTGCCAGGGCAACGAAGGAGTGGCTTCGTAAGAAGCATTTCAAGGTCCTGGAGTGGCCTAGCCAGTCTCCAGATCTCAACCCTATAGAAAACCTTTGGAGGGAGTTGAAAGTCCGTGTTGCCAAGCGAAAAGCCAAAAACATCACTGCTCTAGAGGAGATCTGCATGGAGGAATGAGCCAACATACCAACAACAGTGTGTGGCAACCTTGTGAAGACTTACAGAAAACGTTTGACCTCTGTCATTGCCAACAAAGGATATATCACAAAGTATTGAGATGAAATTTTGTTTCTGACCAAATACTTATTTTCCACCATAATATGCAAATAAAATGAAAAAAAAACAGACAATGTGATTTTCTGGATTTTTTTTTCTCAGTTTGTCTCCCATAGTTGAGGTCTACCTATGATGTAAATTACAGACGCCTCTCATCTTTTTAAGTGGTGGAACTTGCACTATTGCTGACTGACTAAATACTTTTTTTCCCCACTGTATGTATGTTGCATGCATGTAGTATATATGCAGTATATATGTAGTATGCATGTTGCATGCATGTGGTATGTAGTATGTATGTTGCATGCATGTAGTGCATGTATGTAGTATGTATGTTACATGTAGTATATATAGTATATATGTAGTATGCATGTTGCATGCATGTAGTATATATGTTGTATGTATGTAGCATGTATGTAGTATGTATGTTACATGTAGTATATATAGTATATATGTAGTATGCATGTTGCATGCATGTAACATAGTAACATAGTAACATAGTTATTAAGGTTGAAGGGAGACTTTAAGTCCATCTAGTTCAACCCATATCCTATCCTAACTTGCCCTAACATGTTGATCCAGAGGAAGGCAAAAAAAACCCATGTGGCAACAAGTAAGCTTCACATTGGGGAAAAAAATTCCTTCCTGACTCCACATACGGCAATCAGACTTGCTCCCTGGATCAACGCAATATTAAGGAAACTAGTGTATATACCCTGTAATATTATACTTTTCAAGAAAGGCATCCAGTCCATTCTTAAATTTTAGTAGGGAATCACTCATTACAACATCATATGGCAGAGAGTTCCATAGTCTCACTGCTCTTACAGTAAAGAATCCGCGTCTGTGAGTATGCTTAAACCTTCTTTCCTCCAGACGTAGAGGATACCCCCTTGTCCCCGTCACAGGTCTAAGAGTAAAAATATCATTAGAAAGCTCTTGGTTTGTCCCCGCATATATTTATACATTGTAATAAGATCACCCCTAAGCCTTCGATTCTCCAAACTAAATAACCCCAAATGTAATAACCTGTCTTGGTATTGCAGACCCCCTAGTTCCCTAATAACCTTGGTCGCTCTTCTCTGCACCCGCTCCAGTTCAGCTATGTCTTTCTTATATACCGGAGACCAGAACTGTACACAGTATTCTAAGTGTGGTCGCACTAGTGACTTATATAGAGGTAAAATTATGTTCTCCTCATGAGCATCTATGCCTCTTTTAATGCATCCCATTATTTTATTTGCCTTTGCAGCAGCTGCCTGACACTGGCCGCTAAATGTGAGTTTGTCGTCCACCCATACACCCAGGTCTTTTTCAGTGATTGTTTTGCCCAGAGTTTTACAATTAAGCACATAATTATACATCTTGCTCGTTCTACCCAAGTGCATGACCTTACATTTATCCCCATTAAAGCTCATTTGCCATTTATCAGCCCAAGCTTCTAGTTTACATAAATCCTCCTGTAATATAAAATTGTCCTCCTCTGTATTGATTACCCTGCAGAGTTTAGTGTCATCTGCAAATATTGAAATTCTACTCTCTATGCCCCCTACAAGGTCATTAATAAATATGTTAAAAAGAAGCGGGCCCAAAACTGACCCCTGTGGTACCCCACTGCTAACCGTGACCCAGTCTGAGTGTGCTCCATTAATAACCACCCTTTGTTTCCTATCCCTGAGCCAGCTCTTAAACCACCTACACATATTTTCCCCTATCCCCATTGTTCTCATTTTATGTATCAACCTTTTGTGTGGCACCGTATCAAAAGCTTTTGAAAAGTCCATGTACACCACATCCACTGCATTCCCTTGGTCCAGTCCGGAACTTACCTCTTCATAAAAGCTTATCAGATTAGTCTGACAGGAACTGTCCCTTGTAAACCCATGTTGATATTGGGTCATGAGGTTATTCTTCTCCAGATACTCCAGTATAGTATCTTTTAGAAAACCCTCCAGGATTTTACCCACAGTTGAGGTTAAACTTACTGGCCTATAATTTCCAAGTTCAGTTTTTGTCCCCTTTTTGAATATTGGCACCACATTTGCTATACGCCAGTCCTGTGGTACAGACCCTGTTATTATGGAATCTTTAAAGATTAAAAATAATGGTCTATCTATGACTGTGCTTAATTCCTGCAGTACTCGGAGGTGTATCCCATCCGGGCCCGGGGATTTGTCAATTTTAGTGATTTTTAGACGCCGCCGTACTTCCTGCTGGGTTAAGCAGGTGACATTTAACAGAGAATTTTTATCCCTGATCATGTTATCCGTCATGGGATTTTCTTGTGTAAACACTGTTGAAAAAAAGTCATTTAGCATATTGGCTTTTTCCTCATCCTCATCCACCATTTCACCCAGACTATTTTTAAGGGGGCCAACACTATCATTTTTAAGTTTCTTACTATTTATGTAGTTAAAGAATATTTTGGGATTATTTTTACTTTCTCTGGCAATGAGTCTCTCTGTCTCAATCTTTGCTGTCTTGATTTGCTTTTTACAGAATTTATTTAATCTTCTGTATTTAGTTAATACTTCATCACTACCTATTTGCTTTAATTCGCTAAATGCTTTATTTTTGTCCCTTATTGCGCCCCTTACAGCTCTATTTAGCCATAGTGGATTCTTCCTATTTCTCGCATGTTTATTCCCATACGGTATATATTGTGCACAGGTCCTATTCAGGATGCTAATAAACGTCTCCCATTTTCTTTGTGTATTTTTATGTCTCAGGATATCGTCCCAGTTAATTCCACCAAGATCATCTCTCATCCGTTGGAAATTTGCTATCCTGAAGTTTAGTGACCTTGTAACTAGAGTTGAGCGAAACGGGTCGAAAAAATTCAAAAGTCGCCGACTTTTGGCAAAGTCGGGTTTCATGAAACGAAACCCGACCCTAGAATGAGGTCGGCCACGAGGTCGGCGACTTACGCGCCAAAGTCGCGTTTCAAAAGTTTGTTTTGCGCTCTTTTTCAGCCAATCAGGATCCACGGACACTGTGGGCAACGTGATGACCTAGGCACGGGTCACCACCATCTTTCAGAAGGGCATGCAAGTGATTGGCTTGCTTTGGTGGGCGTCACAGGGGGTATAAAAGGGCGTGCACGCCGACCGCCATCTTACTTCTGCCGATCTTAGTATAGGGAGAGGTTGCTGCTGATTCTGTAGGGAGAGCGTTAGGCAGGGAAGAAGACAAAAAAACTGCTTCTGCTGCTAGCGATTTGGCCTGCACAACACACAAGTCACTGTGTGTGCAGTGCAAGGGGAGGCTATATTGTGGTGTATCAGTGGTATTGGTTGTTGGGCTGCCTTTTAAGGCTTCCTGACACGCTGGCATTGCTGTTTACCCACTGCTCTGCAAACTGCTTTTTTAAAAGCAATCCAATCTCCCTTATCCTCTAGTCACTTTTGTCACAGCTGTGCCATCGAGCGTGTCACATAGCGCTCAGATATCAGTGGGCCTCACACAATCCACAAGTGTCCAGTGTCCAAAAGTGTACGCAGAGATTCAAAATCTCCATTATCCTCTCGTCACTTTGGTCACAGGCAGCTGTGCCATCGAGCGTGTCACATAGCGCTCAGATATCAGTGGGCCTCACACAATCTACAAGTGTCCAGTGTCCAAAAGTGTACGCAGAGATTCAAAATCTCCATTATCCTCTCGTCACTTTGGTCACAGGCAGCTGTGCCATCGAGCGTGTCACATAGCGCTCAGATATCAGTGGGCCTCACACAATCCACAAGTGTCCAGTGTCCAAAAGTGTACGCAGAGATTCAAAATCTCCATTATCCTCTCGTCACTTTGGTCACAGGCAGCTGTGCCATCGAGCGTGTCACATAGCGCTCAGATATCAGTGGGCCTCACACAATCCACAAGTGTCCAGTGTCCAAAAGTGTACGCAGATATTCAAAATCTCCATTATCCTCTCGTCACTTTGGTCACAGGCAGCTGTGCCATCGAGCGTGTCACATAGCGCTCAGATATCAGTGGGCCTCACACAATCCACAAGTGTCCAGTGTCCAAAAGTGTACGCAGAGATTCAAAATCTCCATTATCCTCTCATCACTTTGGTCACAGGCAGCTGTGCCATCGAGCGTGTCACATAGCGCTCAGATATCAGTGGGCCTCACACAATCCACAAGTGTCCAGTGTCCAAAAGTGTACGCAGAGATTCAAAATCTCCATTATCCTCTCGTCACTTTGGTCACAGGCAGCTGTGCCATCGAGCGTGTCACATAGCGCTCAGATATCAGTGGGCCTCACACAATCTACAAGTGTCCAGTGTCCAAAAGTGTACGCAGAGATTCAAAATCTCCATTATCCTCTCGTCACTTTGGTCACAGGCAGCTGTGCCATCGAGCGTGTCACATAGCGCTCAGATATCAGTGGGCCTCACACAATCCACAAGTGTCCAGTGTCCAAAAGTGTACGCAGAGATTCAAAATCTCCATTATCCTCTCGTCACTTTGGTCACAGGCAGCTGTGCCATCGAGCGTGTCACATAGCGCTCAGATATCAGTGGGCCTCACACAATCCACAAGTGTCCAGTGTCCAAAAGTGTACGCAGAGATTCAAAATCTCCATTATCCTCTCGTCACTTTGGTCACAGGCAGCTGTGCCATCGAGCGTGTCACATAGCGCTCAGATATCAGTGGGCCTTACACAATCCACAAGTGTCCAGTGTCCAAAAGTGTACGCAGAGATTCAAAATCTCCATTATCCTCTCGTCACTTTGGTCACAGGCAGCTGTGCCATCGAGCGTGTCACATAGCGCTCAGATATCAGTGGGCCTCACACAATCCACAAGTGTCCAGTGTCCAAAAGTGTACGCAGAGATTCAAAATCTCCATTATCCTCTCGTCACTTTGGTCACATAGCGCTCAGATATCAGTGGGCCTCACACAATCCACAAGTGTCCAGTGTCCAAAAGTGTACGCAGAGATTCAAAATCTCCATTATCCTCTCATCACTTTGGTCACAGGCAGCTGTGCCATCGAGCGTGTCACATAGCGCTCAGATATCAGTGGGCCTCACACAATCTACAAGTGTCCAGTGTCCAAAAGTGTACGCAGAGATTCAAAATCTCCATTATCCTCTCGTCACTTTGGTCACAGGCAGCTGTGCCATCGAGCGTGTCACATAGCGCTCAGATATCAGTGGGCCTCACACAATCCACAAGTGTCCAGTGTCCAAAAGTGTACGCAGAGATTCAAAATCTCCATTATCCTCTCGTCACTTTGGTCACAGGCAGCTGTGCCATCGAGCGTGTCACATAGCGCTCAGATATCAGTGGGCCTCACACAATCCACAAGTGTCCAGTGTCCAAAAGTGTACGCAGAGATTCAAAATCTCCATTATCCTCTCGTCACTTTGGTCACAGGCAGCTGTGCCATCGAGCGTGTCACATAGCGCTCAGATATCAGTGGGCCTCACACAATCCAAAAGTGTCCACTGTCCACAAGTGTGTGCAGAAATTCTAAATCTCCCCTGTCCTATAGACACCTTGTACCTTGTTTTACATTACTATATAGTTTTTTGGATTTTGTCTACATTTCTACCAAAAATGAGGAAGGCTGGTGGAAGAGGCCGTGGAATTGGGCGGGGGTTGGCAGCTGGTAATGATGGTGTTGGTGGTGGATCTGATGGTAGTGGCAAGAGCAAAATAGGACCGAATGCAGGAGGTGCTGACCCTGCGTCATCGTCTGGCTACATAAGGCCTCGAACGCTTAGTTTTCTAGGAGTTGGCAAACCGCTTTTAAAGGCAGAGCATCAGGAAAAAGTTTTGTCTTACATTGCTGACTCAGCCTCCAGCTCTATCGCCTCCTCTTCTTCAGTTGTAAAAAGTAAAAGCACTGAGTCGTCATTGGAGGCTCATGTTCATGAACCACACCTTTCCTTGTGTCCTTCACCCCAACCAAGATTGAAGGATGACGCAGGCCATACTACTGATTACTCCATGGAGCTGTTTTCACATACCATGCCTGGATTATCAAGTCAAATGGTGAATTACCCAGGCCAAGATGAATGTGACATGGAGTGCACTGATGCACAGCCGCTGATGGATGATTCTGCTGGTACATTCACTCAGAGCACTACATTGTCCTCGCAGTGTACAGAGCCAGATTTTGACCCTGATGAGACTCAGGTGCCCCTTCCCGCACACTATACCACCATACATGGTGACACAGAGAAAGGTGCACATGACATAGAAGAGGAGGTGATGGATGACCCAGTTGTTGACCCAGATTGGCATCCATTGGGGGAAGAGGGTTCTGCTTCCAATAGCTCAGATGAGGACCATCCACAGCAGACATCGACATCGCAACAGCTGTTATCTGGCAGGCCCAGAGCACTCCAAAGACAGGTTCCAAACATCAAAAGAGTTGCTGGACAGCTTGTCCAGAGGGTCAAAAGATCACAGCGTGCTAGGCCGCAAAATGTCTGCCAAAGTAGGAAGAGTGCAGTGTGGCACTTTTTTGAACAAAATCCTCATGATCAGGCCAAGGTTATCTGTAAGAAGTGCGCAAAGACCTTTAGCCGAGGGAAAAATCTGAAAAATTTGAATACCAGTTGCATGCTTAGACATTTAACCAGCATGCACTTGCAAGCGTGGACACAACACCAAACCTCAATTGCCACATGTGCAACTGATCACAACGAAGGTAGTCAGCAACGCTACATTGTTTCCCCCACTGTAAGCCCACCGGTTAGCACAGCAGCAAATGTTGAGGTGTCGTTGCAAGGCCACAGCAGTCAGGGAATCCCACTGTTATTATTACGTGCCCCGATGCTCACCTGGGGTCCCCCTCCTCCCGGTGCATCCCTCCTTCATCCTCGCGCCATGCCCTGTCTGGCTTTTCAGGGTCACGGCGCGTCAGAGGCACGCACATGCGCACTCGCTCGTTTCTGACCGCGGGGCATCCTGGGAGCACGTGACCCGGTGGCTCCTCCCCAACATGGCGGCGCCCACCGGGTATTTCTGTCTGGCGTCTTGAATGGTAAGACGCCTGTTTGTCTTTCTCTGTGGCACTTAGCGTTCCTGCGCAGCGTCGCCCCGACTCTCAGGTCCCCCCTCTCTCCTAGTCTGCGCTCTGCTCTCCGCTCCATAGCCCCATCTGGACCCCCTCTCAGCTCCCTCTGCTGTCTCTGTGCCTGACCCTCGCCGGGTCCTTCCCTGCTGCTGTCATCGGTAGCCCCTTAGCTAGGGTTCCGTCTGTACCCCTAGGTCAGTTCCCCCTAACCTTCCTTCCTTCTTTCTTCCAGCGTTCCTGCCCTGGCTCCATCCTGATCGGTCCTGGTTCCCTACGTTCTGTTTCCTCCTGCTCCGGGTCTACTCTAGTCAGTATCCTTTGGCCTTTCCCTCTGTACACTCCCTGGGTCGTCCCTTTGGTTCCGGCTGTCGTGGTCTCACCCCCCTTGGGCCTGCCCCTAACACTCCCTGTATAGGGGGTGGTCATCACCTGGGCCGCTCGCCCTCGGGGGCTCTGGAGCCACGACCCAGAGGGTCCACTCTCTGGTTCCTACTTAGAACCGTAACAGAACAAACAGGCCATGGACCCCGCTGGAGCCGCTGCGGCTCAAAAGGAGTTGCTGTTTTTGCGGGAGAATCAAACTCGTATCATGGCTTTCATGAAATCCATGGATTCTCGTCTTTCCGGGCTCCAGTCCTCTGACCCTGGGAATGCCTCCCAACTGGCTGGACTGCAGCAGGAACTGGCCCAGCAAAGAGATACCCAGACCCATATACTCAGTTATATGGCCTCCATAGATGACCGCCTACTCTCCTTACAGTCGGCTGCTGCAGCCCCCGTTCCAGCCCAGGCGCCTCACCCGCCACCCCGTTTAGCTAAGCCGCCCCGCTATAACGGGGATCCCAAGCTGTGCCGAGGTTTCCTGAATCAATGCCGCCTCCATTTCGAGCTCCTGCCCCTGCAATATCCCACTGAGCGGGCTAAGGTGGCTTTTGTTGTCTCCCATCTTGAGGGAGACGCTTTAGCGTGGGTTAACCCCCTCTGGGAACGTGATGATCCGGTAGTCTCCCAGCTAAGTACTTTCTTCGAGACGTTTCGTCGAGTGTTCGACGAGCCGGGTCGCCTGGCCTCTACTACGGAATCTTTATTTAACCTCCACCAAGGGTCCCAAACCGTGGGTCAGTATGCCATCCGATTCCGAACCTTGTCTTCTGATTTGGGATGGAATAACGAGGCCTTGGTAGGGGCCTTTTGGCGAGGCCTCGCGGGTCGAATTAAGGATGAGTTAGCTGGGCGGGATACTCCCACTGCTTTAGAAGATCTCATTTCGCTAGCCACACGTATCGACCTTAGGTTCCAGGAACGTGCTCGCGAGAGGAGACTTCCCCGTGCTTCCCCAACCATTCGCGGTCTACCCTGTCTCCGGCCCGGAATATCCGCTTCTGCTTCCATGCCTGAACCCATGCAAGTAGACCGGCTTAAGGTATCTGGACAACGCCGGGAGGAAAGACGCACTCACGGTCTCTGCTTCTACTGTGGTAGTGACTCCCATCTGGTCCATACCTGCCCGGAACGTCCGGAAAACTCCTCCGCCTAGGTCAGGTAAGAGAGGCCTCCCTAGGTGTGTATGATACCTCTCTACCCCTCACTCTGTCTGTCTTGTTGCACGTTGGTGGAAAACGTTTTTCTCTGGCAGCCTATGTGGATTCCGGCGCAGCGGGAAATTTTATTAGGCTCAAAGAGGTTCTTAAATTTTCGGTCCCGGTCAAGACCTTAGAAACTCCACGGATCCTTGCTTCCGTGGACGGTAAACCTCTCCAAGAGACCATTACCTTGGTCACCCATGAGGTAGAACTCCAGGTAGGGGCCCTACACAAGGAGAGGATTGCTTTTTATGTCCTAGCGAGCATCTCTCACCCTATCCTTTTAGGCCTTCCCTGGCTACGAGCCCACGGCCCTACCTTAGACTGGCATAAGGGTAATATCCTGCGCTAGGGGAGTCCTGTAGGTCTGGGTGTCTGCTGCCGCTGCGTCCCGTGGGTGGTTCTCCTTCCCCCTCCTTAACCTCCGGGTTGCCCGTTGCTTACAGCTCTTTTTCGGATGTTTTTGACAAGAGGGAGTCCGAGAACCTTCCGCCTCACCGACCCTATGATTGCCCCATCGAGCTCGTCCCTGGAGCCACTCCTCCGCGGGGTAGGATTTATCCGCTCTCGCCGGCAGAGACGCAAGCCATGTCGGAATACGTTCAAGAGAACTTAGCCAAGGGTTTCATACGGAAGTCTTCCTCCCCTGCGGGCGCAGGCTTCTTTTTTGTCAAGAAGAAGGACGGGTCGCTCCGCCCGTGCATTGATTACAGAGGTCTGAACAGCATCACGATTAAGAACAAGTACCCGTTACCCCTCATCCCCGAACTCTTTGATCGCCTGAGAGGGGCGCACATATTTACCAAACTTGATCTTCGAGGAGCCTATAACTTGGTCCGAATTCGCCCTGGGGATGAGTGGAAGACCGCATTCAACACCCGTGACGGTCACTATGAATACCTGGTGATGCCGTTTGGCCTCTGTAACGCACCAGCGGTATTCCAGGAGCTCGTTAACGATATTTTTCGGGATCTCCTTTACTCCTGTGTCGTGGTTTATCTTGACGACATTCTTGTCTTCTCTCCAGATCTCTCCACCCATCGACGAGATGTACGGCAAGTGTTGCAGCGTCTAAGAGAGAACCACCTATTTGCCAAGTTGGAGAAATGCGCCTTCGAACAACCGTCTCTGCCGTTCCTTGGGTATATCGTTTCGAAGTCTGGGTTGAGGATGGATCCCGAGAAAGTGTCCACGATCCTGGCCTGGCCCCGTCCCCTTGGTCTCAAAGCCATTCAACGCTTTCTCGGCTTTGCTAACTATTATAGGCAATTCGTTCCTCATTTTTCCACCATAACCAAGCCCATCTCTGCTCTCGTGCGCAAAGGAGCCAATCCCCGCCTCTGGCCTCCCGAGGCAGAAGACGCCTTTCAAACTCTGAAGAGAGAATTCGCTACAGCGCCCGTTCTCCACCGTCCTGATGCCGAGAGACCCTTCATTCTCGAGGTCGACGCATCCTCCGTGGGAGCGGGGGTGGTTCTCCTGCAAAGAACCTCCTCTGGCCGGACTGTCACCTGTGGGTTCTTTTCTAAAGCCTTTTCTCCCCCCGAACGCAATTACTCCATTGGGGACAAGGAACTACTGGCAATCAAACTGGCTTTAGAGGAATGGCGTTACCTTCTCGAAGGAGCTGTCCATCCCTTTACGATATTTACCGACCACAAGAATTTGGCCTATGTTCAGTCTGCCCAAAGGCTCAATCCCCGGCAAGCCCGATGGTCCCTATTTTTTGGACGCTTTGATTTCGAGCTCCGCTTTCGTCCGGGTAATAAGAACATCATAGCTGATGCCCTATCAAGATCATTTCTCCCGACCGATGAAGAGAGCCCCGCTCACATCATCGATCCAGCAAAAATCGTCACCCTAGCCCCTCTAAGTTTGGTCAACCCACCACCAGGCAAGACCTTGGTATTGGACCATGACAGAGTAAGGGTTCTGCACTGGGGACACTCTTCTAAGTTCGCCGGGCATGTCGGAGCCAAGAGGACTCTATCCCTCATCTCCCGCCATTATTGGTGGCCTTCACTCCGCCAGGACGTCCTGGAATTTACCGCTTCTTGCTCATCCTGCGCCCGGAATAAGATTCCACGACAGCTACCCTCTGGTCTCTTACATCCTTTGCCGGTTCCATCAGTTCCCTGGAGCCACATCGCCATGGATTTCGTCATGGATCTACCTCCATCTTCCGGCTGCTCTGTCATTTTGGTGGTGGTAGACCGTTTTTCCAAAATGGCTCATTTCATCCCGCTACCTGGTCTGCCTTCTGCGCCCGAGTTGGCGAAGATCTTCGTGCATCATGTTTTCCGACTTCATGGTTTTCCCCAGCACATCGTGTCTGACCGTGGTGTTCAATTCACCTCTCGTTTCTGGAGAGCTCTCTCTAGCTCAATGGGGGTAGTCCTGGATTTCTCCTCCGCCTATCATCCACAATTCAACGGCCAAGTGGAGCGGATCAATCAGGTGTTAACCACTTATCTTCGACATTTTTCTAATGCACACCAAAGTAACTGGGTCTCACTGCTTCCCTGGGCGGAATTTGCTCACAACAATCACCCCAACGAGTCCTCTTCCAAATCTCCCTTTTTCATAGTTTTTGGGCAGCATCCGGGCATTCCCCTTCCCGTGTCCCCCACCTCGGGCGTGCCGGCGGCGGACTCCTTGTCCTCAGAATTCTCTAAAATTTGGGAGGAGACTAAAAGGTCCCTTGAGAGAGCTAGCGATCGGATGAAAAGATACGCCGACAAGAGGCGCCTGGACACCCCTCCTTATCATCCAGGCGATAAGGTCTGGCTGTCCTCGCGCTTCCTCCGACTTAAAATCCCCTCTTATAAGTTAGGTCCACGTTACGTTGGCCCCTTTGAGGTTTTGGCTCGCATCAATGATGTAACCTATAAACTAAAATTGCCTGCCTCTCTGCGGATCCCCAACACTTTCCATGTCTCGCTTCTCAAACCCTCAGTGTTTTAATCGCTTTCAGCCAGCCTCGTCCCACGCTCCGCAACCTAGCTCCGCTGGGGACGTCTTTGATGTCAGGGACATCCTGGCAAAGAGGACCGTCCGAGGTAGAACCTTCTTTCTGGTAGATTGGGAAGGATTCGGTCCTGAGGAAAGGTCATGGGAGCCCCGGGAGAACATCAATGCTCCTCATATCATGAGAAGGTTTCTATCCCGCCTGAAGAAGGAGGGGAGTAAGAGAGGGGGTACTATTACGTGCCCCGATGCTCACCTGGGGTCCCCCTCCTCCCGGTGCATCCCTCCTTCATCCTCGCGCCGTGCCCTGTCTGGCTTTGCAGGGTCACGGCGCGTCAGAGGCACGCACATGCGCACTCGCTCGTTTCTGACCGCGGGGCATCCTGGGAGCACGTGACCCGGTGGCTCCTCCCCAACATGGCGGCGCCCACCGGGTATTTCTGTCTCGCGTCTTGAATGGTAAGACGCCTGTTTGTCTTTCTCTGTGGCGCTTGGCGTTCCTGCGCAGCGTCGCCCCGACTCTCAGGTCCCCCCTCTCTCCTAGTCTGCGCACTGCTCTCCGCTCCATAGCCCCATCTGGACCCCTGCTCAGCTCCCTCTGCTGCCTCTGTGCCTGACCCTCGCCGGGTCCTTCCCTGCTGCTGTCATCGGTAGCCCCTTAGCTAGGGTTCCGTCTGTACCCCTAGGTCAGTTGCCCCTAACCTTCCTTCCTTCTTTCTTCCAGCGTTCCTGCCCTGACTCCATCCTGATCGGTCCTGGTTCCCTACGTTCTGTTTCCTCCTGCTCCGGGTCTACTCTAGTCAGTATCCTTTGGCCTTTCCCTCTGTACACTCCCTGGGTCGTCCCTTTGGTTCCGGCTGTCGTGGTCTCACCCCCCTTGGGCCTGCCCCTAACACTCCCTGTATAGGGGGTGGTCATCACCTGGGCCGCTCGCCCTCGGGGGCTCTGGAGCCACGACCCAGAGGGTCCACTCTCTGGTTCCTACTTAGAACCGTAACAGTTATATCAACGAAAGACTGATTCTAGGCCATCAGAAAGAACACCAACTCCATCACCATCATCAACCCTCTCTCAGTCCGCCCTGTCCACCGCTACTTCCACCATATGCAGCTCTCAAGTCCAGCTCACCCTCCCAGACACTATGAGTAGGTCAAGAAAGTACTCAGTCTCTCATCCACGTACACTGGGTTTGAACGCCCACATTGCCAAACTAATCTCGTTTGAGATGATGCCCTTTCGGTTGGTGGAAAGCACAGCTTTCCGCGAACTCATGGCCTATGCAGTACCACGCTATGACCTACCCAGTCGCCACTTCTTCTCTCGCAAAGCCATCCCAGCCCTCCACCATCATGTGAAAGACCGCATTGTCCATGCACTCAAGCAGTCAGTGAGCGGAAAGGTGCACCTCACAACTGATGCATGGTCCAGTCGGCATGGCCAGGGCCGTTACGTGTCCATCACTGCGCACTGGGTTAATGTGGTGGATGCAGGGTCCACAGGGGACAGCGGTGGTGGGACAGTGCTGCCTAGCCCACGGTATAGGAAACAGTTGGCTGTAGGCGTTCGACCCTCCTCCTCCTCCTCCTCCTCCTCCAGAAGCGAAAGCTCGTCCACAGAGCGCAGTTGTACGAGCACTCCATCTGCAGCTGCCACTGTTGCAAACGATGTGTCCCCCTATCGAGCAGCTAGTGGAAAGCGTCAGCAGGCTGTGTTGCAGATGATGTGTTTGGGCGACAGACACACCGCCGAGGTGCTGGCCGAGTACTTGAAGCGACAAACTGAGTCATGGCTGGGCAGTGTACATCTTGAGGCAGGCAAGGTAGTTAGTGATAACGGCCATAATTTTGTGGCAGCCATAGCCCTTTCAAAACTCAGCCACATACCTTGCTTGGCTCACACCTTGAACCTGGTGGTGCAGTGCTTCCTCAAAAATTATCCGGAGTTAACAGCCCTGCTCCAGAAGGTGCGAAGACTGTGCGCGCACATCCGCCGGTCGCCTGTACACTCCGTTCGTATGCAGAAGCTGCAGCGATTGCTCCACCTTCCCAACCACCGCCTCATTATCGACATTGCAACAAGGTGGAACTCCACCCTGCACATGGTGGAGCGGCTGTGCGAGCAGAGGCAGGCCATAATGCATTTGTGGGAGGATACACGGCCAGGCACTTTGAGAGCAGACATGGAGTTGACAGGCGTGCAGTGGTCGAAACTGAAAGACCTTTGTAAAGTCCTTCAGTGTTTTGAGGAATGCACACGGCTGGTAAGCGCAGACGACGCCATCCTAAGCATGAGCATCCCACTTATGCGTCTGCTCATGCAAACTTTGACGCACCTTAAGGAGCAGGCGTCTGCAGCCAATGTTGATGAGGAGGAAGAGGAGGAGGGAATCCTTGATGACATTCAGCCATTGTCTGCTCAGGGACCTCTCCGACCCCCTGACGAAGGATTCATTCCGAAACGTACGTCGGGCGTGTGTAGCTCATCCAGCAGCGTTCCTCCAAGGTATATACCCTCTATTCTTCCCTCCTTTCCCCTACACTCACTCTTTTTTTTTTTTTATTTATTTATTTTTGGAATTTGCATTTTTTGCACTTTATACCATCACATTGGTTTCTCTCCTTGCTGATTGTTTTGCATCACCACATGGTTCTATGCACAGACACTTGTTTGAGCCTATATGGTCTCCATATATTTTATGTCACTTTTTTAAGGAGCCAATGTATAGAGGGATAAAATATAGTTATTTATTAATGGGGAACGCCGTGCTTTATTAACCTATATAGGTGTATATATAAAATTCTTTTGAGCACACATCTTTTTTATATGTATTCGTATTACTATTACTTAATAAAGGTATTTTAATCGTATATCTGTTTTATGACTTTTTTATTATTCATATATCTTATTTAATTTTTATATACATTTTTTGACCAAAATTTGGGTTTTTCTTTGATTCGGTTTACAAATCTTTTCTCGAATGGTCTACCATTCTTCCAGTGGCACACACTTATACACGTTGAAAAAGGTATACTAATAGAATTATAACCATTTCATTATTATTGTTATATAAAAAATATATATATTTTTTTTTTTTTTTTTCACGTGTTTTTTGTGGTATTGCCTTTAAATCAGGTTATTTTGAGTTATCTTTGACGTATCGGAGCATGATGAGTTGTGGTATGTGTTAAAGGGGCGCTCTTTCGCCCAGGGCACATGAAAACCTGCAGCCAGCCCTCCCCCCCCCACAACTTTAGCCAAATAACACCCATTTTTCAGTGCGTAACTTATATTATGAAGTTAATTAAGGTTGACAAGCTTAAGTAAGAAGAATTGATGCTTTTGGCATTCAAATGGGCACTGTTGGTGTGTTTCCTGTCCTCCTCTCACTGCCGACTTTTATTCCCCATTGACTTACATTGGGTTTCGTGTTTCGGGACGACCCCGACTTTTCCCTATAATCGGACGATCTTGCTCGACCCGACTTTTGGAAAAGTCGGGTTTCACGAAACGAAACGCGACCCTAAAAAACCAAAAGTCGCTCAACTCTACTTGTAACCCCTCTACTACACTTCTTATTAAAGGATACATGAAAACTTATTAATTTGTGATCACTGTTACCCAAGTGACCCCCAACCCTTACATTTGATATGCGGTCTGGCCTGTTGGTTAATATTAGGTCTAGCAGTGCCCCCCCCTCTTGTTGGGTCCTGAACCAGTTGTGAAAGGTAATTGTCTCTCATAGTAGTCAAAAACCTATTACCTTTGCTGGAGCTGCAGGTTTCTGTTCCCCAATGTATTTCAGGGTAGTTGAAGTCCCCCATAATAATGACTTCTCCTTGAGTCGCAGCTTCATCTATTTGCTGTTTAATAGAGTAGGGCCCGATCAAAAGAGTCTTCCTTGTGGTGGGGGCTTAAAAAATCTTTTGGCAAAAACAAAAGCTGATGGCTGTATGTGATCTGGTGTTCGATGGGAACTACTAATGTGTGATTGGTGAGGACGTGATGCAGAAGTGGAGTTTTTCCAAGACTGGGCAGAGGACTGTGGAAGGTTCAAGGGGTGGAGGAGGGCCTGAGGTGGAGCCTGGGCAGAATCTCAAGGGGGCCAAAAAACTTTGCCAATATGGGGCTTCAAAATTCCTGGTGACAGCCCTGCCTGTGTGAATGCTACCTAATGTCTGATAGTAAGAAATCCTTCATTGTGTGGGTTTATATAATAGTATTTATGCACTCATAGAAATATAGATCTATCAATAAAAGTATCCTCTAAAGAAAGCAGCACTATACAAAACTGACATTGCAAACGAGAGCAAGCTTCAGAGTATCGACCCAGTATCCTCCATATATACATGGCCCATCCTTTGCCACACTGGAGGGATGAGAGACCCATAGATGGGTGTCTGTCAATTTGGTAGACGGCACTAAATTGGGCTTAGAAGGTTAATGCTGTTAACACTTTATAGCCATGATAAAATTGAACCTGGAACAAAATATACAATGGTAAGTTCAAAAATACAATAAAGCATTTATCATACAAGCAATAATTAAAACATTTTAGGACAATGATTATAAACAGGGCAGGTGGGCGGGAAATGCTTCATCCTGTTCATCCTGTGCAAGAAAGAGGGAGAGACACAGATATGAATTAAATGGAAAAGCAACGATTTCTCTGGCGAGTTATTTGAATGTTCGGCCTACGTCCACCTGTCTGACAGACGGTATTCTAGTGGCTTGTAGCAGCAGCAGCAGCAGCATTCATAGAACACAATGCTTGCATGTGTTCTATTCCTGGAACAATGGGACCACGTGTCACAATGGGACCACGTGTCACAATGGGCAGCCCACAGTCTGTAGCAGCTGCGCAGTAGTAGTCAGCTTCAGTCTGCTGAGGGAGCCTCAGCAGACAGGTGGGCGATGCTCGCAAGGGAGATGGAAAAAGAGCTTGCTCACTTCACTCCACGCATCATTTCAGTATCTGCAGTACCTCTGAGAATGGTGCACTCACTCTCTTAAGCGGTTTCCAAAGACAGATTGAATTGAAATCGGGATACACAAGTAGTGTTTTCAAAGCATGATTTGAATGCTTTTTTCAAATGTCGTTGCTCTGTAATTAGTTTTTCTTGGTCCAAGTTGCACATTTCCAATTCCTTGGCCTTGATTTAGCTTGACCAACTCTTCTACTACTACTACTACTACTACTACTACTACTACTACTACTACTCTTATTCACCTCTATATGGGAGGCATTGCACTGTATTCAATCTGTCAGTAAAATAACGATCTATCTTGGCCTTTGCTGCTTGGTAGGTTCAGGTGTGACAAGCTGCAGTAATGTGTTTGACTTTGGATAGCTACATTTCTGCACACCCACCTGCTACAAGGCCTGCAGCCCCTTCCCCTCAGTACTTCCCCAGTCTTAATTCAAGCATTCAATTCCTACCACATCCCTCATGCAATGATATGTCGTTTCATTTTTGAAACATTGTCCCCCTCTTGTGGCATTCCAACTTTGAAATTTACTGTTCAATTTTGAATTAATTCATATATGAATTAAATGGAAAAGCAACGATTTATCTGGCGAGTTATTTGAATGTTCGGCCTACGTCCACCTGTCTGACAGACAGTATTCTAGTGGTTTGTAGTTGCAGCAGCAGCAGCAGCTAGGTGCGCTGCTTGCCTGCAGTAAATAGGATGTGTTCCATCTATGGAACACTGTGATAGGAATCATGCCATTCATAGAACACAATGCTTGGATGTGTTCTATTCCTGGAACAATGGGACCACGTGTCACAATGGGACCATGTGTCACAATGGGCAGCCCACATTCTGTAGCAGCTGCGCAGTAGTAGTCAGCTTCAGTCTGCTGAGGGAGCCTCAGCAGACAGGTGGGCGATTCTCGCCAGGGAGATGGAAAAAGAGCTTGCTCACTTCACTCCACGCATCATTTCAGTATCTGCAGTTCCTCTGAGAATGGTGCACTCACTCTTTTAAGCGGTTTTCAAAGACAGATTGAATTGAAATCGGGATACACAAGTAGTGTTTTCAAAGCATGATTTGAATGCTTTTTTCAAATGTCGTTGCTCTGTAATTAGTTTTTCTTGGTCCAAGTTGCACATTTCCAATTCCTTAGCCTTGATTTAACTTGACCAACTCTTCTACTACTACTACTCTTATTCACCTCTATATGGGAGGCATTGCACTGTATTCAATCTGTCAGTAAAATAACGATCTATCTTGGCCTTTGCTGCTTGGTAGGTACAGGTGTGACAAGCTGCAGTAATGTGTTTGCCTTTGGATAGCTACATTTCTGCACACCCACCTGCTACAAGGCCTGCAGCCCCTTCCCCTCAGTACTTCCCCAGTCTTAATTCAAGCATTCCATTCCTACCACATCCCTCATGCAATGATATGTCGTTTCATTTTTGAAACATTGTCCCCCTCTTGTGGCCTTCCAACTTTGAAATTTACTGTTCAATTTTCAATTAATTCATATATGAATTAAATGGAAAAGCAAAGATTTATCTGGCGAGTTATTTGAATGTTTGGCCTACGTCCACCTGTCTGACAGACGGTATTCTAGTGGCTTGTAGCAGTAGCAGCAGCAGCAGCAGCTAGGTGCGCTGCTTGCCTGCAGTAAATAGGATGTGTTCCATCCATGGAACACTGTGATAGGAATCATGCCATTCATAGAACACAATGCTTGGAGGTGTTCTATTCCTGGAACAATGGGACCACGTGTCACAATGGGACCACGTGTCACAATGGGCAGCCCACAGTCTGTCGCAGCTGCGCAGTAGTAGTCAGCTTCAGTCTGCTGATTGAGCCTCAGCAGACAGGTGGGCGATTCTCGCCAGGGAGATGGAAAAAGAGCTTGCTCACTTCACTCCACGCATCATTTCAGTATCTGCAGTTCCTCTGAGAATGGTGCACTCACTCTCTTAAGCGGTTTCCAAAGACAGATTGAATTGAAGTCGGGATACACAAGTAGTGTTTTCAAAGCATGATTTGAATGCTTTTTTCAAATGTCGTTGCTCTGTAATAAGTTTTTCTTGGTCCAAGTTGCACATTTCCAATTCCTTAGCCTTGATTTAAATTGACCAACTCTTCTACTACTACTATTACTACTACTACTACTACTACTCTTATTCACCTCTATATGGGAGGCATTGCACTGTATTCAATCTGTCAGTAAAATAACGATCTATCTTGGCCTTTGCTGCTTGGTAGGTATAGGTGTGACAAGCTGCAGTAATGTGTTTGGCTTTGGATAGCTACATTTCTGCACACCCACCTGCTACAAGGCCTGCAGCCCCTTCCCCTCAGTACTTCCCCAGTCTTAATTCAAGCATTTAATTCCTACCACATCCTTCATGCAATGATATGTCGTTTCATTTTTGAAACATTGTCCCCCTCTTGTGGCCTTCCAACTTTGAAATTTACTGTTCAATTTTGAATTAATTCATATATGAATTAAATGGAAAAGCAACGATTTATCTGGCGAGTTATTTGAATGTTCGGCCTACGTCCACCTGTCTGACAGACGGTATTCTAGTGGCTTGTAGCAGCAGCAGCAGTAGCAGCTAGGTGCGCTGCTTGCCTGCAGTAAATAGGATGTGTTACATCCATGGAACACTGTGATAGGAATCATGCCATTCATAGAACACAATGCTTGGATGTGTTCTATTCCTGGAACAATGGGACCACGTGTCACAATGGGACCACGTGTCACAATGGGCAGCCCACAGTCTGTAGCAGCTGCGCAGTAGTAGTCAGCTTCAGTCTGCTGAGGGAGCCTCAGCAGACAGGTGGGCGATTCTCGCCAGGGAGATGGAAAAAGAGCTTGCTCACTTCACTCCACGCATCATTTCAGTATCTGCAGTTCCTCTGAGAATGGTGCACTCAATCTCTTAAAGGGAAGGTGCCGCAATTTTATATAATTTGCAAAAAAATAGTAAGTTACAAAACATGTTGTTTCAGCAAATGTACTAACCAGGATTTATGGTTTGTTTGTAATAATGTTTTCATGTAGCCACTGGGCGCTGACATCTTGATTTGCAGATCTGTGGAGGACTCATACAGTCTGCAAATATGGCCGTCCCTGCACATAGGAAACTGCGGTCGGCTTCCGACCGCACATTGCAGCCTCAGTAGCAGAGAACTGGGCACGCCCCTGTGGGCTGCACCATTCACTGCTGTAGGTGTGGCTGGGCGCCATTTTACTGTAGCACAGTGCTATCTGCTGAGCTCCACTTACCCTCTATCACAGGACCACTTGTGGCATAACGGGTCCTGTGTTGTGAGGAGAGGCTGAAGAAAAGCAGAAGGTGGTCAGCAGAGGAGAGAAGCGCTCACTGGAGCGGGAGGATGGAGAGTGGTGAGTGCGGGTGACTTTCATCTATGCTCCTCTGTACTGCTTACTCCAGGCTCAGCCCTGTGCTTCCTGCTCCAGCGTCCTCCTGCTCTGTCTCCGCCTCCTCACTCACAGCCCCAGTGATCTCCGGTAATCTGACACCTTTGCTTTTATGGCTGTCTGAGGAGGACAGTGACTTATACAGCCCATAGTCTTGTGTATAATTGGGGGGGCTGGAAGTTTCACCAGTGTGGGCATATCTGTAATACTGTCTGCTGAGCCGTGTATCTAATCCTCTCCTGTGTGATACTGCCTGCTGAGCCGTGCATCTAATCCTCTTCTGTGTGATACTGCCTGCTGAGTCGTGCATCTAATCCTCTTCTGTGTGATACTGCCTGCTGAGCCGTGTATCTAATCCTCTCCTGTGTGATACTGCCTGCTGAGCCGTGTATCTAACCCTATCCTGTGTGATACTGCCTGCTGAGCCGTGTATCTAATCCTCTCCTGTGTGATACTGACTGCTGAGCCGTGTATCTAATCCTCTCCTGTGTGATACTGACTGCTGAGCCGTGTATGTAATCCTATCCTGTGTGATACTGTATTCTGAGCCGGGTATCTAATCCTCTCCTGTGTGATACTTTCTGCTGAGCCGTGTATCTAATCCTCTCCTGTGTGATACTGTCTGCTGAGCCGTGTATCTAATCCTCTCCTGTGTGATACTGTCTGCTGAGCTGTGTATCTAATCCTATCCTGTGTGATACTGTATTCTGAGCCGGGTATCTAATCCTCTCCTGTGTGATACTTTCTGCTGAGCCGTGTATCTAATCCTCTCCTGTGTGATACTGTCTGCTGAGCCATGTATCTAATCCTCTCCTGTGTGATACTGTCTGCTGAGCTGTGTATCTAATCCTATCCTGTGTGATACTGTATTCTGAGCCGGGTATCTAATCCTCTCCTGTGTGATACTTTCTGCTGAGCCGTGTATCTAATCCTCTCCTGTGTGATACTGACTGCTGAGCCGTGTATCTAATCCTCTCCTGTGTGATACTGACTGCTGAGCCGTGCATCTAATCCTCTTCTGTGTGATACTGCCTGCTGAGCCGTGCATCTAATCCTCTTCTGTGTGATACTGCCTGCTGAGCCGTGTATCTAATCCTCTCCTGTGTGATACTGCCTGCTGAGCCGTGTATCTAATCCTCTCCTGTGTGATACTGACTGCTGAGCCGTGTATGTAATCCTATCCTGTGTGATACTGACTGCTGAGCCGTGTATCTAATCCTATCCTGTGTGATACTGTATTCTGAGCCGTGTATCTAATCCTCTCCTGTGTGATGCTGCCTGCTGAGCCGTGTATCTAATCCTATCCCATGTGATACTGCCTGCTGAGCCGTGTATCTAATCCTCTCCTGTGTGATGCTGCCTGCTGAGCCGTGTATCTAATCCTATCCCGTGTGATACTGCTCTCCTGAAATACTCTGTGCTGCTGTCACTCTGCTCCCAGAATCCTTGCTGCCTGCCATCCTCGGTGACCGAAGACCCCATTCCTCTCCTCAGATCCCGTCCTGGCGATGTGTGAAACCGAGGGGACAGGGGCCTGATGTATGGTGGAAGGAGCAGGGCGACAGCAGCACAGAGTATTTCAGGAGAGCAGTGTGTGCTGGTCTGTGGGGGGCGCCCTGTTCTGTGCCAGGGATTGTACAAAGAGCGCTGTGTTTTATTCACATGGATGAACCGTCTGCTTGTCTGCTCCACAGAAATCCAGGAAACATGTCTGCTGATTGATGGCCTGTTGTGATCCAGACTTTACATGCAAAGACAGTCAGTAACTTTGCAAGCCCCATCAAAATGGCTGCTCACTGTGTCTATAGATGTCATAGGTTTTTGTGCCAGATTTCAGTAGCTGCTCCCCCTAGTGTTAACAAGTGGAAATGCCAAACTTTTTAAAATTATTTTTCATATTTTGCAAAATTAAAAACAAACGATAATATTTTTTAAGAAAATGTAAACATTAATTCTTTACATTTTTTCAATTGCTGAAAAAAAATTTTTTGGATGGCACCTTCCCTTTAAGCGGTTTCCAAAGACAGATTGAATTGAAGTCGGGATACACAAGTAGTGTTTTCAAAGCATGATTTGAATGCTTTTTTCAAATGTCGTTGCTCTGTAATAAGTTTTTCTTGGTCCAAGTTGCACATTTTCAATTCCTTAGCCTTGATTTAACTTGACCAACTCTTCTACTACTACTACTACTACTACTACTACTACTACTACTCTTATTCACCTCTATATGGGAGGTATTGCACTGTATTCAATCTGTCAGTAAAATAACGATCTATCTTGGCCTTTGCTGCTTGGTAGGTACAGGTGTGACAAGCTGCAGTAATGTCTTTGCCTTTGGATAGCTACATTTCTGCACACCCACCTTCTACAAGGCCTGCAGCCCCTTCCCCTCAGTACTTCCCCAGTCTTAATTCAAGCATTCAATTCCTACCACATCCCTCATGCAATGATATGTCGTTTCATTTTTGAAACATTGTCCCCCTCTTGTGGCCTTCCAACTTTGAAATTTACTGTTCAATTTTGAATTAATTCATATATGAATTAAAATGGAAAAGCAACGATTTATCTGGCGAGTTATTTGAATGTTCGGCCTACGTTCACCTGTCTGACAGACGGTATTCTAGTGGCTTGTAGCAGCAGCAGCAGCTAGGTGCGCTGCTTGCCTGCAGTAAATAGGATGTGTTCCATCCATGGAACACTGTGATAGGAATCATGCCATTCATAGAACACAATGCTTGGATGTGTTCTATTCCTGGAACAATGGGACCACGTGTCACAATGGGACAACGTGTCACAATGGGCAGCCCACAGTCTGTAGCAGCTGCGCAGTAGTAGTCAGCTTCAGTCTGCTGAGGGAGCCTCAGCAGACAGGTGGGCGATGCTCGCCAGGGAGATGGAAAAAGAGCTTGCTCACTTCACTACACGCATCATTTCAGTATCTGCAGTTCCTATGAGAATGGTGCACTCACTCTCTTAAGCGGTTTCCAAACACAGATTGAATTTGGGCCCTATTGAATAATGAATGTTTTGAATTTTCTCCAAAAGTAAAGTAGTTGCAAACTCATGCTTTTAGAGACTTGTTTGGGCTCATGAGAGGAGTAGAAAAACATCAAAAATTTCAGTCCTGCATGATTCTACCATGAAATGTGTGTTCATTCAAACCACTGTTTTTTGATATTTTGGGCCCTATTGAATAATGAATGTTTTGAATTTTCTCCAAAAGTAAAGTAGTTGCAAACTCATCCTTTTGAAACTTGTTTGGGCTGTTGAGAGGAGTAAAAAACCATCAAAAATTTCAATCCTGCATGATTCTACCAAGAAATGATTCTTCATTCAAAACGCTGATTTTTGCTATTGGGTTCTATTGAATAATGAATGTTTTGAATTTTCTCCAAAAGTAAAGTAGTTGCAAACTCATGCTTTTAGAGACTTGTTTGGGCTCATGAGAGGAGTAGAAAAACATCAAAAATTTCAGTCCTGCACGATTCTACCAAGAAATGTGAGTGTTCATTCAAACCGCTGGTTTTTGATATTTTGGGCCCTATTGAATAATGAATGTTTTGAATTTTCTCCAAAAGTAAAGTAGTTGCAAACTCATCCTTTTAGAAACTTGTTTGGGCTGTTGAGAGGAGTAAAAAACCACCAAAAACTTCAATCCTGCATGATTCTACCAAGAAATGTGATTCTTCATTCAAAACGCTGGTTTTTGCTATTGGGCTCTATTGAATAATGAATGTTTTGAATTTTCTCCAAAAGTAAAGTAGTTGCAAACTCATCCTTTTAAACTCTTGTTTGGGCTCATGAGAGGAGTAGAAAAACATCAAAAATTTCAGTCCTGCACGATTCTACCAAGAAATGTGAGTGTTCATTCAAACCGCTGGTTTTTGATAGTTTGGGCCCTATTGAATAATGAATGTTTTGAATTTTCTCCAAAAGTAAAGTAGTTGCAAACTCATGCTTTTAGAGACTTGTTTGGGCTCATGAGAGTAGAAAAACATCAAAAATTTCAGTCCTGCATGATTCTACCAAGAAATGTGTGTTCATTCAAACCGCTGGTTTTTGATATTTTGGGCCCTATTGAATAATGAATGTTTTGAATTTTCTCCAAAAGTAAAGTAGTTGCAAACTCATCCTTTTGAAACTTGTTTGGGCTGTTGAGAGGAGTAAAAAACCATCAAAAATTTCAATCCTGCATGATTCTACCAAGAAATGTGATTCTTCATTCAAAACCTGATTTTTGCTATTCGGCTCTTTTGAATAATGAATGTTTTGAATTTTCTCCAAAAGTAAAGTAGTTGCAAACTCATCCTTTTAGAGACTTGTTTGGGCTCATGAGAGGAGTAGAAAAACATCAAAAATTTCAGTCCTGCACGATTCTACCTAGAAATGTGAGTGTTCATTCAAACCGCTGGTTTTTGATAGTTTGGGCCCTATTGAATAATGAATGTTTTGAATTTTCTCCAAAAGTAAAGTAGTTGCAAACTCATCCTTTTAGCAAAAATCAGCGTTTTGAATGAAGAATCACATTTCTTGGTAGAATCATGCAGGATTGAAATTTTTGATGGTTTTTTACTCCTCTCAACAGCCCAAACAAGTTTCTAAAAGGATGAGTTGCAACTACTTTACTTTTGGAGAAAACTCAAAACATTCATTATTCAATAGGGCCCAAAATATCAAAAACCAGCGGTTTGAATGAACACACATTTCTTGGTAGAATCGTGCAGGACTGAAATTTTTGATGTTTTTCTACTCCTCTCATGAGCCCAAACATGTCTCTAAATGCATGAGCTTGCAACTACTTTACTTTTGGAGAAAATTCAAAACATTCATTATTCAATAGAACCCAATACCAAAAATCAGCATTTTGAATGAAGAATCACATTTCTTGGTAGCATCATGCAGGATTGAAATTTTTGATGTTTTTTTACTCCTCTCAACAGCCCAAACAAGTTTCTAAAAGGAGGAGTTTGCAACTACTTTACTTTTGGAGAAAATTCAAAACATTCATTACTCAATAGGGCCCAAACTATCAAAAACCAGCGGTTTGAATGAACACTCACATTTCTTGGTAGAATCGTGCAGGACTGAAATTTTTGATGTTTTTCTACTCCTCTCATGAGCACAAACAAGTCTCTAAAAGGATGAGTTTGCAACTACTTTACTTTTGGAGAAAATTCAAAACATTCATTATTCAATAGAGCCCAAAAGCAAAAACCAGCGTTTTGAATGAAGAATCACATTTCTTGGTAGAATATGCAGGATTGAAATTTTTGATGTTTTTTTACTCCTCTCAACAGCCCAAACAAGTTTCTAAACGGATGAGTTTGCAACTACTTTACTTTTGGAGAAAATTCAAAACATTCATTATTCAATAGGGCCCAAACTATCAAAAACCAGCGGTTTGAATGAACACTCACATTTCTTGGTAGAATCGTGCAGGACTGAAATTTTTGATGTTTTTCTACTCCTCTCATGAGCACAAACAAGTCTCTAAAAGGATGAGTTTGCAACTACTTTACTTTTGGAGAAAATTCAAAACATTCATTATTCAATAGAGCCCAATAGCAAAAACCAGCGTTTTGAATGAAGAATCACATTTCTTGGTACAATCATGCAGGACTGAAATTTTTGATGGTTTTTTACTCCTCTCAACAGCCCAAACAAGATTCTAAAAGGATGAGTTTGCAACTACTTTACTTTTCGAGAAAATTCAAAACATTCATTATTCAATAGGGCCCAAAATATCAAAAACCAGAGGTTTGAATGAAGAATCACATTTCTTGGTAGAATCATGCAGGATTGAAATTTTTGATGGTTTTTTTACTCCTCTCAACAGCCCAAACAAGTTTCTAAAATAATGAGTTTGCAACTACTTTACTTTTGGAGAAAATTCAAAACATTCATTATTCAATAGGGCCCAAAATATCAAAAACCAGCGGTATGAATGAACACACATTTCTTGGTAGAATCATGCAGGACTGAAATTTTTGATGTTTTTCTACTCCTCTCATGAGCCCAAACAAGTCTCTAAAAGCATGAGTTTGCAACTACTTTACTTTTGAAGAAAATTCAAAACATTCATTATTCAATAGAACCCAATAGCAAAAATCAGGTTTTGAATGAAGAATCACATTTCTTGGTAGAATCATGCAGGATTGAAATTTTTGATGGTTTTTTACTCCTCTCAACAGCCCAAACAAGTTTCTAAAAGGATGAGTTTGCAACTACTTTACTTTTGGAGAAAATTCAAAACATTCATTATTCAATAGGGCCCAAACTATCAAAAACCAGCGGTTTGAATGAACACTCACATTTCTTGGTAGAATCGTGCAGGACTGAAATTTTTGATGTTTTTCTACTCCTCTCATGAGCACAAACAAGTCTCTAAAAGGATGAGTTTGCAACTACTTTACTTTTGGAGAAAATTCAAAACATTCATTATTCAATAGAGCCCAATAGCAAAAACCAGCGTTTTGAATGAAGAATCACATTTCTTGGTAGAAAATGCAGGATTGAAATTTTTGATGGTTTTTTACTCCTCTCAACAGCCCAAACAAGTTTCTAAAAGGATGAGTTTGCAACTACTTTACTTTTGGAGAAAATTCAAAACATTCAATATTCAATAGGGCCCAAAATATCAAAAACCAGCGGTTTGAATGAACACACATTTCTTGGTAGAATCATGCAGGACTGAAATTTTTGATGTTTTTCTACTCCTCTCATGAGCCCAAACAAGTCTCTAAAAGCATGAGTTTGCAACTACTTTACTTTTGGAGAAAATTCAAAACATTCATTATTCAATAGAGCCCAATAGCAAAAATCAGGTTTTGAATGAAGAATCACATTTCTTGGTAGAATCATGCAGGATTGAAATTTTTGATGGTTTTTTACTCCTCTCAACAGCCCAAACAAGTTTCTAAAAGGATGAGTTTGCAACTACTTTACTTTTGGAGAAAATTCAAAACATTCATTATTCAATAGGGCCCAAAATATCAAAAACCAGCGGTTTGAATGAACACTCACATTTCTTGGTAGAATCGTGCAGGACTGAAATTTTTGATGTTTTTCTACTCTCATGAGCCCAAACCAAGACTCTAAAAGGATGAGTTTGCAACTACTTTACTTTTGGAGAAAATTCAAAACATTCATTATTCAATAGAGCCCAATAGCAAAAACCAGCGTTTTGAATGAAGAATCACATTTCTTGGTAGAATCATGCAGGATTGAAATTTTTGATGGTTTTTTACTCCTCTCAACAGCCCAAACAAGTTTCTAAAAGGATGAGTTTGCAACGACTTTACTTTTGGAGAAAATTCAAAACATTCATTATTCAATAGGGCCCAAAATATCAAAAACCAGCGGTTTGAATGAACACACATTTCTTGGTAGAATCATGCAGGACTGAAATTTTTGATGTTTTTCTACTCCTCTCATGAGGCCAAACAAGTCTCTAAAAGCATGAGTTTGCGGAAGGGGTGTGGCCTGGAGCTCGATGTAGGAGGACACTTGAGCTCAGAGCTCTCATGAAGCCTATCTACAAAGCGACATAATTGCTTAAGAAGACTCTTATTCATCAGAAGACCTTTGGAATTGGATTCTTATCTTTATTGTGAACATTTTGACACCTCCCTGGAAGAAATCCGCTGTTTACTTAAGGAATTACAGCCTTTAGAAGTGAGTGGTGAGGAGAGAGCCGCTGTTGACTCAACAGGTTTCCCCTGTACTTAGCCGCGGGTACCGCCATTGTTTACATCAGAGGTATGAACTGGAGGAGATCCTGTGTGACGGCTGCTGAGCCCCTGATCTGACGCTGAAGGAGCCTCGGTGTTCCTGAGTCGATAGAGGTCCGCTGTCGACGCTGTTGGATACTGGGCTCTGCGCAGCTTGCCGCCGCTCAGCTGCAGAGGAGTAAAGGAGCTGGTGGTGCTGGAGAGCGACGCGGCGGGAGTTGGCAGGCACGAAGCCGCAAGGAAGAGGCTGTCATCAAAGAAAGTAGAGGTGGCTCTGGTCCTTCTTGGGTGCCTCGGCTGAAGCTGTCACTGACTGAGTGTTGCATTGGTGAGTGCGGAGAAGAAGGGGAGCGCCGCGTCTGATTTTAAAACTGTTTGGCGGGAGAGCTGCTGGAGCTTAGCGGCGGTCTAGGAGGAGAAGCCCACTGCTGGGGATATCTTTAACAGAAAGAATTTGGAATTGCCCACGCTTTTTCTGTGCTGATCGGAGGTCATTGCCTGGAGACCGAGCTCTGCGCAGCTTGCCGCCGCTCAGCTGCAGAGGAGTAAAGGAGCTGGCGGTGCTGGAGAGTGTCGCGGCGGGAGCTGGCGGGCACGAAGCTGCAAGGAAGAAGCTGTCATCAAAGAGGGTGGAGGTGGATCTGGTCCTTATTGGGTGCCTCGGCTGAGGCTGTCATTGACTGATTGTCACATCGAGTTCGACCCTTTAACACGCTAAGGGGCTTAGAGACGGCTACATTTATACAAGAAGAAGCAGAGGAGATTTAGTGAAATTTGACTATGGTTTTGGCGGTCACTTGATTACTATCCAACAGTGACCTGAAGGAAGGAGCATCGTTGACCCCTACTACTTGGAGAATATTACACTCGTTGGGTGAGATGGAATCTGTTGCTCTCTGAACTTATTGTTAGTCTCTTGGGGATGGTGAAATCTTAATTATTTGTAAATTGGAATAGGGATAGTAATATAGGGGAGAGTATCTGAATATTGTTATATCAATAAGACTGTTTGTGTATTGCTGAAGTGCATCCTTGAGTTAGATGAGACTTACATGGAGATTGTCTCTTGTGCCTTGTTTTGATGACATATTAAAGCATTAGAAGAAGATATTTAAGGGAATAACTAATCTATACATTCCTAGACGGGAAGATATAGAGCTTATACTGTCTTATTCTGAATCCTACTGATTGTATGCTCTTCTCTTCTCTGTCTATAACATTTAAGGCACCTGAGGTTATATAGGTAGTGTTTGGACAGGAGTGTATGAGGTGCTGTTGTTTTATATAAGCCTACGTTACGGAGGACAAGACGTCTCTATTGCTTTGTTGAATTATCAAAATTGAAGGGGTTACATTACTACTCTATTTAAGTCTTTATTCTTATCTTAGTTTGCGATTTACAAACCCTGCTGAAACTGTAATAAAGTTCAACTTAATTACAATAATAATAAAACAGGGGTGGCATATACAGGAACATTTAAGGGTATAGCGCATTTCCTTTACTCTTGTTTCGGTATACTCTAATTATGGCATCTAATTTGAAATCTAAATTGCCTACTAGTAAAAACCAGAAATCTACGAGCGCTTCAAATCAGAAAATTTACACTGAATCTGTTAATCTATTAAGTCCAATTAAATCTAGATCCCCTCTAAAAAGGGAGGAAGCTATCTCATCTAGACACATGCCTCACGGTTTATCTAATAAGGCTACTCAGCAGGACTCAGATCAAAAAATTATATCTTCTGACCCCCGTACTCTATCTTTCACATCTTCTCAAGTTTTTGATAATAAAGGTGCCTCAAAACTTTCTTTTCAGGATGAGGAAAGTAAAATGGATTTATCCAAATCTCATAAGAGAAGAATTCCAGAAGGTGAAACTGTGAGAACAGAGGCAGCAGATTTAGATTCTAATACTTCATCTGATGACTATTCTCCAAATAGTACCCCAGTTAAACAACTCTCTAAAAAAGGCTGTCCGGAGTCGTCTTCTACTGATTTTCTGACTCCCCATGACTTTGACTTTAAAACACTGTTGAACTCTGATAGGCGAGTCACTGAGGGTTTGCTTGCTGGCTTCCTCATATCCTTCCAGGAATCCACCAATCAAGCTAATCAATTCATGCATAAATCTATCAATGCAATCAATGCGTCGATTAAAACGGGATTTGATTCTCACAGGAAGGATATGCAGGAGATTAGTGAAAAATTCTCTCAAAGATTTGAACTGAATGAGAAAAGATTGTCAAAGGTTGAAAATAGAACAGATGAGTTAGTAAAGCAAAACTCAGATTTAAAAGCCAAACTTTTATCCGTGAGGTCCAAGTTAACGGACTTAGAGGACCGGAGTAGACGGAACAACGTCAAGATTAGGGGGATACCTGAAAGCGTGATACAGAAAGACCTTTCAGATTACACTAAAGCTACGCTTAAAAAGGCTTTGCCGTCCTTAACTGATTTACAATTGATAATTGATAGGATTCACCGCCTGCCCCGCCCAAAGAATGTACCAATGGATAAGCCGAGGGATACGATACTTCACTTTCACTTTTTTGAAACTAAAGAAATGATACTAAGATATATTAGAGAGAAGGGCTCTCTACCTCCCCCTAATAATCATTTAAAATTCTTCTCTGATTTCTCAAAGTCAACTATGGAAGCTAGAAAATTGTTTAATCAAGCTACTAATGCTCTCAGGGAAATGGGGATTCCATATAAATGGGGCTTTCCAACAAAGTTACTTGTGTCACATAGGGGTAAAATTGTCCCCTTCTTTACTCCAAAGGAAGCTTTAGACTTTATACGCTTTCTAGATGAGGATCCTTCTAACAAAGATACTGGTTGAATAGGGATATATCTCTCATTGGTCTTTGTATTATTTACATTTGACATTTGACAAAATATCAATGGCTTCATGGGTTCTCGCCACTTTGGCTTTTTTTTTTTTTAAAGTACCCAAAAAAAGGAGATTATCACGTTCCGTGATTAACTCCAGGAGGACTCTTTAAGTTTGTTTATTTGTTTGTTATAGTTTTTTTTTTTTTTTCTTTTTGTTGTTTCATTCGCCTTTTCTAGACATATACATTTTATTGAATTCAGCTAATAAGAGTAAGCAATCCTAAATATATATAAGATAATTTACTCTAATAAAAAAGGAAAGAGATTATCATGAGAATTAAAATCCTTTCACACAATGTTAAAGGACTGAACAGTCCCCATAAGCGCTATATAACTTGGAGAGAAATAAGACGGCTTCAAGCGGATGTCTCTTGTTTACAAGAGGTCAAATTAATAAAAGATATACATCCAACCTTTCAGCATAAAGATTTTCCATATATTTTTAAATCCCTCAATAATAATAAAAAAAGTGCGGGAGTTATAACCATTATAAATACGAATATTCCCTTCCAATTAATTGAAGAACATCCCGACACCCAGGGAAGATTTCACATCCTCATATGTAAGTTAAATTTTAACCTTTGTACAATCGTGAATATATATGCCCCAAATAATGGTCAGATCTCTTTTTTTAATAAATTAATGCAGAAGATTGACAAAGTTAAAAAAGGTGACCTCATGCTAATAGGGGACTTCAATCTAGTTCCCGATAGAGAAATTGACTCATCATCTTCTGCTACTTCTAAATCAGGCCGATCTCTGAAAAATTGGATAAAACAAAATGAGATGTATGACATTTTCAGATGTCTAAATACCACCTCTAGAGAATTTACATATTACTCAGATATATATAAGACATCTTCCAGAATAGACTTATTTCTAACCAATGTCTTTTCTATCACAAAATTTAAGAAAATTGAAATTCTTGAGAAGTCTTTTTCCGACCACGCCCCTGTGCTGGCAGTATTTGAATCAGGCCCTCCAGTAGCAAACACTTTTCTTTGGAAGGTTAATCCTACCCTACTACGTACCCCAAAGTATAGAAATGTAATTACCGAAACTATTGATAATTATTTTAAAGAAAACTCTTCAGATAGTATTGATCCCTTTACATTATGGAACGCCCACAAGGCGGTCTTGAGAGGATGTCTCATCCAACTCTCCACGAGATACAAAAAAGAAAAAAGACAAAAAATTGCTGACCTCCAGAACCAAATTGCTTCAAAAGAAAAACAACAAAATTCCCTGTCTGCTCCATCCCATATTATCCATCTTGATATCCTGAAATTGAGATAGGCGTTAAGATCCGAAATTATTTCCGAGTACGATTCCATTGTTAGAGCATCAAAATATAATCTGTATGCTTCAATTAACAAACCCACCAAATATATGACAAGTAAACTTAAACAAGCTCGCGTAAGTAGAAGGATTGTTAAAATCAAATCCCCTTCAGGAGAAATGAAACAACACCCCTCTGATATTACCGAAATATTTGCGGATTATTTCGAAACCCTCTATAATCTTAAAAAAGATCCCTTAGTTCATACTCCTAATCAAAAAGAGATTGACCTTTTTCTTTCTAAATTGACCCTTCCCCAACTAGATAATTTGGACCTAACTCTTTTAAATCAACCGTTTACTGTAGAAGAAATTGCCAAAACGATTGACAAACTTAAACTTAACAAATCCCCTGGCCCAGATGGGTTCACAAACGAATATCTCAAGTTTTTCTCCAACATTTTATCCCCGCACCTAAAATCTCTTTTTGACCACGCTTCTAGTATTGGATCGTTCCCCAAAGAAATGACGGAGGCAACTATCATTTTGATCCCCAAAGACATTAGAAACCCAGAAGAAGTTAAAAATTATCGTCCGATCTCTTTAATTAACACTGATATTAAAGTATATTCAAAAATTTTAGCGGATCGATTAAAGAATCTTTTACCTGATCTTGTTAAAAATGATCAAGTAGGGTTTGTCTCCGGAAGACAAGTAACAGACGGTACCAGAAGAATCTTGAACTTGTTTAACATAGCTAGCTCTAATAATCTCCCTTCACTATTTATCTCGTTGGATGCCCAAAAAGCTTTTGATAGGGTGAATTGGGATTATCTTAAAGCTACTTTACTAAAGTTTGGTTTTGACAATCGCTTTATAACATCTATATTTGCATTGTACTCTAATACTAATGCTAAAACCTATACTAATAATCACCTTTCTAGGAATTTCAACATCACTAATGGAACAAGACAGGGCTGCCCCCTTTCGCCCCTTTTATTTGCCTTGGCAGTCGAGCCCTTGGCGGAAATGATCAGACAATGTACTGATATTTCGGGTTTTAAAACAAAAAATTATCATCACAAGTTAACCTTATTTGCTGACGACCTTATGTTATCAGTCACTGATCCGGCTAATTCACTTAACGCTTTAATCACCATTTTAGATGAGTTCTCTAAGGTCTCATATTTTAAAATAAATCCCCAAAAATCTAAAATAATACATTTTAATTTACGTCCCTCTGAAATTGAAGCCTTTAAAGAATTATCTGAATTTTACTGGGAAGATTTTGAACTAGAATACTTGGGGATAATTTTCCCTAAAGATTTGAAACTCATTGTTTCTAAGAATATGGAACATCTCAGTAAGAAAATCTTAAAAGACCTTTCTGGTTATAATAATTGCGATCTATCCCTGATGGGAAGAACCTTGGTAATAAAAACATATATTTTACCTAAAATTCTTTTTGTACTTAGGAATTTACCTCTTATGATTCCCACTTCCCTTTTATTTAAAATCCAAAAAGCAATTAACCTTTTTATCTGGAAAGGGAAGAAACCTAGAGTTGCTACTGAAATTTTATATAAGAAAAAGAGTAATGGAGGCCTTGCACTCCCCAATATTCAAATCTATTTTCAAGCTTCTCTTATTCTTCAGAGTCAACAGTGGTTTTCTACGAAAACACTTCCCGCTTGGTTGGACCTTGAGCTAGAACATTATGGGACTAGTTCAATATCAGATTTTTTCTTTAAAGATCTGCTATCTCCTTCGATCATTACTTATCAACATCCTGTTGTAAATTCTATACTGACTATGTGGAGGAGTTTCACAAAATTAAAGAAAGGCGACGACAGGAAAAGCATTTTGAAAAAATTCCCATTAAAATTATTATCAAAAATATATAAATGTCCAGTTCCAGAGGAGTGGTGCAGCTTTAAAATTAATACGGTAGGGGATTTATGGGACGGACAAAATTTTTTACCCTTTAATGAAATTAAAAATAAATTTCATGTCCCGTCTACACATTTCACCTCTTATCTACTTCTGAAAGATCTTCTGCGGAAATTTTTGACTAGTAGAGCTTTGAATTCGGATATTGTGGCCTCCATGTTTGCAAATGTTGCTCTTAAGTCGACTTGGAGTCTTAAAAACATATATTCCCACCTTAATGACGACACCGAACTCTTTAAAAATGTATACATTCAAAGATGGGAAAGGGATTTTAACATAAAATTTGATGAAGACCAATGGGGGAAGGCCATAAAGTTTTCAAATGCATCTACTATTTCGGCGACTTTACAGGAGTCTTTCTTTAAAACTTTAATTAGATGGCATTACACTCCGATTAGGTTAGCTCATATAGATAATAAATACTCCCCTCTATGCTGGAGGAATTGTGGTTTACCAGGTAACCTGTACCACATTTTCTGGAGCTGTCCTAAATTGAAGAGATTGTGGAAAGAAGTTACGAATCATATAAATACTCTCTCTGACAACGCAGTGAAGGTCACCCCACAAATGGCATTACTTTCTTTGGGCACTGAAGAAATAAATCCTGTTATTCGATTTGTAATGATACATACTTTTTTGGTGACCAAAAACGCTATAGCTTTCTGGTGGCTTAAAACTGATTTACCTTCTTTTGCTGATATTTTAGGTAAATTACGGACTCATAATTCTATGGAGAAAAGATTTGCCTTTATTAATGGTACTCTCCATAAATATCACACTAAATGGGATGTTTGGAATTTGAAATTTTCTTAATTTATGTTATCTAACACTACTGTAAACTCAATATGACAATGTTGGTTCCTTTTTTGAGAGGATTGCATTCAAGCGATGTATTATATTTGTTTCTTATATACACTACTTGTATTAAACAATTTTATTTAATGTGTGATGTAACACGTAGAGTAAAGTTCTCTACTTTTTACTTTGTCCATTTACCCTTTCCCTCTATACTTGAAACTTTAATAAAAATATTTAAACAAAAAAGCATGAGTTTGCAACTACTTTACTTTTGGAGAAAATTCAAAACATTCATTATTCAATAGGGCCCAAAATATCAAAAACCAGCAGTTTGAATGAACACACATTTCTTGGTAGAATCATGCAGGACTGAAATTTTTGATGTTTTTCTACTCCTCTCATGAGCCCAAACAAGTCTCTAAAAGCAATAGCTTGCAACTACTTTACTTTTGGAGAAAATTCAAAACATTCATTATTCAATAGGGCCCAAAATATCACAAACTAGCGGTTTGAATGAACACACATTTCTTGGTAGAATCATGCAGGACTGAAATTTTTGATGTTTTTCTACTCCTCTCATGAGCACAAACAAGTCTCTAAAAGGATGAGTTTGCAACTACTTTACTTTTGGAGAAAATTCAAAACATTCATTATTCAATAGGGCCCAATAGCAAAAACCAGCGTTTTGAATGAAGAATCACATTTCTTGGTAGAATCATGCAGGATTGAAATTTTTGATGGTTTTTTACTCCTCTCAACAGCCCAAATAAGTTTCTAAAAGGATGAGTTTGCAACTACTTTACTTTTGGAGAAAATTCAAAACATTCATTATTCAATAGGGCCCAAAATATCAAAAACCAGCGGTTTGAATGAACACACATTTCTTGGTAGAATCATGCAGGACTGAAATTTTTGATGTTTTTCTACTCCTCTCATGAGCCTAAACAAGTCTCTAAAAGCATGAGTTTGCAACTACTTTACTTTTGGAGAAAATTCAAAACATTCATTATTCAATAGAACCCAATAGCAAAAATCAGCGTTTTGAATGAAGAATCACATTTCTTGGTAGAATCATGCAGGATTGAAATTTTTGATGGTTTTTTACTCCTCTCAACAGCCCAAACAAGTTTCTAAAAGGATGAGTTTGCAACTACTTTACTTTTGGAGAAAATTCAAAACATTCATTATTCAATAGGGCCCAAACTATCAAAAACCAGCGGTTTGAATGAACACTCACATTTCTTGGTAGAATCGTGCAGGACTGAAATTTTTGATGTTTTTCTACTCCTCTCATGAGCCCAAACCAAGACTCTAAAAGGATGAGTTTGCATCTACTTTACTTTTGGAGAAAATTCAAAACATTCATTATTCAATAGAGCCCAATAGCAAAAACCAGCGTTTTGAATGAAGAATCACATTTCTTGGTAGAATCATGCAGGATTGAAATTTTTGATGGTTTTTTACTCCTCTCAACAGCCCAAACAAGTTTCTAAAAGGATGAGTTTGCAACTACTTTACTTTTGGAGAAAATTCAAAACATTCATTATACAATAGGGCCCAAACTATCAAAAACCAGCGGTTTGAATGAACACTCACATTTCTTGGTAGAATCGTGCAGGACTGAAATTTTTGATGTTTTTCTACTCCTCTCATGAGCCCAAACAAGTCTCTAAAAGGATGAGTTTGCAACTACTTTACTTTTGAAGAAAATTCAAAACATTCATTATTCAATAGAACCCAATAGCAAAAATCAGCGTTTTGAATGAAGAATCACATTTCTTGGTAGAATCATGCAGGATTGAAATTTTTGATGGTTTTTTACTCCTCTCAACAGCCCAAACAAGTTTCTAAAAGGATGAGTTTGCAACTACTTTACTTTTGGAGAAAATTCAAAACATTCATTATTCAATAGGGCCCAAAATATCAAAAACCAGCGGTTTGAATGAACACACATTTCTTGGTAGAATCATGCAGGACTGAAATTTTTGATGGTTTTTTACTCCTCTCAACAGCCCAAACAAGTTTCTAAAAGGATGAGTTTGCAACTACTTTACTTTTGGAGAAAATTCAAAACATTCAATATTCAATAGGGCCCAAAATATCAAAAACCAGCGGTTTGAATGAACACACATTTCTTGGTAGAATCATGCAGGACTGAAATTTTTGATGTTTTTCTACTCCTCTCATGAGCCCAAACAAGTCTCTAAATGCATGAGTTTGCAACTACTTTACTTTTGGAGAAAATTCAAAACATTCATTATTCAATAGAGCCCAATAGCAAAAATCAGGTTTTGAATGAAGAATCACATTTCTTGGTAGAATCATGCAGGATTGAAATTTTTGATGGTTTTTTACTCCTCTCAACAGCCCAAACAAGTTTCTAAAAGGATGAGTTTGCAACTACTTTACTTTTGGAGAAAATTCAAAACATTCATTATTCAATAGGGCCCAAACTATCAAAAACCAGCGGTTTGAATGAACACTCACATTTCTTGGTAGAATCGTGCAGGACTGAAATTTTTGATGTTTTCCTACTCCTCTCATGAGCCCAAACCAAGTCTCTAAAAGGATGAGTTTGCAACTACTTTACTTTTGGAGAAAATTCAAAACATTCAATTGACATTCATTGAATTCTCTCCAAAAGTAAAGTAGTTGCAAACTCATCCTTTTAGAGACTTGTTTGGGCTCATGAGAGGAGTAGAAAAACATCAAAAATTTCAGTCCTGCACGATTCTACCAAGAAATGTGTGTTCATTCAAACCGCTGGTTTTTGATATTTTGTGCCCTATTGAATAATGAATGTTTTGAATTTTTTCCAAAAGTAAAGTAGTTGCAAACTCATCCTTTTAGAAACGTGTTTGGGCTTTTGAGAGGAGTAAAAAACCATCAAAAATTTCAATCCTGCATGATTCTACCAAGAAATGTGATTCTTCATTCAAAACGCTGGTTTTTGCTATTGGGCTCTATTGAATAATGAATGTTTTGAATTTTCTCCAAAAGTAAAGTAGTTGCAAACTCATCCTTTTAGAGTCTTGTTTGGGCTCATGAGAGGAGTAGAAAAACATCAAAAATTTCAGTCCTACACGATTCTACCAAGAAATATGAGTGTTCATTCAAACCGCTGGTTTTTGATAGTTTGGGCCCTATTGAATAATGAATGTTTTGAATTTTCTCCAAAAGTAAAGTAGTTGCAAACTCATCCTTTTAGAAACGTGTTTGGGCTTTTGAGAGGAGTAAAAAACCATCATAAATTTCAATCCTGCATGATTCTACCAAGAAATGTGATTCTTCATTCAAAACGCTGGTTTTTGCTATTGGGCTCTATTGAATAATGAATGTTTTGAATTTTCTCCAAAAGTAAAGTAGTTGCAAACTCATCCTTTTAGAGTCTTGTTTGGGCTCATGAGAGGAGTAGAAAAAAAGCAGCAGCAGCAGCAGCAGTAGGGGCGCTGCTTGCCTGCAGTAAATAGGATGTGTTCCATCCATGGAACACTGTGATAGGAATCATGCCATTCATAGAACACAATGCTTGGATGTGTTCTATTCCTGGAACAATGGGACCACGTGTCACAATGGGACCACGTGTCACAATGGGTCGCCCACAGTCTGTAGCAGCTGCGCAGTAGTAGTCAGCTTCAGTCTGCTGAGGGAGCCTCAGCAGACAGGTGGGCGATGCTCGCCAGGGAGATGGAAAAATAGCTTGCTCACTTCACTCCACACATCATTTCAGTATCTGCAGTTCCTCTGAGAATGGTGCACTCACTCTCTTAAGCGGTTTCCAAAGACAGATTGAATTGAAATCGGGATACACAAGTAGAGTTTTCAAAGCATGATTTGAATGCTTTTTTCAAATGTCGTTGCTCTGTAATTAGTTTTTCTTGGTCCAAGTTGCACATTTCCAATTCCTTAGCCTTGATTTAACATGACCAACTCTTCTACTACTACTACTACTACTACTACTACTCTTATCCACCTCTATATGGGAGGCATTGCACTGTATTCAATCTGTCAGTAAAATAATGATCTATCTTGGCCTTTGCTGCTTGGTAGGTACAGGTGTGACAAGCTGCAGTAATGTGTTTGGCTTTGGATAGCTACATTTCTGCACACCCACCTGCTACAAGGCCTGCAGCCCCTTCCCCTCAGTACTTCCCCAGTCTTAATTCAAGCATTCAATTCCTACTACATCCCTCTTGCAATGATATGTCGTTTCATTTTTGAAACATTGTCCCCCTCTTGTGGCCTTCCAACTTTGAAATTTACTGTTCAATTTTCAATTAATTCATATATGAATTAAATGGAAAAGCAACGATTTATCTGGCTAGTTATTTGAATGTTCTGCCTACGTCCACCTGTCTGACAGACGGTATTCTAGTGGCTTGTAGCAGCAGCAGCAGCAGCAGCAGCTAGGTGCGCTGCTTGCCTGCAGTAAATAGGATGTGTTCCATCCATGGAACACTGTGATAGGAATCATGCCATTCATAGAACACAATGCTTGGATGTGTTCTATTCCTGGAACAATGGGACCACGTGTCACAATGGGACCACGTGTCACATTGGGCAGCCCACAGTCTGTAGCAGCTGCGCAGTAGTAGTCAGCTTCAGTCTGCTGAGGGAGCCTCAGCAGACAGGTGGGCGATGCTCGCCAGGGAGATGGAAAAATAGCTTGCTCACTTCACTCCATGCATCATTTCAGTATCTGCAGTTCCTCTGAGAATGGTGCACTCAATCTCTTAAGCGGTTTCCAAAGACAGATTGAATTGAAATCGGGATACACAAGTAGTGTTTTCAAAGCATGATTTGAATGCTTTTTTCAAATGTCGTTGCTCTGTAATTAGTTTTTCTTGGTCCAAGTTGCACATTTCCAATTCCTTAGCCTTGATTTAACTTGACCAACTTTTCTACTACTACTACTACTACTACTCTTATTCACCTCTATATGGGAGGCATTGCACTGTATTCAATCTGTCAGTAAAATAACGATCTATCTTGGCCTTTGCTGCTTGGTCGGTACAGGTGTGACAAGCTGCAGTAATGTGTTTGGCTTTGGATAGCTACATTTCTGCACACCCACCTGCTACAAGGCCTGCAGCCCCTTCCCCTCAGTACTTCCCCAGTCTTAATTCAAGCATTCAATTCCTACCACATCCCTCATGCAATGATATGTCGTTTCATTTTTGAAACATTGTCCCCCTCTTGTGGCCTTCCAACTTTGAAATGTACTGTTCAATTTTGAATTAATTCATATATGAATTAAATGGAAAAGCAACGATTTATCTGGCGAGTTATTTGAATGTTCGGCCTACGTCCACCTGTCTGACAGACGGTATTCTAGTGGCTTGTAGCAGCAGCAGCAGCAGCAGCAGCTAGGTGCGCTGCTTGCCTGCAGTAAATAGGATGTGTTCCATCCATGGAACACTGTGATAGGAATCATGCCATTCATAGAACACAATGCTTGGATGTGTTCTATTCCTGGAACAATTGTCCACGTGTCACAATGGGACCACGTGTCACAATGGGCAGCCCACAGTCTGTAGCAGCTGCGCAGTAGTAGTCAGCTTCAGTCTGCTGAGGGAGCCTCAGCAGACAGGTGGGCGATGCTCGCCAGGGAGATGGAAAAATAGCTTGCTCACTTCACTCCACGCATCATTTCAGTATCTGCAGTTCCTCTGAGAATGGTGCACTCACTCTCTTAAGCGGTTTCCAAAGACAGATTGAATTGAAATTGGGATAGACAAGTAGTGTTTTCAAAGCATGATTTGAATGCTTTTTTCAAATGTCGTTGCTCTGTAATTAGTTTTTCTTGGTCCAAGTTGCACATTTCCAATTCCTTAGCCTTGATGTAACTTGACCAACTCTTCTACTACTACTACTACTACTACTACTCTTATTCACCTCTATATGGGAGGCATTGCACTGTATTCAATTTGTCAGTAAAATAACGATCTATCTTGGCCTTTGCTGCTTGGTAAGTACAGGTGTGACAAGCTGCAGTAATGTGTTTGGCTTTGGATAGCTACATTTCTGCACACCCACCTGCTACAAGGCCTGCAGCCCCTTCCCCTCAGTACTTCCCCAGTCTTAATTCAAGCATTCAATTCCTACCACATCCCTCATGCAATGATATGTCGTTTCATTTTTGAAACATTGTCCCCCTCTTGTGGCCTTCCAACTTTGAAATTTACTGTTCAATTTTGAATTAATTCATATATGAATTAAATGGAAAAGCAACGATTTATCTGGTGAGTTATTTGAATGTTCGGCCTACGTCCACCTGTCTGACAGACGGTATTCTAGTGGCTTGTAACAGTAGCAGCAGCAGCTAGGTGCGCTGCTTGCCTGCAGTAAATAGGATGTGTTCCATCCATGGAACACTGTGATAGGAATCATGCCATTCATAGAACACAATGCTTGGATGTGTTCTATTCCTGGAACAATGGGGCCATGTGTCGCAATGGGACCACGTGTCACAATGGGCAGCCCACAGTCTGCAGCAGCTGTGCAGTAGTAGTCAGCTTTAGTCTGCTGAGGGAGCCTCAGCAGACAGGTGGGCGATGCTCGCCAGGGAGATGGAAAAATAGCTTGCTCACTTCACTCCACGCATCATTTCAGTATCTGCAGTTCCTCTGAGAATGGTGCACTCACTCTCTTAAGCGGTTTCCAAAGACAGATTGAATTGAAATCGGGATACACAAGTAGTGTTTTCAAAGCATGATTTGAATGCTTTTTTCAAATGTCGTTGCTCTGTAATTAGTTTTTCTTGGTCCAAGTTGCACATTTCCAATTCCTTAGCCTTGATTTAACTTGACCAACTCTTCTACTACTACTACTACTACTACTACTACTACTACTCTTATTCACCTCTATATGGGAGGCATTGCACTGTATTCAATCTGTCAGTAAAATAACGATCTATCTTCGCCTTTGCTGCTTAGTAGGTACAGGTGTGACAAGCTGAAGTAATGTGTTTGGCTTTGGATAGCTACATTTCTGCACACCCACCTGCTACAAGGCCTGCAGCCCCTTCCCCTCAGTACTTCCCCAGTCTTAATTCAAGCATTCAATTCCTACCACATCCCTCATACAATGATATGTCGTTTCATTTTTGAAACATTGTCCCCCTCTTGTGGCCTTCCAACTTTGAAATTTACTGTTCAATTTTGAATTAATTCATATATGAATTAAATGGAAAAGCAACGATTTATCTGGCGAGTTATTTGAATGTTCGGCCTACGTCCACCTGTCTGACAGACGGTATTCTAGTGGCTTGTAGCAGCAGCAGCAGCAGCAGCAGCTAGGTGCGCTGCTTGCCTGCAGTAAATAGGATGTGTTCCATCCATGGAACACTGTGATAGGAATCATGCCATTCATAGAACACAATGCTTGGATGTGCTCTATTCCTGGAACAATGGGACCACGTGTCACAATGGGACCACGTGTCACAATGGGCAGCCCACAGTCTGTAGCAGCTGCGCAGTAGTAGTCAGCTTCAGTCTGCTGAGGGAGCCTCAGCAGACTGGTGGGCGATGCTCGCCAGGGAGATGGAAAAATAGCTTGCTCACTTCACTCCACGCATCATTTCAGTATCTGCAGTTCCTCTGAGAATGGTGCACTAACTCTCTTAAACGGTTTCCAAAGACAGATTGAATTGAAATTGGGATACACAAGTAGTGTTTTCAAAGCATGATTTGAATGCTTTTTTCAAATGTCGTTGCTCTGTAATTAGTTTTTCTTGGTCCAAGTTGCACATTTCCAGTTCCTTAGCCTTGATTTAACTTGACCAACTCTTCTACTACTACTACTACTACTACTACTACTACTCTTATTCACCTCTATATGGGAGGCATTGCACTGTATTCAATCTGTCAGTAAAATAACGATCTATCTTGGCCTTTGCTGCTTGGTAGGTACAGGTGTGACAAGCTGCAGTAATGTGTTTGGCTTTGGATAGCTACATTTCTACACACCCACCTGCTACAAGGCCTGCAGCCCCTTCCCCTCAGTACTTCCCCAGTCTTAATTCAAGCATTCAATTCCTACCATATCCCTCATGCAATGATATGTCGTTTCGTTTTTGAAACATTGTCCCCCTCTTGTGGCCTTCCAACTTTGAAATTTACTGTTCAATTTTGAATTAATTCATATATGAATTAAATGGAAAAGCAACGATTTATCTGGCGAGTTATTTGAATGTTCAGCCTACGTCCAACTGTCTGACAGACGGTATTCTAGTGGCTTGTAGCAGCAGCAGCAGCTAGGTGCGCTGCTTGCCTGCAGTAAATAGGATGTGTTCCATCCATGGAACACTGTGATATGAATCATGCCATTCATAGAACACAATGCTTGGATGTGTTCTATTCCTGGAACAATGTGACCACGTGTCACAATGGGACCACGTGTCACAATGGGCAGCCCACAGTCTGTAGCAGCTGCGCAGTAGTAGTCAGCTTCAGTCTGCTGAGGGAGCCTCAGCAGACAGGTGGGCGATGCTCGCCAGGGAGATGGAAAAATAGCTTGCTCACTTCACTCCACGCATCATTTCAGTATCTGCAGTTCCTCTGAGAATGGTGCACTCACTCTCTTAAGCAGTTTCCAAAGACAGATTGAATTGAAATCGGGATACATAAGTAGTGTTTTCAAAGCATGATTTGAATGCTTTTTTCAAATGTCATTGCTCTGTAATTAGTTTTTCTTGGTCCAAGTTGCACATTTCCAATTCCTTAGCCTTGATTTAACTTGACCAACTCTTCTACTACTACTACTACTACTACTACTCTTATTCACCTCTATATGGGAGGCATTGCACTGTATTCAATCTGTCAGTAAAATAACGATCTATCTTGGCCTTTGCTACGTGGTAGGTACAGTTGTGACAAGCTGCAGTAATGTGTTTGGCTTTGGATAGTTACATTTCTGCACACCCACCTGCTACAAGGCCTGCAGCCACTTCCCCTCAGTACTTCCCCAGTCTTAATTCAAGCATTCAATTCCTACCACATCCCTCATGCAATGATATGTCGTTTCATTTTTGAAACATTGTCCCCCTCTTGTGGCCTTCCAACTTTGAAATTTACTGTTCAATTTTGAATTAATTTATATGTGAATTAAATGGAAAAGCAACGATTTATCTGGCGAGTTATTTGAATGTTCGGCCTACGTCCACCTGTCTGACAGACGGTATTCTAGTGGCTTGTAGCAGCAGCAGCAGCAGCAGCAGCTAGGTGCGCTGCTTGCCTGCAGTAAATAGGATGTGTTCCATCCATGGAACACTGTGATAGGAATCATGCCATTCATAGAACACAATGCTTGGATGTGTTCTATTCCTGGAACAATGGGACCACGTGTCACAATGGGACCACGTGTCACAATGGGCCGCCCACAGTCTGTAGCAGCTGCGCAGTAGTAGTCAGCTTCAGTCTGCTGAGGGAGCCTCAGCAGACAGGTGGGCGATGCTCGCCAGGGAGATGGAAAAATAGCTTGCTCACTTCACTCCACACATCATTTCAGTATCTGCAGTTCCTCTGAGAATGGTGCACTCACTCTCTTAAGCGGTTTCCAAAGACAGATTGAATTGAAATCGGGATACACAAGTAGTGTTTTCAAAGGATGATTTGAATGCTTTTTTCAAATGTCGTTGCTCTGTAATTAGTTTTTCTTGGTCCAAGTTGCACATTTCCAATTCCTTAGCCTTGATTTAACTTGACCAACTCTTCTACTACTACTACTACTACTACTACTACTACTCTTATTCACCTCTATATGGGAGGCATTGCACTGTATTCAATCTGTCAGTAAAATAACGATCTATCTTGGCCTTTGCTGCTTGGTAGTTACAGGTGTGACAAGCTGCAATAATGTGTTTGGCTTTGGATAGCTACATTTCTGCACACCCACCTGCTACAAGGCCTGCAGCCCCTTCCCCTCAGTATTTCCCCAGTCTTAATTCAAGCATTCAATTCCTACCACATCCCTCATGCAATGATATGTCGTTTCGTTTTTGAAACATTGTCCCCCTCTTGTGGCCTTCCAACTTTGAAATTTACTGTTCAATTTTGAATTAATTCATATATGAATTAAATGGAAAAGCAACGATTTATCTGGCGAGTTATTTGAATGTTCGGCCTACGTCCACCTGTCTGACAGACGGTATTCTAGTGGCTTGTAGCAGCAGCAGCAGCAGCAGCAGCAGCTAGGTGCGCTGCTTGCCTGCAGTAAATAGGATGTGTTCCATCCATGGAACACTGTGATAGGAATCATGCCATTCATAGAACACAATTCTTGGATGTGTTCTATTCCTGGAACAATGGGACCACGTGTCACAATGGGACCACGTGTCACAATGGGCAGCCCACAGTCTGTAGCAGCTGCGCAGTAGTAGTCAGCTTCAGTTTGCTGAGGGAGCCTCAGCAGACAGGTGGGCGATGCTCGCCAGGGAGATGGAAAAATAGCTTGCTCACTTCACTCCACGCATCATTTCAGTATCTGCAGTTCCTCTGAGAATGGTGCACTCACTCTCTTAAGTGGTTTCCAAAGACAGACTGAATTGAAAATGGGATACACAAGTAGTGTTTTCAAAGCATGATTTGAAAGCTTTTTTCAAATGTCGTTGCTCTGTAATTAGTTTTTCTTGGTCCAAGTTGCACATTTCCAATTCCTTAGCCTTGATTTAACTTGACCAACTCTTATACTACTACTACTACTACTACTACTACTACTACTACTACTACTCTTATTCACCTCTATATGGGAGGCATTGCACTGTATTCAATCTGTCAGTAAAATAACGATCTATCTTGGCCTTTGCTGCTTGGTAGGTACAGGTGTGACAAGCTGCAGTAATGTGTTTGGCTTTGGATAGCTACATTTCTGCACACCCACCTGCTACAAGGCCTGCAGCCCCTTCCCCTCAGTACTTCCCCAGTCTTAATTCAAGCATTCAATTCCTACCACATCCCTCATGCAATGATATGTCGTTACATTTTTGAAACATTGTCCCCCTCTTGTGGCCTTCCAACTTTGAAATTTACTGTTCAATTTTGAATTAATTCATATATGAATTAAATGGAAAAGCAACGATTTATCTGGCGAGTTATTTGAATGTTCGGCCTACGTCCACCTGTCTGACAGACGATATTCTAGTGGCTTGTAGCAGCAGCAGCAGCAGCAGCTAGGTGCGCTGCTTGCCTGCAGTAAATAGGATGTATTCCATCCATGGAACACTGTGATAGGAATCATGCCATTCATAGAACACAATGCTTGGATGTGTTCTATTCCTGGAACAATGGGACCACGTGTCACAATGGGACCACGTGTCACAATGGGCAGCCCACAGTCTGTAGCAGCTGCGCAGTAGTAGTCAGCTTCAGTCTGCTGAGGGAGCCTCAGCAGACAGGTGGGCGATGCTCGCCAGGGAGATGGAAAAAGAGCTTGCTCACTTCACTCCACGCATCATTTCAGTATCTGCAGTTTCTCTGAGAATGGTGCACTCACTCTCTTAAGCGGTTTCCAAAGACAGATTGAATTGAAATCGGGATACACAAGTAGTGTTTTCAAAGCATGATTTGAATGCTTTTTTCAAATGTCGTTGCTCTGTAATTAGTTTTTCTTGGTCCAAGTTGCACATTTCCAATTCCTTAGCCTTGATTTAACTTGACCAACTCTTCCACTACTACTACTACTACTACTCTTATTCACCTCTATATGGGAGGCATTGCACTGTATTCAATTTGTCAGTAAAATAACGATCTATCTTGGCCTTTGCTGCTTGGTAGGTACAGGTGTGACAAGATACGGTAATGTGTTTGGCTTTGGATAGCTACATTTCTGCACACCCACCTGCTACAAGGCCTGCAGCCCCTTCCCCTCAGTACTTCCCCAGTCTTAATTCAAGCATTCAATTCCTACCACATCCCTCATGCAATGATATGTCGTTTCATTTTTGAAACATTGTCCCCCTCTTGTGGCCTTCCAACTTTGAAATTTACTGTTCAATTTTGAATTAATTCATATATGAATTAAATGGAAAAGCAACGATTTATCTGGCGAGTTATTTGAATGTTCGGCCTACATCCACCTGTCTGACAGACGGTATTCTAGTGGCTTGTAGCAGCAGCAGCAGCAGCAGCAGCTAGGTGCGCTGCTTGCCTGCAGTAAATAGGATGTGTTCCATCCATGGAACACTGTGATAGGAATCATGCCATTCATAGAACACAATGCTTGGATGTGTTCTATTCCTGGAACAATGGGACCACGTGTCACAATGGGACCACGTGTCACAATGGGCAGCCCACAGTCTGTAGCAGCTGCGCAGTAGTAGTCAGCTTCAGTCTGCTGAGGGAGCCTCAGCAGACAGGTGGGCGATGATCGCCAGGGAGATGGAAAAATAGCTTGCTCACTTCACTCCACGCATCATTTCAGTATCTGAAGTTCCTCTGAGAATGGTGCACTCACTCTATTAAGCGGTTTCCAAAGACATATTGAATTGAAATTGGGATACACAAGTAGTGTTTTCAAAGCATGATTTGAATGCTTTTTTCAAATGTCGTTGCTCTGTAATTAGTTTTTCTTGGTCCAAGTTGCACATTTCCAATTCCTTAGCCTTGATTTAACTTGACCAACTCTTCTACTACTACTACTACTACTACTACTACTACTCTTATTCACCTCTATATGGGAGGCATTGCACTGTATTCAATCTGTCAGTAAAATAACGATCTATCTTGGCCTTTGCTGCTTGGTAGGTACAGGTATGACAAGCTGCGGTAATGTGTTTGGCTTTGGATAGCTACATTTCTGCACACCCACCTGCTACAAGGCCTGCAGCCCCTTCCCCTCAGTACTTCCCCAGTCTTAATTCAAGCATTCAATTCCTACCACATCCCTCATGCAATGATATGTCGTTTCATTTTTGAAACATTGTCCCCCTCTTGTGGCCTTCCAACTTTGAAATTTACTGTTCAATATTGAATTAATTCATATATGAATTAAATGGAAAAGCAACGATTTATCTGGCGAGTTATTTGAATGTTCGGCCTACGTCCACCTGTCTGACAGACGGTATTCTAGTGGCTTGTAGCAGCAGCAGCAGCAGCAGCTAGGTGCGCTGCTTGCCTGCAGTAAATAGGATGTGTTCCATCCATGGAACACTGTGATAGGAATCATGCCATTCATAGAACACAATGCTTGGATGTGTTCTATTCCTGGAACAATGGGACCACGTGTCACAATGGGACCACGTGTCACAATGGGCAGCCCACAGTCTGTAGCAGCTGCGCAGTAGTAGTCAGCTTCAGTCTGCTGAGGGAGCCTCAGCAGACAGGTGGGCGATGCTCGCCAGGGAGATGGAAAAATAGCTTGCTCACTTCACTCCACGCATCATTTCAGTATCTGCAGTTCCTCTGAGAATGGTGCACTCACTCTCTTAAGCGGTTTCCAAAGACAGATTGAATTGAAATTGGGATAGACAATTAGTGTTTTCAAAGCATGATTTGAATGCTTTTTTCAAATGTCGTTGCTCTGTAATTAGTTTTTCATGGTCCAAGTTGCACATTTCCAATTCCTTAGCCTTGATTTAACTTGACCAACTCTTCTACTACTACTACTACTACTACTACTACTCTTATTCACCTCTATATGGGAGGCATTGCACTGTATTCAATCTGTCAGTAAAATAACGATCTATCTTGGCCTTTGCTGCTTGGTAGGTACAGGTGTGACAAGCTGCAGTAATGTGTTTGGCTTTGGATAGCTACATTTCTGCACACCCACCTGCTACAAGGCCTGCAGCCCCTTCCTCTCAGTACTTCCCCAGTCTTAATTCAAGCATTCAATTCCTACCACATCCCTCATGCAATGATATGTCGTTTCATTTTTGAAACATTGTCCCCCTCTTGTGGCCTTCCAACTTTGAAATTTACTGTTCAATTTTGAATTAATTCATATATGAATTAAATGGAAAAGCAACGATTTATCTGGCGAGTTATTTGAATGTTCGGCCTACGTCCACCTGTCTGACAGACGGTATTCTAGTGGCTTGTAGCAGCAGCAGCAGCAGCAGCAGCTAGGTGCGCTGCTTGCCTGCAGTAAATAGGATGTGTTCCATCCATGGAACACTGTGATAGGAATCATGCCATTCATAGAACACAATGCTTGGATGTGTTCTATTCCTGGAACAATGGGACCACGTGTCACAATGGGACCACGTGTCACAATGGGCAGCCCACAGTCTGTAGCAGCTGCGCAGTAGTAGTCAGCTTCAGTCTGCTGAGGGAGCCTCAGCAGACAGGTGGGCGATGCTCGCCAGGGAGATGGAAAAATAGCTTGCTCACTTCACTCCACGCATCATTTCAGTATCTGCAGTTCCTCTGAGAATGGTGCACTCACTCTCTTAAGCGGTTTCCAAAGACAGATTGAATTGAAATTGGGATTGACAAGTAGTGTTTTCAAAGCAAGATTTGAATGCTTTTTTCAAATGTCGTTGCTCTGTAATTAGTTTTTCTTGGTCCACGTTGCACATTTCCAATTCCTTAGCCTTGATTTAACTTGACCAACTTTTCTACTACTACTACTACTACTACTACTCTTATTCACCTCTATATGGGAGGCATTGCACTGTATTCAATCTGTCAGTAAAATAACGATCTATCTTGGCCTTTGCTGCTTGGTAGGTACAGGTGTGACAAGCTGCAGTAATGTGTTTGGCTTTGGATAGCTACATTTCTGCACACCCACCTGCTACAAGGCCTGCAGCCCCTTCCCCTCAGTACTTCCCCAGTCTTAATTCAAGCATTCAATTCCTACCACATCCCTCATGCAATGATATGTCGTTTCATTTTTGAAACATTGTCCCCCTCTTGTGGCCTTCCAACTTTGAAATTTACTGTTCAATTTTGAATTAATTCATATATGAATTAAATGGAAAAGCAACGATTTATCTGGCGAGTTATTTGAATGTTCGGCCTACGTCCACCTGTCTGACAAGACGGTATTCTAGTGGCTTGTAGCAGCAGCAGCAGCAGCAGCAGCAGCTAGGTGCGCTGCTTGCCTGCAGTAAATAGGATGTGTTCCATCCATGGAACACTGTGATAGGAATCATGCCATTCATAGAACACAATGCTTGGATGTGTTCTATTCCTGGAACAATGGGACCACGTGTCACAATGGGACCACGTGTCACAATGGGCAGCCCACAGTCTGTAGCAGCTGCGCAGTAGTAGTCAGCTTCAGTCTGCTGAGGGAGCCTCAGCAGACAGGTGGGCGATGCTCGCCAGGGAGATGGAAAAATAGCTTGCTCACTTCACTCCACGCATCATTTCAGTATCTGCAGTTCCTCTGAGAATGGTGCACTCACTCTCTTAAGCGGTTTCCAAAGACAGATTGAATTGAAATTGGGATACACAAGTAGTGTTTTCAAAGCATGATTTGAATGCTTTTTTCAAATGTCGTTGCTCTGTAATTAGTTTTTCTTGGTCCAAGTTGCACATTTCCAATTCCTTAGCCTTGATTTAACTTGACCAACTCTTCTACTACTACTACTACTACTATTCTTATTCACCTCTATATGGGAGGCATTGCACTGTATTCAATTTGTCAGTAAAATAACGATCTATCTTGGCCTTTGCTGCTTGGTAGGTACAGGTGTGACAAGCTGCGGTAATGTGTTTGGCTTTGGATAGCTACATTTCTGCACACCCACCTGCTACAAGGCCTGCAGCCCCTTCCCCTCAGTACTTCCCCAGTCTTAATTCAAGCATTCAATTCCTACCACATCCCTCATGCAATGATATGTCGTTTCATTTTTGAAACATTGTCCCCCTCTTGTGGCCTTCCAACTTTGAAATTTACTGTTCAATTTTGAATTAATTCATATATGAATTAAATGGAAAAGCAACGATTTATCTGGTGAGTTATTTGAATGTTCGGCCTACGTCCACCTGTCTGACAGACGGTATTCTAGTGGCTTGTAGCAGCAGCAGCAGCAGCAGCAGCTAGGTACGCTGCTTGCCTGCAGTAAATAGGATGTGTTCCATCCATGGAACACTGTGATAGGAATCATGCCATTCATAGAACACAATGCTTGGATGTGTTCTATTCCTGGAACAATGGGACCACGTGTCACAATGGGACCACGTGTCACAATGGGCAGCCCACAGTCTGTAGCAGCTGCGCAGTAGTAGTCAGCTTCAGTCTGCTGAGGGAGCCTCAGCAGACAGGTGGGCGATGCTCGCCAGGGAGATGGAAAAATAGCTTGCTCACTTCACTCCACGCATCATTTCAGTATCTGCAGTTCCTCTGAGAATGGTGCACTCACTCTCTTAAGCAGTTTCCAAAGACAGATTGAATTGAAATCGGGATACACAAGTAGTGTTTTCAAAGCATGATTTGAATGCTTTTTTCAAATGTCGTTGCTCTGTAATTAGTTTTTCTTGGTCCAAGTTGCACATTTCCAATTCCTTAGCCTTGATTTAACTTGACCAACTCTTCTACTACTACTACCACTACTACTACTACTCTTATTCACCTCTATATGGGAGGCATTGCACTGTATTCAATTTGTCAGTAAAATAACGATCTATCTTGGCCTTTGCTGCTTGGTAGGTACAGTTGTGACAAGCTGCAGTAATGTGTTTGGCTTTGGATAGCTACATTTCTGCACACCCACCTGCTACAAGGCCTGCATCCCCTTCCCCTCAGTACTTCCCCAGTCTTAATTCAAGCATTCAATTCCTACCACATCCCTCATGCAATGATATGTCGTTTCATTTTTGAAACATTGTCCCCCTCTTGTGGCCTTCCAACTTTGAAATTTACTGTTCAATTTTGAATTAATTTATATATGAATTAAATGGAAAAGCAACGATTTATCTGGCGAGTTATTTGAATGTTCGGCCTACGTCCACCTGTCTGACAGACGGTATTCTAGTGGCTTGTAGCAGCAGCAGCAGCAGCAGCAGCAGCTAGGTGCGCTGCTTGCCTGCAGTAAATAGGATGTGTTCCATCCATGGAACACTGTGATAGGAATCATGCCATTCATAGAACACAATGCTTGGATGTGTTCTATTCCTGGAACAATGGGACCACGTGTCACAATGGGACCACGTGTCACAATGGGTCGCCCACAGTCTGTAGCAGCTGCGCAGTAGTAGTCAGCTTCAGTCTGCTGAGGGAGCCTCAGCATACAGGTGGGCGATGCTCGCCAGGGAGATGGAAAAATAGCTTGCTCACTTCACTCCACGCATCATTTCAGTATCTGCAGTTCCTCTGAGAATGGTGCACTCACTCTCTTAAGCAGTTTCCAAAGACAGATTGAATTGAAATCGGGATACACAAGTAGTGTTTTCAAAGCATGATTTGAATGCTTTTTTCAAATGTCGTTGCTCTGTAATTAGTTTTTCTTGGTCCAAGTTGCACATTTCCAATTCCTTAGCCTTGATTTAACTTGACCAACTCTTCTACTACTACTACTCTTATTCACCTCTATATGGGAGGCATTGCACTGTATTCAATCTGTCAGTAAAATAACAATCTATCTTGGCCTTTGCTGCTTGGTAGGTACAGGTATGACAAGCTGCGGTAATGTGTTTGGCTTTGGATAGCTACATTTCTGCACACCCACCTGCTACAAGGCCTGCAGCCCCATCCCCTCAGTACTTCCCCAGTCTTAATTCAAGCATTCAATTCCTACCACATCCTTCATGCAATGATATGTCGTTTCATTTTTGAAACATTGTCCCCCTCTTGTGGCCTTCCAACTTTGAAATTTACTGTTCAATTTTGAATTAATTCATATATGAATTAAATGGAAAAGCAACGATTTATCTGGCGAGTTATTTGAATGTTCGGCCTACGTCCACCTGTCTGACAGACGGTATTCTAGTGGCTTGTAGCAGCAGCAGCAGCAGCTAGGTGCGCTGCTTGCCTGCAGTAAATAGGATGTGTTCCATCCATGGAACACTGTGATAGGAATCATGCCATTCATAGAACACAATGCTTGGATGTGTTCTATTCCTGGAACAATGGGACCACGTGTCACAATGGGACCACGTGTCACAATGGGCAGCCCACAGTCTGTAGCAGCTGCCAGTAGTAGTCAGCTTCAGTCTGCTGAGGGAGCCTCAGCAGACAGGTGGGCGATGCTCGCCAGGGAGATGGAAAAATAGCTTGCTCACTTCACTCCACGCATCATTTCAGTATCTGCAGTTCCTCTGAGAATGGTGCACTCACTCTCTTAAGCGGTTTCCAAAGACAGATTGAATTGAAATTGGGATAGACAAGTAGTGTTTTCAAAGCATGATTTGAATGCTTTTTTCAAATGTCGTTGCTCTGTAATTAGTTTTTCTTGGTCCAAGTTGCACATTTCCAATTCCTTAGCCTTGATTTAACTTGACCAACTCTTCTACTACTACTACTACTACTACTCTTATTAACCTCTATATGGAAGGCATTGCACTGTATTCAATCTGTCAGTAAAATAACGATCTATCTTGGCCTTTGCTGCTTGGTAGGTACAGGTGTGACAAGCTGCAGTAATGTGTTTGGCTTTGGATAGCTACATTTCTGCACACCCACCTGCTACAAGGCCTGCAGCCCCTTCCCCTCAGTACTTCCCCAGTCTTAATTCAAGCATTCAATTCCTACCACATCCCTCATGCAATGATATGTCGTTTCATTTTTGAAACATTGTCCCCCTCTTGTGGCCTTCCAACTTTGAAATTTACTGTTCAATTTTGAATTAATTCATATATGAATTAAATGGAAAAGCAACGATTTATCTGGCGAGTTATTTGAATGTTCGGCCTACGTCCACCTGTCTTACAGACGGTATTCTAGTGACTTGTAGCAGCAGCAGCAGCAGCAGCCAGGTGCGCTGCTTGCCTGTAGTAAATAGGATGTGTTCCATCAATGGAACACTGTGATAGGAATCATGCCATTCATAGAACACAATGCTTGGATGTGTTCTATTCCTGGAACAATGGGACCACGTGTCACAATGGGACCACGTGTCACAATGGGCAGCCCACATTCTGTAGCAGCTGCGCAGTAGTAGTCAGCTTCAGTCTGCTGAGGGAGCCTCAGCAGACAGGTGGGCGATGCTCGCCAGGGAGATGGAAAAATAGCTTGCTCACTTCACTCCACGCATCATTTCAGTATCTGCAGTTCCTCTGAGAATGGTGCACTCACTCTCTTAAGCGGTTTCCAAAGACAGATTGAATTGAAATCGGGATAGACAAGTAGTGTTTTCAAAGCATGATTTGAATGCTTTTTTCAAATGTCGTTGCTCTGTAATTAGTTTTTCTTGGTCCAAGTTGCACATTTCCAATTCCTTAGCCTTGATTTAACGTGACCAACTCTTCTACTACTACTACTACTACTACTCTTATTCACCTCTATATGGGAGGCATTGCACTGTATTCAATCTGTCAGTAAAATAACGATCTATCTTGGCCTTTGCTGCTTGGTAGGTACAGGTGTGACAAGCTGCAGTAATGTGTTTGGCTTTGGATAGCTACATTTCTGCACACCCACCTGCTACAAGGCCTCCGCCCCTTCCCCTCAGTACTTCCCCAGTCTTAATTCAAGCATTCAATTCCTACCACATCCCTCATGCAATGATATGTCGTTTCATTTTTGAAACATTGTCCCCCTCTTGTGGCCTTCCAACTTTGAAATTTACTGTTCAATTTTGAATTAATTCATATATGAATTAAATGGAAAAGCAACGATTTATCTGGCGAGTTATTTGAATGTTCGGCCTACGTCCACCTGTCTGACAGACGGTATTCTAGTGGCTTGAAGCAGCAGCAGCTAGGTGCGCTGCTTGCCTGCAGTAAATAGGATGTGTTCCATCCATGGAACACTGTGATAGGAATCATGCCATTCATAGAACACAATGCTTGGATGTGTTCTATTCCTGGAACAATGGGACCACGTGTCACAATGGGACCACGTGTCACAATGGGCAGCCCACAGTCTGTAGCAGCTGCGCAGTAGTAGTCAGCTTCAGTCTGCTGAGGGAGCCTCAGCAGACAGGTGGGCGATGCTCGCCAGGGAGATGGAAAAAGAGCTTGCTCACTTCACTCCACGCATCATTTCAGTATCTGCAGTTCCTCTGAGAATGGTGCACTCACTCTCTTAAGCGGTTTCCAAAGACAGATTGAATTCAAATCGGGATACACAAGTAGTGTTTTCAAAGCATGATTTGAATGCTTTTTTCAAATGTCGTTGCTCTGTAATTAGTTTTTCTTGGTCCAAGTTGCACATTTCCAATTCCTTAGCCTTGATTTAACTTGACCAACTCTTCTACTACTACTTCTACTACTCTTATTCACCTCTATATGGGAGGCATTGCACTGTATTCAATCTGTCAGTAAAATAACGATCTATCTTGGCCTTTGCTGCTTGGTAGGTACAGGTGTGACAAGCTTCAGTAATGTGTTTGGCTTTGGATAGCTACATTTCTGCACACCCACCTGCTACAAGGCCTGCAGCCCCTTCCCCTCAGTACTTCCCCAGTCTTAATTCAAGCATTCAATTCCTACCACATCCCTCATGCAATGATATGTCGTTTCATTTTTGAAACATTGTCCCCCTCTTGTGGCCTTCCAACTTTGAAATTTACTGTTCAATTTTGAATTAATTCATATATGAATTAAATGGAAAAGCAACGATTCATCTGGCGAGTTATTTGAATGTTCGGCCTACGTCCACCTGTCTGACAGACGGTATTCTAGTGGCTTGTAGCAGCAGCAGCAGCAGCTAGATGCGCTGCTTGCCTGCAGTAAATAGGATGTGTTCCATCCATGGAACACTGTGATAGGAATCATGCTATTCATAGAACACAATGCTTGGATGTGTTCTATTCCTGGAACAATGGGACCACGTGTCACAATGGGACCACGTGTCACAATGGGCAGCCCACAGTCTGTAGCAGCTGCGCAGTAGTAGTCAGCTTCAGTCTGCTGAGGGAGCCTCAGCAGACAGGTGGGCGATGCTCGCCAGGGAGATGGAAAAATAGCTTGCTCACTTCACTCCACGCATCATTTCATGAATGTTTTGAATTTTCTTAAACAATATTTTTATTGAGTTTTCAAAATAATAGAAATGTATAAACATACCTCATATATATCATGTTCGAATAGAGTCAAGATAATGTACATCAGGACATCATCATATGGTATCTGAACATCATATCATCATTTAAAGTATGTACAATTAACATTAATTGAAATAGATTTGAAAAACAGTTGCAACAGCACAGGCAAACACCAAATATATGTGAAATTTTGGCACACAAAAAGAGCAAAAATCAAGATATCAAGATATATATTCTTCTTCTATCTTAGATTTGAGTTTCAACCATCTATGCCATCTGTCGTCAAATAACTTTATTGACATATTGTTGATGTAATGAATTTTTTCATAAACACAATGTTTGTCCACCAACATGATCAATGTGGCAATGTTCGGAGGTTGCTTATTGTTCCAACCTTTCGCTATAAGGTATATTGCAGACATGAGAATGTGGGCAACCAAATACTTTGTTGTTTTGAATCTGCAAATATCTATAAGTAGTAAGGCCAAGGCAGGGTGCAACTGAACACGCCAGTTGCATATGATCGAAATCAAATTGGAGACCTTAAGCCAGTATGGTTTCAGTACCGGGCATCCCCAGAAAATATGGAGTAAGTCAGCCTGAGATCCGCATTCCCGCCAACACAGATCAGATCCCCCTTCCCCAAAATGTTTGATCCTGTTTGGAGTCAAGTAATATCTGTGGACTAGTTTGTAATGTGTTTCCAGAATGTTCATGCAATTTGTAGACCTCACTGCAGTTTTAAAAGATAATGTCCACTGTGGGGCATAAATCTGCTTCTGCAGAGTAGTCTCCCATTTTTCAAAGCATCCACCCTTAGAGAAGGTGTGTTTGCCAGTCAGGAAGTTATACAGGGGTTTAAGAGAGCTCTTGTGCCTGGGGGTTGTGCTGGTTAGGAAATTATAAATGGTATGGTTGACCAAAACTATCTTGCAGAAGTATCTCTTAAATTTATTATATTCCTCTTTGAGTATGAGGTATTTCATATATTCCGTATTAGGGATTTTAAATTTAGCCTTGACCAACTCAAAAGGCATGACTTTATTATTGTCCAGTAAATCATCCACATAAGCAATGGGGAATGTTTTCCAATTATCAAACATGGGTCTCAGAGAAACCTTGACAGGTGCCAAAAAGTGAAGTCTCAGTCTTTTGGTTGAAACAGGGGAGACATTAAACCTTCTCCTGCACATATGTGACCAACTCTGCACAGAGGCTCTGAGTATTGGGTTTTCTATGTCTCCAATCTCTCCTCTGTGCAGAAGAAAATAGGAAACATAAAGTGTCGGTTCTTTATTAGGCATTAAATCTCTTTCAATTTTTGGCCATCCCAATTCTGTCTGTTCTGTGAGCCACATTTTTGTCAATTCAGTTGTGGTGGCAAAGTAATATGCCTCTAAGTCTGGAAGGGCTATCCCCCCATTTTCTCTAGATTTGAGTAGTGTGTGTTTCTTTACTCTAGGCTTTTTATTATTCCAAATAAATCTGTTCATTTGATGAGTTAATTTTTGTATGTGTTGCATTGATAAAGGCAGAGGAACATTCCTATACAAAAACAACACCTTTGGGAGGCAGAACATTTTATATAGTACTATTCTTCCCAACCAAGTGGCTGGGGTTTTTGACAATTCTCCCAACTTAGTGTCAAGAGATTTCAAAAGGCAATCCATGTTTACCTCACTCGTGTGTGTGAGGTCGCTTGTGAGCCAAATGTTTTGAATTTTCTCCAAAAGTAAAGTAGTTGCAAACTCATGCTTTTAGAGACTTGTTTGGGCTCATGAGAGGAGTAGAAAAACATCAAAAATTTCAGTCCTGCATGATTCTACCAAGAAATGTGTGTTCATTCAAACCGCTGGTTTTTGATAGTTTGGGCCCTATTGAATAATGAATGTTTTGAATTTTCTCCAAAAGTAAAGTAGTTGCAAACTCATGCTTTTAGAGACTTGTTTGGGCTCATGAGAGGAGTAGAAAAACATCAAAAATTTCAGTCCTGCATGATTCTACCAAGAAATGTGTGTTCATTGAAACCGCTGGTTTTTGATAGTTTGGTCCCTATTGAATAATGAATGTTTTGAATTTTCTCCAAAAGTAAAGTAGTTGCAAACTCATCCTTTTAGAAACTTGTTTGGGCTGTTGAGAGGCGTAAAAAAACATCAAAAATTTCAATCCTGCATGATTCTACCAAGAAATGTGATTCTTCATTCAAAACGCTGGTTTTTGCTATTGGGCTCTATTGAATAATGAATGTTTTGAATTTTCTCCAAAAGTAAAGTAGTTGCAAACTCATGCTTTTAGAGACTTGTTTGGGCTCATGAGAGGAGTAGAAAAACATCAAAAATTTCAGTCCTGCATGATTCTACCTAGAAATGTGTGTTCATTGAAACCGCTGGTTTTTGATAGTTTGGGCCCTATTGAATAATGAATGTTTTGAATTTTCTCCAAAAGTAAAGTAGTTGCAAACTCATCCTTTTAGAAACTTGTTTGGGCTGTTGAGAGGAGTAAAAAACCATCAAAAATTTCAATCCTGCATGATTCTACCAAGAAATGTGATTCTTCATTCAAAACGCTGGTTTTTGCTATTGGGCTCTATTGAATAATGAATGTTTTGAATTTTCTCCAAAAGTAAAGTAGTTGCAAACTCATGCTTTTAGAGACTTGTTTGGGCTCATGAGAGGAGTAGAAAAACATCAAAAATTTCAGTCCTGCATGATTCTACCAAGAAATGTGTGTTCATTGAAACCGCTGGTTTTTGATAGTTTGGGCCCTATTGAATAATGAATGTTTTGAATTTTCTCCAAAAGTAAAGTAGTTGCAAACTCATCCTTTTAGAAACTTGTTTGGGCTGTTGAGAGGAGTAAAAAACCATCAAAAATTTCAATCCTGCATGATTCTACCAAGAAATGTGATTCTTGATTCAAAACGCTGGTTTTTGCTATTGGGCTCTATTGAATAATGAATGTTTTGAATTTTCTCCAAAAGTAAAGTAGTTGCAAACTCATGCTTTTAGAGACTTGTTTGGGCTCATGAGAGGAGTAGAAAAACATCAAAAATTTCAGTCCTGCATGATTCTTCCAAGAAATGTGTGTTCATTGAAACCGCTGGTTTTTGGTAGTTTGGGCCCTATTGAATAATGAATGTTTTGAATTTTCTCCAAAAGTAAAGTAGTTGCAAACTCATCCTTTTAGAAACTTGTTTGGGCTGTTGAGAGGAGTAAAAAACCATCAAAAATTTCAATCCTGCATGATTTTACCAAGAAATGTGATTCTTCATTCAAAACCTGATTTTTGCTATTGGGCTCTATTGAATAGTGAATGTTTTGAATTTTCTCCAAAAGTAAAGTAGTTGCAAACTCATGCTTTTAGAGACTTGTTTGGGCTCATGAGAGGAGTAGAAAAACATCAAAAATTTCAGTCCTGCATGATTCTACCAAGAAATGTGTTCATTCAAACCGCTGGTTTTTGATAGTTTGGGCCCTATTGAATAATGAATGTTTTGAATTTTCTCCAAAAGTAAAGTAGTTGCAAACTCATCCTTTTAGAAACTTGTTTGGGCTGTTGAGAGGAGTAAAAAACCATCAAAAATTTCAATCCTGCATGATTCTACCAAGAAATGTGATTCTTCATTCAAAACGCTGGTTTTTGCTATTGGGCTCTATTGAATAATGAATGTTTTGAATTTTCTCCAAAAGTAAAGTAGTTGCAAACTCATGCTTTTAGAGACTTGTTTGGGCTCATGAGAGGAGTAGAAAAACATCAAAAATTTCAGTCCTGCATGATTCTACCAAGAAATGTGTGTTCATTGAAGCCGCTGGTTTTTGATAGTTTGGGCCCTATTGAATAATGAATGTTTTGAATTTTCTCCAAAAGTAAAGTAGTTGCAAACTCATCCTTTTAGAAACTTGTTTGGGCTGTTGAGAGGAGTAAAAAACCATCAAAAATTTCAATCCTGCATGATTCTACCAAGAAATGTGATTCTTCATTCAAAACGCTGGTTTTTGCTATTGGGCTCTATTGAATAATGAATGTTTTGAATTTTCTCCAAAAGTAAAGTAGTTGCAAACTCATGCTTTTAGAGACTTGTTTGGGCTCATGAGAGGAGTAGAAAAACATCAAAAATTTCAGTCCTGCATGATTCTACCAAGAAATGTGTGTTCATTGAAACCGCTGGTTTTTGATAGTTTGGGCCCTATTGAATAATGAATGTTTTGAATTTTCTCCAAAAGTAAAGTAGTTGCAAACTCATCCTTTTAGAGACTTGTTTGGGCTCATGAGAGGAGTAGAAAAACATCAAAAATTTCAGTCCTGCATGATTCTACCAAGAAATGTGTGTTCATTGAAACCGCTGGTTTTTGATAGTTTGGGCCCTATTGAATATTGAATGTTTTGAATTTTCTCCAAAAGTAAAGTAGTTGCAAACTCATCCTTTTAGAAACTTGTTTGGGCTGTTGAGAGGAGTAAAAAACCATCAAAAATTTCAATCCTGCATGATTCTACCAAGAAATGTGATTCTTCATTCAAAACGCTGGTTTTTGCTATTGGGCTCTATTGAATAATGAATGTTTTGAATTTTCTCCAAAAGTAAAGTAGTTGCAAACTCATGCTTTTAGAGACTTGTTTGGGCTCATGAGAGGAGTAGAAAAACATCAAAAATTTCAGTCCTGCATGATTCTACCAAGAAATGTGTGTTCATTGAAACCGCTGGTTTTTGATAGTTTGGGCCCTATTGAATAATGAATGTTTTGAATTTTCTCCAAAAGTAAAGTAGTTGCAAACTCATCCTTTTAGAAACTTGTTTGGGCTGTTGAGAGGAGTAAAAAACCATCAAAAATTTCAATCCTGCATGATTCTACCAAGAAATGTGATTCTTCATTCAAAACGCTGGTTTTTGCTATTGGGCTCTATTGAATAATGAATGTTTTGAATTTTCTCCAAAAGTAAAGTAGTTGCAAACTCATGCTTTTAGAGACTTGTTTGGGCTCATGAGAGGAGTAGAAAAACATCAAAAATTTCAGTCCTGCATGATTCTACCAAGAAATGTGTGTTCATTGAAACCGCTGGTTTTTGATAGTTTGGGCCCTATTGAATAATGAATGTTTTGAATTTTCTCCAAAAGTAAAGTAGTTGCAAACTCATCCTTTTAGAAACTTGTTTGGGCTGTTGAGAGGAGTAAAAAACCATCAAAAATTTCAATCCTGCATGATTCTACCAAGAAATGTGATTCTTCATTCAAAACGCTGGTTTTTGCTATTGGGCTCTATTGAATAATGAATGTTTTGAATTTTCTCCAAAAGTAAAGTAGTTGCAAACTCATGCTTTTAGAGACTTGTTTGGGCTCATGAGAGGAGTAGAAAAACATCAAAAATTTCAGTCCTGCATGATTCTACCAAGAAATGTGTGTTCATTGAAACCGCTGGTTTTTGATAGTTTGGGCCCTATTGAATAATGAATGTTTTGAATTTTCTCCAAAAGTAAAGTAGTTGCAAACTCATCCTTTTAGAAACTTGTTTGGGCTGTTGAGAGGAGTAAAAAACCATCAAAAATTTCAATCCTGCATGATTTTACCAAGAAATGTGATTCTTCATTCAAAACCTGATTTTTGCTATTGGGCTCTATTGAATAGTGAATGTTTTGAATTTTCTCCAAAAGTAAAGTAGTTGCAAACTCATGCTTTTAGAGACTTGTTTGGGCTCATGAGAGGAGTAGAAAAACATCAAAAATTTCAGTCCTGCATGATTCTACCAAGAAATGTGTTCATTCAAACCGCTGGTTTTTGATAGTTTGGGCCCTATTGAATAATGAATGTTTTGAATTTTCTCCAAAAGTAAAGTAGTTGCAAACTCATCCTTTTAGAAACTTGTTTGGGCTGTTGAGAGGAGTAAAAAACCATCAAAAATTTCAATCCTGCATGATTCTACCAAGAAATGTGATTCTTCATTCAAAACGCTGGTTTTTGCTATTGGGCTCTATTGAATAATGAATGTTTTGAATTTTCTCCAAAAGTAAAGTAGTTGCAAACTCATGCTTTTAGAGACTTGTTTGGGCTCATGAGAGGAGTAGAAAAACATCAAAAATTTCAGTCCTGCATGATTCTACCAAGAAATGTGTGTTCATTGAAGCCGCTGGTTTTTGATAGTTTGGGCCCTATTGAATAATGAATGTTTTGAATTTTCTCCAAAAGTAAAGTAGTTGCAAACTCATCCTTTTAGAAACTTGTTTGGGCTGTTGAGAGGAGTAAAAAACCATCAAAAATTTCAATCCTGCATGATTCTACCAAGAAATGTGATTCTTCATTCAAAACGCTGGTTTTTGCTATTGGGCTCTATTGAATAATGAATGTTTTGAATTTTCTCCAAAAGTAAAGTAGTTGCAAACTCATGCTTTTAGAGACTTGTTTGGGCTCATGAGAGGAGTAGAAAAACATCAAAAATTTCAGTCCTGCATGATTCTACCAAGAAATGTGTGTTCATTGAAACCGCTGGTTTTTGATAGTTTGGGCCCTATTGAATAATGAATGTTTTGAATTTTCTCCAAAAGTAAAGTAGTTGCAAACTCATCCTTTTAGAAACTTGTTTGGGCTGTTGAGAGGAGTAAAAAACCATCAAAAATTTCAATCCTGCATGATTCTACCAAGAAATGTGATTCTTCATTCAAAACGCTGGTTTTTGCTATTGGGCTCTATTAAATAATGAATGTTTTGAATTTTCTCCAAAAGTAAAGTAGTTGCAAACTCATGCTTTTAGAGACTTGTTTGGGCTCATGAGAGGAGTAGAAAAACATCAAAAATTTCAGTCCTGCATGATTCTACCAAGAAATGTGTGTTCATTGAAACCGCTGGTTTTTGATAGTTTGGGCCCTATTGAATAATGAATGTTTTGAATTTTCTCCAAAAGAAAAGTAGTTGCAAACTCATCCTTTTAGGAACTTGTTTGGGCTGTTGAGAGGAGTAAAAAACCATCAAAAATTTCAATCCTGCATGATTTTACCAAGAAATGTGATTCTTCATTCAAAACCTGATTTTTGCTATTGGGCTCTATTGAATAGTGAATGTTTTGAATTTTCTCCAAAAGTAAAGTTGTTGCAAACTCATGCTTTTAGAGACTTGTTTGGGCTCATGAGAGGAGTAGAAAAACATCAAAAATTTCAGTCCTGCATGATTCTACCAAGAAATGTGTGTTCATTCAAACCGCTGGTTTTTGATAGTTTGGGCCCTATTGAATAATGAATGTTTTGAATTTTCTCCAAAAGTAAAGTAGTTGCAAACTCATGCTTTTAGAGACTTGTTTGGGCTCATGAGAGGAGTAGAAAAACATCAAAAATTTCAGTCCTGCATGATTCTACCAAGAAATGTGTGTTCATTGAAACCGCTGGTTTTTGATAGTTTGGGCCCTATTGAATATTGAATGTTTTGAATTTTCTCCAAAAGTAAAGTAGTTGCAAACTCATCCTTTTAGAAACTTGTTTGGGCTGTTGAGAGGAGTAAAAAACCATCAAAAATTTCAATCCTGCATGATTCTACCAAGAAATGTGATTCTTCATTCAAAACGCTGGTTTTTGCTATTGGGCTCTATTGAATAATGAATGTTTTGAATTTTCTCCAAAAGTAAAGTAGTTGCAAACTCATGCTTTTAGAGACTTGTTTGGGCTCATGAGAGGAGTAGAAAAACATCAAAAATTTCAGTCCTGCATGATTCTACCAAGAAATGTGTGTTCATTGAAACCGCTGGTTTTTGATAGTTTGGGCCCTATTGAATAATGAATGTTTTGAATTTTCTCCAAAAGTAAAGTAGTTGCAAACTCATCCTTTTAGAAACTTGTTTGGGCTGTTGAGAGGAGTAAAAAACCATCAAAAATTTCAATCCTGCATGATTCTACCAAGAAATGTGTTTCTTCATTCAAAACGCTGGTTTTTGCTATTGGGCTCTATTGAATAATGAATGTTTTGAATTTTCTCCAAAAGTAAAGTAGTTGCAAACTCATGCTTTTAGAGACTTGTTTGGGCTCATGAGAGGAGTAGAAAAACATCAAAAATTTCAGTCCTGCATGATTCTACCAAGAAATGTGTGTTCATTGAAACCGCTGGTTTTTGATAGTTTGGGCCCTATTGAATATTGAATGTTTTGAATTTTCTCCAAAAGTAAAGTAGTTGCAAACTCATCCTTTTAGAAACTTGTTTGGGCTGTTGAGAGGAGTAAAAAACCATCAAAAATTTCAATCCTGCATGATTCTACCAAGAAATGTGATTCTTCATTCAAAACGCTGGTTTTTGCTATTGTACTCTATTGAATAATGAATGTTTTGAATTTTCTCCAAAAGTAAAGTAGTTGCAAACTCATGCTTTTAGAGACTTGTTTGGGCTCATGAGAGGAGTAGAAAAACATCAAAAATTTCAGTCCTGCATGATTCTACCAAGAAATGTGTGTTCATTGAAACCGCTGGTTTTTGATAGTTTGGGCCCTATTGAATAATGAATGTTTTGAATTTTCTCCAAAAGTAAAGTAGTTGCAAACTCATCCTTTTAGAAACTTGTTTGGGCTGTTGAGAGGAGTAAAAAACCATCAAAAATTTCAATCCTGCATGATTCTACCAAGAAATGTGATTCTTCATTCAAAACGCTGGTTTTTGCTATTGGGCTCTATTAAATAATGAATGTTTTGAATTTTCTCCAAAAGTAAAGTAGTTGCAAACTCATGCTTTTAGAGACTTGTTTGGGCTCATGAGAGGAGTAGAAAAACATCAAAAATTTCAGTCCTGCATGATTCTACCAAGAAATGTGTGTTCATTGAAACCGCTGGTTTTTGATAGTTTGGGCCCTATTGAATAATGAATGTTTTGAATTTTCTCCAAAAGTAAAGTAGTTGCAAACTCATCCTTTTAGAAACTTGTTTGGGCTGTTGAGAGGAGTAAAAAACCATCAAAAATTTCAATCCTGCATGATTCTACCAAGAAATGTGATTCTTCATTCAAAACGCTGGTTTTTGCTATTGGGCTCTATTGAATAATGAATGTTTTGAATTTTCTCCAAAAGTAAAGTAGTTGCAAACTCATGCTTTTAGAGACTTGTTTGGGCTCATGAGAGGAGTAGAAAAACATCAAAAATTTCAGTCCTGCATGATTCTACCAAGAAATGTGTGTTCATTGAAACCGCTGGTTTTTGATAGTTTGGGCCCTATTGAATAATGAATGTTTTGAATTTTCTCCAAAAGTAAAGTAGTTGCAAACTCATCCTTTTAGAAACTTGTTTGGGCTGTTGAGAGGAGTAAAAAACCATCAAAAATTTCAATCCTGCATGATTCTACCAAGAAATGTGATTCTTCATTCAAAACGCTGGTTTTTGCTATTGGGCTCTATTGAATAATGAATGTTTTGAATTTTCTCCAAAAGTAAAGTAGTTGCAAACTCATGCTTTTAGAGACTTGTTTGGGCTCATGAGAGGAGTAGAAAAACATCAAAAATTTCAGTCCTGCATGATTCTACCAAGAAATGTGTGTTCATTGAAACCGCTGGTTTTTGATAGTTTGGGCCCTATTGAATAATGAATGTTTTGAATTTTCTCCAAAAGTAAAGTAGTTGCAAACTCATCCTTTTAGAAACTTGTTTGGGCTGTTGAGAGGAGTAAAAAACCATCAAAAATTTCAATCCTGCATGATTCTACCAAGAAATGTGATTCTTCATTCAAAACGCTGGTTTTTGCTATTGGGCTCTATTGAATAATGAATGTTTTGAATTTTCTCCAAAAGTAAAGTAGTTGCAAACTCATGCTTTTAGAGACTTGTTTGGGCTCATGAGAGGAGTAGAAAAACATCAAAAATTTCAGTCCTGCATGATTCTACCAAGAAATGTGTGTTCATTCAAACCGCTGGTTTTTGATAGTTTGGGCCCTATTGAATAATGAATGTTTTGAATTTTCTCCAAAAGTAAAGTAGTTGCAAACTCATGCTTTTAGAGACTTGTTTGGGCTCATGAGAGGAGTAGAAAAACATCAAAAATTTCAGTCCTGCATGATTCTACCAAGAAATGTGTGTTCATTGAAACCGCTGGTTTTTGATAGTTTGGGCTCTATTGAATAATGAATGTTTTGAATTTTCTCCAAAAGTAAAGTAGTTGCAAACTCATCCTTTTAGAAACTTGTTTGGGCTGTTGAGAGGAGTAAAAAACCATCAAAAATTTCAATCCTGCATGATTCTACCAAGAAATGTGATTCTTCATTCAAAACGCTGGTTTTTGCTATTGGGCTCTATTGAATAATGAATGTTTTGAATTTTCTCCAAAAGTAAAGTTGTTGCAAACTCATGCTTTTAGAGACTTGTTTGGGCTCATGAGAGGAGTAGAAAAACATCAAAAATTTCAGTCCTGCATGATTCTACCAAGAAATGTGTGTTCATTCAAACCGCTGGTTTTTGATAGTTTGGGCCCTATTGAATAATGAATGTTTTGAATTTTCTCCAAAAGTAAAGTAGTTGCAAACTCATGCTTTTAGAGACTTGTTTGGGCTCATGAGAGGAGTAGAAAAACATCAAAAATTTCAGTCCTGCATGATTCTACCAAGAAATGTGTGTTCATTGAAACCGCTGGTTTTTGATAGTTTGGGCCCTATTGAATAATGAATGTTTTGAATTTTCTCCAAAAGTAAAGTAGTTGCAAACTCATCCTTTTAGAAACTTGTTTGGGCTGTTGAGAGGAGTAAAAAACCATCACAAATTTCAATCCTGCATGATTCTACCAAGAAATGTGATTCTTCATTCAAAACGCTGGTTTTTGCTATTGGGCTCTATTGAATAATGAATGTTTTGAATTTTCTCCAAAAGTAAAGTAGTTGCAAACTCATGCTTTTAGAGACTTGTTTGGGCTCATGAGAGGAGTAGAAAAACATCAAAAATTTCAGTCCTGCATGATTCTACCAAGAAATGTGTGTTCATTGAAACGGCTGGTTTTTGATAGTTTGGGCCCTATTGAATAATGAATGTTTTGAATTTTCTCCAAAAGTAAAGTAGTTGCAAACTCATCCTTTTAGAAACTTGTTTGGGCTGTTGAGAGGAGTAAAAAACCATCAAAAATTTCAATCCTGCATGATTCTACCAAGAAATGTGATTCTTCATTCAAAACGCTGGTTTTTGCTATTGGGCTCTATTGAATAATGAATGTTTTGAATTTTCTCCAAAAGTAAAGTAGTTGCAAACTCATGCTTTTAGAGACTTGTTTGGGCTCATGAGAGGAGTAGAAAAACATCAAAAATTTCAGTCCTGCATGATTCTACCAAGAAATGTGTGTTCATTGAAACCGCTGGTTTTTGATAGTTTGGGCCCTATTGAATAATGAATGTTTTGAATTTTCTCCAAAAGTAAAGTAGTTGCAAACTCATCCTTTTAGAAACTTGTTTGGGCTGTTGAGAGGAGTAAAAAACCATCAAAAATTTCAATCCTGCATGATTCTACCAAGAAATGTGATTCTTCATTCAAAACGCTGGTTTTTGCTATTGGGCTCTATTGAATAATGAATGTTTTGAATTTTCTCCAAAAGTAAAGTAGTTGCAAACTCATGCTTTTAGAGACTTGTTTGGGCTCATGAGAGGAGTAGAAAAACATCAAAAATTTCAGTCCTGCATGATTCTACCAAGAAATGTGTGTTCATTGAAACCGCTGGTTTTTGATAGTTTGGGCCCTATTGAATAATGAATGTTTTGAATTTTCTCCAAAAGTAAAGTAGTTGCAAACTCATCCTTTTAGAAACTTGTTTGGGCTGTTGAGAGGAGTAAAAAACCATCAAAAATTTCAATCCTGCATGATTTTACCAAGAAATGTGATTCTTCATTCAAAACCTGATTTTTGCTATTGGGCTCTATTGAATAGTGAATGTTTTGAATTTTCTCCAAAAGTAAAGTAGTTGCAAACTCATGCTTTTAGAGACTTGTTTGGGCTCATGAGAGGAGTAGAAAAACATCAAAAATTTCAGTCCTGCATGATTCTACCAAGAAATGTGTGTTCATTGAAACCGCTGGTTTTTGATAGTTTGGGCCCTATTGAATAATGAATGTTTTGAATTTTCTCCAAAAGTAAAGTAGTTGCAAACTCATGCTTTTAGAGACTTGTTTGGGCTCATGAGAGGAGTAGAAAAACATCAAAAATTTCAGTCCTGCATGATTCTACCAAGAAATGTGTGTTCATTGAAACCGCTGGTTTTTGATAGTTTGGGCTCTATTGAATAATGAATGTTTTGAATTTTCTCCAAAAGTAAAGTAGTTGCAAACTCATCCTTTTAGAAACTTGTTTGGGCTGTTGAGAGGAGTAAAAAACCATCAAAAATTTCAATCCTGCATGATTCTACCAAGAAATGTGATTCTTCATTCAAAACGCTGGTTTTTGCTATTGGGCTCTATTGAATAATGAATGTTTTGAATTTTCTCCAAAAGTAAAGTTGTTGCAAACTCATGCTTTTAGAGACTTGTTTGGGCTCATGAGAGGAGTAGAAAAACATCAAAAATTTCAGTCCTGCATGATTCTACCAAGAAATGTGTGTTCATTCAAACCGCTGGTTTTTGATAGTTTGGGCCCTATTGAATAATGAATGTTTAGAATTTTCTCCAAAAGTAAAGTAGTTGCAAACTCATGCTTTTAGAGACTTGTTTGGGCTCATGAGAGGAGTAGAAAAACATCAAAAATTTCAGTCCTGCATGATTCTACCAAGAAATGTGTGTTCATTGAAACCGCTGGTTTTTGATAGTTTGGGCCCTATTGAATAATGAATGTTTTGAATTTTCTCCAAAAGTAAAGTAGTTGCAAACTCATCCTTTTAGAAACTTGTTTGGGCTGTTGAGAGGAGTAAAAAACCATCAAAAATTTCAATCCTGCATGATTCTACCAAGAAATGTGATTCTTCATTCAAAACGCTGGTTTTTGCTATTGGGCTCTATTGAATAATGAATGTTTTGAATTTTCTCCAAAAGTAAAGTAGTTGCAAACTCATGCTTTTAGAGACTTGTTTGGGCTCATGAGAGGAGTAGAAAAACATCAAAAATTTCAGTCCTGCATGATTCTACCAAGAAATGTGTGTTCATTGAAACCGCTGGTTTTTGATAGTTTGGGCCCTATTGAATAATGAATGTTTTGAATTTTCTCCAAAAGTAAAGTAGTTGCAAACTCATCCTTTTAGAAACTTGTTTGGGCTGTTGAGAGGAGTAAAAAACCATCAAAAATTTCAATCCTGCATGATTTTACCAAGAAATGTGATTCTTCATTCAAAACCTGATTTTTGCTATTGGGCTCTATTGAATAGTGAATGTTTTGAATTTTCTCCAAAAGTAAAGTAGTTGCAAACTTATGCTTTTAGAGACTTGTTTGGGCTCATGAGAGGAGTAGAAAAACATCAAAAATTTCAGTCCTGCATGATTCTACCAAGAAATGTGTTCATTGAAACCGCTGGTTTTTGATAGTTTGGGCCCTATTGAATAATGAATGTTTTGAATTTTCTCCAAAAGTAAAGTAGTTGCAAACTCATCCTTTTAGAAACTTGTTTGGGCTGTTGAGAGGAGTAAAAAACCATCAAAAATTTCAATCCTGCATGATTCTACCAAGAAATGTGATTCTTCATTCAAAACGCTGGTTTTTGCTATTGGGCTCTATTGAATAATGAATGTTTTGAATTTTCTCCAAAAGTAAAGTAGTTGCAAACTCATGCTTTTAGAGACTTGTTTGGGCTCATGAGATGAGTAGAAAAACATCAAAAATTTCAGTCCTGCATGATTCTACCAAGAAATGTGTGTTCATTGAAACGGCTGGTTTTTGATAGTTTGGGCCCTATTGAATAATGAATGTTTTGAATTTTCTCCAAAAGTAAAGTAGTTGCAAACTCATCCTTTTAGAAACTTGTTTGGGCTGTTGAGAGGAGTAAAAAACCATCAAAAATTTCAATCCTGCATGATTCTACCAAGAAATGTGATTCTTCATTCAAAACGCTGGTTTTTGCTATTGGGCTCTATTGAATAATGAATGTTTTGAATTTTCTCCAAAAGTAAAGTAGTTGCAAACTCATGCTTTTAGAGACTTGTTTGGGCTCATGAGAGGAGTAGAAAAACATCAAAAATTTCAGTCCTGCATGATTCTACCAAGAAATGTGTGTTCATTGAAACCGCTGGTTTTTGATAGTTTGGGCCCTATTGAATAATGAATGTTTTGAATTTTCTCCAAAAGTAAAGTAGTTGCAAACTCATCCTTTTAGAAACTTGTTTGGGCTGTTGAGAGGAGTAAAAAACCATCAAAAATTTCAATCCTGCATGATTCTACCAAGAAATGTGATTCTTCATTCAAAACGCTGGTTTTTGCTATTGGGCTCTATTGAATAATGAATGTTTTGAATTTTCTCCAAAAGTAAAGTAGTTGCAAACTCATGCTTTTAGAGACTTGTTTGGGCTCATGAGAGGAGTAGAAAAACATCAAAAATTTCAGTCCTGCATGATTCTACCAAGAAATGTGTGTTCATTGAAACCGCTGGTTTTTGATAGTTTGGGCCCTATTGAATAATGAATGTTTTGAATTTTCTCCAAAAGTAAAGTAGTTGCAAACTCATCCTTTTAGAAACTTGTTTGGGCTGTTGAGAGGAGTAAAAAACCATCAAAAATTTCAATCCTGCATGATTTTACCAAGAAATGTGATTCTTCATTCAAAACCTGATTTTTGCTATTGGGCTCTATTGAATAGTGAATGTTTTGAATTTTCTCCAAAAGTAAAGTAGTTGCAAACTCATGCTTTTAGAGACTTGTTTGGGCTCATGAGAGGAGTAGAAAAACATCAAAAATTTCAGTCCTGCATGATTCTACCAAGAAATGTGTGTTCATTGAAACCGCTGGTTTTTGATAGTTTGGGCCCTATTGAATAATGAATGTTTTGAATTTTCTCCAAAAGTAAAGTAGTTGCAAACTCATCCTTTTAGAAACTTGTTTGGGCTGTTGAGAGGAGTAAAAAACCATCAAAAATTTCATTCCTGCATGATTTTACCAAGAAATGTGATTCTTCATTCAAAACCTGATTTTTGCTATTGGGCTCTATTGAATAGTGAATGTTTTGAATTTTCTCCAAAAGTAAAGTAGTTGCAAACTCATGCTTTTAGAGACTTGTTTGGGCTCATGAGATGAGTAGAAAAACATCAAAAATTTCAGTCCTGCATGATTCTACCAAGACATGTGTGTTCATTGAAACGGCTGGTTTTTGATAGTTTGGGCCCTATTGAATAATGAATGTTTTGAATTTTCTCCAAAAGTAAAGTAGTTGCAAACTCATCCTTTTAGAAACTTGTTTGGGCTGTTGAGAGGAGTAAAAAACCATCAAAAATTTCAATCCTGCATGATTCTACCAAGAAATGTGATTCTTCATTCAAAACGCTGGTTTTTGCTATTGGGCTCTATTGAATAATGAATGTTTTGAATTTTCTCCAAAAGTAAAGTAGTTGCAAACTCATGCTTTTAGAGACTTGTTTGGGCTCATGAGAGGAGTAGAAAAACATCAAAAATTTCAGTCCTGCATGATTCTACCAAGAAATGTGATTCTTCATTCAAAACGCTGGTTTTTGCTATTGGGCTCTATTGAATAATGAATGTTTTGAATTTTCTCCAAAAGTAAAGTAGTTGCAAACTCATGCTTTTAGAGACTTGTTTGGGCTCATGAGAGGAGTAGAAAAACATCAAAAATTTCAGTCCTGCATGATTCTACCAAGAAATGTGTGTTCATTGAAACCGCTGGTTTTTGATAGTTTGGGCCCTATTGAATAATGAATGTTTTGAATTTTCTCCAAAAGTAAAGTAGTTGCAAACTCATCCTTTTAGAAACTTGTTTGGGCTGTTGAGAGGAGTAAAAAACCATCAAAAATTTCAATCCTGCATGATTCTACCAAGAAATGTGATTCTTCATTCAAAACGCTGGTTTTTGCTATTGGGCTCTATTGAATAATGAATGTTTTGAATTTTCTCCAAAAGTAAAGTAGTTGCAAACTCATGCTTTTAGAGACTTGTTTGGGCTCATGAGAGGAGTAGAAAAACATCAAAAATTTCAGTCCTGCATGATTCTACCAAGAAATGTGTGTTCATTGAAACCGCTGGTTTTTGATAGTTTGGGCCCTATTGAATAATGAATGTTTTGAATTTTCTCCAAAAGAAAAGTAGTTGCAAACTCATCCTTTTAGGAACTTGTTTGGGCTGTTGAGAGGAGTAAAAAACCATCAAAAATTTCAATCCTGCATGATTTTACCAAGAAATGTGATTCTTCATTCAAAACCTGATTTTTGCTATTGGGCTCTATTGAATAGTGAATGTTTTGAATTTTCTCCAAAAGTAAAGTTGTTGCAAGCTCATGCTTTTAGAGACTTGTTTGGGCTCATGAGAGGAGTAGAAAAACATCAAAAATTTCAGTCCTGCATGATTCTACCAAGAAATGTGTGTTCATTCAAACCGCTGGTTTTTGATAGTTTGGGCCCTATTGAATAATGAATGTTTTGAATTTTCTCCAAAAGTAAAGTAGTTGCAAACTCATGCTTTTAGAGACTTGTTTGGGCTCATGAGAGGAGTAGAAAAACATCAAAAATTTCAGTCCTGCATGATTCTACCAAGAAATGTGTGTTCATTGAAACCGCTGGTTTTTGATAGTTTGGGCCCTATTGAATAATGAATGTTTTGATTTTTCTCCAAAAGTAAAGTAGTTGCAAACTCATCCTTTTAGAAACTTGTTTGGGCTGTTGAGAGGAGTAAAAATCCATCAAAAATTTCAATCCTGCATGATTCTACCAAGAAAGGTGTTTCTTCATTCAAAACGCTGGTTTTTGCTATTGGGCTCTATTGAATAATGAATGTTTTGAATTTTCTCCAAAAGTAAAGTAGTTGCAAACTCATGCTTTTAGAGACTTGTTTGGGCTCATGAGAGGAGTAGAAAAACATCAAAAATTTCAGTCCTGCATGATTCTACCAAGAAATGTGTGTTCATTGAAACCGCTGGTTTTTGATAGTTTGGGCCCTATTGAATAATGAATGTTTTGAATTTTCTCCAAAAGTAAAGTAGTTGCAAACTCATCCTTTTAGAAACTTGTTTGGGCTGTTGAGAGGAGTAAAAAACCATCAAAAATTTCAATCCTGCATGATTCTACCAAGAAATGTGATTCTTCATTCAAAACGCTGGTTTTTGCTATTGGGCTCTATTGAATAATGAATGTTTTGAATTTTCTCCAAAAGTAAAGTAGTTGCAAACTCATGCTTTTAGAGACTTGTTTGGGCTCATGAGAGGAGTAGAAAAACATCAAAAATTTCAGTCCTGCATGATTCTACCAAGAAATGTGTGTTCATTGAAACCGCTGGTTTTTGATAGTTTGGGCCCTATTGAATAATGAATGTTTTGAATTTTCTTTAACAATAATTTTTATTAGAGTTTTCAGAATAGTAGGCAAAATGTAAAATTTACACTTGTACAGACCCATCTAAGTAAATTATTGTACTGATGTAAAAAAATATGAATACATCACAATATGATGACATTTCAATATTATATCAACATTGAGAGTAAATGTAGTAAACCCTACAACAAATAGTACCAGAAAGAAACAATAAAAAGAAAGGTAAATTTAGGCACTTGAGTATGTGAAATATTGGCACATCATAAACCATAAGAAGTAAAATATGAGTTCAGGATATGAAATCTTTTTCTATTTTAGACTTTAGTTCCATCCATTTATACCATCTGTCATCAAATATTTTAATTAAGCCTTTATTAATATAATGAATTTTCTCGTAGACACAGTGTTTGTCCACCAGTAAGATAAGGGTGACAATGTCTGGAGGTTGCTTCCTGTTCCAACCCTTCGCTATAAGGAAGGCTGCAGACATAAGGATATGAGCCGCCAGGAATTTATTTCTTTTAAGTCTATGTATATCTATTAGTAACAAGGCTAGAGCAGGTTGTGGTTGAATACACCAATTGCATATGAGTGAAAGCAAATCGAACACCCTGGACCAGTACAACTTCAGCATAGAGCATCCCCAAAAAACATGTAGTAAATCTGCCTGAGATCCACAGTTACGCCAACACATTCCAGATCCCCCCCCTCCAAAATGTTTCAATCTATTTGGGGTAAGGTAATATCTATGAATTAATTTATAATGCGTTTCTAGTATATTCATACATCTTGTGGATTTGATTGCAATTTTAAGAGAGGAGATCCACTGAGGACCATATATCTGTCTCTGTAATGTGGTTTCCCATTTTTCAAAGCATCCTTCATTGGTGAAGGTGTCTTTGTTGGTCAGGCTATTGTATAAGGGTCTAAGATAACTCTTATGTCTAGATGACATATTAAATAGAAAATTGTTAATAGTATGGTCAATTGGAACCACTCTAAAAAGGTATTTCTTGTATTTGTTGTATTCTTCCTTGAGTAGGAGATATGTCATATACTCCGAATTGGGAACCCCAAATCTGTTCTTTAATAACTCAAAGGGTATGACTCTGTTATTGTCCATCAAGTCATCTACAAAAGTGATTGGAAATTTGGTCCAGCTATCGAATATAGGTCTTAGAGAAGTCCTGACAGGAGACAGATAAGGGAGTCTCAACCTCTCGAGTGAAAAAGAGGCAGAGCTAGTCTTTCTTTTGCATACACATGACCAGCACAACATAGAGGCCTTAAGTATGGGATTATCTATTTTCATAATTTCCCTTCTATGTAGAAGGAAATAGGCTATGAATAAAACTGGTTCCCTGTTGGGCATCATATCTCTTTCAATATTTGGCCACCCCAGGTCTGTCTGTTCCACAAACCAGCCTTTTGTCAGTTCAATCATAGTGGCGTAATAATATGCCTCAAGATCTGGTATGGCCACCCCCCCTTTCTCCTTGGATTTAAGTAGAGTGCGTTTTTTCACTCTAGGTTTCCCATTGTTCCAAATAAATTTGTTCATCTGGTGTGTTAGTTTTTTTATATACTGTACAGATATAGGCAGAGGGACGTTCCTGTATAAAAACAGGACTTTGGGTAGGCAGAACATCTTATATAGCACTATTCTGCCCATCCATGTGGCTGGGGTCTTCGACAGTTCCTTCAACTTAAGGTCGAGAGACTGTAGAAGATGGTCCATGTTTACCTCACTCATATGCATGGGATTACCTGTGAGCCAAATTCCTAAGTACGGTATCCTGGTACAGTCCCAATTAAAGGGATACTTGTCTCTTAGTTGCTGTTTCGTAGAGGCTGAAAGGAAAAGTGATAGAACATTAGTCTTTTTTACATTTAATTTATAGTATGAAACTGAGCCAAATAAATTTATGATATCCCATATCTTTTCCAGGGAATCAGTTGGATTTGTCAGTGTGAGTATAATGTCATCTGCATAGAGGTTAATCTTATGCTCTGAATCTTTCAATTGTACACCGTGTACTTCACCAGAATCCCTTATCATTTGAGCCAAAGGTTCCAGGCTCAGGATAAAAATTATTGGGGATAGAGGACATCCCTGTCTTGTCCCATTAGTTATAAAAAATGTATCTGACATCGTGTTGTTGACCAGCACAGAGGCAGATGGCCGAGAGTATAAAGCTCGAATACTTCTCATCATCTCCCCACCAAAACCCATTTTCTCCAATACTGTAAAGGCATAGGCCCAATTGATCCGGTCAAAGGCCTTTTCAGCGTCAAGAGCTACAAACAAACTGGAAATCCTATTTTTGTAGCATGAATATAAGTGATGCAGGACACTTCTAGAACTGTCTGAAGTTTGCCTAGATTTTACAAAACCGACTTGATCGGGATGTATAAGGAATGGAACAACGTCCTGTAATCTTTCTGCTAATATTTTTGCGTAGATCTTGATATCCACATTTAGGAGAGAAATAGGCCTATAATTTTCGATTTTGGTCAGATCTTTATCTGGTTTGGGAATCACCACTATTGTGGCTCTCAGCATATCTGTGTTGCACTTTCCTTCTGATTTAATAAAATTCAGGGCATTAGTTAAATGTGGGATGAGTTCCTTTTGAAATTCTTTATAATACTCTATAGGAAAGCCATCTGGACCTGGAGCCTTGTCATTTTTAAGATTATTCATCGCAAGAGAGACCTCACCCTCAGTAAAGGGTGCGTCAAGTGACTCCTTCTGCTCTAGAGACAAAGATCCCAGCTTTACTTTTTCCAAAAAATTATTTATCATCTCTGGTGAAGGAGAGGGATGAGCTCCATTGTTTCCTATGTTGTATAATTTAGAATAGTAGCTCTCAAAGGCCAGGGCTATCTCTTTGGGTTTTTCTATAGTCTTTGAGCTTTGGGTTATTTTTTTGATTGGATGTTTTTTATTTATGGGTTTAAACCTGTTTGCCATATTTTTGGAGAACTTATTATTATTAACATAAAACCCTGCCCTATTAAATAAAGTCTTTTTCTCATATAAGTTGATGAGGAGATTCCTAAGTTCCAGTCTGAGGGAGTACAATTCATTATATTTAGCAAAATTTTTGTCTGCTTTAGCTTGGGATTCTAATTTTTGGATCTGTTCTAACAACATCCTCTGTTGGCTCTCTCTTGCCCTTTTTTGTCTCGAGGCAACTTGGATCAAATGACCCCTAATGACACATTTGTGTGCTAGCCACAATGTTTCAGGTGTAATTTCTTGGGAACAGTTCTCTTTGAAGTAGTTCATTAAGACATTCTTTGCTAATGATATGTTTTCTGGGGAGTCAACAGTGAATTTACTATATCTCCAATTGTATTGTTTTGGGATCATGGAGGAAGTATGTAAGGTCAGAAGGATTGGGGCATGGTCTGACCATGTAATAGGACCAGTCTGGAAATCTATGTATGAGTCTAGTAGCGAGAAGCTAGTGAACACATGATCAATCCTAGTGTAAGACTTGTTATGTGGACAAAATCTTGTGTACTCTCTTGAGGTAGAGTTCAATATCTTACAGCTGTCATGCAAATTGGAATCTCCCAACCACTTTCCCAGATTCACGCTTCTATAATATGGGGCATCAGATGAGCAATCAGTACTTGGGTCAACTATGCAATTAAAATCTCCTCCCCAGATTATGTGACCTCTACTAAAATTGGACAATTTCTTCTTGACCTTATTTAGAAAACTAATTTGTCGGATATTAGGGGTGTATACATTTACCACTGTATATTCCACACCCTCCAAAGTAAAATTAATAGCAAGTTGTCTTCCATTGCTGTCCCTATATATGTCTAAGACCACTATTGGCAAATCTTTGTGGAAGGCGATGGCCACCCCAGCTTTTTTCCTTCCCTCAGTGTTAGAAAAGAAAATCTGAGGGAAGTCTTTATTTTTGAGTCTTGTGTTATCAATTTCTAGAAGGTGTGTTTCTTGTATCATTGCTATGTTGGCCTTCAATTTTTTAATCTCCTTCCACAAAGCAAATCTCTTGAACGGGCTATTGAGCCCATTTACATTAAATGACAGTACCCTCAATTCCATAATGTGTCAGGAAGGAAAAAAAGCATTAGATGATTCACTGAAACAGAACATTTCACCCGAAAATACATCCAAAAGACAGTGGGTTTCCTTAGTGATTTTTTGTTAGTGCCTGGTGTGCCTGTAAACAAAAACATGTTACAACCTAGAACAGAACAAAACTTATAAACTAGACATATTTAGATTTCTCAAAAGAAATGGTACCGAGAGAATGTCTCTCAGTTATCACGTGGGGAGTGAAAAAGAGAAAGTTCAGGCCTAAAGCCAGGGTCAGTACCCACCAAGTCTATTTTCTTTTCTTTTGCGTATTCCAGGACTGGGAAAGGCGTCTTTGCTGCTGCAAGGGGATATTCCTTTCTTGATTGTAGAATGATGATGATGATGGAGTCTCCAGTGGAGGGATACCTAAATCTTGGAAAAAACTATTACAGTTATCAATATTAGACAAGGCAAAAGTGGTATTCTCTTTCATGACTAGAATTTTTGTAGGGAAACCCCATCTGTATAAAATCTTGTGTTTCCTCAGATGTGCAGTGATTGGAAAGAAATCTCTCCTTTTCTGCAGGGTAGCTTTTGAGAAGTCTGCAAAAATCTTGATATCCTCGTATGGCCTTGGTAATATAGGTGATTGCTTACTTCTCCTCAGAATGTCCTCCTTTGTCAGGAAGTAATGAAAATATGCAATGACATCTCTTGGGGCTCTGTCTGGGGCATATTTGGACTTGGGGAGTCTGTGTATACGTTCCATCAATAGGTCCCCTTTAGAAGCCCCTGGAAGTATTGTATGAAGCATCTTTTGCACATATGCATTAAGGTCTCTGTCTTTGACATTTTCAGGTATTCCCCTGAATTTAAGGTTGTTCCTTCTACTTCTGTCTTCTTGCTCTATCAACCTTGATTTTAAGAAGACAACCTCTTTTTCTAGGGCATAGTGTTCATCTATCAAATTATTATGGGATTTAACCAATTCTTCCATTTTGGATTCAAGATGGTCCACTCTCTGGCCCAGACCGTCTATGTTATTTTGGAGATTTGTATTATAGCCCTCCAGTTGTTTCTGAAATGTCTTTGCTAGAAGGCATAGCATGTTCTTAATAAATATTTCTGAGGCTGTATTACTGGTAGCCTCCACCTCTGTTAAAACATGTAAAATGTTCTCCGGTATGGGATTATCAGAAGGACAGGAGTCCTCAATTTGTAATTCCTGTTGCAGCTCAGCTGAGCTGCTGCTAAATCTGCGGCTAGTCACTGAGAAAGGAGACATTTCCCTCTGTAATGGCGTTAGAGGAGTGTCTGACACATTGGAGATGTCAGGACAGGATGAGGAACCCCTTAATACATTTGTCTCCTCCATATCAGCGGTCAGCGGTGCTGCTGCACCATAATTCACAAGCTGCGCTGTATTTTTGCTTAAGTTACGCAAATTGCGTATCTGTTGCGTAGTCTCGCTTGTCCCCCGGTCACTCTCGCGAGATCTCGCTCCTTTCACCTCAGCGCTACTTTTAATGTGTAAATTAGCGCTTCTATTAGCCTGCAGAGCGGCGGTTTTAGCTGGGGCAGGGGTAGACTTACCCCCTGACTTGAATGCTGCATGCTTCAGCCGCTGTGGCGTCCTTTGCCGCTGTGTACCGCTCAGGCTGGGGCTGCAGGCTGTGGCTGCTGCTGTGAGGCGGGCGCCATCTTGGCTCCTCAGCATGAGGGGAGAGCGCTCTGGTTTCTTTCCTTTTTATGCTTTTTTATTGAGCAGATCCATAGTGTGGGGGCACCGCTAGTATCTATGGAGGTTCCCACAACTTTTCAGCCAGTCCTGGCTTATATTTCGCTTGTTAACAGCGCTTGGTAGGCTGCCCTGTGGAGGAGCTCAGAGCTCAGGCTTCCATTCAGCTCAGACGCTGGCCACGCCCCCCAATGTTTTGAATTTTCTCCAAAAGTAAAGTAGTTGCAAACTCATGCTTTTAGAGACTTGTTTGGGCTCATGAGATGAGTAGAAAAACATCAAAAATTTCAGTCCTGCATGATTCTACCAAGACATGTGTGTTCATTGAAACGGCTGGTTTTTGATAGTTTGGGCCCTATTGAATAATGAATGTTTTGAATTTTCTCCAAAAGTAAAGTAGTTGCAAACTCATCCTTTTAGAAACTTGTTTGGGCTGTTGAGAGGATAAAAAACCATCAAAAATTTCAATCCTGCATGATTCTACCAAGAAATGTGATTCTTCATTCAAAACGCTGGTTTTTGCTATTGGGCTCTGTTGAATAATGAATGTTTTGAATTTTCTCCAAAATTAAAGTAGTTGCAAACTCATGCTTTTAGAGACTTGTTTGGGCTCATGAGAGGAGTAGAAAAACATCAAAAATTTCAGTCCTGCATGATTCTACCAAGAAATGTGTGTTCATTGAAACCGCTGGTTTTTGATAGTTTGGGCCCTATTGAATAATGAATGTTTTGAATTTTCTCCAAAAGTAAAGTAGTTGCAAACTCATCCTTTTAGAAACTTGTTTGGGCTGTTGAGAGGAGTAAAAAACCATCAAAAATTTCAATCCTGCATGATTTTACCAAGAAATGTGATTCTTCATTCAAAACCTGATTTTTGCTATTGGGCTCTATTGAATAGTGAATGTTTTGAATTTTCTCCAAAAGTAAAGTAGTTGCAAACTCATGCTTTTAGAGACTTGTTTGGGCTCATGAGAGTAGAAAAACATCAAAAATTTCAGTCCTGCATGATTCTACCAAGAAATGTGTTCATTCAAAGCGCTGGTTTTTGATAGTTTGGGCCCTATTGAATAATGAATGTTTTGAATTTTCTCCAAAAGTAAAGTAGTTGCAAACTCATCCTTTTAGAAACTTGTTTGGGCTGTTGAGAGGAGTAAAAAACCATCAAAAATTTCAATCCTGCATGATTTTACCAAGAAATGTGATTCTTCATTCAAAACCTGATTTTTGCTATTGGGCTCTATTGAATAGTGAATGTTTTGAATTTTCTCCAAAAGTAAAGTAGTTGCAAACTCATGCTTTTAGAGACTTGTTTGGGCTCATGAGAGGAGTAGAAAAACATCAAAAATTTCAGTCCTGCATGATTCTACCAAGAAATGTGTGTTCATTGAAACCGCTGGTTTTTGATAGTTTGGGCCCTATTGAATAATGAATGTTTTGAATTTTCTCCAAAAGTAAAGTAGTTGCAAACTCATCCTTTTAGAAACTTGTTTGGGCTGTTGAGAGGAGTAAAAAACCATCAAAAATTTAAATCCTGCATGATTCTACCAAGAAATGTGATTCTTCATTCAAAACGCTGGTTTTTGCTATTGGGCTCTATTGAATAATGAATGTTTTGAATTTTCTCCAAAAGTAAAGTAGTTGCAAACTCATGCTTTTAGAGACTTGTTTGGGCTCATGAGAGGAGTAGAAAAACATCAAAAATTTCAGTCCTGCATGATTCTACCAAGAAATGTGTGTTCATTGAAACCGCTGGTTTTTGATAGTTTGGGCCCTATTGAATAATGAATGTTTTGAATTTTCTCCAAAAGTAAAGTAGTTGCAAACTCATCCTTTTAGAGACTTGTTTGGGCTCATGAGAGGAGTAGAAAAACATCAAAAATTTCAGTCCTGCATGATTCTACCAAGAAATGTGTGTTCATTGAAACCGCTGGTTTTTGATAGTTTGGGCCCTATTGAATAATGAATGTTTTGAATTTTCTCCAAAAGTAAAGTAGTTGCAAACTCATCCTTTTAGAAACTTGTTTGGGCTGTTGAGAGGAGTAAAAAACCATCAAAAATTTCAATCCTGCATGATTCTACCAAGAAATGTGATTCTTCATTCAAAACGCTGGTTTTTGCTAATGGGCTCTATTGAATAATGAATGTTTTGAATTTTCTCCAAAAGTAAAGTAGTTGCAAACTCATGCTTTTAGAGACTTGTTTGGGCTCATGAGAGGAGAAGAAAAACATCATAAATTTCAGTCCTGCATGATTCTACCAAGAAATGTGTGTTCATTGAAACCGCTGGTTTTTGATAGTTTGGGCCCTATTGAATAATGAATGTTTTGAATTTTCTCCAAAAGTAAAGTAGTTGCAAACTCATCCTTTTAGAAACTTGTTTGGGCTATTGAGAGGAGTAAAAAACCATCAAAAATTTAAATCCTGCATGATTCTACCAAGAAATGTGATTCTTCATTCAAAACACTGGTTTTTGCTATTGGGCTCTATTGAATAATGAATGTTTTGAATTTTCTCCAAAAGTAAAGTAGTTGCAAACTCATGCTTTTAGAGACTTGTTTGGGCTCATGAGAGGAGTAGAAAAACATCAAAAATTTCAGTCCTGCATGATTCTACCAAGAAATGTGTGTTCATTGAAACCGCTGGTTTTTGATAGTTTGGGCCCTATTGAATAATGAATGTTTTGAATTTTCTCCAAAAGTAAAGTAGTTGCAAACTCATCCTTTTAGAAACTTGTTTGGGCTGTTGAGAGGAGTAAAAAACCATCAAAAATTTCAATCCTGCATGATTCTACCAAGAAATGTGATTCTTCATTCAAAACGCTGGTTTTTGCTATTGGGCTCTAATGAATAATGAATGTTTTGAATTTTCTCCAAAAGTAAAGTAGTTGCAAACTCATGCATTTAGAGACTTGTTTGGGCTCATGAGAGGAGTAGAAAAACATCAAAAATTTCAGTCCTGCATGATTCTACCAAGAAATGTGTGTTCATTGAAACCGCTGGTTTTTGATAGTTTGGGCCCTATTGAATAATGAATGTTTTGAATTTTCTCCAAAAGTAAAGTAGTTGCAAACTCATCCTTTTAGAAACTTGTTTGGGCTGTTGAGAGGAGTAAAAAACCATCAAAAATTTCAATCCTGCATGATTCTACCAAGAAATGTGATTCTTCATTCAAAACGCTGGTTTTTGCTATTGGGCTCTATTGAATAATGAATGTTTTGAATTTTCTCCAAAAGTAAAGTAGTTGCAAACTCATGCTTTTAGAGACTTGTTTGGGCTCATGAGAGGAGTAGAAAAACATCAAAAATTTCAGTCCTGCATGATTCTACCAAGAAATGTGTGTTCATTGAAACCGCTGGTTTTTGATAGTTTGGCCCTATTGAATAATGAATGTTTTGAATTTTCTCCAAAAGTAAAGTAGTTGCAAACTCATCCTTTTAGAAACTTGTTTGGGCTGTTGAGAGGAGTAAAAAACCATCAAAAATTTCAATCCTGCATGATTTTACCAAGAAATGTGATTCTTCATTCAAAACCTGATTTTTGCTATTGGGCTCTATTGAATAGTGAATGTTTTGAATTTTCTCCAAAAGTAAAGTAGTTGCAAACTCATGCTTTTAGAGACTTGTTTGGGCTCATGAGATGAGTAGAAAAACATTAAAAATTTCAGTCCTGCATGATTCTACCAAGACATGTGTGTTCATTGAAACGGCTGGTTTTTGATAGTTTGGGCCCTATTGAATAATGAATGTTTTGAATTTTCTCCAAAAGTAAAGTAGTTGCAAACTCATCCTTTTAGAAACTTGTTTGGGCTGTTGAGAGGAGTAAAAAACCATCAAAAATTTCAATCCTGCATGATTCTACCAAGAAATGTGATTCTTCATTCAAAACGCTGGTTTTTGCTATTGGGCTCTACTGAATAATGAATGTTTTGAATTTTCTCCAAAAGTAAAGTAGTTGCAAACTCATGCTTTTAGAGACTTGTTTGGGCTCATGAGAGGAGTAGAAAAACATCAAAAATTTCAGTCCTGCATGATTCTACCAAGAAATGTGTGTTCATTCAAACCGCTGGTTTTTGATAGTTTGGGCCCTATTGAATAATGAATGTTTTGAATTTTCTCCAAAAGTAAAGTAGTTGCAAACTCATGCTTTTAGAGACTTGTTTGGGCTCATGAGTGGAGTAGAAAAACATCAAAAATTTCAGTCCTGCATGATTCTACCAAGAAATGTGTGTTCATTGAAACCGCTTGTTTTTGATAGTTTGGCCCTATTGAATAATGAATGTTTTGAATTTTCTCCAAAAGTAAAGTAGTTGCAAACTCATCCTTTTAGAAACTTGTTTGGGCTGTTGAGAGGAGTAAAAAACCATCAAAAATTTCAATCCTGCATGATTTTACCAAGAAATGTGATTCTTCATTCAAAACCTGATTTTTGCTATTGGGCTCTATTGAATAGTGAATGTTTTGAATTTTCTCCAAAAGTAAAGTAGTTGCAAACTCATGCTTTTAGAGACTTGTTTGGGCTCATGAGAGGAGTAGAAAAACATCAAAAATTTCAGTCCTGCATGATTCTACCAAGAAATGTGTGTTCATTGAAACCGCTGGTTTTTGATAGTTTGGGCCCTATTGAATAATGAATGTTTTGAATTTTCTCCAAAAGTAAAGTAGTTGCAAACTCATCCTTTTAGAAACTTGTTTGGGCTGTTGAGAGGAGTAAAAAACCATCAAAAATTTCAATCCTGCATGATTTTACCAAGAAATGTGATTCTTCATTCAAAACCTGATTTTTGCTATTGGGCTCTATTGAATAGTGAATGTTTTGAATTTTCTCCAAAAGTAAAGTAGTTGCAAACTCATGCTTTTAGAGACTTGTTTGGGCTCATGAGATGAGTAGAAAAACATTAAAAATTTCAGTCCTGCATGATTCTACCAAGACATGTGTGTTCATTGAAACGGCTGGTTTTTGATAGTTTGGGCCCTATTGAATAATGAATGTTTTGAATTTTCTCCAAAAGTAAAGTAGTTGCAAACTCATGCTTTTAGAGACTTGTTTGGGCTCATGAGAGGAGTAGAAAAACATCAAAAATTTCAGTCCTGCATGATTCTACCAAGAAATGTGTGTTCATTGAAACCGCTGGTTTTTGATAGTTTGGGCCTTATTGAATAATGAATGTTTTGAATTTTCTCCAAAAGTAAAGTAGTTGCAAACTCATCCTTTTAGAAACTTGTTTGGGCTGTTGAGAGGAGTAAAAAACCATCAAAAATTTCAATCCTGCATGATTCTACCAAGAAATGTGATTCTTCATTCAAAACGCTGGTTTTTGCTATTGGGCTCTATTGAATAATGAATGTTTTGAATTTTCTCCAAAAGTAAAGTAGTTGCAAACTCATGCTTTTAGAGACTTGTTTGGGCTCATGAGATGAGTAGAAAAACATCAAAAATTTCAGTCCTGCATGATTCTACCAAGAAATGTGTGTTCATTGAAACGGCTGGTTTTTGATAGTTTGGGCCCTATTGAATAATGAATGTTTTGAATTTTCTCCAAAAGTAAAGTAGTTGCAAACTCATCCTTTTAGAAACTTGTTTGGGCTGTTGAGAGGAGTAAAAAACCATCAAAAATTTCAATCCTGCATGATTCTACCAAGAAATGTGATTCTTCATTCAAAACGCTGGTTTTTGCTATTGGGCTCTATTGAATAATGAATGTTTTGAATTTTCTCCAAAAGTAAAGTAGTTGCAAACTCATGCTTTTAGAGACTTGTTTGGGCTCATGAGAGGAGTAGAAAAACATCAAAAATTTCAGTCCTGCATGATTCTACCAAGAAATGTGTGTTCATTCAAACCGCTGGTTTTTGATAGTTTGGGCCCTATTGAATAATGAATGTTTTGAATTTTCTCCAAAAGTAAAGTAGTTGCAAACTCATGCTTTTAGAGACTTGTTTGGGCTCATGAGAGGAGTAGAAAAACATCAAAAATTTCAGTCCTGCATGATTCTACCAAGAAATGTGTGTTCATTGAAACCGCTGGTTTTTGATAGTTTGGGCCCTATTGAATAATGAATGTTTTGAATTTTCTCCAAAAGTAAAGTAGTTGCAAACTCATCCTTTTAGAAACTTGTTTGGGCTGTTGAGAGGAGTAAAAAACCATCAAAAATTTCAATCCTGCATGATTCTACCAAGAAATGTGATTCTTCATTCAAAACGCTGGTTTTTGCTATTGGGCTCTATTGAATAATGAATGTTTTGAATTTTCTCCAAAAGTAAAGTAGTTGCAAACTCATGCTTTTAGAGACTTGTTTGGGCTCATGAGAGGAGTAGAAAAACATCAAAAATTTCAGTCCTGCATGATTCTACCAAGAAATGTGTGTTCATTCAAACCGCTGGTTTTTGATAGTTTGGGCCCTATTGAATAATGAATGTTTTGAATTTTCTCCAAAAGTAAAGTAGTTGCAAACTCATGCTTTTAGAGACTTGTTTGGGCTCATGAGTGGAGTAGAAAAACATCAAAAATTTCAGTCCTGCATGATTCTACCAAGAAATGTGTGTTCATTGAAACCGCTTGTTTTTGATAGTTTGGCCCTATTGAATAATGAATGTTTTGAATTTTCTCCAAAAGTAAAGTAGTTGCAAACTCATCCTTTTAGAAACTTGTTTGGGCTGTTGAGAGGAGTAAAAAACCATCAAAAATTTCAATCCTGCATGATTTTACCAAGAAATGTGATTCTTCATTCAAAACCTGATTTTTGCTATTGGGCTCTATTGAATAGTGAATGTTTTGAATTTTCTCCAAAAGTAAAGTAGTTGCAAACTCATGCTTTTAGAGACTTGTTTGGGCTCATGAGAGGAGTAGAAAAACATCAAAAATTTCAGTCCTGCATGATTCTACCAAGAAATGTGTGTTCATTGAAACCGCTGGTTTTTGATAGTTTGGGCCCTATTGAATAATGAATGTTTTGAATTTTCTCCAAAAGTAAAGTAGTTGCAAACTCATCCTTTTAGAAACTTGTTTGGGCTGTTGAGAGGAGTAAAAAACCATCAAAAATTTCAATCCTGCATGATTTTACCAAGAAATGTGATTCTTCATTCAAAACCTGATTTTTGCTATTGGGCTCTATTGAATAGTGAATGTTTTGAATTTTCTCCAAAAGTAAAGTAGTTGCAAACTCATGCTTTTAGAGACTTGTTTGGGCTCATGAGATGAGTAGAAAAACATTAAAAATTTCAGTCCTGCATGATTCTACCAAGAAATGTGTGTTCATTGAAACGGCTGGTTTTTGATAGTTTGGGCCCTATTGAATAATGAATGTTTTGAATTTTCTCCAAAAGTAAAGTAGTTGCAAACTCATCCTTTTAGAAACTTGTTTGGGCTGTTGAGAGGAGAAAAAAACCATCAAAAATTTCAATCCTGCATGATTCTACCAAGAAATGTGATTCTTCATTCAAAACGCTGGTTTTTGCTATTGGGCTCTACAGAATAATGAATGTTTTGAATTTTCTCCAAAAGTAAAGTAGTTGCAAACTCATGCTTTTAGAGACTTGTTTGGGCTCATGAGAGGAGTAGAAAAACATCAAAAATTTCAGTCCTGCATGATTCTACCAAGAAATGTGTTCATTCAAACCGCTGGTTTTTGATAGTTTGGGCTCTATTGAATAATGAATGTTTTGAATTTTCTCCAAAAGTAAAGTAGTTGCAAACTCATCCTTTTAGAAACTTGTTTGGGCTGTTGAGAGGAGTAAAAAACCATCAAAAATTTCAATCCTGCATGATTCTACCAAGAAATGTGATTCTTCATTCAAAACGCTGGTTTTTGCTATTGGGCTCTATTGAATAATGAATGTTTTGAATTTTCTCCAAAAGTAAAGTAGTTGCAAACTCATGCTTTTAGAGACTTGTTTGGGCTCATGAGAGGAGTAGAAAAACATCAAAAATTTCAGTCCTGCATGATTCTACCAAGAAATGTATGTTCATTGAAACCGCTGGTTTTTGATAGTTTGGGCCCTATTGAATAATGAATGTTTTGAATTTTCTCCAAAAGTAAAGTAGTTGCAAACTCATCCTTTTAGAAACTTGTTTGGGCTGTTGAGAGGAGTAAAAAACCATCAAAAATTTCATTCCTGCATGATTTTACCAAGAAATGTGATTCTTCATTCAAAACCTGATTTTTGCTATTGGGCTCTATTGAATAGTGAATGTTTTGAATTTTCTCCAAAAGTAAAGTAGTTGCAAACTCATGCTTTTAGAGACTTGTTTGGGCTCATGAGATGAGTAGAAAAACATCAAAAATTTCAGTCCTGCATGATTCTACCAAGACATGTGTGTTCATTGAAACGGCTGGTTTTTGATAGTTTGGGCCCTATTGAATAATGAATGTTTTGAATTTTCTCCAAAAGTAAAGTAGTTGCAAACTCATCCTTTTAGAAACTTGTTTGGGCTTTGAGAGGAGTAAAAAACCATCAAAAATTTCAATCCTGCATGATTCTACCAAGAAATGTGATTCTTCATTCAAAACGCTGGTTTTTGCTATTGGGCTCTATTGAATAATGAATGTTTTGAATTTTCTCCAAAAGTAAAGTAGTTGCAAACTCATGCTTTTAGAGACTTGTTTGGGCTCATGAGAGGAGTAGAAAAATATCAAAAATTTCAGTCCTGCATGATTCTACCAAGAAATGTGTGTTCATTCAAACCGCTGGTTTTTGATAGTTTGGGCCCTATTGAATAATGAATGTTTTGAATTTTCTCCAAAAGTAAAGTAGTTGCAAACTCATGCTTTTAGAGACTTGTTTGGGCTCATGAGAGGAGTAGAAAAACATCAAAAATTTCAGTCCTGCATGATTCTACCAAGAAATGTGTGTTCATTCAAACCGCTGGTTTTTGATAGTTTGGGCCCTATTGAATAATGAATGTTTTGAATTTTCTCCAAAAGAAAAGTAGTTGCAAACTCATCCTTTTAGGAACTTGTTTGGGCTGTTGAGAGGAGTAAAAAACCATCAAAAATTTCAATCCTGCATGATTTTACCAAGAAATGTGATTCTTCATTCAAAACCTGATTTTTGCTATTGGGCTCTATTGAATAGTGAATGTTTTGAATTTTCTCCAAAAGTAAAGTTGTTGCAAACTCATGCTTTTAGAGACTTGTTTGGGCTCATGAGAGGAGTAGAAAAACATCAAAAATTTCAGTCCTGCATGATTCTACCAAGAAATGTGTGTTCATTCAAACCGCTGGTTTTTGATAGTTTGGGCCCTATTGAATAATGAATGTTTTGAATTTTCTCCAAAAGTAAAGTAGTTGCAAACTCATGCTTTTAGAGACTTGTTTGGGCTCATGAGAGGAGTAGAAAAACATCAAAAATTTCAGTCCTGCATGATTCTACCAAGAAATGTGTTTTCATTGAAACCGCTGGTTTTTGATAGTTTGGGCCCTATTGAATAATGAATGTTTTGAATTTTCTCCAAAAGTAAAGTAGTTGCAAACTCATCCTTTTAGAAACTTGTTTGGGCTGTTGAGAGGAGTAAAAAACCATCAAAAATTTCAATCCTGCATGATTCTACCAAGAAATGTGTTTCTTCATTCAAAACGCTGGTTTTTGCTATTGGGCTCTATTGAATAATGAATGTTTTGAATTTTCTCCAAAAGTAAAGTAGTTGCAAACTCATGCTTTTAGAGACTTGTTTGGGCTCATGAGAGGAGTAGAAAAACATCAAAAATTTCAGTCCTGCATGATTCTACCAAGAAATGTGTGTTCATTGAAACCGCTGGTTTTTGATAGTTTGGGCCCTATTGAATAATGAATGTTTTGAATTTTCTCCAAAAGTAAAGTAGTTGCAAACTCATCCTTTTAGAAACTTGTTTGGGCTGTTGAGAGGAGTAAAAAACCATCAAAAATTTCAATCCTGCATGATTCTACCAAGAAATGTGATTCTTCATTCAAAACGCTGGTTTTTGCTATTGGGCTCTATTGAATAATGAATGTTTTGAATTTTCTCCAAAAGTAAAGTAGTTGCAAACTCATGCTTTTAGAGACTTGTTTGGGCTCATGAGAGGAGTAGAAAAACATCAAAAATTTCAGTCCTGCATGATTCTACCAAGAAATGTGTGTTCATTGAAACCGCTGGTTTTTGATAGTTTGGGCCCTATTGAATAATGAATGTTTTGAATTTTCTCCAAAAGTAAAGTAGTTGCAAACTCATCCTTTTAGAAACTTGTTTGGGCTGTTGAGAGGAGTAAAAAACCATCAAAAATTTCAATCCTGCATGATTTTACCAAGAAATGTGATTCTTCATTCAAAACGCTGGTTTTTGCAATTGGGCTCTATTGAATAATGAATGTTTTGAATTTTCTCCAAAAGTAAAGTAGTTGCAAACTCATGCTTTTAGAGACTTGTTTGGGCTCATGAGAGGAGTAGAAAAACATCAAAAATTTCAGTCCTGCATGATTCTACCAAGAAATGTGTGTTCATTGAAACCGCTGGTTTTTGATAGTTTGGGCCCTATTGAATAATGAATGTTTTGAATTTTCTCCAAAAGTAAAGTAGTTGCAAACTCATCCTTTTAGAAACTTGTTTGGGCTGTTGAGAGGAGTAAAAAACCATCAAAAATTTCAATCCTGCATGATTCTACCAAGAAATGTGATTCTTCATTCAAAACGCTGGTTTTTGCTATTGGGCTCTATTGAATAATGAATGTTTTGAATTTTCTCCAAAAGTAAAGTAGTTGCAAACTCATGCTTTTAGAGACTTGTTTGGGCTCATGAGAGGAGTAGAAAAACATCAAAAATTTCAGTCCTGCATGATTCTACCAAGAAATGTGTGTTCATTGAAACCGCTGGTTTTTGATAGTTTGGGCCCTATTGAATAATGAATGTTTTGAATTTTCTCCAAAAGTAAAGTAGTTGCAAACTCATCCTTTTAGAAACTTGTTTGGGCTGTTGAGAGGAGTAAAAAACCATCAAAAATTTCAATCCTGCATGATTTTACCAAGAAATGTGATTCTTCATTCAAAACCTGATTTTTGCTATTGGGCTCTATTGAATAGTGAATGTTTTGAATTTTCTCCAAAAGTAAAGTAGTTGCAAACTCATGCTTTTAGAGACTTGTTTGGGCTCATGAGAGGAGTAGAAAAACATCAAAAATTTCAGTCCTGCATGATTCTACCAAGAAATGTGTTCATTCAAACCGCTGGTTTTTGATAGTTTGGGCCCTATTGAATAATGAATGTTTTGAATTTTCTCCAAAAGTAAAGTAGTTGCAAACTCATCCTTTTAGAAACTTGTTTGGGCTGTTGAGAGGAGTAAAAAACCATCAAAAATTTCAATCCTGCATGATTCTACCAAGAAATGTGATTCTTCATTCAAAACGCTGGTTTTTGCTATTGGGCACTATTGAATAATGAATGTTTTGAATTTTCTCCAAAAGTAAAGTAGTTGCAAACTCATGCTTTTAGAGACTTGTTTGGGCTCATGAGAGGAGTAGAAAAACATCAAAAATTTCAGTCCTGCATGATTCTACCAAGAAATGTGTGTTCATGCAAACCGCTGGTTTTTGATAGTTTGGGCCCTATTGAATAATGAATGTTTTGAATTTTCTCCAAAAGTAAAGTAGTTGCAAACTCATGCTTTTAGAGACTTGTTTGGGCTCATGAGAGGAGTAGAAAAACATCAAAAATTTCAGTCCTGCATGATTCTACCAAGAAATGTGTGTTCATTGAAACCGCTGGTTTTTGATAGTTTGGGCCCTATTGAATAATGAATGTTTTGAATTTTCTTTAACAATAATTTTTATTAGAGTTTTCAGAATAGTAGGCAAAATGTAAAATTTACACTTGTACAGACCCATCTAAGTAAATTATTGTACTGATGTAAAAAAATATGAATACATCACAATATGATGACATTTCAATATTATATCAACATTGAGAGTAAATGTAGTAAACCCTACAACAAATAGTACCAGAAAGAAACAATAAAAAGAAAGGTAAATTTAGGCACTTGAGTATGTGAAATATTGGCACATCATAAACCATAAGAAGTAAAATATGAGTTCAGGATATGAAATCTTTTTCTATTTTAGACTTTAGTTCCATCCATTTATACCATCTGTCATCAAATATTTTAATTAAGCCTTTATTAATATAATGAATTTTCTCGTAGACACAGTGTTTGTCCACCAGTAAGATAAGGGTGACAATGTCTGGAGGTTGCTTCCTGTTCCAACCCTTCGCTATAAGGAAGGCTGCAGACATAAGGATATGAGCCGCCAGGAATTTATTTCTTTTAAGTCTATGTATATCTATTAGTAACAAGGCTAGAGCAGGTTGTGGTTGAATACACCAATTGCATATGAGTGAAAGCAAATCGAACACCCTGGACCAGTACAACTTCAGCATAGAGCATCCCCAAAAAACATGTAGTAAATCTGCCTGAGATCCACAGTTACGCCAACACATTCCAGATCCCCCCCCTCCAAAATGTTTCAATCTATTTGGGGTAAGGTAATATCTATGAATTAATTTATAATGCGTTTCTAGTATATTCATACATCTTGTGGATTTGATTGCAATTTTAAGAGAGGAGATCCACTGAGGACCATATATCTGTCTCTGTAATGTGGTTTCCCATTTTTCAAAGCATCCTTCATTGGTGAAGGTGTCTTTGTTGGTCAGGCTATTGTATAAGGGTCTAAGATAACTCTTATGTCTAGATGACATATTAAATAGAAAATTGTTAATAGTATGGTCAATTGGAACCACTCTAAAAAGGTATTTCTTGTATTTGTTGTATTCTTCCTTGAGTAGGAGATATGTCATATACTCCGAATTGGGAACCCCAAATCTGTTCTTTAATAACTCAAAGGGTATGACTCTGTTATTGTCCATCAAGTCATCTACAAAAGTGATTGGAAATTTGGTCCAGCTATCGAATATAGGTCTTAGAGAAGTCCTGACAGGAGACAGATAAGGGAGTCTCAACCTCTCGAGTGAAAAAGAGGCAGAGCTAGTCTTTCTTTTGCATACACATGACCAGCACAACATAGAGGCCTTAAGTATGGGATTATCTATTTTCATAATTTCCCTTCTATGTAGAAGGAAATAGGCTATGAATAAAACTGGTTCCCTGTTGGGCATCATATCTCTTTCAATATTTGGCCACCCCAGGTCTGTCTGTTCCACAAACCAGCCTTTTGTCAGTTCAATCATAGTGGCGTAATAATATGCCTCAAGATCTGGTATGGCCACCCCCCCTTTCTCCTTGGATTTAAGTAGAGTGCGTTTTTTCACTCTAGGTTTCCCATTGTTCCAAATAAATTTGTTCATCTGGTGTGTTAGTTTTTGTATATACTGTACAGATATAGGCAGAGGGACGTTCCTGTATAAAAACAGGACTTTGGGTAGGCAGAACATCTTATATAGCACTATTCTGCCCATCCATGTGGCTGGGGTCTTCGACAGTTCCTTCAACTTAAGGTCGAGAGACTGTAGAAGATGGTCCATGTTTACCTCACTCATATGCATGGGATTACCTGTGAGCCAAATTCCTAAGTACGGTATCCTGGTACAGTCCCAATTAAAGGGATACTTGTCTCTTAGTTGCTGTTTCGTAGAGGCTGAAAGGAAAAGTGATAGAACATTAGTCTTTTTTACATTTAATTTATAGTATGAAACTGAGCCAAATAAATTTATGATATCCCATATCTTTTCCAGGGAATCAGTTGGATTTGTCAGTGTGAGTATAATGTCATCTGCATAGAGGTTAATCTTATGCTCTGAATCTTTCAATTGTACACCGTGTACTTCACCAGAATCCCTTATCATTTGAGCCAAAGGTTCCAGGCTCAGGATAAAAATTATTGGGGATAGAGGACATCCCTGTCTTGTCCCATTAGTTATAAAAAATGTATCTGACATCGTGTTGTTGACCAGCACAGAGGCAGATGGCCGAGAGTATAAAGCTCGAATACTTCTCATCATCTCCCCACCAAAACCCATTTTCTCCAATACTGTAAAGGCATAGGCCCAATTGATCCGGTCAAAGGCCTTTTCAGCGTCAAGAGCTACAAACAAACTGGAAATCCTATTTTTGTAGCATGAATATAAGTGATGCAGGACACTTCTAGAACTGTCTGAAGTTTGCCTAGATTTTACAAAACCGACTTGATCGGGATGTATAAGGAATGGAACAACGTCCTGTAATCTTTCTGCTAATATTTTTGCGTAGATCTTGATATCCACATTTAGGAGAGAAATAGGCCTATAATTTTCGATTTTGGTCAGATCTTTATCTGGTTTGGGAATCACCACTATTGTGGCTCTCAGCATATCTGTGTTGCACTTTCCTTCTGATTTAATAAAATTCAGGGCATTAGTTAAATGTGGGATGAGTTCCTTTTGAAATTCTTTATAATACTCTATAGGAAAGCCATCTGGACCTGGAGCCTTGTCATTTTTAAGATTATTCATCGCAAGAGAGACCTCACCCTCAGTAAAGGGTGCGTCAAGTGACTCCTTCTGCTCTAGAGACAAAGATCCCAGCTTTACTTTTTCCAAAAAATTATTTATCATCTCTGGTGAAGGAGAGGGATGAGCTCCATTGTTTCCTATGTTGTATAATTTAGAATAGTAGCTCTCAAAGGCCAGGGCTATCTCTTTGGGTTTTTCTATAGTCTTTGAGCTTTGGGTTATTTTTTTGATTGGATGTTTTTTATTTATGGGTTTAAACCTGTTTGCCATATTTTTGGAGAACTTATTATTATTAACATAAAACCCTGCCCTATTAAATAAAGTCTTTTTCTCATATAAGTTGATGAGGAGATTCCTAAGTTCCAGTCTGAGGGAGTACAATTCATTATATTTAGCAAAATTTTTGTCTGCTTTAGCTTGGGATTCTAATTTTTGGATCTGTTCTAACAACATCCTCTGTTGGCTCTCTCTTGCCCTTTTTTGTCTCGAGGCAACTTGGATCAAATGACCCCTAATGACACATTTGTGTGCTAGCCACAATGTTTCAGGTGTAATTTCTTGGGAACAGTTCTCTTTGAAGTAGTTCATTAAGACATTCTTTGCTAATGATATGTTTTCTGGGGAGTCAACAGTGAATTTACTATATCTCCAATTGTATTGTTTTGGGATCATGGAGGAAGTATGTAAGGTCAGAAGGATTGGGGCATGGTCTGACCATGTAATAGGACCAGTCTGGAAATCTATGTATGAGTCTAGTAGCGAGAAGCTAGTGAACACATGATCAATCCTAGTGTAAGACTTGTTATGTGGACAAAATCTTGTGTACTCTCTTGAGGTAGAGTTCAATATCTTACAGCTGTCATGCAAATTGGAATCTCCCAACCACTTTCCCAGATTCACGCTTCTATAATATGGGGCATCAGATGAGCAATCAGTACTTGGGTCAACTATGCAATTAAAATCTCCTCCCCAGATTATGTGACCTCTACTAAAATTGGACAATTTCTTCTTGACCTTATTTAGAAAACTAATTTGTCGGATATTAGGGGTGTATACGTTTACCACTGTATATTCCACACCCTCCAAAGTAAAATTAATAGCAAGTTGTCTTCCATTGCTGTCCCTATATATGTCTAAGACCACTATTGGCAAATCTTTGTGGAAGGCGATGGCCACCCCAGCTTTTTTCCTTCCCTCAGTGTTAGAAAAGAAAATCTGAGGGAAGTCTTTATTTTTGAGTCTTGTGTTATCAATTTCTAGAAGGTGTGTTTCTTGTATCATTGCTATGTTGGCCTTCAATTTTTTAATCTCCTTCCACAAAGCAAATCTCTTGAACGGGCTATTGAGCCCATTTACATTAAATGACAGTACCCTCAATTCCATAATGTGTCAGGAAGGAAAAAAAGCATTAGATGATTCACTGAAACAGAACATTTCACCCGAAAATACATCCAAAAGACAGTGGGTTTCCTTAGTGATTTTTTGTTAGTGCCTGGTGTGCCTGTAAACAAAAACATGTTACAACCTAGAACAGAACAAAACTTATGAACTAGATAAATTTAGATTTCTCAAAAGAAATGGTACCGAGAGAATGTCTCTCAGTTATCACGTGGGGAGTGAAAAAGAGAAAGTTCAGGCCTAAAGCCAGGGTCAGTACCCACCAAGTCTATTTTCTTTTCTTTTGCGTATTCCAGGACTGGGAAAGGCGTCTTTGCTGCTGCAAGGGGATATTCCTTTCTTGATTGTAGAATGATGATGATGATGGAGTCTCCAGTGGAGGGATACCTAAATCTTGGAAAAAACTATTACAGTTATCAATATTAGACAAGGCAAAAGTGGTATTCTCTTTCATGACTAGAATTTTTGTAGGGAAACCCCATCTGTATAAAATCTTGTGTTTCCTCAGATGTGCAGTGATTGGAAAGAAATCTCTCCTTTTCTGCAGGGTAGCTTTTGAGAAGTCTGCAAAAATCTTGATATCCTCGTATGGCCTTGGTAATATAGGTGATTGCTTACTTCTCCTCAGAATGTCCTCCTTTGTCAGGAAGTAATGAAAATATGCAATGACATCTCTTGGGGCTCTGTCTGGGGCATATTTGGACTTGGGGAGTCTGTGTATACGTTCCATCAATAGGTCCCCTTTAGAAGCCCCTGGAAGTATTGTATGAAGCATCTTTTGCACATATGCATTAAGGTCTCTGTCTTTGACATTTTCAGGTATTCCCCTGAATTTAAGGTTGTTCCTTCTACTTCTGTCTTCTTGCTCTATCAACCTTGATTTTAAGAAGACAACCTCTTTTTCTAGGGCATAGTGTTCATCTATCAAATTATTATGGGATTTAACCAATTCTTCCATTTTGGATTCAAGATGGTCCACTCTCTGGCCCAGACCGTCTATGTTATTTTGGAGATTTGTATTATAGCCCTCCAGTTGTTTCTGAAATGTCTTTGCTAGAAGGCATAGCATGTTCTTAATAAATATTTCTGAGGCTGTATTACTGGTAGCCTCCACCTCTGTTAAAACATGTAAAATGTTCTCCGGTATGGGATTATCAGAAGGACAGGAGTCCTCAATTTGAAATTCCTGTTGCAGCTCAGCTGAGCTGCTGCTAAATCTGCGGCTAGTCACTGAGAAAGGAGACATTTCCCTCTGTAATGGCGTTAGAGGAGTATCTGACACAATGGAGATGTCAGGACAGGATGAGGAACCCCTTAATACATTTGTCTCCTCCATATCAGCGGTCAGCGGTGCTGCTGCACCATAATTCACAAGCTGCGCTGTATTTTTGCTTAAGTTATGCAAATTGCGTATCTGTTGCGTAGTCTCGCTTGTCCCCCGGTCACTCTCGCGAGATCTCGCTCCTTTCACCTCAGCGCTACTTTTAATGTGTAAATTAGCGCTTCTATTAGCCTGCAGAGCGGCGGTTTTAGCTGGGGCAGGGGTAGACTTACCCCCTGACTTGAATGCTGCATGCTTCAGCCGCTGTGGCGTCCTTTGCCGCTGTGTACCGCTCAGGCTGGGGCTGCAGGCTGTGGCTGCTGCTGTGAGGCGGGCGCCATCTTGGCTCCTCAGCATGAGGGGAGAGCGCTCTGGTTTCTTTCCTTTTTCTGCTTTTTTATTGAGCAGATCCATAGTGTGGGGGCACCGCTAGTATCTATGGAGGTTCCCACAACTTTTCAGCCAGTCCTGGCTTATATTTCGCTTGTTAACAGCGCTTGGTAGGCTGCCCTGTGGAGGAGCTCAGAGCTCAGGCTTCCATTCAGCTCAGACGCTGGACACGCCCCCCAATGTTTTGAATTTTCTCCAAAAGTAAAGTAGTTGCAAACTCATGCTTTTAGAGACTTGTTTGGGCTCATGAGAGGAGTAGAAAAACATCAAAAATTTCAGTCCTGCATGATTCTCCCAAGAAATGTGTTCATTCAAACCGCTGGTTTTTGATAGTTTGGGCCCTATTGAATAATGAATGTTTTGAATTTTCTCCAAAAGTAAAGTAGTTGCAAACTCATCCTTTTAGAAACTTGTTTGGGCTGTTGAGAGGAGTAAAAAACCATCAAAAATTTCAATCCTGCATGATTTTACCAAGAAATGTGATTCTTCATTCAAAACGCTGGTTTTTGCAATTGGGCTCTATTGAATAATGAATGTTTTGAATTTTCTCCAAAAGTAAAGTAGTTGCAAACTCATGCTTTTAGAGACTTGTTTGGGCTCATGAGAGGAGTAGAAAAACATCAAAAATTTCAGTCCTGCATGATTCTACCAAGAAATGTGTGTTCATTGAAACCGCTGGTTTTTGATAGTTTGGGCCCTATTGAATAATGAATGTTTTGAATTTTCTCCAAAAGTAAAGTAGTTGCAAACTCATCCTTTTAGAAACTTGTTTGGGCTGTTGAGAGGAGTAAAAAACCATCAAAAATTTCAATCCTGCATGATTCTACCAAGAAATGTGATTCTTCATTCAAAACGCTGGTTTTTGCTATTGGGCTCTATTGAATAATGAATGTTTTGAATTTTCTCCAAAAGTAAAGTAGTTGCAAACTCATGCTTTTAGAGACTTGTTTGGGCTCATGAGAGGAGTAGAAAAACATCAAAAATTTCAGTCCTGCATGATTCTACCAAGAAATGTGTGTTCATTGAAACCGCTGGTTTTTGATAGTTTGGGCCCTATTGAATAATGAATGTTTTGAATTTTCTCCAAAAGTAAAGTAGTTGCAAACTCATCCTTTTAGAAACTTGTTTGGGCTGTTGAGAGGAGTAAAAAACCATCAAAAATTTCAATCCTGCATGATTTTACCAAGAAATGTGATTCTTCATTCAAAACCTGATTTTTGCTATTGGGCTCTATTGAATAGTGAATGTTTTGAATTTTCTCCAAAAGTAAAGTAGTTGCAAACTCATGCTTTTAGAGACTTGTTTGGGCTCATGAGAGGAGTAGAAAAACATCAAAAATTTCAGTCCTGCATGATTCTACCAAGAAATGTGTTCATTCAAACCGCTGGTTTTTGATAGTTTGGGCCCTATTGAATAATGAATGTTTTGAATTTTCTCCAAAAGTAAAGTAGTTGCAAACTCATCCTTTTAGAAACTTGTTTGGGCTGTTGAGAGGAGTAAAAAACCATCAAAAATTTCAATCCTGCATGATTCTACCAAGAAATGTGATTCTTCATTCAAAACGCTGGTTTTTGCTATTGGGCACTATTGAATAATGAATGTTTTGAATTTTCTCCAAAAGTAAAGTAGTTGCAAACTCATGCTTTTAGAGACTTGTTTGGGCTCATGAGAGGAGTAGAAAAACATCAAAAATTTCAGTCCTGCATGATTCTACCAAGAAATGTGTGTTCATGCAAACCGCTGGTTTTTGATAGTTTGGGCCCTATTGAATAATGAATGTTTTGAATTTTCTCCAAAAGTAAAGTAGTTGCAAACTCATGCTTTTAGAGACTTGTTTGGGCTCATGAGAGGAGTAGAAAAACATCAAAAATTTCAGTCCTGCATGATTCTACCAAGAAATGTGTGTTCATTGAAACCGCTGGTTTTTGATAGTTTGGGCCCTATTGAATAATGAATGTTTTGAATTTTCTTTAACAATAATTTTTATTAGAGTTTTCAGAATAGTAGGCAAAATGTAAAATTTACACTTGTACAGACCCATCTAAGTAAATTATTGTACTGATGTAAAAAAATATGAATACATCACAATATGATGACATTTCAATATTATATCAACATTGAGAGTAAATGTAGTAAACCCTACAACAAATAGTACCAGAAAGAAACAATAAAAAGAAAGGTAAATTTAGGCACTTGAGTATGTGAAATATTGGCACATCATAAACCATAAGAAGTAAAATATGAGTTCAGGATATGAAATCTTTTTCTATTTTAGACTTTAGTTCCATCCATTTATACCATCTGTCATCAAATATTTTAATTAAGCCTTTATTAATATAATGAATTTTCTCGTAGACACAGTGTTTGTCCACCAGTAAGATAAGGGTGACAATGTCTGGAGGTTGCTTCCTGTTCCAACCCTTCGCTATAAGGAAGGCTGCAGACATAAGGATATGAGCCGCCAGGAATTTATTTCTTTTAAGTCTATGTATATCTATTAGTAACAAGGCTAGAGCAGGTTGTGGTTGAATACACCAATTGCATATGAGTGAAAGCAAATCGAACACCCTGGACCAGTACAACTTCAGCATAGAGCATCCCCAAAAAACATGTAGTAAATCTGCCTGAGATCCACAGTTACGCCAACACATTCCAGATCCCCCCCCTCCAAAATGTTTCAATCTATTTGGGGTAAGGTAATATCTATGAATTAATTTATAATGCGTTTCTAGTATATTCATACATCTTGTGGATTTGATTGCAATTTTAAGAGAGGAGATCCACTGAGGACCATATATCTGTCTCTGTAATGTGGTTTCCCATTTTTCAAAGCATCCTTCATTGGTGAAGGTGTCTTTGTTGGTCAGGCTATTGTATAAGGGTCTAAGATAACTCTTATGTCTAGATGACATATTAAATAGAAAATTGTTAATAGTATGGTCAATTGGAACCACTCTAAAAAGGTATTTCTTGTATTTGTTGTATTCTTCCTTGAGTAGGAGATATGTCATATACTCCGAATTGGGAACCCCAAATCTGTTCTTTAATAACTCAAAGGGTATGACTCTGTTATTGTCCATCAAGTCATCTACAAAAGTGATTGGAAATTTGGTCCAGCTATCGAATATAGGTCTTAGAGAAGTCCTGACAGGAGACAGATAAGGGAGTCTCAACCTCTCGAGTGAAAAAGAGGCAGAGCTAGTCTTTCTTTTGCATACACATGACCAGCACAACATAGAGGCCTTAAGTATGGGATTATCTATTTTCATAATTTCCCTTCTATGTAGAAGGAAATAGGCTATGAATAAAACTGGTTCCCTGTTGGGCATCATATCTCTTTCAATATTTGGCCACCCCAGGTCTGTCTGTTCCACAAACCAGCCTTTTGTCAGTTCAATCATAGTGGCGTAATAATATGCCTCAAGATCTGGTATGGCCACCCCCCCTTTCTCCTTGGATTTAAGTAGAGTGCGTTTTTTCACTCTAGGTTTCCCATTGTTCCAAATAAATTTGTTCATCTGGTGTGTTAGTTTTTGTATATACTGTACAGATATAGGCAGAGGGACGTTCCTGTATAAAAACAGGACTTTGGGTAGGCAGAACATCTTATATAGCACTATTCTGCCCATCCATGTGGCTGGGGTCTTCGACAGTTCCTTCAACTTAAGGTCGAGAGACTGTAGAAGATGGTCCATGTTTACCTCACTCATATGCATGGGATTACCTGTGAGCCAAATTCCTAAGTACGGTATCCTGGTACAGTCCCAATTAAAGGGATACTTGTCTCTTAGTTGCTGTTTCGTAGAGGCTGAAAGGAAAAGTGATAGAACATTAGTCTTTTTTACATTTAATTTATAGTATGAAACTGAGCCAAATAAATTTATGATATCCCATATCTTTTCCAGGGAATCAGTTGGATTTGTCAGTGTGAGTATAATGTCATCTGCATAGAGGTTAATCTTATGCTCTGAATCTTTCAATTGTACACCGTGTACTTCACCAGAATCCCTTATCATTTGAGCCAAAGGTTCCAGGCTCAGGATAAAAATTATTGGGGATAGAGGACATCCCTGTCTTGTCCCATTAGTTATAAAAAATGTATCTGACATCGTGTTGTTGACCAGCACAGAGGCAGATGGCCGAGAGTATAAAGCTCGAATACTTCTCATCATCTCCCCACCAAAACCCATTTTCTCCAATACTGTAAAGGCATAGGCCCAATTGATCCGGTCAAAGGCCTTTTCAGCGTCAAGAGCTACAAACAAACTGGAAATCCTATTTTTGTAGCATGAATATAAGTGATGCAGGACACTTCTAGAACTGTCTGAAGTTTGCCTAGATTTTACAAAACCGACTTGATCGGGATGTATAAGGAATGGAACAACGTCCTGTAATCTTTCTGCTAATATTTTTGCGTAGATCTTGATATCCACATTTAGGAGAGAAATAGGCCTATAATTTTCGATTTTGGTCAGATCTTTATCTGGTTTGGGAATCACCACTATTGTGGCTCTCAGCATATCTGTGTTGCACTTTCCTTCTGATTTAATAAAATTCAGGGCATTAGTTAAATGTGGGATGAGTTCCTTTTGAAATTCTTTATAATACTCTATAGGAAAGCCATCTGGACCTGGAGCCTTGTCATTTTTAAGATTATTCATCGCAAGAGAGACCTCACCCTCAGTAAAGGGTGCGTCAAGTGACTCCTTCTGCTCTAGAGACAAAGATCCCAGCTTTACTTTTTCCAAAAAATTATTTATCATCTCTGGTGAAGGAGAGGGATGAGCTCCATTGTTTCCTATGTTGTATAATTTAGAATAGTAGCTCTCAAAGGCCAGGGCTATCTCTTTGGGTTTTTCTATAGTCTTTGAGCTTTGGGTTATTTTTTTGATTGGATGTTTTTTATTTATGGGTTTAAACCTGTTTGCCATATTTTTGGAGAACTTATTATTATTAACATAAAACCCTGCCCTATTAAATAAAGTCTTTTTCTCATATAAGTTGGTGAGGAGATTCCTAAGTTCCAGTCTGAGGGAGTACAATTCATTATATTTAGCAAAATTTTTGTCTGCTTTAGCTTGGGATTCTAATTTTTGGATCTGTTCTAACAACATCCTCTGTTGGCTCTCTCTTGCCCTTTTTTGTCTCGAGGCAACTTGGATCAAATGACCCCTAATGACACATTTGTGTGCTAGCCACAATGTTTCAGGTGTAATTTCTTGGGAACAGTTCTCTTTGAAGTAGTTCATTAAGACATTCTTTGCTAATGATATGTTTTCTGGGGAGTCAACAGTGAATTTACTATATCTCCAATTGTATTGTTTTGGGATCATGGAGGAAGTATGTAAGGTCAGAAGGATTGGGGCATGGTCTGACCATGTAATAGGACCAGTCTGGAAATCTATGTATGAGTCTAGTAGCGAGAAGCTAGTGAACACATGATCAATCCTAGTGTAAGACTTGTTATGTGGACAAAATCTTGTGTACTCTCTTGAGGTAGAGTTCAATATCTTACAGCTGTCATGCAAATTGGAATCTCCCAACCACTTTCCCAGATTCACGCTTCTATAATATGGGGCATCAGATGAGCAATCAGTACTTGGGTCAACTATGCAATTAAAATCTCCTCCCCAGATTATGTGACCTCTACTAAAATTGGACAATTTCTTCTTGACCTTATTTAGAAAACTAATTTGTCGGATATTAGGGGTGTATACGTTTACCACTGTATATTCCACACCCTCCAAAGTAAAATTAATAGCAAGTTGTCTTCCATTGCTGTCCCTATATATGTCTAAGACCACTATTGGCAAATCTTTGTGGAAGGCGATGGCCACCCCAGCTTTTTTCCTTCCCTCAGTGTTAGAAAAGAAAATCTGAGGGAAGTCTTTATTTTTGAGTCTTGTGTTATCAATTTCTAGAAGGTGTGTTTCTTGTATCATTGCTATGTTGGCCTTCAATTTTTTAATCTCCTTCCACAAAGCAAATCTCTTGAACGGGCTATTGAGCCCATTTACATTAAATGACAGTACCCTCAATTCCATAATGTGTCAGGAAGGAAAAAAAGCATTAGATGATTCACTGAAACAGAACATTTCACCCGAAAATACATCCAAAAGACAGTGGGTTTCCTTAGTGATTTTTTGTTAGTGCCTGGTGTGCCTGTAAACAAAAACATGTTACAACCTAGAACAGAACAAAACTTATGAACTAGATAAATTTAGATTTCTCAAAAGAAATGGTACCGAGAGAATGTCTCTCAGTTATCACGTGGGGAGTGAAAAAGAGAAAGTTCAGGCCTAAAGCCAGGGTCAGTACCCACCAAGTCTATTTTCTTTTCTTTTGCGTATTCCAGGACTGGGAAAGGCGTCTTTGCTGCTGCAAGGGGATATTCCTTTCTTGATTGTAGAATGATGATGATGATGGAGTCTCCAGTGGAGGGATACCTAAATCTTGGAAAAAACTATTACAGTTATCAATATTAGACAAGGCAAAAGTGGTATTCTCTTTCATGACTAGAATTTTTGTAGGGAAACCCCATCTGTATAAAATCTTGTGTTTCCTCAGATGTGCAGTGATTGGAAAGAAATCTCTCCTTTTCTGCAGGGTAGCTTTTGAGAAGTCTGCAAAAATCTTGATATCCTCGTATGGCCTTGGTAATATAGGTGATTGCTTACTTCTCCTCAGAATGTCCTCCTTTGTCAGGAAGTAATGAAAATATGCAATGACATCTCTTGGGGCTCTGTCTGGGGCATATTTGGACTTGGGGAGTCTGTGTATACGTTCCATCAATAGGTCCCCTTTAGAAGCCCCTGGAAGTATTGTATGAAGCATCTTTTGCACATATGCATTAAGGTCTCTGTCTTTGACATTTTCAGGTATTCCCCTGAATTTAAGGTTGTTCCTTCTACTTCTGTCTTCTTGCTCTATCAACCTTGATTTTAAGAAGACAACCTCTTTTTCTAGGGCATAGTGTTCATCTATCAAATTATTATGGGATTTAACCAATTCTTCCATTTTGGATTCAAGATGGTCCACTCTCTGGCCCAGACCGTCTATGTTATTTTGGAGATTTGTATTATAGCCCTCCAGTTGTTTCTGAAATGTCTTTGCTAGAAGGCATAGCATGTTCTTAATAAATATTTCTGAGGCTGTATTACTGGTAGCCTCCACCTCTGTTAAAACATGTAAAATGTTCTCCGGTATGGGATTATCAGAAGGACAGGAGTCCTCAATTTGAAATTCCTGTTGCAGCTCAGCTGAGCTGCTGCTAAATCTGCGGCTAGTCACTGAGAAAGGAGACATTTCCCTCTGTAATGGCGTTAGAGGAGTATCTGACACAATGGAGATGTCAGGACAGGATGAGGAACCCCTTAATACATTTGTCTCCTCCATATCAGCGGTCAGCGGTGCTGCTGCACCATAATTCACAAGCTGCGCTGTATTTTTGCTTAAGTTATGCAAATTGCGTATCTGTTGCGTAGTCTCGCTTGTCCCCCGGTCACTCTCGCGAGATCTCGCTCCTTTCACCTCAGCGCTACTTTTAATGTGTAAATTAGCGCTTCTATTAGCCTGCAGAGCGGCGGTTTTAGCTGGGGCAGGGGTAGACTTACCCCCTGACTTGAATGCTGCATGCTTCAGCCGCTGTGGCGTCCTTTGCCGCTGTGTACCGCTCAGGCTGGGGCTGCAGGCTGTGGCTGCTGCTGTGAGGCGGGCGCCATCTTGGCTCCTCAGCATGAGGGGAGAGCGCTCTGGTTTCTTTCCTTTTTCTGCTTTTTTATTGAGCAGATCCATAGTGTGGGGGCACCGCTAGTATCTATGGAGGTTCCCACAACTTTTCAGCCAGTCCTGGCTTATATTTCGCTTGTTAACAGCGCTTGGTAGGCTGCCCTGTGGAGGAGCTCAGAGCTCAGGCTTCCATTCAGCTCAGACGCTGGACACGCCCCCCAATGTTTTGAATTTTCTCCAAAAGTAAAGTAGTTGCAAACTCATGCTTTTAGAGACTTGTTTGGGCTCATGAGAGGAGTAGAAAAACATCAAAAATTTCAGTCCTGCATGATTCTCCCAAGAAATGTGTTCATTCAAACCGCTGGTTTTTGATAGTTTGGGCCCTATTGAATAATGAATGTTTTGAATTTTCTCCAAAAGTAAAGTAGTTGCAAACTCATCCTTTTAGAAACTTGTTTGGGCTGTTGAGAGGAGTAAAAAACCATCAAAAATTTCAATCCTGCATGATTTTACCAAGAAATGTGATTCTTCATTCAAAACGCTGGTTTTTGCAATTGGGCTCTATTGAATAATGAATGTTTTGAATTTTCTCCAAAAGTAAAGTAGTTGCAAACTCATGCTTTTAGAGACTTGTTTGGGCTCATGAGAGGAGTAGAAAAACATCAAAAATTTCAGTCCTGCATGATTCTACCAAGAAATGTGTGTTCATTGAAACCGCTGGTTTTTGATAGTTTGGGCCCTATTGAATAATGAATGTTTTGAATTTTCTCCAAAAGTAAAGTAGTTGCAAACTCATCCTTTTAGAAACTTGTTTGGGCTGTTGAGAGGAGTAAAAAACCATCAAAAATTTCAATCCTGCATGATTCTACCAAGAAATGTGATTCTTCATTCAAAACGCTGGTTTTTGCTATTGGGCTCTATTGAATAATGAATGTTTTGAATTTTCTCCAAAAGTAAAGTAGTTGCAAACTCATGCTTTTAGAGACTTGTTTGGGCTCATGAGAGGAGTAGAAAAACATCAAAAATTTCAGTCCTGCATGATTCTACCAAGAAATGTGTGTTCATTGAAACCGCTGGTTTTTGATAGTTTGGGCCCTATTGAATAATGAATGTTTTGAATTTTCTCCAAAAGTAAAGTAGTTGCAAACTCATCCTTTTAGAAACTTGTTTGGGCTGTTGAGAGGAGTAAAAAACCATCAAAAATTTCAATCCTGCATGATTTTACCAAGAAATGTGATTCTTCATTCAAAACCTGATTTTTGCTATTGGGCTCTATTGAATAGTGAATGTTTTGAATTTTCTCCAAAAGTAAAGTAGTTGCAAACTCATGCTTTTAGAGACTTGTTTGGGCTCATGAGAGGAGTAGAAAAACATCAAAAATTTCAGTCCTGCATGATTCTACCAAGAAATGTGTTCATTCAAAGCGCTGGTTTTTGATAGTTTGGGCCCTATTGAATAATGAATGTTTTGAATTTTCTCCAAAAGTAAAGTAGTTGCAAACTCATCCTTTTAGAAACTTGTTTGGGCTGTTGAGAGGAGTAAAAAACCATCAAAAATTTCAATCCTGCATGATTCTACCAAGAAATGTGATTCTTCATTCAAAACGCTGGTTTTTGCTATTGGGCACTATTGAATAATGAATGTTTTGAATTTTCTCCAAAAGTAAAGTAGTTGCAAACTCATGCTTTTAGAGACTTGTTTGGGCTCATGAGAGGAGTAGAAAAACATCAAAAATTTCAGTCCTGCATGATTCTACCAAGAAATGTGTGTTCATGCAAACCGCTGGTTTTTGATAGTTTGGGCCCTATTGAATAATGAATGTTTTGAATTTTCTCCAAAAGTAAAGTAGTTGCAAACTCATGCTTTTAGAGACTTGTTTGGGCTCATGAGAGGAGTAGAAAAACATCAAAAATTTCAGTCCTGCATGATTCTACCAAGAAATGTGTGTTCATTGAAACCGCTGGTTTTTGATAGTTTGGGCCCTATTGAATAATGAATGTTTTGAATTTTCTCCAAAAGTAAAGTAGTTGCAAACTCATCCTTTTAGAAACTTGTTTGGGCTGTTGAGAGGAGTAAAAAACCATCAAAAATTTCAATCCTGCATGATTCTACCAAGAAATGTGATTCTTCATTCAAAACGCTGGTTTTTGCTATTGGGCTCTATTGAATAATGAATGTTTTGAATTTTCTCCAAAAGTAAAGTAGTTGCAAACTCATGCTTTTAGAGACTTGTTTGGGCTCATGAGAGGAGTAGAAAAACATCAAAAATTTCAGTCCTGCATGATTCTACCAAGAAATGTGTGTTCATTGAAACCGCTGGTTTTTGATAGTTTGGGCCCTATTGAATAATGAATGTTTTGAATTTTCTCCAAAAGTAAAGTAGATGCAAACTCATCCTTTTAGAGACTTGTTTGGGCTCATGAGAGGAGTAGAAAAACATCAAAAATTTCAGTCCTGCATGATTCTACCAAGAAATGTGTGTTCATTGAAACCGCTGGTTTTTGATAGTTTGGGCCCTATTGAATAATGAATGTTTTGAATTTTCTCCAAAAGTAAAGTAGTTGCAAACTCATCCTTTTAGAAACTTGTTTGGGCTGTTGAGAGGAGTAAAAAACCATCAAAAATTTCAATCCTGCATGATTTTACCAAGAAATGTGATTCTTCATTCAAAACGCTGGTTTTTGCTATTGGGCTCTATTGAATAATGAATGTTTTGAATTTTCTCCAAAAGTAAAGTAGTTGCATACTCATGCTTTTAGAGACTTGTTTGGGCTCATGAGAGGAGTAGAAAAACATCAAAAATTTCAGTCCTGCATGATTCTACCAAGAAATGTGTGTTCATTGAAACCGCTGGTTTTTGATAGTTTGGGCCCTATTGAATAATGAATGTTTTGAATTTTCTCCAAAAGTAAAGTAGTTGCAAACTCATCCTTTTAGAAACTTGTTTGGGCTGTTGAGAGGAGTAAAAAACCATCAAAAATTTCAATCCTGCATGATTCTACCAAGAAATGTGATTCTTCATTCAAAATGCTGGTTTTTGCTATTGGGCTCTATTGAATAATGAATGTTTTGAATTTTCTCCAAAAGTAAAGTAGTTGCAAACTCATGCTTTTAGAGACTTGTTTGGGCTCATGAGTGGAGTAGAAAAACATCAAAAATTTCAGTCCTGCATGATTCTACCAAGAAATGTGTGTTCATTGAAACCGCTGGTTTTTGATAGTTTGGGCCCTATTGAATAATGAATGTTTTGAATTTTCTCCAAAAGTAAAGTAGTTGCAAACTCATCCTTTTAGAAACTTGTTTGGGCTGTTGAGAGGAGTAAAAAACCATCAAAAATTTCAATCCTGCATGATTTTACCAAGAAATGTGATTCTTCATTCAAAACCTGATTTTTGCTATTGGGCTATATTGAATAGTGAATGTTTTGAATTTTCTCCAAAAGTAAAGTAGTTGCAAACTCATGCTTTTAGAGACTTGTTTGGGCTCATGAGAGGAGTAGAAAAACATCAAAAATGTCAGTCCTGCATGATTCTACCAAGAAATGTGTGTTCATTCAAACCGCTGGTTTTTGATAGTTTGGGCCCTATTGAATAATGAATGTTTTGAATTTTCTCCAAAAGTAAAGTAGTTGCAAACTCATCCTTTTAGAAACTTGTTTGGGCTGTTGAGAGGAGTAAAAAACCATCAAAAATTTCAATCCTGCATGATTCTACCAAGAAATGTGATTCTTCATTCAAAACGCTGGTTTTTGCTATTGAGCTCTATTGAATAATGAATGTTTTGAATTTTCAACAAAAGTAAAGTAGTTGCAAACTCATGCTTTTAGAGACTTGTTTGGGCTCATGAGAGGAGTAGAAAAACATCAAAAATTGCAGTCCTGCATGATTCTACCAAGAAATGTGTGTTCATTGAAACCGCTGGTTTTTGATAGTTTGGGCCCTATTGAATAATGAATGTTTTGAATTTTCTCCAAAAGTAAAGTAGTTGCAAACTCATCCTTTTAGAAACTTGTTTGGGCTATTGAGAGGAGTAAAAAACCATCAAAAATTTAAATCCTGCATGATTCTACCAAGAAATGTGATTCTTCATTCAAAACGCTGGTTTTTGCTATTGGGCTCTATTGAATAATGAATGTTTTGAATTTTCTCCAAAAGTAAAGTAGTTGCAAACTCATGCATTTAGAGACTTGTTTGGGCTCATGAGAGGAGTAGAAAAACATCAAAAATTTCAGTCCTGCATGATTCTACCAAGAAATGTGTGTTCATTGAAACCGCTGGTTTTTGATAGTTTGGGCCCTATTGAATAATGAATGTTTTGAATTTTCTCCAAAAGTAAAGTAGTTGCAAACTCATCCTTTTAGAAACTTGTTTGGGCTGTTGAGAGGAGTAAAAAACCATCAAAAATTTCAATCCTGCATGATTCTACCAAGAAATGTGATTCTTCATTCAAAACGCTGGTTTTTGCTATTGGGCTCTATTGAATAATGAATGTTTTGAATTTTCTCCAAAAGTAAAGTAGTTGCAAACTCATGCTTTTAGAGACTTGTTTGGGCTCATGAGAGGAGTAGAAAAACATCAAAAATTTCAGTCCTGCATGATTCTACCAAGAAATGTGTGTTCATTGAAACCGCTGGTTTTTGATAGTTTGGCCCTATTGAATAATGAATGTTTTGAATTTTCTCCAAAAGTAAAGTAGTTGCAAACTCATCCTTTTAGAAACTTGTTTGGGCTGTTGAGAGGAGTAAAAAACCATCAAAAATTTCAATCCTGCATGATTTTACCAAGAAATGTGATTCTTCATTCAAAACCTGATTTTTGCTATTAGGCTCTATTGAATAGTGAATGTTTTGAATTTTCTCCAAAAGTAAAGTAGTTGCAAACTCATGCTTTTAGAGACTTGTTTGGGCTCATGAGATGAGTAGAAAAACATTAAAAATTTCAGTCCTGCATGATTCTACCAAGACATGTGTGTTCATTGAAACGGCTGGTTTTTGATAGTTTGGGCCCTATTGAATAATGAATGTTTTGAATTTTCTCCAAAAGTAAAGTAGTTGCAAACTCATCCTTTTAGAAACTTGTTTGGGCTGTTGAGAGGAGTAAAAAACCATCAAAAATTTCAGTCCTGCATGATTCTACCAAGAAATGTGATTCTTCATTCAAAACGCTGGTTTTTGCTATTGGGCTCTACAGAATAATGAATGTTTTGAATTTTCTCCAAAAGTAAAGTAGTTGCAAACTCATGCTTTTAGAGACTTGTTTGGGCTCATGAGAGGAGTAGAAAAACATCAAAAATTTCAGTCCTGCATGATTCTACCAAGAAATGTGTGTTCATTCAAACCGCTGGTTTTTGATAGTTTGGGCCCTATTGAATAATGAATGTTTTGAATTTTCTCCAAAAGTAAAGTAGTTGCAAACTCATGCTTTTAGAGACTTGTTTGGGCTCATGAGAGGAGTAGAAAAACATCAAAAATTTCAGTCCTGCATGATTCTACCAAGAAATGTGTGTTCATTGAAACCGCTGGTTTTTGATAGTTTGGGCCCTATTGAATAATGAATGTTTTGAATTTTCTCCAAAAGTGAAGTAGTTGCAAACTCATCCTTTTAGAAACTTGTTTGGGCTGTTGAGAGGAGTAAAAAACCATCAAAAATTTCAATCCTGCATGATTCTACCAAGAAATGTGATTCTTCATTCAAAACGCTGGTTTTTGCTATTGGGCTCTATTGAATAATGAATGTTTTGAATTTTCTCCAAAAGTAAAGTAGTTGCAAACTCTTGCTTTTAGAGACTTGTTTGGGCTCATGAGAGGAGTAGAAAAACATCAAAAATTTCAGTCCTGCATGATTCTACCAAGAAATGTGTGTTCATTGAAACCGCTGGTTTTTGATAGTTTGGGCCCTATTGAATAATGAATGTTTTGAATTTTCTCCAAAAGTAAAGTAGTTGCAAACTCATCCTTTTAGAAACTTGTTTGGGCTGTTGAGAGGAGTAAAAAACCATCAAAAATTTCAATCCTGCATGATTTTACCAAGAAATGTGATTCTTCATTCAAAACCTGATTTTTGCTATTGGGCTCTATTGAATAGTGAATGTTTTGAATTTTCTCCAAAAGTAAAGTAGTTGCAAACTCATGCTTTTAGAGACTTGTTTGGGCTCATGAGAGGAGTAGAAAAACATCAAAAATTTCAGTCCTGCATGATTCTACCAAGAAATGTGTGTTCATTGAAACTGCTGGTTTTTGATAGTTTGGGCCCTATTGAATAATGAATGTTTTGAATTTTCTCCAAAAGTAAAGTAGTTGCAAACTCATCCTTTTAGAAACTTGTTTGGGCTGTTGAGAGGAGTAAAAAACCATCAAAAATTTCAATCCTGCATGATTCTACCAAGAAATGTGATTCTTCATTCAAAACGCTGGTTTTTGCTATTGGGCTCTACAGAATAATGAATGTTTTGAATTTTCTCCAAAAGTAAAGTAGTTGCAAACTCATGCTTTTAGAGACTTGTTTGGGCTCATGAGAGGAGTAGAAAAACATCAAAAATTTCAGTCCTGCATGATTCTACCAAGAAATGTGTGTTCATTCAAACCGCTGGTTTTTGATAGTTTGGGCCCTATTGAATAATGAATGTTTTGAATTTTCTCCAAAAGTAAAGTAGTTGCAAACTCATGCTTTTAGAGACTTGTTTGGGCTCATGAGAGGAGTAGAAAAACATCAAAAATTTCAGTCCTGCATGATTCTACCAAGAAATGTGTGTTCATTGAAACCGCTGGTTTTTGATAGTTTGGGCCCTATTGAATAATGAATGTTTTGAATTTTCTCCAAAAGTAAAGTAGTTGCAAACTCATCCTTTTAGAAACTTGTTTGGGCTGTTGAGAGGAGTAAAAAACCATCAAAAATTTCAATCCTGCATGATTCTACCAAGAAATGTGATTCTTCATTCAAAACGCTGGTTTTTGCTATTGGGCTCTATTGAATAATGAATGTTTTGAATTTTCTCCAAAAGTAAAGTAGTTGCAAACTCATGCTTTTAGAGACTTGTTTGGGCTCATGAGAGGAGTAGAAAAACATCAAAAATGTCAGTCCTGCATGATTCTACCAAGAAATGTGTGTTCATTCAAACCGCTGGTTTTTGATAGTTTGGGCCCTATTGAATAATGAATGTTTTGAATTTTCTCCAAAAGTAAAGTAGTTGCAAACTCATCCTTTTAGAAACTTGTTTGGGCTGTTGAGAGGAGTAAAAAACCATCAAAAATTTCAATCCTGCATGATTCTACCAAGAAATGTGATTCTTCATTCAAAACGCTGGTTTTTGCTAATGGGCTCTATTGAATAATGAATGTTTTGAATTTTCTCCAAAAGTAAAGTAGTTGCAAACTCATGCTTTTAGAGACTTGTTTGGGCTCATGAGAGGAGAAGAAAAACATCATAAATTTCAGTCCTGCATGATTCTACCAAGAAATGTGTGTTCATTGAAACCGCTGGTTTTTGATAGTTTGGGCCCTATTGAATAATGAATGTTTTGAATTTTCTCCAAAAGTAAAGTAGTTGCAAACTCATCCTTTTAGAAACTTGTTTGGGCTATTGAGAGGAGTAAAAAACCATCAAAAATTTAAATCCTGCATGATTCTACCAAGAAATGTGATTCTTCATTCAAAACGCTGGTTTTTGCTATTGGGCTCTATTGAATAATGAATGTTTTGAATTTTCTCCAAAAGTAAAGTAGTTGCAAACTCATGCTTTTAGAGACTTGTTTGGGCTCATGAGAGGAGTAGAAAAACATCAAAAATTTCAGTCCTGCATGATTCTACCAAGAAATGTGTGTTCATTGAAACCGCTGGTTTTTGATAGTTTGGGCCCTATTGAATAATGAATGTTTTGAATTTTCTCCAAAAGTAAAGTAGTTGCAAACTCATCCTTTTAGAAACTTGTTTGGGCTGTTGAGAGGAGTAAAAAACCATCAAAAATTTCAATCCTGCATGATTCTACCAAGAAATGTGATTCTTCATTCAAAACCTGATTTTTGCTATTGGGCTCTATTGAATAGTGAATGTTTTGAATTTTCTCCAAAAGTAAAGTAGTTGCAAACTCATGCTTTTAGAGACTTGTTTGGGCTCATGAGATGAGTAGAAAAACATTAAAAATTTCAGTCCTGCATGATTCTACCAAGACATGTGTGTTCATTGAAACGGCTGGTTTTTGATAGTTTGGGCCCTATTGAATAATGAATGTTTTGAATTTTCTCCAAAAGTAAAGTAGTTGCAAACTCATCCTTTTAGAAACTTGTTTGGGCTGTTGAGAGGAGTAAAAAACCATCAAAAATTTCAATCCTGCATGATTCTACCAAGAAATGTGATTCTTCATTCAAAACGCTGGTTTTTGCTATTGGGCTCTACTGAATAATGAATGTTTTGAATTTTCTCCAAAAGTAAAGTAGTTGCAAACTCATGCTTTTAGAGACTTGTTTGGGCTCATGAGTGGAGTAGAAAAACATCAAAAATTTCAGTCCTGCATGATTCTACCAAGAAATGTGTGTTCATTGAAACCGCTTGTTTTTGATAGTTTGGCCCTATTGAATAATGAATGTTTTGAATTTTCTCCAAAAGTAAAGTAGTTGCAAACTCATCCTTTTAGAAACTTGTTTGGGCTGTTGAGAGGAGTAAAAAACCATCAAAAATTTCAATCCTGCATGATTTTACCAAGAAATGTGATTCTTCATTCAAAACCTGATTTTTGCTATTGGGCTCTATTGAATAGTGAATGTTTTGAATTTTCTCCAAAAGTAAAGTAGTTGCAAACTCATGCTTTTAGAGACTTGTTTGGGCTCATGAGAGGAGTAGAAAAACATCAAAAATTTCAGTCCTGCATGATTCTACCAAGAAATGTGTTCATTGAAACCGCTGGTTTTTGATAGTTTGGGCCCTATTGAATAATGAATGTTTTGAATTTTCTCCAAAAGTAAAGTAGTTGCAAACTCATCCTTTTAGAAACTTGTTTGGGCTGTTGAGAGGAGTAAAAAACCATCAAAAATTTCAATCCTGCATGATTTTACCAAGAAATGTGATTCTTCATTCAAAACCTGATTTTTGCTATTGGGCTCTATTGAATAGTGAATGTTTTGAATTTTCTCCAAAAGTAAAGTAGTTGCAAACTCATGCTTTTAGAGACTTGTTTGGGCTCATGAGATGAGTAGAAAAACATTAAAAATTTCAGTCCTGCATGATTCTACCAAGACATGTGTGTTCATTGAAACGGCTGGTTTTTGATAGTTTGGGCCCTATTGAATAATGAATGTTTTGAATTTTCTCCAAAAGTAAAGTAGTTGCAAACTCATCCTTTTAGAAACTTGTTTGGGCTGTTGAGAGGAGTAAAAAACCATCAAAAATTTCAGTCCTGCATGATTCTACCAAGAAATGTGATTCTTCATTCAAAACGCTGGTTTTTGCTATTGGGCTCTACAGAATAATGAATGTTTTGAATTTTCTCCAAAAGTAAAGTAGTTGCAAACTCATGCTTTTAGAGACTTGTTTGGGCTCATGAGAGGAGTAGAAAAACATCAAAAATTTCAGTCCTGCATGATTCTACCAAGAAATGTGTGTTCATTCAAACCGCTGGTTTTTGATAGTTTGGGCCCTATTGAATAATGAATGTTTTGAATTTTCTCCAAAAGTAAAGTAGTTGCAAACTCATGCTTTTAGAGACTTGTTTGGGCTCATGAGAGGAGTAGAAAAACATCAAAAATTTCAGTCCTGCATGATTCTACCAAGAAATGTGTGTTCATTGAAACCGCTGGTTTTTGATAGTTTGGGCCCTATTGAATAATGAATGTTTTGAATTTTCTCCAAAAGTGAAGTAGTTGCAAACTCATCCTTTTAGAAACTTGTTTGGGCTGTTGAGAGGAGTAAAAAACCATCAAAAATTTCAATCCTGCATGATTCTACCAAGAAATGTGATTCTTCATTCAAAACGCTGGTTTTTGCTATTGGGCTCTATTGAATAATGAATGTTTTGAATTTTCTCCAAAAGTAAAGTAGTTGCAAACTCTTGCTTTTAGAGACTTGTTTGGGCTCATGAGAGGAGTAGAAAAACATCAAAAATTTCAGTCCTGCATGATTCTACCAAGAAATGTGTGTTCATTGAAACCGCTGGTTTTTGATAGTTTGGGCCCTATTGAATAATGAATGTTTTGAATTTTCTCCAAAAGTAAAGTAGTTGCAAACTCATCCTTTTAGAAACTTGTTTGGGCTGTTGAGAGGAGTAAAAAACCATCAAAAATTTCAATCCTGCATGATTTTACCAAGAAATGTGATTCTTCATTCAAAACCTGATTTTTGCTATTGGGCTCTATTGAATAGTGAATGTTTTGAATTTTCTCCAAAAGTAAAGTAGTTGCAAACTCATGCTTTTAGAGACTTGTTTGGGCTCATGAGAGGAGTAGAAAAACATCAAAAATTTCAGTCCTGCATGATTCTACCAAGAAATGTGTGTTCATTGAAACCGCTGGTTTTTGATAGTTTGGGCCCTATTGAATAATGAATGTTTTGAATTTTCTCCAAAAGTAAAGTAGTTGCAAACTCATCCTTTTAGAAACTTGTTTGGGCTGTTGAGAGGAGTAAAAAACCATCAAAAATTTCAATCCTGCATGATTCTACCAAGAAATGTGATTCTTCATTCAAAATGCTGGTTTTTGCTATTGGGCTCTACAGAATAATGAATGTTTTGAATTTTCTCCAAAAGTAAAGTAGTTGCAAACTCATGCTTTTAGAGACTTGTTTGGGCTCATGAGAGGAGTAGAAAAACATCAAAAATTTCAGTCCTGCATGATTCTACCAAGAAATGTGTGTTCATTCAAACCGCTGGTTTTTGATAGTTTGGGCCCTATTGAATAATGAATGTTTTGAATTTTCTCCAAAAGTAAAGTAGTTGCAAACTCATGCTTTTAGAGACTTGTTTGGGCTCATGAGAGGAGTAGAAAAACATCAAAAATTTCAGTCCTGCATGATTCTACCAAGAAATGTGTGTTCATTGAAACCGCTGGTTTTTGATAGTTTGGGCCCTATTGAATAATGAATGTTTTGAATTTTCTCCAAAAGTAAAGTAGTTGCAAACTCATCCTTTTAGAAACTTGTTTGGGCTGTTGAGAGGAGTAAAAAACCATCAAAAATTTCAATCCTGCATGATTCTACCAAGAAATGTGATTCTTCATTCAAAACGCTGGTTTTTGCTATTGGGCTCTATTGAATAATGAATGTTTTGAATTTTCTCCAAAAGTAAAGTAGTTGCAAACTCATGCTTTTAGAGACTTGTTTGGGCTCATGAGAGGAGTAGAAAAACATCAAAAATGTCAGTCCTGCATGATTCTACCAAGAAATGTGTGTTCATTCAAACCGCTGGTTTTTGATAGTTTGGGCCCTATTGAATAATGAATGTTTTGAATTTTCTCCAAAAGTAAAGTAGTTGCAAACTCATCCTTTTAGAAACTTGTTTGGGCTGTTGAGAGGAGTAAAAAACCATCAAAAATTTCAATCCTGCATGATTCTACCAAGAAATGTGATTCTTCATTCAAAACGCTGGTTTTTGCTAATGGGCTCTATTGAATAATGAATGTTTTGAATTTTCTCCAAAAGTAAAGTAGTTGCAAACTCATGCTTTTAGAGACTTGTTTGGGCTCATGAGAGGAGAAGAAAAACATCATAAATTTCAGTCCTGCATGATTCTACCAAGAAATGTGTGTTCATTGAAACCGCTGGTTTTTGATAGTTTGGGCCCTATTGAATAATGAATGTTTTGAATTTTCTCCAAAAGTAAAGTAGTTGCAAACTCATCCTTTTAGAAACTTGTTTGGGCTATTGAGAGGAGTAAAAAACCATCAAAAATTTAAATCCTGCATGATTCTACCAAGAAATGTAATTCTTCATTCAAAACGCTGGTTTTTGCTATTGGGCTCTATTGAATAATGAATGTTTTGAATTTTCTCCAAAAGTAAAGTAGTTGCAAACTCATGCTTTTAGAGACTTGTTTGGGCTCATGAGAGGAGTAGAAAAACATCAAAAATTTCAGTCCTGCATGATTCTACCAAGAAATGTGTGTTCATTGAAACCGCTGGTTTTTGATAGTTTGGGCCCTATTGAATAATGAATGTTTTGAATTTTCTCCAAAAGTAAAGTAGTTGCAAACTCATCCTTTTAGAAACTTGTTTGGGCTGTTGAGAGGAGTAAAAAACCATCAAAAATTTCAATCCTGCATGATTCTACCAAGAAATGTGATTCTTCATTCAAAACGCTGGTTTTTGCTATTGGGCTCTACTGAATAATGAATGTTTTGAATTTTCTCCAAAAGTAAAGTAGTTGCAAACTCATGCTTTTAGAGACTTGTTTGGGCTCATGAGTGGAGTAGAAAAACATCAAAAATTTCAGTCCTGCATGATTCTACCAAGAAATGTGTGTTCATTGAAACCGCTTGTTTTTGATAGTTTGGCCCTATTGAATAATGAATGTTTTGAATTTTCTCCAAAAGTAAAGTAGTTGCAAACTCATCCTTTTAGAAACTTGTTTGGGCTGTTGAGAGGAGTAAAAAACCATCAAAAATTTCAATCCTGCATGATTTTACCAAGAAATGTGATTCTTCATTCAAAACCTGATTTTTGCTATTGGGCTCTATTGAATAGTGAATGTTTTGAATTTTCTCCAAAAGTAAAGTAGTTGCAAACTCATGCTTTTAGAGACTTGTTTGGGCTCATGAGAGGAGTAGAAAAACATCAAAAATTTCAGTCCTGCATGATTCTACCAAGAAATGTGTGTTCATTGAAACCGCTGGTTTTTGATAGTTTGGGCCCTATTGAATAATGAATGTTTTGAATTTTCTCCAAAAGTAAAGTAGTTGCAAACTCATCCTTTTAGAAACTTGTTTGGGCTGTTGAGAGGAGTAAAAAACCATCAAAAATTTCAATCCTGCATGATTCTACCAAGAAATGTGATTCTTCATTCAAAACGCTGGTTTTTGCTATTGGGCTCTACTGAATAATGAATGTTTTGAATTTTCTCCAAAAGTAAAGTAGTTGCAAACTCATGCTTTTAGAGACTTGTTTGGGCTCATGAGTGGAGTAGAAAAACATCAAAAATTTCAGTCCTGCATGATTCTACCAAGAAATGTGTGTTCATTGAAACCGCTTGTTTTTGATAGTTTGGCCCTATTGAATAATGAATGTTTTGAATTTTCTCCAAAAGTAAAGTAGTTGCAAACTCATCCTTTTAGAAACTTGTTTGGGCTGTTGAGAGGAGTAAAAAACCATCAAAAATTTCAATCCTGCATGATTTTACCAAGAAATGTGATTCTTCATTCAAAACCTGATTTTTGCTATTGGGCTCTATTGAATAGTGAATGTTTTGAATTTTCTCCAAAAGTAAAGTAGTTGCAAACTCATGCTTTTAGAGACTTGTTTGGGCTCATGAGAGGAGTAGAAAAACATCAAAAATTTCAGTCCTGCATGATTCTACCAAGAAATGTGTGTTCATTGAAACCGCTGGTTTTTGATAGTTTGGGCCCTATTGAATAATGAATGTTTTGAATTTTCTCCAAAAGTAAAGTAGTTGCAAACTCATCCTTTTAGAAACTTGTTTGGGCTGTTGAGAGGAGTAAAAAACCATCAAAAATTTCAATCCTGCATGATTTTACCAAGAAATGTGATTCTTCATTCAAAACCTGATTTTTGCTATTGGGCTCTATTGAATAGTGAATGTTTTGAATTTTCTCCAAAAGTAAAGTAGTTGCAAACTCATGCTTTTAGAGACTTGTTTGGGCTCATGAGATGAGTAGAAAAACATTAAAAATTTCAGTCCTGCATGATTCTACCAAGACATGTGTGTTCATTGAAACGGCTGGTTTTTGATAGTTTGGGCCCTATTGAATAATGAATGTTTTGAATTTTCTCCAAAAGTAAAGTAGTTGCAAACTCATCCTTTTAGAAACTTGTTTGGGCTGTTGAGAGGAGTAAAAAACCATCAAAAATTTCAGTCCTGCATGATTCTACCAAGAAATGTTATTCTTCATTCAAAACGCTGGTTTTTGCTATTGGGCTCTACAGAATAATGAATGTTTTGAATTTTCTCCAAAAGTAAAGTAGTTGCAAACTCATGCTTTTAGAGACTTGTTTGGGCTCATGAGAGGAGTAGAAAAACATCAAAAATTTCAGTCCTGCATGATTCTACCAAGAAATGTGTGTTCATTCAAACCGCTGGTTTTTGATAGTTTGGGCCCTATTGAATAATGAATGTTTTGAATTTTCTCCAAAAGTAAAGTAGTTGCAAACTCATGCTTTTAGAGACTTGTTTGGGCTCATGAGAGGAGTAGAAAAACATCAAAAATTTCAGTCCTGCATGATTCTACCAAGAAATGTGTGTTCATTGAAACCGCTGGTTTTTGATAGTTTGGGCCCTATTGAATAATGAATGTTTTGAATTTTCTCCAAAAGTAAAGTAGTTGCAAACTCATCCTTTTAGAAACTTGTTTGGGCTGTTGAGAGGAGTAAAAAACCATCAAAAATTTCAATCCTGCATGATTCTACCAAGAAATGTGATTCTTCATTCAAAACGCTGGTTTTTGCTATTGGGCTCTATTGAATAATGAATGTTTTGAATTTTCTCCAAAAGTAAAGTAGTTGCAAACTCTTGCTTTTAGAGACTTGTTTGGGCTCATGAGAGGAGTAGAAAAACATCAAAAATTTCAGTCCTGCATGATTCTACCAAGAAATGTGTGTTCATTGAAACCGCTGGTTTTTGATAGTTTGGGCCCTATTGAATAATGAATGTTTTGAATTTTCTCCAAAAGTAAAGTAGTTGCAAACTCATCCTTTTAGAAACTTGTTTGGGCTGTTGAGAGGAGTAAAAAACCATCAAAAATTTCAATCCTGCATGATTTTACCAAGAAATGTGATTCTTCATTCAAAACCTGATTTTTGCTATTGGGCTCTATTGAATAGTGAATGTTTTGAATTTTCTCCAAAAGTAAAGTAGTTGCAAACTCATGCTTTTAGAGACTTGTTTGGGCTCATGAGATGAGTAGAAAAACATTAAAAATTTCAGTCCTGCATGATTCTACCAAGACATGTGTGTTCATTGAAACGGCTGGTTTTTGATAGTTTGGGCCCTATTGAATAATGAATGTTTTGAATTTTCTCCAAAAGTAAAGTAGTTGCAAACTCATCCTTTTAGAAACTTGTTTGGGCTGTTGAGAGGAGTAAAAAACCATCAAAAATTTCAATCCTGCATGATTCTACCAAGAAATGTGATTCTTCATTCAAAACGCTGGTTTTTGCTATTGGGCTCTACAGAATAATGAATGTTTTGAATTTTCTCCAAAAGTAAAGTAGTTGCAAACTCATGCTTTTAGAGACTTGTTTGGGCTCATGAGAGGAGTAGAAAAACATCAAAAATGTCAGTCCTGCATGATTCTACCAAGAAATGTGTGTTCATTCAAACCGCTGGTTTTTGATAGTTTGGGCCCTATTGAATAATGAATGTTTTGAATTTTCTCCAAAAGTAAAGTAGTTGCAAACTCATGCTTTTAGAGACTTGTTTGGGCTCATGAGAGGAGTAGAAAAACATCAAAAATTTCAGTCCTGCATGATTCTACCAAGAAATGTGTGTTCATTGAAACCGCTGGTTTTTGATAGTTTGGGCCCTATTGAATAATGAATGTTTTGAATTTTCTCCAAAAGTAAAGTAGTTGCAAACTCATCCTTTTAGAAACTTGTTTGGGCTGTTGAGAGGAGTAAAAAACCATCAAAAATTTCAATCCTGCATGATTCTACCAAGAAATGTGATTCTTCATTCAAAACGCTGGTTTTTGCTATTGGGCTCTATTGAATAATGAATGTTTTGAATTTTCTCCAAAAGTAAAGTAGTTGCAAACTCATCCTTTTAGAGACTTGTTTGGGCTCATGAGAGGAGTAGAAAAACATCAAAAATTTCAGTCCTGCATGATTCTACCAAGAAATGTGTGTTCATTGAAACCGCTGGTTTTTGATAGTTTGGGCCCTATTGAATAATGAATGTTTTGAATTTTCTCCAAAAGTAAAGTAGTTGCAAACTCATCCTTTTAGAAACTTGTTTGGGCTGTTGAGAGGAGTAAAAAACCATCAAAAATTTCAATCCTGCATGATTCTACCAAGAAATGTGATTCTTCATTCAAAACGCTGGTTTTTGCTATTGGGCTCTATTGAATAATGAATGTTTTGAATTTTCTCCAAAAGTAAAGTAGTTGCAAACTCATGCTTTTAGAGACTTGTTTGGGCTCATGAGAGGAGTAGAAAAACATCAAAAATTTCAGTCCTGCATGATTCTACCAAGAAATGTGTGTTCATTGAAACCGCTGGTTTTTGATAGTTTGGCCCTATTGAATAATGAATGTTTTGAATTTTCTCCAAAAGTAAAGTAGTTGCAAACTCATCCTTTTAGAAACTTGTTTGGGCTGTTGAGAGGAGTAAAAAACCATCAAAAATTTCAATCCTGCATGATTTTACCAAGAAATGTGATTCTTCATTCAAAACCTGATTTTTGCTATTGGGCTCTATTGAATAGTGAATGTTTTGAATTTTCTCCAAAAGTAAAGTAGTTGCAAACTCATGCTTTTAGAGACTTGTTTGGGCTCATGAGATGAGTAGAAAAACATTAAAAATTTCAGTCCTGCATGATTCTACCAAGACATGTGTGTTCATTGAAACGGCTGGTTTTTGATAGTTTGGGCCCTATTGAATAATGAATGTTTTGAATTTTCTCCAAAAGTAAAGTAGTTGCAAACTCATCCTTTTAGAAACTTGTTTGGGCTGTTGAGAGGAGTAAAAAACCATCAAAAATTTCAATCCTGCATGATTCTACCAAGAAATGTGATTCTTCATTCAAAACGCTGGTTTTTGCTATTGGGCTCTACTGAATAATGAATGTTTTGAATTTTCTCCAAAAGTAAAGTAGTTGCAAACTCATGCTTTTAGAGACTTGTTTGGGCTCATGAGAGGAGTAGAAAAACATCAAAAATTTCAGTCCTGCATGATTCTACCAAGAAATGTGTGTTCATTCAAACCGCTGGTTTTTGATAGTTTGGGCCCTATTGAATAATGAATGTTTTGAATTTTCTCCAAAAGTAAAGTAGTTGCAAACTCATGCTTTTAGAGACTTGTTTGGGCTCATGAGTGGAGTAGAAAAACATCAAAAATTTCAGTCCTGCATGATTCTACCAAGAAATGTGTGTTCATTGAAACCGCTTGTTTTTGATAGTTTGGCCCTATTGAATAATGAATGTTTTGAATTTTCTCCAAAAGTAAAGTAGTTGCAAACTCATCCTTTTAGAAACTTGTTTGGGCTGTTGAGAGGAGTAAAAAACCATCAAAAATTTCAATCCTGCATGATTTTACCAAGAAATGTGATTCTTCATTCAAAACCTGATTTTTGCTATTGGGCTCTATTGAATAGTGAATGTTTTGAATTTTCTCCAAAAGTAAAGTAGTTGCAAACTCATGCTTTTAGAGACTTGTTTGGGCTCATGAGAGGTGTAGAAAAACATCAAAAATTTCAGTCCTGCATGATTCTACCAAGAAATGTGTGTTCATTGAAACCGCTGGTTTTTGATAGTTTGGGCCCTATTGAATAATGAATGTTTTGAATTTTCTCCAAAAGTAAAGTAGTTGCAAACTCATCCTTTTAGAAACTTGTTTGGGCTGTTGAGAGGAGTAAAAAACCATCAAAAATTTCAATCCTGCATGATTCTACCAAGAAATGTGATTCTTCATTCAAAACGCTGGTTTTTGCTATTGGGCTCTACAGAATAATGAATGTTTTGAATTTTCTCCAAAAGTAAAGTAGTTGCAAACTCATGCTTTTAGAGACTTGTTTGGGCTCATGAGAGGAGTAGAAAAACATCAAAAATTTCAGTCCTGCATGATTCTACCAAGAAATGTGTGTTCATTCAAACCGCTGTTTTTTGATAGTTTGGGCCCTATTGAATAATGAATGTTTTTTGAATTTTCTCCAAAAGTAAAGTAGTTGCAAACTCATGCTTTTAGAGACTTGTTTGGGCTCATGAGAGGAGTAGAAAAACATCAAAAATTTCAGTCCTGCATGATTCTACCAAGAAATGTGTGTTCATTGAAACCGCTGGTTTTTGATAGTTTGGGCCCTATTGAATAATGAATGTTTTGAATTTTCTCCAAAAGTAAAGTAGTTGCAAACTCATCCTTTTAGAAACTTGTTTGGGCTGTAGAGAGGAGTAAAAAACCATCAAAAATTTCAATCCTGCATGATTCTACCAAGAAATGTGATTCTTCATTCAAAACGCTGGTTTTTGCTATTGGGCTCTATTGAATAATGAATGTTTTGAATTTTCTCCAAAAGTAAAGTAGTTGCAAACTCTTGCTTTTAGAGACTTGTTTGGGCTCATGAGAGGAGTAGAAAAACATCAAAAATTTCAGTCCTGCATGATTCTACCAAGAAATGTGTGTTCATTGAAACCGCTGGTTTTTGATAGTTTGGGCCCTATTGAATAATGAATGTTTTGAATTTTCTCCAAAAGTAAAGTAGTTGCAAACTCATCCTTTTAGAAACTTGTTTGGGCTGTTGAGAGGAGTAAAAAACCATCAAAAATTTCAATCCTGCATGATTCTACCAAGAAATGTGATTCTTCATTCAAAACGCTGGTTTTTGCTATTGGGCTCTATTGAATAATGAATGTTTTGAATTTTCTCCAAAAGTAAAGTAGTTGCAAACTCATGCTTTTAGAGACTTGTTTGGGCTCATGAGAGGAGTAGAAAAACATCAAAAATTTCAGTCCTGCATGATTCTACCAAGAAATGTGTGTTCATTGAAACCGCTGTTTTTTGATAGTTTGGGCCCTATTGAATAATGAATGTTTTGAATTTTCTCCAAAAGTAAAGTAGTTGCAAACTCATCCTTTTAGAAACTTGTTTGGGCTGTTGAGAGGAGTAAAAAACCATCAAAAATTTCAATCCTGCATGATTTTACCAAGAAATGTGATTCTTCATTCAAAACCTGATTTTTGCTATTGGGCTCTATTGAATAGTGAATGTTTTGAATTTTCTCCAAAAGTAAAGTAGTTGCAAACTCATGCTTTTAGAGACTTGTTTGGGCTCATGAGAGGAGTAGAAAAACATCAAAAATTTCAGTCCTGCATGATTCTACCAAGAAATGTGTTCATTCAAACCGCTGGTTTTTGATAGTTTGGGCCCTATTGAATAATGAATGTTTTGAATTTTCTCCAAAAGTAAAGTAGTTGCAAACTCATCCTTTTAGAAACTTGTTTGGGCTGTTGAGAGGAGTAAAAAACCATCAAAAATTTCAATCCTGCATGATTCTACCAAGAAATGTGATTCTTCATTCAAAACGCTGGTTTTTGCTATTGGGCTCTATTGAATAATGAATGTTTTGAATTTTCTCCAAAAGTAAAGTAGTTGCAAACTCATGCTTTTAGAGACTTGTTTGGGCTCATGAGAGGAGTAGAAAAACATCAAAAATTTCAGTCCTGCATGATTCTACCAAGAAATGTGTGTTCATTGAAACCGCTGGTTTTTGATAGTTTGGGCCCTATTGAATAATGAATGTTTTGAATTTTCTCCAAAAGTAAAGTAGTTGCAAACTCATCCTTTTAGAAACTTGTTTGGGCTGTTGAGAGGAGTAAAAAACCATCAAAAATTTCAATCCTGCATGATTCTACCAAGAAATGTGATTCTTCATTCAAAACGCTGGTTTTTGCTATTGGGCTCTATTGAATAATGAATGTTTTGAATTTTCTCCAAAAGTAAAGTAGTTGCAAACTCATGCTTTTAGAGACTTGTTTGGGCTCATGAGAGGAGTAGAAAAACATCAAAAATTTCAGTCCTGCATGATTCTACCAAGAAATGTGTGTTCATTGAAACCGCTGGTTTTTGATAGTTTGGGCCCTATTGAATAATGAATGTTTTGAATTTTCTCCAAAAGTAAAGTAGTTGCAAACTCATCCTTTTAGAAACTTGTTTGGGCTGTTGAGAGGAGTAAAAAACCATCAAAAATTTCAATCCTGCATGATTTTACCAAGAAATGTGATTCTTCATTCAAAACCTGATTTTTGCTATTGGGCTCTATTGAATAGTGAATGTTTTGAATTTTCTCCAAAAGTAAAGTAGTTGCAAACTCATGCTTTTAGAGACTTGTTTGGGCTCATGAGAGGAGTAGAAAAACATCAAAAATTTCAGTCCTGCATGATTCTACCAAGAAATGTGTGTTCATTGAAACCGCTGGTTTTTGATAGTTTGGGCCCTATTGAATAATGAATGTTTTGAATTTTCTCCAAAAGTAAAGTAGTTGCAAACTCATCCTTTTAGAAACTTGTTTGGGCTGTTGAGAGGAGTAAAAAACCATCAAAAATTTCAATCCTGCATGATTTTACCAAGAAATGTGATTCTTCATTCAAAACCTGATTTTTGCTATTGGGCTCTATTGAATAGTGAATGTTTTGAATTTTCTCCAAAAGTAAAGTAGTTGCAAACTCATGCTTTTAGAGACTTGTTTGGGCTCATGAGAGGAGTAGAAAAACATCAAAAATTTCAGTCCTGCATGATTCTACCAAGAAATGTGTGTTCATTGAAACCGCTGGTTTTTGATAGTTTGGGCCCTATTGAATAATGAATGTTTTGAATTTTCTCCAAAAGTAAAGTAGTTGCAAACTCATGCTTTTAGAGACTTGTTTGGGCTCATGAGAGGAGTAGAAAAACATCAAAAATTTCAGTCCTGCATGATTCTACCAAGAAATGTGTGTTCATTGAAACCGCTGTTTTTTGATAGTTTGGGCCCTATTGAATAATGAATGTTTTGAATTTTCTCCAAAAGTAAAGTAGTTGCAAACTCATCCTTTTAGAAACTTGTTTGGGCTGTTGAGAGGAGTAAAAAACCATCAAAAATTTCAATCCTGCATGATTTTACCAAGAAATGTGATTCTTCATTCAAAACCTGATTTTTGCTATTGGGCTCTATTGAATAGTGAATGTTTTGAATTTTCTCCAAAAGTAAAGTAGTTGCAAACTCATGCTTTTAGAGACTTGTTTGGGCTCATGAGAGGAGTAGAAAAACATCAAAAATTTCAGTCCTGCATGATTCTACCAAGAAATGTGTTCATTCAAACCGCTGGTTTTTGATAGTTTGGGCCCTATTGAATAATGAATGTTTTGAATTTTCTCCAAAAGTAAAGTAGTTGCAAACTCATCCTTTTAGAAACTTGTTTGGGCTGTTGAGAGGAGTAAAAAACCATCAAAAATTTCAATCCTGCATGATTCTACCAAGAAATGTGATTCTTCATTCAAAACGCTGGTTTTTGCTATTGGGCTCTATTGAATAATGAATGTTTTGAATTTTCTCCAAAAGTAAAGTAGTTGCAAACTCATGCTTTTAGAGACTTGTTTGGGCTCATGAGAGGAGTAGAAAAACATCAAAAATTTCAGTCCTGCATGATTCTACCAAGAAATGTGTGTTCATTGAAACCGCTGGTTTTTGATAGTTTGGGCCCTATTGAATAATGAATGTTTTGAATTTTCTCCAAAAGTAAAGTAGTTGCAAACTCATCCTTTTAGAAACTTGTTTGGGCTGTTGAGAGGAGTAAAAAACCATCAAAAATTTCAATCCTGCATGATTCTACCAAGAAATGTGATTCTTCATTCAAAACGCTGGTTTTTGCTATTGGGCTCTATTGAATAATGAATGTTTTGAATTTTCTCCAAAAGTAAAGTAGTTGCAAACTCATGCTTTTAGAGACTTGTTTGGGCTCATGAGAGGAGTAGAAAAACATCAAAAATTTCAGTCCTGCATGATTCTACCAAGAAATGTGTGTTCATTGAAACCGCTGGTTTTTGATAGTTTGGGCCCTATTGAATAATGAATGTTTTGAATTTTCTCCAAAAGTAAAGTAGTTGCAAACTCATCCTTTTAGAAACTTGTTTGGGCTGTTGAGAGGAGTAAAAAACCATCAAAAATTTCAATCCTGCATGATTTTACCAAGAAATGTGATTCTTCATTCAAAACCTGATTTTTGCTATTGGGCTCTATTGAATAGTGAATGTTTTGAATTTTCTCCAAAAGTAAAGTAGTTGCAAACTCATGCTTTTAGAGACTTGTTTGGGCTCATGAGAGGAGTAGAAAAACATCAAAAATTTCAGTCCTGCATGATTCTACCAAGAAATGTGTGTTCATTGAAACCGCTGGTTTTTGATAGTTTGGGCCCTATTGAATAATGAATGTTTTGAATTTTCTCCAAAAGTAAAGTAGTTGCAAACTCATCCTTTTAGAAACTTGTTTGGGCTGTTGAGAGGAGTAAAAAACCATCAAAAATTTCAATCCTGCATGATTTTACCAAGAAATGTGATTCTTCATTCAAAACCTGATTTTTGCTATTGGGCTCTATTGAATAGTGAATGTTTTGAATTTTCTCCAAAAGTAAAGTAGTTGCAAACTCATGCTTTTAGAGACTTGTTTGGGCTCATGAGAGGAGTAGAAAAACATCAAAAATTTCAGTCCTGCATGATTCTACCAAGAAATGTGTGTTCATTGAAACCGCTGGTTTTTGATAGTTTGGGCCCTATTGAATAATGAATGTTTTGAATTTTCTCCAAAAGTAAAGTAGTTGCAAACTCATGCTTTTAGAGACTTGTTTGGGCTCATGAGAGGAGTAGAAAAACATCAAAAATTTCAGTCCTGCATGATTCTACCAAGAAATGTGTGTTCATTGAAACCGCTGGTTTTTGATAGTTTGGGCTCTATTGAATAATGAATGTTTTGAATTTTCTCCAAAAGTAAAGTAGTTGCAAACTCATCCTTTTAGAAACTTGTTTGGGCTGTTGAGAGGAGTAAAAAACCATCAAAAATTTCAATCCTGCATGATTCTACCAAGAAATGTGATTCTTCATTCAAAACGCTGGTTTTTGCTATTGGGCTCTATTGAATAATGAATGTTTTGAATTTTCTCCAAAAGTAAAGTAGTTGCAAACTCATGCTTTTAGAGACTTGTTTGGGCTCATGAGAGGAGTAGAAAAACATCAAAAATTTCAGTCCTGCATGATTCTACCAAGAAATGTGTGTTCATTGAAACCGCTGGTTTTTGATAGTTTGGGCCCTATTGAATAATGAATGTTTTGAATTTTCTCCAAAAGTAAAGTAGTTGCAAACTCATCCTTTTAGAAACTTGTTTGGGCTGTTGAGAGGAGTAAAAAACCATCAAAAATTTCAATCCTGCATGATTCTACCAAGAAATGTGATTCTTCATTCAAAACGCTGGTTTTTGCTATTGGGCTCTATTGAATAATGAATGTTTTGAATTTTCTCCAAAAGTAAAGTAGTTGCAAACTCATGCTTTTAGAGACTTGTTTGGGCTCATGAGAGGAGTAGAAAAACATCAAAAATTTCAGTCCTGCATGATTCTACCAAGAAATGTGTGTTCATTGAAACCGCTGGTTTTTGATAGTTTGGGCCCTATTGAATAATGAATGTTTTGAATTTTCTCCAAAAGTAAAGTAGTTGCAAACTCATCCTTTTAGAAACTTGTTTGGGCTGTTGAGAGGAGTAAAAAACCATCAAAAATTTCAATCCTTCATGATTCTACCAAGAAATGTGATTCTTCATTCAAAACGCTGGTTTTTGCTATTGGGCTCTATTGAATAATGAATGTTTTGAATTTTCTCCAAAAGTAAAGTAGTTGCAAACTCATGCTTTTAGAGACTTGTTTGGGCTCATGAGAGGAGTAGAAAAACATCAAAAATTTCAGTCCTGCATGATTCTACCAAGAAATGTGTGTTCATTGAAACCGCTGGTTTTTGATAGTTTGGGCCCTATTGAATAATGAATGTTTTGAATTTTCTCCAAAAGTAAAGTAGTTGCAAACTCATCCTTTTAGAAACTTGTTTGGGCTGTTGAGAGGAGTAAAAAACCATCAAAAATTTCAATCCTGCATGATTTTACCAAGAAATGTGATTCTTCATTCAAAACCTGATTTTTGCTATTGGGCTCTATTGAATAGTGAATGTTTTGAATTTTCTCCAAAAGTAAAGTAGTTGCAAACTCATGCTTTTAGAGACTTGTTTGGGCTCATGAGAGGAGTAGAAAAACATCAAAAATTTCAGTCCTGCATGATTCTACCAAGAAATGTGTTCATTCAAACCGCTGGTTTTTGATAGTTTGGGCCCTATTGAATAATGAATGTTTTGAATTTTCTCCAAAAGTAAAGTAGTTGCAAACTCATCCTTTTAGAAACTTGTTTGGGCTGTTGAGAGGAGTAAAAAACCATCAAAAATTTCAATCCTGCATGATTCTACCAAGAAATGTGATTCTTCATTCAAAACGCTGGTTTTTGCTATTGGGCTCTATTGAATAATGAATGTTTTGAATTTTCTCCAAAAGTAAAGTAGTTGCAAACTCATGCTTTTAGAGACTTGTTTGGGCTCATGAGAGGAGTAGAAAAACATCAAAAATTTCAGTCCTGCATGATTCTACCAAGAAATGTGTGTTCATTGAAACCGCTGTTTTTTGATAGTTTGGGCCCTATTGAATAATGAATGTTTTGAATTTTCTCCAAAAGTAAAGTAGTTGCAAACTCATCCTTTTAGAAACTTGTTTGGGCTGTTGAGAGGAGTAAAAAACCATCAAAAATTTCAATCCTGCATGATTTTACCAAGAAATGTGATTCTTCATTCAAAACCTGATTTTTGCTATTGGGCTCTATTGAATAGTGAATGTTTTGAATTTTCTCCAAAAGTAAAGTAGTTGCAAACTCATGCTTTTAGAGACTTGTTTGGGCTCATGAGAGGAGTAGAAAAACATCAAAAATTTCAGTCCTGCATGATTCTACCAAGAAATGTGTTCATTCAAACCGCTGGTTTTTGATAGTTTGGGCCCTATTGAATAATGAATGTTTTGAATTTTCTCCAAAATAAAGTAGTTGCAAACTCATCCTTTTAGAAACTTGTTTGGGCTGTTGAGAGGAGTAAAAAACCATCAAAAATTTCAATCCTGCATGATTCTACCAAGAAATGTGATTCTTCATTCAAAACGCTGGTTTTTGCTATTGGGCTCTATTGAATAATGAATGTTTTGAATTTTCTCCAAAAGTAAAGTAGTTGCAAACTCATGCTTTTAGAGACTTGTTTGGGCTCATGAGAGGAGTAGAAAAACATCAAAAATTTCAGTCCTGCATGATTCTACCAAGAAATGTGTGTTCATTGAAACCGCTGGTTTTTGATAGTTTGGGCCCTATTGAATAATGAATGTTTTGAATTTTCTCCAAAAGTAAAGTAGTTGCAAACTCATCCTTTTAGAAACTTGTTTGGGCTGTTGAGAGGAGTAAAAAACCATCAAAAATTTCAATCCTGCATGATTTTACCAAGAAATGTGATTCTTCATTCAAAACCTGATTTTTGCTATTGGGCTCTATTGAATAGTGAATGTTTTGAATTTTCTCCAAAAGTAAAGTAGTTGCAAACTCATGCTTTTAGAGACTTGTTTGGGCTCATGAGAGGAGTAGAAAAACATCAAAAATTTCAGTCCTGCATGATTCTACCAAGAAATGTGTGTTCATTGAAACCGCTGGTTTTTGATAGTTTGGGCCCTATTGAATAATGAATGTTTTGAATTTTCTCCAAAAGTAAAGTAGTTGCAAACTCATCCTTTTAGAAACTTGTTTGGGCTGTTGAGAGGAGTAAAAAACCATCAAAAATTTCTATCCTGCATGATTTTACCAAGAAATGTGATTCTTCATTCAAAACCTGATTTTTGCTATTGGGCTCTATTGAATAGTGAATGTTTTGAATTTTCTCCAAAAGTAAAGTAGTTGCAAACTCATGCTTTTAGAGACTTGTTTGGGCTCATGAGAGGAGTAGAAAAACATCAAAAATTTCAGTCCTGCATGATTCTACCAAGAAATGTGTGTTCATTGAAACCGCTGGTTTTTGATAGTTTGGGCCCTATTGAATAATGAATGTTTTGAATTTTCTCCAAAAGTAAAGTAGTTGCAAACTCATCCTTTTAGAAACTTGTTTGGGCTGTTGAGAGGAGTAAAAAACCATCAAAAATTTCAATCCTGCATGATTCTACCAAGAAATGTGATTCTTCATTCAAAACGCTGGTTTTTGCTATTGGGCTCTACTGAATAATGAATGTTTTGAATTTTCTCCAAAAGTAAAGTAGTTGCAAACTCATGCTTTTAGAGACTTGTTTGGGCTCATGAGAGGAGTAGAAAAACATCAAAAATTTCAGTCCTGCATGATTCTACCAAGAAATGTGTGTTCATTCAAACCGCTGGTTTTTGATAGTTTGGGCCCTATTGAATAATGAATGTTTTGAATTTTCTCCAAAAGTAAAGTAGTTGCAAACTCATGCTTTTAGAGACTTGTTTGGGCTCATGAGAGGAGTAGAAAAACATCAAAAATTTCAGTCCTGCATGATTCTACCAAGAAATGTGTGTTCATTGAAACCGCTGGTTTTTGATAGTTTGGGCCCTATTGAATAATGAATGTTTTGAATTTTCTCCAAAAGTAAAGTAGTTGCAAACTCATCCTTTTAGAAACTTGTTTGGGCTGTTGAGAGGAGTAAAAAACTATCAAAAATTTTAATCCTGCATGATTTTACCAAGAAATGTGATTCTTCATTCAAAACCTGATTTTTGCTATTGGGCTCTATTGAATAGTGAATGTTTTGAATTTTCTCCAAAAGTAAAGTAGTTGCAAACTCATGCTTTTAGAGACTTGTTTGGGCTCATGAGAGGAGTAGAAAAACATCAAAAATTTCAGTCCTGCATGATTCTACCAAGAAATGTGTGTTCATTCAAACCGCTGGTTTTTGATAGTTTGGGCCCTATTGAATAATGAATGTATTGAATTTTCTCCAAAAGTAAAGTAGTTGCAAACTCATGCTTTTAGAGACTTGTTTGGGCTCATGAGAGGAGTAGAAAAACATCAAAAATTTCAGTCCTGCATGATTCTACCAAGAAATGTGTGTTCATTGAAACCGCTGGTTTTTGATAGTTTGGGCCCTATTGAATAATGAATGTTTTGAATTTTCTCCAAAAGTAAAGTAGTTGCAAACTCATCCTTTTAGAAACTTGTTTGGGCTGTTGAGAGGAGTAAAAAACCATCAAAAATTTCAATCCTGCATGATTCTACCAAGAAATGTGATTCTTCATTCAAAACGCTGGTTTTTGCTATTGGGCTCTATTGAATAATGAATGTTTTGAATTTTCTCCAAAAGTAAAGTAGTTGCAAACTCATGCTTTTAGAGACTTGTTTGGGCTCATGAGAGGAGTAGAAAAACATCAAAAATTTCAGTCCTGCATGATTCTACCAAGAAATGTGTGTTCATTGAAACCGCTGGTTTTTGATAGTTTGGGCCCTATTGAATAATGAATGTTTTGAATTTTCTCCAAAAGTAAAGTAGTTGCAAACTCATCCTTTTAGAAACTTGTTTGGGCTGTTGAGAGGAGTAAAAAACCATCAAAAATTTCAATCCTGCATGATTCTACCAAGAAATGTGATTCTTCATTCAAAACGCTGGTTTTTGCTGTTGGGCTCTATTGAATAATGAATGTTTTGAATTTTCTCCAAAAGTAAAGTAGTTGCAAACTCATGCTTTTAGAGACTTGTTTGGGCTCATGAGAGGAGTAGAAAAACATCAAAAATTTCAGTCCTGCATGATTCTACCAAGAAATGTGTGTTCATTGAAACCGCTGGTTTTTGATAGTTTGGGCCCTATTGAATAATGAATGTTTTGAATTTTCTCCAAAAGTAAAGTAGTTGCAAACTCATCCTTTTAGAAACTTGTTTGGGCTGTTGAGAGGAGTAAAAAACCATCAAAAATTTCAATCCTGCATGATTCTACCAAGAAATGTGATTCTTCATTCAAAACGCTGGTTTTTGCTATTGGGCTCTATTGAATAATGAATGTTTTGAATTTTCTCCAAAAGTAAAGTAGTTGCAAACTCATGCTTTTAGAGACTTGTTTGGGCTCATGAGAGGAGTAGAAAAACATCAAAAATTTCAGTCCTGCATGATTCTACCAAGAAATGTGTGTTCATTGAAACCGCTGGTTTTTGATAGTTTGGGCCCTATTGAATAATGAATGTTTTGAATTTTCTCCAAAAGTAAAGTAGTTGCAAACTCATCCTTTTAGAAACTTGTTTGGGCTGTTGAGAGGAGTAAAAAACCATCAAAAATTTCAATCCTGCATGATTTTACCAAGAAATGTGATTCTTCATTCAAAACCTGATTTTTGCTATTGGGCTCTATTGAATAGTGAATGTTTTGAATTTTCTCCAAAAGTAAAGTAGTTGCAAACTCATGCTTTTAGAGACTTGTTTGGGCTCATGAGAGGAGTAGAAAAACATCAAAAATTTCAGTCCTGCATGATTCTACCAAGAAATGTGTTCATTCAAACCGCTGGTTTTTGATAGTTTGGACCCTATTGAATAATGAATGTTTTGAATTTTCTCCAAAAGTAAAGTAGTTGCAAACTCATCCTTTTAGAAACTTGTTTGGGCTGTTGAGAGGAGTAAAAAACCATCAAAAATTTCAATCCTGCATGATTCTACCAAGAAATGTGATTCTTCATTCAAAACGCTGGTTTTTGCTATTGGGCTCTATTGAATAATGAATGTTTTGAATTTTCTCCAAAAGTAAAGTAGTTGCAAACTCATGCTTTTAGAGACTTGTTTGGGCTCATGAGAGGAGTAGAAAAACATCAAAAATTTCAGTCCTGCATGATTCTACCAAGAAATGTGTGTTCATTGAAACCGCTGTTTTTTGATAGTTTGGGCCCTATTGAATAATGAATGTTTTGAATTTTCTCCAAAAGTAAAGTAGTTGCAAACTCATCCTTTTAGAAACTTGTTTGGGCTGTTGAGAGGAGTAAAAAACCATCAAAAATTTCAATCCTGCATGATTTTACCAAGAAATGTGATTCTTCATTCAAAACCTGATTTTTGCTATTGGGCTCTATTGAATAGTGAATGTTTTGAATTTTCTCCAAAAGTAAAGTAGTTGCAAACTCATGCTTTTAGAGACTTGTTTGGGCTCATGAGAGGAGTAGAAAAACATCAAAAATTTCAGTCCTGCATGATTCTACCAAGAAATGTGTTCATTCAAACCGCTGGTTTTTGATAGTTTGGGCCCTATTGAATAATGAATGTTTTGAATTTTCTCCAAAAGTAAAGTAGTTGCAAACTCATCCTTTTAGAAACTTGTTTGGGCTGTTGAGAGGAGTAAAAAACCATCAAAAATTTCAATCCTGCATGATTCTACCAAGAAATGTGATTCTTCATTCAAAACGCTGGTTTTTGCTATTGGGCTCTATTGAATAATGAATGTTTTGAATTTTCTCCAAAAGTAAAGTAGTTGCAAACTCATGCTTTTAGAGACTTGTTTGGGCTCATGAGAGGAGTAGAAAAACATCAAAAATTTCAGTCCTGCATGATTCTACCAAGAAATGTGTGTTCATTGAAACCGCTGGTTTTTGATAGTTTGGGCCCTATTGAATAATGAATGTTTTGAATTTTCTCCAAAAGTAAAGTAGTTGCAAACTCATCCTTTTAGAAACTTGTTTGGGCTGTTGAGAGGAGTAAAAAACCATCAAAAATTTCAATCCTGCATGATTTTACCAAGAAATGTGATTCTTCATTCAAAACCTGATTTTTGCTATTGGGCTCTATTGAATAGTGAATGTTTTGAATTTTCTCCAAAAGTAAAGTAGTTGCAAACTCATGCTTTTAGAGACTTGTTTGGGCTCATGAGAGGAGTAGAAAAACATCAAAAATTTCAGTCCTGCATGATTCTACCAAGAAATGTGTGTTCATTGAAACCGCTGGTTTTTGATATTTTGGGCCCTATTGAATAATGAATGTTTTGAATTTTCTCCAAAAGTAAAGTAGTTGCAAACTCATCCTTTTAGAAACTTGTTTGGGCTGTTGAGAGGAGTAAAAAACCATCAAAAATTTCAATCCTGCATGATTCTACCAAGAAATGTGATTCTTCATTCAAAACGCTGGTTTTTGCTATTGGGCTCTACTGAATAATGAATGTTTTGAATTTTCTCCAAAAGTAAAGTAGTTGCAAACTCATGCTTTTAGAGACTTGTTTGGGCTCATGAGAGGAGTAGAAAAACATCAAAAATTTCAGTCCTGCATGATTCTACCAAGAAATGTGTGTTCATTCAAACCGCTGGTTTTTGATAGTTTGGGCCCTATTGAATAATGAATGTTTTGAATTTTCTCCAAAAGTAAAGTAGTTGCAAACTCATGCTTTTAGAGACTTGTTTGGGCTCATGAGAGGAGTAGAAAAACATCAAAAATTTCAGTCCTGCATGATTCTACCAAGAAATGTGTGTTCATTGAAACCGCTGGTTTTTGATAGTTTGGGCCCTATTGAATAATGAATGTTTTGAATTTTCTCCAAAAGTAAAGTAGTTGCAAACTCATCCTTTTAGAAACTTGTTTGGGCTGTTGAGAGGAGTAAAAAACCATCAAAAATTTCAATCCTGCATGATTTTACCAAGAAATGTGATTCTTCATTCAAAACCTGATTTTTGCTATTGGGCTCTATTGAATAGTGAATGTTTTGAATTTTCTCCAAAAGTAAAGTAGTTGCAAACTCATGCTTTTAGAGACTTGTTTGGGCTCATGAGAGGAGTAGAAAAACATCAAAAATTTCAGTCCTGCATGATTCTACCAAGAAATGTGTGTTCATTCAAACCGCTGGTTTTTGATAGTTTGGGCCCTATTGAATAATGAATGTATTGAATTTTCTCCAAAAGTAAAGTAGTTGCAAACTCATGCTTTTAGAGACTTGTTTGGGCTCATGAGAGGAGTAGAAAAACATCAAAAATTTCAGTCCTGCATGATTCTACCAAGAAATGTGTGTTCATTGAAACCGCTGGTTTTTGATAGTTTGGGCCCTATTGAATAATGAATGTTTTGAATTTTCTCCAAAAGTAAAGTAGTTGCAAACTCATCCTTTTAGAAACTTGTTTGGGCTGTTGAGAGGAGTAAAAAACCATCAAAAATTTCAATCCTGCATGATTCTACCAAGAAATGTGATTCTTCATTCAAAACGCTGGTTTTTGCTATTGGGCTCTATTGAATAATGAATGTTTTGAATTTTCTCCAAAAGTAAAGTAGTTGCAAACTCATGCTTTTAGAGACTTGTTTGGGCTCATGAGAGGAGTAGAAAAACATCAAAAATTTCAGTCCTGCATGATTCTACCAAGAAATGTGTGTTCATTGAAACCGCTGGTTTTTGATAGTTTGGGCCCTATTGAATAATGAATGTTTTGAATTTTCTCCAAAAGTAAAGTAGTTGCAAACTCATCCTTTTAGAAACTTGTTTGGGCTGTTGAGAGGAGTAAAAAACCATCAAAAATTTCAATCCTGCATGATTCTACCAAGAAATGTGATTCTTCATTCAAAACGCTGGTTTTTGCTGTTGGGCTCTATTGAATAATGAATGTTTTGAATTTTCTCCAAAAGTAAAGTAGTTGCAAACTCATGCTTTTAGAGACTTGTTTGGGCTCATGAGAGGAGTAGAAAAACATCAAAAATTTCAGTCCTGCATGATTCTACCAAGAAATGTGTGTTCATTGAAACCGCTGGTTTTTGATAGTTTGGGCCCTATTGAATAATGAATGTTTTGAATTTTCTCCAAAAGTAAAGTAGTTGCAAACTCATCCTTTTAGAAACTTGTTTGGGCTGTTGAGAGGAGTACAAAACCATCAAAAATTTCAATCCTGCATGATTCTACCAAGAAATGTGATTCTTCATTCAAAACGCTGGTTTTTGCTATTGGGCTCTATTGAATAATGAATGTTTTGAATTTTCTCCAAAAGTAAAGTAGTTGCAAACTCATGCTTTTAGAGACTTGTTTGGGCTCATGAGAGGAGTAGAAAAACATCAAAAATTTCAGTCCTGCATGATTCTACCAAGAAATGTGTGTTCATTGAAACCGCTGGTTTTTGATAGTTTGGGCCCTATTGAATAATGAATGTTTTGAATTTTCTCCAAAAGTAAAGTAGTTGCAAACTCATCCTTTTAGAAACTTGTTTGGGCTGTTGAGAGGAGTAAAAAACCATCAAAAATTTCAATCCTGCATGATTTTACCAAGAAATGTGATTCTTCATTCAAAACCTGATTTTTGCTATTGGGCTCTATTGAATAGTGAATGTTTTGAATTTTCTCCAAAAGTAAAGTAGTTGCAAACTCATGCTTTTAGAGACTTGTTTGGGCTCATGAGAGGAGTAGAAAAACATCAAAAATTTCAGTCCTGCATGATTCTACCAAGAAATGTGTTCATTCAAACCGCTGGTTTTTGATAGTTTGGACCCTATTGAATAATGAATGTTTTGAATTTTCTCCAAAAGTAAAGTAGTTGCAAACTCATCCTTTTAGAAACTGGTTTGGGCTGTTGAGAGGAGTAAAAAACCATCAAAAATTTCAATCCTGCATGATTCTACCAAGAAATGTGATTCTTCATTCAAAATGCTGGTTTTTGCTATTGGGCTCTATTGAATAATGAATGTTTTGAATTTTCTCCAAAAGTAAAGTAGTTGCAAACTCATGCTTTTAGAGACTTGTTTGGGCTCATGAGAGGAGTAGAAAAACATCAAAAATTTCAGTCCTGCATGATTCTACCAAGAAATGTGTGTTCATTGAAACCGCTGGTTTTTGATAGTTTGGGCCCTATTGAATAATGAATGTTTTGAATTTTCTCCAAAAGTAAAGTAGTTGCAAACTCATCCTTTTAGAAACTTGTTTGGGCTGTTGAGAGGAGTAAAAAACCATCAAAAATTTCAATCCTGCATGATTTTACCAAGAAATGTGATTCTTCATTCAAAACCTGATTTTTGCTATTGGGCTCTATTGAATAGTGAATGTTTTGAATTTTCTCCAAAAGTAAAGTAGTTGCAAACTCATGCTTTTAGAAACTTGTTTGGGCTCATGAGAGGAGTAGAAAAACATCAAAAATTTCAGTCCTGCATGATTCTACCAAGAAATGTGTGTTCATTGAAACCGCTGGTTTTTGATAGTTTGGGCCCTATTGAATAATGAATGTTTTGAATTTTCTCCAAAAGTAAAGTAGTTGCAAACTCATCCTTTTAGAAACTTGTTTGGGCTGTTGAGAGGAGTAAAAAACCATCAAAAATTTCAATCCTGCATGATTTTACCAAGAAATGTGATTCTTCATTCAAAACCTGATTTTTGCTATTGGGCTCTATTGAATAGTGAATGTTTTGAATTTTCTCCAAAAGTAAAGTAGTTGCAAACTCATGCTTTTAGAGACTTGTTTGGGCTCATGAGAGGAGTAGAAAAACATCAAAAATTTCAGTCCTGCATGATTCTACCAAGAAATGTGTGTTCATTCAAACCGCTGGTTTTTGATAGTTTGGGCCCTATTGAATAATGAATGTTTTGAATTTTCTCCAAAAGTAAAGTAGTTGCAAATTCATGCTTTTAGAGACTTGTTTGGGCTCATGAGAGGAGTAGAAAAACATCAAAAATTTCAGTCCTGCATGATTCTACCAAGAAATGTGTGTTCATTGAAACCGCTGGTTTTTGATAGTTTGGGCCCTATTGGATAATGAATGTTTTGAATTTTCTCCAAAAGTAAAGTAGTTGCAAACTCATCCTTTTTGAAACTTGTTTGGGCTGTTGAGAGGAGTAAAAAACCATCAAAAATTTCAATCCTGCATGATTCTACCAAGAAATGTGATTCTTCATTCAAAACGCTGGTTTTTGCTATTGGGCTCTATTGAATAATGAATGTTTTGAATTTTCTCCAAAAGTAAAGTAGTTGCAAACTCATGCTTTTAGAGACTTGTTTGGGCTCATGAGAGGAGTAGAAAAACATCAAAAATTTCAGTCCTGCATGATTCTACCAAGAAATGTGTGTTCATTGAAACCGCTGGTTTTTGATAGTTTGGGCCCTATTGAATAATGAATGTTTTGAATTTTCTCCAAAAGTAAAGTAGTTGCAAACTCATCCTTTTAGAAACTTGTTTGGGCTGTTGAGAGGAGTAAAAAACCATCAAAAATTTCAATCCTGCATGATTTTACCAAGAAATGTGATTCTTCATTCAAAACCTGATTTTTGCTATTGGGCTCTATTGAATAGTGAATGTTTTGAATTTTCTCCAAAAGTAAAGTAGTTGCAAACTCATGCTTTTAGAGACTTGTTTGGGCTCATGAGAGGAGTAGAAAAACATCAAAAATTTCAGTCCTGCATGATTCTACCAAGAAATGTGTTCATTCAAACCGCTGGTTTTTGATAGTTTGGGCCCTATTGAATAATGAATGTTTTGAATTTTCTCCAAAAGTAAAGTAGTTGCAAACTCATCCTTTTAGAAACTTGTTTGGGCTGTTGAGAGGAGTAAAAAACCATCAAAAATTTCAATCCTGCATGATTCTACCAAGAAATGTGATTCTTCATTCAAAACGCTGGTTTTTGCTATTGGGCTCTATTGAATAATGAATGTTTTGAATTTTCTCCAAAAGTAAAGTAGTTGCAAACTCATGCTTTTAGAGACTTGTTTGGGCTCATGAGAGGAGTAGAAAAACATCAAAAATTTCAGTCCTGCATGATTCTACCAAGAAATGTGTGTTCATTGAAACCGCTGGTTTTTGATAGTTTGGGCCCTATTGAATAATGAATGTTTTGAATTTTCTCCAAAAGTAAAGTAGTTGCAAACTCATCCTTTTAGAAACTTGTTTGGGCTGTTGAGAGGAGTAAAAAACCATCAAAAATTTCAATCCTGCATGATTTTACCAAGAAATGTGATTCTTCATTCAAAACCTGATTTTTGCTATTGGGCTCTATTGAATAGTGAATGTTTTGAATTTTCTCCAAAAGTAAAGTAGTTGCAAACTCATGCTTTTAGAGACTTGTTTGGGCTCATGAAAAGAGTAGAAAAACATCAAAAATTTCAGTCCTGCATGATTCTACCAAGAAATGTGTTCATTCAAACCGCTGGATTTTGATAGTTTGGGCCCTATTGAATAATGAATGTTTTGAATTTTCTCCAAAAGTAAAGTAGTTGCAAACTCATCCTTTTAGAAACTTGTTTGGGCTGTTGAGAGGAGTAAAAAACCATCAAAAATTTCAATCCTGCATGATTCTACCAAGAAATGTGATTCTTCATTCAAAACGCTGGTTTTTGCTATTGGGCTCTATTGAATAATGAATGTTTTGAATTTTCTCCAAAAGTAAAGTAGTTGCAAACTCATGCTTTTAGAGACTTGTTTGGGCTCATGAGAGGAGTAGAAAAACATCAAAAATTTCAGTCCTGCATGATTCTACCAAGAAATGTGTGTTCATTGAAACCGCTGGTTTTTGATAGTTTGGGCCCTATTGAATAATGAATGTTTTGAATTTTCTCCAAAAGTAAAGTAGTTGCAAACTCATCCTTTTAGAAACTTGTTTGGGCTGTTGAGAGGAGTAAAAAACCATCAAAAATTTCAATCCTGCATGATTCTACCAAGAAATGTGATTCTTCATTCAAAACGCTGGTTTTTGCTATTGGGCTCTATTGAATAATGAATGTTTTGAATTTTCTCCAAAAGTAAAGTAGTTGCAAACTCATGCTTTTAGAGACTTGTTTGGGCTCATGAGATGAGTAGAAAAACATCAAAAATTTCAGTCCTGCATGATTCTACCAAGACATGTGTGTTCATTGAAACGGCTGGTTTTTGATAGTTTGGGCCCTATTGAATAATGAATGTTTTGAATTTTCTCCAAAAGTAAAGTAGTTGCAAACTCATCCTTTTAGAAACTTGTTTGGGCTGTTGAGAGGAGTAAAAAACCATCAAAAATTTCAATCCTGCATGATTCTACCAAGAAATGTGATTCTTCATTCAAAACGCTGGTTTTTGCTATTGGGCTCTATTGAATAATGAATGTTTTGAATTTTCTCCAAAAGTAAAGTAGTTGCAAACTCATGCTTTTAGAGACTTGTTTGGGCTCATGAGAGGAGTAGAAAAACATCAAAAATTTCAGTCCTGCATGATTCTACCAAGAAATGTGTGTTCATTGAAACCGCTGGTTTTTGATAGTTTGGGCCCTATTGAATAATGAATGTTTTGAATTTTCTCCAAAAGTAAAGTAGTTGCAAACTCATCCTTTTAGAAACTTGTTTGGGCTGTTGAGAGGAGTAAAAAACCATCAAAAATTTCAATCCTGCATGATTTTACCAAGAAATGTGATTCTTCATTCAAAACCTGATTTTTGCTATTGGGCTCTATTGAATAGTGAATGTTTTGAATTTTCTCGAAAAGTAAAGTAGTTGCAAACTCATGCTTTTAGAGACTTGTTTGGGCTCATGAGAGGAGTAGAAAAACATCAAAAATTTCAGTCCTGCATGATTCTACCAAGAAATGTGTGTTCATTCAAACCGCTGGTTTTTGATAGTTTGGGCCCTATTGAATAATGAATGTTTTGAATTTTCTCCAAAAGTAAAGTAGTTGCAAACTCATCCTTTTAGAAACTTGTTTGGGCTGTTGAGAGGAGTAAAAAACCATCAAAAATTTCAATCCTGCATGATTCTACCAAGAAATGTGATTCTTCATTCAAAACGCTGGTTTTTGCTATTGGGCTCTATTGAATAATGAATGTTTTGAATTTTCTCCAAAAGTAAAGTAGTTGCAAACTCATGCTTTTAGAGACTTGTTTGGGCTCATGAGAGGAGTAGAAAAACATCAAAAATTTCAGTCCTGCATGATTCTACCAAGAAATGTGTGTTCATTGAAACCGCTGGTTTTTGATAGTTTGGGCCCTATTGAATAATGAATGTTTTGAATTTTCTCCAAAAGTAAAGTAGTTGCAAACTCATCCTTTTAGAAACTTGTTTGGGCTGTTGAGAGGAGTAAAAAACCATCAAAAATTTCAATCCTGCATGATTCTACCAAGAAATGTGATTCTTCATTCAAAACGCTGGTTTTTGCTATTGGGCTCTATTGAATAATGAATGTTTTGAATTTTCTCCAAAAGTAAAGTAGTTGCAAACTCATGCTTTTAGAGACTTGTTTGGGCTCATGAGAGGAGAAGAAAAACATCAAAAATTTCAGTCCTGCATGATTCTACCAAGAAATGTGTGTTCATTCAAACCGCTGGTTTTTGATAGTTTGGGCCCTATTGAATAACGAATGTTTTGAATTTTCTCCAAAAGTAAAGTAGTTGCAAACTCATGCTTTTAGAGACTTGTTTGGGCTCATGAGAGGAGTAGAAAAACATCAAAAATTTCAGTCCTGCATGATTCTACCAAGAAATGTGCGTTCATTGAAACCGCTGGTTTTTGATAGTTTGGGCCCTATTGAATAATGAATGTTTTGAATTTTCTCCAAAAGTAAAGTAGTTGCAAACTCATCCTTTTAGAAACTTGTTTGGGCTGTTGAGAGGAGTAAAAAACCATCAAAAATTTCAATCCTGCATGATTCTACCAAGAAATGTGATTCTTCATTCAAAACGCTGGTTTTTGCTATTGGGCTCTATTGAATAATGAATGTTTTGAATTTTCTCCAAAAGTAAAGTAGTTGCAAACTCATGCTTTTAGAGACTTGTTTGGGCTCATGAGAGGAGTAGAAAAACATCAAAAATTTCAGTCCTGCATGATTCTACCAAGAAATGTGTGTTCATTGAATCCACTGGTTTTTGATAGTTTGGGCCCTATTGAATAATGAATGTTTTGAATTTTCTCCAAAAGTAAAGTAGTTGCAAACTCATCCTTTTAGAAACTTGTTTGGGCTGTTGAGAGGAGTAAAAAACCATCAAAAATTTCAATCCTGCATGATTCTACCAAGAAATGTGATTCTTCATTCAAAACGCTGGTTTATGCTATTGGGCTCTATTGAATAATGAATGTTTTGAATTTTCTCCAAAAGTAAAGTAGTTGCAAACTCATGCTTTTAGAGACTTGTTTGGGCTCATGAGAGGAGTAGAAAAACATCAAAAATTTCAGTCCTGCATGATTCTACCAAGAAATGTGTGTTCATTGAAACCGCTGGTTTTTGATAGTTTGGGCCCTATTGAATAATGAATGTTTTGAATTTTCTCCAAAAGTAAAGTAGTTGCAAACTCATCCTTTTAGAAACTTGTTTGGGCTGTTGAGAGGAGTAAAAAACCATCAAAAATTTCAATCCTGCATGATTCTACCAAGAAATGTGATTCTTCATTCAAAACGCTGGTTTTTGCTATTGGGCTCTATTGAATAATGAATGTTTTGAATTTTCTCCAAAAGTAAAGTAGTTGCAAACTCATGCTTTTAGAGACTTGTTTGGGCTCATGAGAGGAGTAGAAAAACATCAAAAATTTCAGTCCTGCATGATTCTACCAAGAAATGTGTGTTCATTGAAACCGCTGGTTTTTGATAGTTTGGGCCCTATTGAATAATGAATGTTTTGAATTTTCTCCAAAAGTAAAGTAGTTGCAAACTCATCCTTTTAGAAACTTGTTTGGGCTGTTGAGAGGAGTAAAAATCCATCAAAAATTTCAATCCTGCATGATTCTACCAAGAAATGTAATTCTTCATTCAAAACGCTGGTTTTTGCTATTGGGCTCTATTGAATAATGAATGTTTTGAATTTTCTCCAAAAGTAAAGTAGTTGCAAACTCATGCTTTTAGAGACTTGTTTGGGCTCATGAGAGGAGTAGAAAAACATCAAAAATTTCAGTCCTGCATGATTCTACCAAGAAATGTGTGTTCATTGAATCCGCTGGTTTTTGATAGTTTGGGCCCTATTGAATAATGAATGTTTTGAATTTTCTCCAAAAGTAAAGTAGTTGCAAACTCATCCTTTTAGAAACTTGTTTGGGCTGTTGAGAGGAGTAAAAAACCATCAAAAATTTCAATCCTGCATGATTCTACCAAGAAATGTGATTCTTCATTCAAAACGCTGGTTTATGCTATTGGGCTCTATTGAATAATGAATGTTTTGAATTTTCTCCAAAAGTAAAGTAGTTGCAAACTCATGCTTTTAGAGACTTGTTTGGGCTCATGAGAGGAGTAGAAAAACATCAAAAATTTCAGTCCTGCATGATTCTACCAAGAAATGTGTGTTCATTGAAACCGCTGGTTTTTGATAGTTTGGGCCCTATTGAATAATGAATGTTTTGAATTTTCTCCAAAAGTAAAGTAGTTGCAAACTCATCCTTTTAGAAACTTGTTTGGGCTGTTGAGAGGAGTAAAAAACCATCAAAAATTTCAATCCTGCATGATTCTACCAAGAAATGTGATTCTTCATTCAAAACGCTGGTTTTTGCTATTGGGCTCTATTGAATAATGAATGTTTTGAATTTTCTCCAAAAGTAAAGTAGTTGCAAACTCATGCTTTTAGAGACTTGTTTGGGCTCATGAGAGGAGTAGAAAAACATCAAAAATTTCAGTCCTGCATGATTCTACCAAGAAATGTGTGTTCATTGAAACCGCTGGTTTTTGATAGTTTGGGCCCTATTGAATAATGAATGTTTTGAATTTTCTCCAAAAGTAAAGTAGTTGCAAACTCATCCTTTTAGAAACTTGTTTGGGCTGTTGAGAGGAGTAAAAATCCATCAAAAATTTCAATCCTGCATGATTCTACCAAGAAATGTAATTCTTCATTCAAAACGCTGGTTTTTGCTATTGGGCTCTATTGAATAATGAATGTTTTGAATTTTCTCCAAAAGTAAAGTAGTTGCAAACTCATGCTTTTAGAGACTTGTTTGGGCTCATGAGAGGAGTAGAAAAACATCAAAAATTTCAGTCCTGCATGATTCTACCAAGAAATGTGTGTTCATTGAATCCGCTGGTTTTTGATAGTTTGGGCCCTATTGAATAATGAATGTTTTGAATTTTCTCCAAAAGTAAAGTAGTTGCAAACTCATCCTTTTAGAAACTTGTTTGGGCTGTTGAGAGGAGTAAAAAACCATCAAAAATTTCAATCCTGCATGATTCTACCAAGAAATGTGATTCTTCATTCAAAACGCTGGTTTATGCTATTGGGCTCTATTGAATAATGAATGTTTTGAATTTTCTCCAAAAGTAAAGTAGTTGCAAACTCATGCTTTTAGAGACTTGTTTGGGCTCATGAGAGGAGTAGAAAAACATCAAAAATTTCAGTCCTGCATGATTCTACCAAGAAATGTGTGTTCATTGAAACCGCTGGTTTTTGATAGTTTGGGCCCTATTGAATAATGAATGTTTTGAATTTTCTCCAAAAGTAAAGTAGTTGCAAACTCATCCTTTTAGAAACTTGTTTGGGCTGTTGAGAGGAGTAAAAAACCATCAAAAATTTCAATCCTGCATGATTCTACCAAGAAATGTGATTCTTCATTCAAAACGCTGGTTTTTGCTATTGGGCTCTATTGAATAATGAATGTTTTGAATTTTCTCCAAAAGTAAAGTAGTTGCAAACTCATGCTTTTAGAGACTTGTTTGGGCTCATGAGATGAGTAGAAAAACATCAAAAATTTCAGTCCTGCATGATTCTACCAAGACATGTGTGTTCATTGAAACGGCTGGTTTTTGATAGTTTGGGCCCTATTGAATAATGAATGTTTTGAATTTTCTCCAAAAGTAAAGTAGTTGCAAACTCATCCTTTTAGAAACTTGTTTGGGCTGTTGAGAGGAGTAAAAAACCATCAAAAATTTCAATCCTGCATGATTCTACCAAGAAATGTGATTCTTCATTCAAAACGCTGGTTTTTGCTATTGGGCTCTATTGAATAATGAATGTTTTGAATTTTCTCCAAAAGTAAAGTAGTTGCAAACTCATGCTTTTAGAGACTTGTTTGGGCTCATGAGAGGAGTAGAAAAACATCAAAAATTTCAGTCCTGCATGATTCTACCAAGAAATGTGTGTTCATTGAAACCGCTGGTTTTTGATAGTTTGGGCCCTATTGAATAATGAATGTTTTGAATTTTCTCCAAAAGTAAAGTAGTTGCAAACTCATCCTTTTAGAAACTTGTTTGGGCTGTTGAGAGGAGTAAAAAACCATCAAAAATTTCAATCCTGCATGATTTTACCAAGAAATGTGATTCTTCATTCAAAACCTGATTTTTGCTATTGGGCTCTATTGAATAGTGAATGTTTTGAATTTTCTCGAAAAGTAAAGTAGTTGCAAACTCATGCTTTTAGAGACTTGTTTGGGCTCATGAGAGGAGTAGAAAAACATCAAAAATTTCAGTCCTGCATGATTCTACCAAGAAATGTGTGTTCATTCAAACCGCTGGTTTTTGATAGTTTGGGCCCTATTGAATAATGAATGTTTTGAATTTTCTCCAAAAGTAAAGTAGTTGCAAACTCATCCTTTTAGAAACTTGTTTGGGCTGTTGAGAGGAGTAAAAAACCATCAAAAATTTCAATCCTGCATGATTCTACCAAGAAATGTGATTCTTCATTCAAAACGCTGGTTTTTGCTATTGGGCTCTATTGAATAATGAATGTTTTGAATTTTCTCCAAAAGTAAAGTAGTTGCAAACTCATGCTTTTAGAGACTTGTTTGGGCTCATGAGAGGAGTAGAAAAACATCAAAAATTTCAGTCCTGCATGATTCTACCAAGAAATGTGTGTTCATTGAAACCGCTGGTTTTTGATAGTTTGGGCCCTATTGAATAATGAATGTTTTGAATTTTCTCCAAAAGTAAAGTAGTTGCAAACTCATCCTTTTAGAAACTTGTTTGGGCTGTTGAGAGGAGTAAAAAACCATCAAAAATTTCAATCCTGCATGATTTTACCAAGAAATGTGATTCTTCATTCAAAACCTGATTTTTGCTATTGGGCTCTATTGAATAGTGAATGTTTTGAATTTTCTCGAAAAGTAAAGTAGTTGCAAACTCATGCTTTTAGAGACTTGTTTGGGCTCATGAGAGGAGTAGAAAAACATCAAAAATTTCAGTCCTGCATGATTCTACCAAGAAATGTGTGTTCATTCAAACCGCTGGTTTTTGATAGTTTGGGCCCTATTGAATAATGAATGTTTTGAATTTTCTCCAAAAGTAAAGTAGTTGCAAACTCATCCTTTTAGAAACTTGTTTGGGCTGTTGAGAGGAGTAAAAAACCATCAAAAATTTCAATCCTGCATGATTCTACCAAGAAATGTGATTCTTCATTCAAAACGCTGGTTTTTGCTATTGGGCTCTATTGAATAATGAATGTTTTGAATTTTCTCCAAAAGTAAAGTAGTTGCAAACTCATGCTTTTAGAGACTTGTTTGGGCTCATGAGAGGAGTAGAAAAACATCAAAAATTTCAGTCCTGCATGATTCTACCAAGAAATGTGTGTTCATTGAAACCGCTGGTTTTTGATAGTTTGGGCCCTATTGAATAATGAATGTTTTGAATTTTCTCCAAAAGTAAAGTAGTTGCAAACTCATCCTTTTAGAAACTTGTTTGGGCTGTTGAGAGGAGTAAAAAACCATCAAAAATTTCAATCCTGCATGATTCTACCAAGAAATGTGATTCTTCATTCAAAACGCTGGTTTTTGCTATTGGGCTCTATTGAATAATGAATGTTTTGAATTTTCTCCAAAAGTAAAGTAGTTGCAAACTCATGCTTTTAGAGACTTGTTTGGGCTCATGAGAGGAGAAGAAAAACATCAAAAATTTCAGTCCTGCATGATTCTACCAAGAAATGTGTGTTCATTCAAACCGCTGGTTTTTGATAGTTTGGGCCCTATTGAATAACGAATGTTTTGAATTTTCTCCAAAAGTAAAGTAGTTGCAAACTCATGCTTTTAGAGACTTGTTTGGGCTCATGAGAGGAGTAGAAAAACATCAAAAATTTCAGTCCTGCATGATTCTACCAAGAAATGTGCGTTCATTGAAACCGCTGGTTTTTGATAGTTTGGGCCCTATTGAATAATGAATGTTTTGAATTTTCTCCAAAAGTAAAGTAGTTGCAAACTCATCCTTTTAGAAACTTGTTTGGGCTGTTGAGAGGAGTAAAAAACCATCAAAAATTTCAATCCTGCATGATTCTACCAAGAAATGTGATTCTTCATTCAAAACGCTGGTTTTTGCTATTGGGCTCTATTGAATAATGAATGTTTTGAATTTTCTCCAAAAGTAAAGTAGTTGCAAACTCATGCTTTTAGAGACTTGTTTGGGCTCATGAGAGGAGTAGAAAAACATCAAAAATTTCAGTCCTGCATGATTCTACCAAGAAATGTGTGTTCATTGAAACCGCTGGTCTTTGATAGTTTGGGCCCTATTGAATAATGAATGTTTTGAATTTTCTCCAAAAGTAAATTAGTTGCAAACTCATCCTTTTAGAAACTTGTTTGGGCTGTTGAGAGGAGTAAAAATCCATCAAAAATTTCAATCCTGCATGATTCTACCAAGAAATGTAATTCTTCATTCAAAACGCTGGTTTTTGCTATTGGGCTCTATTGAATAATGAATGTTTTGAATTTTCTCCAAAAGTAAAGTAGTTGCAAACTCATGCTTTTAGAGACTTGTTTGGGCTCATGAGAGGAGTAGAAAAACATCAAAAATTTCAGTCCTGCATGATTCTACCAAGAAATGTGTGTTCATTGAATCCGCTGGTTTTTGATAGTTTGGGCCCTATTGAATAATGAATGTTTTGAATTTTCTCCAAAAGTAAAGTAGTTGCAAACTCATCCTTTTAGAAACTTGTTTGGGCTGTTGAGAGGAGTAAAAAACCATCAAAAATTTCAATCCTGCATGATTCTACCAAGAAATGTGATTCTTCATTCAAAACGCTGGTTTATGCTATTGGGCTCTATTGAATAATGAATGTTTTGAATTTTCTCCAAAAGTAAATTAGTTGCAAACTCATGCTTTTAGAGACTTGTTTGGGCTCATGAGAGGAGTAGAAAAACATCAAAAATTTCAGTCCTGCATGATTCTACCAAGAAATGTGTGTTCATTGAAACCGCTGGTTTTTGATAGTTTGGGCCCTATTGAATAATGAATGTTTTGAATTTTCTCCAAAAGTAAAGTAGTTGCAAACTCATCCTTTTAGAAACTTGTTTGGGCTGTTGAGAGGAGTAAAAAACCATCAAAAATTTCAATCCTGCATGATTCTACCAAGAAATGTGATTCTTCATTCAAAACGCTGGTTTTTGCTATTGGGCTCTATTGAATAATGAATGTTTTGAATTTTCTCCAAAAGTAAAGTAGTTTGAAACTCATGCTTTTAGAGACTTGTTTGGGCTCATGAGAGGAGTAGAAAAACATCAAAAATTTCAGTCCTGCATGATTCTACCAAGAAATGTGTGTTCATTGAAACCGCTGGTTTTTGATAGTTTGGGCCCTATTGAATAATGAATGTTTTGAATTTTCTCCAAAAGTAAAGTAGTTGCAAACTCATCCTTTTAGAAACTTGTTTGGGCTGTTGAGAGGAGTAAAAAACCATCAAAAATTTCAATCCTGCATGATTCTACCAAGAAATGTGATTCTTCATTCAAAACCTAATTTTTGCTATTGGGGCTCTATTGAATAATGAATGTTTTGAATTTTCTCCAAAAGTAAAGTAGTTGCAAACTCATGCTTTTAGAGACTTGTTTGGGCTCATGAGAGGAGTAGAAAAACATCAAAAATTTCAGTCCTGCACGATTCTACCAAGAAATGTGTGTTCATTCAAACCGCTGGTTTTTGATATTTTGGGCCTTATTGAATAATGAATGTTTTGAATTTTCTCCAAAAGTAAAGTAGTTGCAAACTCATCCTTTTAGAAACTTGTTTGGGCTGTTGAGAGGAGTAAAAAACCATCAAACATTTCAATCCTGCATGATTCTACCAAGAAATGTGATTCTTCATTCAAAACGCTGGTTTTTGCTATTGGGCTCTATTGAATAATGAATGTTTTGAATTTTCTCCAAAAGTAAAGTAGTTGCAAACTCATGCTTTTAGAGACTTGTTTGGGCTCATGAGAGGAGTAGAAAAACATCAAAAATTTCAGTCCTGCATGATTCTACCAAGTAATGTGTGTTCATTGAAACCGCTGGTTTTTGATAGTTTGGGCCCTATTGAATAATGAATGTTTTGAATTTTCTCCAAAAGTAAAGTAGTTGCAAACTCATGCTTTTAGAGACTTGTTTGGACTGTTGAGAGGAGTAAAAAACCATCAAAAATTTCAATCCTGCATGATTTTACCAAGAAATGTGATTCTTCATTCAAAACCTGATTTTTGCTATTGGGCTCTATTGAATAGTGAATGTTTTGAATTTTCTCCAAAAGTAAAGTAGTTGCAAACTCATGCTTTTAGAGACTTGTTTGGGCTCATGAGAGGAGTAGAAAAACATCAAAAATTTCAGCCCTGCATGATTCTACCAAGAAATGTGTGTTCATTGAAACCGCTGATTTTTGATAGTTTGGGCCCTATTGAATAATGAATGTTTTGAATTTTCTCCAAAAGTAAAGTAGTTGCAAACTCATCCTTTTAGAAACTTGTTTGGGCTGTTGAGAGGAGTAAAAAACCATCAAACATTTCAATCCTGCATGATTCTACCAAGAAATGTGATTCTTCATTCAAAACGCTCGTTTTTGCTATTGGGCTCTATTGAATAATGAATGTTTTGAATTTTCTCCAAAAGTAAAGTAGTTGCAAACTCATGCTTTTAGAGACTTTTTTGGGCTCATGAGAGGAGTAGAAAAACATCAAAAATTTCAGTCCTGCATGATTCTACCAGGAAATGTGTGTTCATTGAAACCGCTGGTTTTTGATAGTTTGGGCCCTATTGAATATTGAATGTTTTGAATTTTCTCCAAAAGTAAAGTAGTTGCAAACTCATGCTTTTAGAGACTTGTTTGGGCTCATGAGATGAGTAGAAAAACATCAAAAATTTCAGTCCTGCATGATTCTACCAAGACATGTGTGTTCATTGAAACCGCTGGTTTTTGATAGTTTGGGCCCTATTGAATAATGAATGTTTTGAATTTTCTCCAAAAGTAAAGTAGTTGCAAACTCATCCTTTTAGAAACTTGTTTGGGCTGTTGAGAGGAGTAAAAAACCATCAAAAATTTCAATCCTGCATGATTCTACCAAGAAATGTGATTCTTCATTCAAAACGCTGGTTTTTGCTATTGGGCTCTATTGAATAATGAATGTTTTGAATTTTCTCCAAAAGTAAAGTAGTTGCAAACTCATCCTTTTAGAAACTTGTTTGGGCTGTTGAGAGGAGTAAAAAACCATCAAAAATTTCAATCCTGCATGATTCTACCAAGAAATGTGATTCTTCATTCAAAACGCTGGTTTTTGCTATTGGGCTCTATTGAATAATGAATGTTTTGAATTTTCTCCAAAAGTAAAGTAGTTGCAAACTCATGCTTTTAGAGACTTGTTTGGGCTCATGAGAGGAGTAGAAAAACATCAAAAATTTCAGTCCTGCATGATTCTACCAAGAAATGTGTGTTCATTGAAACCGCTGGTTTTTGATAGTTTGGGCCCTATTGAATAATGAATGTTTTGAATTTTCTCCAAAAGTAAAGTAGTTGCAAACTCATCCTTTTAGAAACTTGTTTGGGCTGTTGAGAGGAGTAAAAAACCATCAAAAATTTCAATCCTGCATGATTTTACCAAGAAATGTGATTCTTCATTCAAAACCTGATTTTTGCTATTGGGCTCTATTGAATAGTGAATGTTTTGAATTTTCTCCAAAAGTAAAGTAGTTGCAAACTCATGCTTTTAGAGACTTGTTTGGGCTCATGAGAGGAGTAGAAAAACATCAAAAATTTCAGTCCTGCATGATTCTACCAAGAAATGTGTTAATTCAAACCGCTGGTTTTTGATAGTTTGGACCCTATTGAATAATGAATGTTTTGAATTTTCTCCAAAAGTAAAGTAGTTGCAAACTCATCCTTTTAGAAACTTGTTTGGGCTGTTGAGAGGAGTAAAAAACCATCAAAAATTTCAATCCTGCATGATTCTACCAAGAAATGTGATTCTTCATTCAAAACGCTGGTTTTTGCTATTGGGCTCTATTGAATAATGAATGTTTTGAATTTTCTCCAAAAGTAAAGTAGTTGCAAACTCATGCTTTTAGAGACTTGTTTGGGCTCATGAGAGGAGTAGAAAAACATCAAAAATTTCAGTCCTGCATGATTCTACCAAGAAATGTGTGTTCATTGAAACCGCTGTTTTTTGATAGTTTGGGCCCTATTGAATAATGAATGTTTTGAATTTTCTCCAAAAGTAAAGTAGTTGCAAACTCATCCTTTTAGAAACTTGTTTGGGCTGTTGAGAGGAGTAAAAAACCATCAAAAATTTCAATCCTGCATGATTTTACCAAGAAATGTGATTCTTCATTCAAAACCTGATTTTTGCTATTGGGCTCTATTGAATAGTGAATGTTTTGAATTTTCTCCAAAAGTAAAGTAGTTGCAAACTCATGCTTTTAGAGACTTGTTTGGGCTCATGAGAGGAGTAGAAAAACATCAAAAATTTCAGTCCTGCATGATTCTACCAAGAAATGTGTTCATTCAAACCGCTGGTTTTTGATAGTTTGGGCCCTATTGAATAATGAATGTTTTGAATTTTCTCCAAAAGTAAAGTAGTTGCAAACTCATCCTTTTAGAAACTTGTTTGGGCTGTTGAGAGGAGTAAAAAACCATCAAAAATTTCAATCCTGCATGATTCTACCAAGAAATGTGATTCTTCATTCAAAACGCTGGTTTTTGCTATTGGGCTCTATTGAATAATGAATGTTTTGAATTTTCTCCAAAAGTAAAGTAGTTGCAAACTCATGCTTTTAGAGACTTGTTTGGGCTCATGAGAGGAGTAGAAAAACATCAAAAATTTCAGTCCTGCATGATTCTACCAAGAAATGTGTGTTCATTGAAACCGCTGGTTTTTGATAGTTTGGGCCCTATTGAATAATGAATGTTTTGAATTTTCTCCAAAAGTAAAGTAGTTGCAAACTCATCCTTTTAGAAACTTGTTTGGGCTGTTGAGAGGAGTAAAAAACCATCAAAAATTTCAATCCTGCATGATTTTACCAAGAAATGTGATTCTTCATTCAAAACCTGATTTTTGCTATTGGGCTCTATTGAATAGTGAATGTTTTGAATTTTCTCCAAAAGTAAAGTAGTTGCAAACTCATGCTTTTAGAGACTTGTTTGGGCTCATGAGAGGAGTAGAAAAACATCAAAAATTTCAGTCCTGCATGATTCTACCAAGAAATGTGTGTTCATTGAAACCGCTGGTTTTTGATAGTTTGGGCCCTATTGAATAATGAATGTTTTGAATTTTCTCCAAAAGTAAAGTAGTTGCAAACTCATCCTTTTAGAAACTTGTTTGGGCTGTTGAGAGGAGTAAAAAACCATCAAAAATTTCAATCCTGCATGATTTTACCAAGAAATGTGATTCTTCATTCAAAACCTGATTTTTGCTATTGGGCTCTATTGAATAGTGAATGTTTTGAATTTTCTCCAAAAGTAAAGTAGTTGCAAACTCATGCTTTTAGAGACTTGTTTGGGCTCATGAGAGGAGTAGAAAAACATCAAAAATTTCAGTCCTGCATGATTCTACCAAGAAATGTGTGTTCATTGAAACCGCTGGTTTTTGATATTTTGGGCCCTATTGAATAATGAATATTTTGAATTTTCTCCAAAAGTAAAGTAGTTGCAAACTCATCCTTTTAGAAACTTGTTTGGGCTGTTGAGAGGAGTAAAAAACCATCAAAAATTTCAATCCTGCATGATTCTACCAAGAAATGTGATTCTTCATTCAAAACGCTGGTTTTTGCTATTGGGCTCTACTGAATAATGAATGTTTTGAATTTTCTCCAAAAGTAAAGTAGTTGCAAACTCATGCTTTTAGAGACTTGTTTGGGCTCATGAGAGGAGTAGAAAAACATCAAAAATTTCAGTCCTGCATGATTCTACCAAGAAATGTGTGTTCATTCAAACCGCTGGTTTTTGATAGTTTGGGCCCTATTGAATAATGAATGTTTTGAATTTTCTCCAAAAGTAAAGTAGTTGCAAACTCATGCTTTTAGAGACTTGTTTGGGCTCATGAGAGGAGTAGAAAAACATCAAAAATTTCAGTCCTGCATGATTCTACCAAGAAATGTGTGTTCATTGAAACCGCTGGTTTTTGATAGTTTGGGCCCTATTGAATAATGAATGTTTTGAATTTTCTCCAAAAGTAAAGTAGTTGCAAACTCATCCTTTTAGAAACTTGTTTGGGCTGTTGAGAGGAGTAAAAAACCATCAAAAATTTCAATCCTGCATGATTTTACCAAGAAATGTGATTCTTCATTCAAAACCTGATTTTTGCTATTGGGCTCTATTGAATAGTGAATGTTTTGAATTTTCTCCAAAAGTAAAGTAGTTGCAAACTCATGCTTTTAGAGACTTGTTTGGGCTCATGAGAGGAGTAGAAAAACATCAAAAATTTCAGTCCTGCATGATTCTACCAAGAAATGTGTGTTCATTCAAACCGCTGGTTTTTGATAGTTTGGGCCCTATTGAATAATGAATGTATTGAATTTTCTCCAAAAGTAAAGTAGTTGCAAACTCATGCTTTTAGAGACTTGTTTGGGCTCATGAGAGGAGTAGAAAAACATCAAAAATTTCAGTCCTGCATGATTCTACCAAGAAATGTGTGTTCATTGAAACCGCTGGTTTTTGATAGTTTGGGCCCTATTGAATAATGAATGTTTTGAATTTTCTCCAAAAGTAAAGTAGTTGCAAACTCATCCTTTTAGAAACTTGTTTGGGCTGTTGAGAGGAGTAAAAAACCATCAAAAATTTCAATCCTGCATGATTCTACCAAGAAATGTGATTCTTCATTCAAAACGCTGGTTTTTGCTATTGGGCTCTATTGAATAATGAATGTTTTGAATTTTCTCCAAAAGTAAAGTAGTTGCAAACTCATGCTTTTAGAGACTTGTTTGGGCTCATGAGAGGAGTAGAAAAACATCAAAAATTTCAGTCCTGCATGATTCTACCAAGAAATGTGTGTTCATTGAAACCGCTGGTTTTTGATAGTTTGGGCCCTATTGAATAATGAATGTTTTGAATTTTCTCCAAAAGTAAAGTAGTTGCAAACTCATCCTTTTAGAAACTTGTTTGGGCTGTTGAGAGGAGTAAAAAACCATCAAAAATTTCAATCCTGCATGATTCTACCAAGAAATGTGATTCTTCATTCAAAACGCTGGTTTTTGCTGTTGGGCTCTATTGAATAATGAATGTTTTGAATTTTCTCCAAAAGTAAAGTAGTTGCAAACTCATGCTTTTAGAGACTTGTTTGGGCTCATGAGAGGAGTAGAAAAACATCAAAAATTTCAGTCCTGCATGATTCTACCAAGAAATGTGTGTTCATTGAAACCGCTGGTTTTTGATAGTTTGGGCCCTATTGAATAATGAATGTTTTGAATTTTCTCCAAAAGTAAAGTAGTTGCAAACTCATCCTTTTAGAAACTTGTTTGGGCTGTTGAGAGGAGTAAAAAACCATCAAAAATTTCAATCCTGCATGATTCTACCAAGAAATGTGATTCTTCATTCAAAACGCTGGTTTTTGCTATTGGGCTCTATTGAATAATGAATGTTTTGAATTTTCTCCAAAAGTAAAGTAGTTGCAAACTCATGCTTTTAGAGACTTGTTTGGGCTCATGAGAGGAGTAGAAAAACATCAAAAATTTCAGTCCTGCATGATTCTACCAAGAAATGTGTGTTCATTGAAACCGCTGGTTTTTGATAGTTTGGGCCCTATTGAATAATGAATGTTTTGAATTTTCTCCAAAAGTAAAGTAGTTGCAAACTCATCCTTTTAGAAACTTGTTTGGGCTGTTGAGAGGAGTAAAAAACCATCAAAAATTTCAATCCTGCATGATTTTACCAAGAAATGTGATTCTTCATTCAAAACCTGATTTTTGCTATTGGGCTCTATTGAATAGTGAATGTTTTGAATTTTCTCCAAAAGTAAAGTAGTTGCAAACTCATGCTTTTAGAGACTTGTTTGGGCTCATGAGAGGAGTAGAAAAACATCAAAAATTTCAGTCCTGCATGATTCTACCAAGAAATGTGTTCATTCAAACCGCTGGTTTTTGATAGTTTGGACCCTATTGAATAATGAATGTTTTGAATTTTCTCCAAAAGTAAAGTAGTTGCAAACTCATCCTTTTAGAAACTTGTTTGGGCTGTTGAGAGGAGTAAAAAACCATCAAAAATTTCAATCCTGCATGATTCTACCAAGAAATGTGATTCTTCATTCAAAATGCTGGTTTTTGCTATTGGGCTCTATTGAATAATGAATGTTTTGAATTTTCTCCAAAAGTAAAGTAGTTGCAAACTCATGCTTTTAGAGACTTGTTTGGGCTCATGAGAGGAGTAGAAAAACATCAAAAATTTCAGTCCTGCATGATTCTACCAAGAAATGTGTGTTCATTGAAACCGCTGGTTTTTGATAGTTTGGGCCCTATTGAATAATGAATATTTTGAATTTTCTCCAAAAGTAAAGTAGTTGCAAACTCATCCTTTTAGAAACTTGTTTGGGCTGTTGAGAGGAGTAAAAAACCATCAAAAATTTCAATCCTGCATGATTTTACCAAGAAATGTGATTCTTCATTCAAAACCTGATTTTTGCTATTGGGCTCTATTGAATAGTGAATGTTTTGAATTTTCTCCAAAAGTAAAGTAGTTGCAAACTCATGCTTTTAGAAACTTGTTTGGGCTCATGAGAGGAGTAGAAAAACATCAAAAATTTCAGTCCTGCATGATTCTACCAAGAAATGTGTGTTCATTGAAACCGCTGGTTTTTGATAGTTTGGGCCCTATTGAATAATGAATGTTTTGAATTTTCTCCAAAAGTAAAGTAGTTGCAAACTCATCCTTTTAGAAACTTGTTTGGGCTGTTGAGAGGAGTAAAAAACCATCAAAAATTTCAATCCTGCATGATTTTACCAAGAAATGTGATTCTTCATTCAAAACCTGATTTTTGCTATTGGGCTCTATTGAATAGTGAATGTTTTGAATTTTCTCCAAAAGTAAAGTAGTTGCAAACTCATGCTTTTAGAGACTTGTTTGGGCTCATGAGAGGAGTAGAAAAACATCAAAAATTTCAGTCCTGCATGATTCTACCAAGAAATGTGTGTTCATTCAAACCGCTGGTTTTTGATAGTTTGGGCCCTATTGAATAATGAATGTTTTGAATTTTCTCCAAAAGTAAAGTAGTTGCAAACTCATGCTTTTAGAGACTTGTTTGGGCTCATGAGAGGAGTAGAAAAACATCAAAAATTTCAGTCCTGCATGATTCTACCAAGAAATGTGTGTTCATTGAAACCGCTGGTTTTTGATAGTTTGGGCCCTATTGGATAATGAATGTTTTGAATTTTCTCCAAAAGTAAAGTAGTTGCAAACTCATCCTTTTAGAAACTTGTTTGGGCTGTTGAGAGGAGTAAAAAACCATCAAAAATTTCAATCCTGCATGATTCTACCAAGAAATGTGATTCTTCATTCAAAACGCTGGTTTTTGCTATTGGGCTCTATTGAATAATGAATGTTTTGAATTTTCTCCAAAAGTAAAGTAGTTGCAAACTCATGCTTTTAGAGACTTGTTTGGGCTCATGAGAGGAGTAGAAAAACATCAAAAATTTCAGTCCTGCATGATTCTACCAAGAAATGTGTGTTCATTGAAACCGCTGGTTTTTGATAGTTTGGGCCCTATTGAATAATGAATGTTTTGAATTTTCTCCAAAAGTAAAGTAGTTGCAAACTCATCCTTTTAGAAACTTGTTTGGGCTGTTGAGAGGAGTAAAAAACCATCAAAAATTTCAATCCTGCATGATTTTACCAAGAAATGTGATTCTTCATTCAAAACCTGATTTTGGCTATTGGGCTCTATTGAATAGTGAATGTTTTGAATTTTCTCCAAAAGTAAAGTAGTTGCAAACTCATGCTTTTAGAGACTTGTTTGGGCTCATGAAAAGAGTAGAAAAACATCAAAAATTTCAGTCCTGCATGATTCTACCAAGAAATGTGTTCATTCAAACCGCTGGATTTTGATAGTTTGGGCCCTATTGAATAATGAATGTTTTGAATTTTCTCCAAAAGTAAAGTAGTTGCAAACTCATCCTTTTAGAAACTTGTTTGGGCTGTTGAGAGGAGTAAAAAACCATCAAAAATTTCAATCCTGCATGATTCTACCAAGAAATGTGATTCTTCATTCAAAACGCTGGTTTTTGCTATTGGGCTCTATTGAATAATGAATGTTTTGAATTTTCTCCAAAAGTAAAGTAGTTGCAAACTCATGCTTTTAGAGACTTGTTTGGGCTCATGAGAGGAGTAGAAAAACATCAAAAATTTCAGTCCTGCATGATTCTACCAAGAAATGTGTGTTCATTGAAACCGCTGGTTTTTGATAGTTTGGGCCCTATTGAATAATGAATGTTTTGAATTTTCTCCAAAAGTAAAGTAGTTGCAAACTCATCCTTTTAGAAACTTGTTTGGGCTGTTGAGAGGAGTAAAAAAACCATCAAAAATTTCAATCCTGCATGATTCTACCAAGAAATGTGATTCTTCATTCAAAACGCTGGTTTTTGCTATTGGGCTCTATTGAATAATGAATGTTTTGAATTTTCTCCAAAAGTAAAGTAGTTGCAAACTCATGCTTTTAGAGACTTGTTTGGGCTCATGAGATGAGTAGAAAAACATCAAAAATTTCAGTCCTGCATGATTCTACCAAGACATGTGTGTTCATTGAAACGGCTGGTTTTTGATAGTTTGGGCCCTATTGAATAATGAATGTTTTGAATTTTCTCCAAAAGTAAAGTAGTTGCAAACTCATCCTTTTAGAAACTTGTTTGGGCTGTTGAGAGGAGTAAAAAACCATCAAAAATTTCAATCCTGCATGATTCTACCAAGAAATGTGATTCTTCATTCAAAACGCTGGTTTTTGCTATTGGGCTCTATTGAATAATGAATGTTTTGAATTTTCTCCAAAAGTAAAGTAGTTGCAAACTCATGCTTTTAGAGACTTGTTTGGGCTCATGAGAGGAGTAGAAAAACATCAAAAATTTCAGTCCTGCATGATTCTACCAAGAAATGTGTGTTCATTGAAACCGCTGGTTTTTGATAGTTTGGGCCCTATTGAATAATGAATGTTTTGAATTTTCTCCAAAAGTAAAGTAGTTGCAAACTCATCCTTTTAGAAACTTGTTTGGGCTGTTGAGAGGAGTAAAAAACCATCAAAAATTTCAATCCTGCATGATTTTACCAAGAAATGTGATTCTTCATTCAAAACCTGATTTTTGCTATTGGGCTCTATTGAATAGTGAATGTTTTGAATTTTCTCCAAAAGTAAAGTAGTTGCAAACTCATGCTTTTAGAGACTTGTTTGGGCTCATGAGAGGAGTAGAAAAACATCAAAAATTTCAGTCCTGCATGATTCTACCAAGAAATGTGTGTTCATTCAAACCGCTGGTTTTTGATAGTTTGGGCCCTATTGAATAATGAATGTTTTGAATTTTCTCCAAAAGTAAAGTAGTTGCAAACTCATGCTTTTAGAGACTTGTTTGGGCTCATGAGAGGAGTAGAAAAACATCAAAAATTTCAGTCCTGCATGATTCTACCAAGAAATGTGTGTTCATTGAAACCGCTGGTTTTTGATAGTTTGGGCCCTATTGGATAATGAATGTTTTGAATTTTCTCCAAAAGTAAAGTAGTTGCAAACTCATCCTTTTAGAAACTTGTTTGGGCTGTTGAGAGGAGTAAAAAACCATCAAAAATTTCAATCCTGCATGATTCTACCAAGAAATGTGATTCTTCATTCAAAACGCTGGTTTTTGCTATTGGGCTCTATTGAATAATGAATGTTTTGAATTTTCTCCAAAAGTAAAGTAGTTGCAAACTCATGCTTTTAGAGACTTGTTTGGGCTCATGAGAGGAGTAGAAAAACATCAAAAATTTCAGTCCTGCATGATTCTACCAAGAAATGTGTGTTCATTGAAACCGCTGGTTTTTGATAGTTTGGGCCCTATTGAATAATGAATGTTTTGAATTTTCTCCAAAAGTAAAGTAGTTGCAAACTCATCCTTTTAGAAACTTGTTTGGGCTGTTGAGAGGAGTAAAAAACCATCAAAAATTTCAATCCTGCATGATTTTACCAAGAAATGTGATTCTTCATTCAAAACCTGATTTTGGCTATTGGGCTCTATTGAATAGTGAATGTTTTGAATTTTCTCCAAAAGTAAAGTAGTTGCAAACTCATGCTTTTAGAGACTTGTTTGGGCTCATGAAAAGAGTAGAAAAACATCAAAAATTTCAGTCCTGCATGATTCTACCAAGAAATGTGTTCATTCAAACCGCTGGATTTTGATAGTTTGGGCCCTATTGAATAATGAATGTTTTGAATTTTCTCCAAAAGTAAAGTAGTTGCAAACTCATCCTTTTAGAAACTTGTTTGGGCTGTTGAGAGGAGTAAAAAACCATCAAAAATTTCAATCCTGCATGATTCTACCAAGAAATGTGATTCTTCATTCAAAACGCTGGTTTTTGCTATTGGGCTCTATTGAATAATGAATGTTTTGAATTTTCTCCAAAAGTAAAGTAGTTGCAAACTCATGCTTTTAGAGACTTGTTTGGGCTCATGAGAGGAGTAGAAAAACATCAAAAATTTCAGTCCTGCATGATTCTACCAAGAAATGTGTGTTCATTGAAACCGCTGGTTTTTGATAGTTTGGGCCCTATTGAATAATGAATGTTTTGAATTTTCTCCAAAAGTAAAGTAGTTGCAAACTCATCCTTTTAGAAACTTGTTTGGGCTGTTGAGAGGAGTAAAAAAACCATCAAAAATTTCAATCCTGCATGATTCTACCAAGAAATGTGATTCTTCATTCAAAACGCTGGTTTTTGCTATTGGGCTCTATTGAATAATGAATGTTTTGAATTTTCTCCAAAAGTAAAGTAGTTGCAAACTCATGCTTTTAGAGACTTGTTTGGGCTCATGAGATGAGTAGAAAAACATCAAAAATTTCAGTCCTGCATGATTCTACCAAGACATGTGTGTTCATTGAAACGGCTGGTTTTTGATAGTTTGGGCCCTATTGAATAATGAATGTTTTGAATTTTCTCCAAAAGTAAAGTAGTTGCAAACTCATCCTTTTAGAAACTTGTTTGGGCTGTTGAGAGGAGTAAAAAACCATCAAAAATTTCAATCCTGCATGATTCTACCAAGAAATGTGATTCTTCATTCAAAACGCTGGTTTTTGCTATTGGGCTCTATTGAATAATGAATGTTTTGAATTTTCTCCAAAAGTAAAGTAGTTGCAAACTCATGCTTTTAGAGACTTGTTTGGGCTCATGAGAGGAGTAGAAAAACATCAAAAATTTCAGTCCTGCATGATTCTACCAAGAAATGTGTGTTCATTGAAACCGCTGGTTTTTGATAGTTTGGGCCCTATTGAATAATGAATGTTTTGAATTTTCTCCAAAAGTAAAGTAGTTGCAAACTCATCCTTTTAGAAACTTGTTTGGGCTGTTGAGAGGAGTAAAAAACCATCAAAAATTTCAATTCTGCATGATTTTACCAAGAAATGTGATTCTTCATTCAAAACCTGATTTTTGCTATTGGGCTCTATTGAATAGTGAATGTTTTGAATTTTCTCGAAAAGTAAAGTAGTTGCAAACTCATGCTTTTAGAGACTTGTTTGGGCTCATGAGAGGAGTAGAAAAACATCAAAAATTTCAGTCCTGCATGATTCTACCAAGAAATGTGTGTTCATTCAAACCGCTGGTTTTTGATAGTTTGGGCCCTATTGAATAATGAATGTTTTGAATTTTCTCCAAAAGTAAAGTAGTTGCAAACTCATCCTTTTAGAAACTTGTTTGGGCTGTTGAGAGGAGTAAAAAACCATCAAAAATTTCAATCCTGCATGATTCTACCAAGAAATGTGATTCTTCATTCAAAACGCTGGTTTTTGCTATTGGGCTCTATTGAATAATGAATGTTTTGAATTTTCTCCAAAAGTAAAGTAGTTGCAAACTCATGCTTTTAGAGACTTGTTTGGGCTCATGAGAGGAGTAGAAAAACATCAAAAATTTCAGTCCTGCATGATTCTACCAAGACATGTGTGTTCATTGAAACGGCTGGTTTTTGATAGTTTGGGCCCTATTGAATAATGAATGTTTTGAATTTTCTCCAAAAGTAAAGTAGTTGCAAACTCATCCTTTTAGAAACTTGTTTGGGCTGTTGAGAGGAGTAAAAAACCATCAAAAATTTCAATCCTGCATGATTCTACCAAGAAATGTGATTCTTCATTCAAAACGCTGGTTTTTGCTATTGGGCTCTATTGAATAATGAATGTTTTGAATTTTCTCCAAAAGTAAAGTAGTTGCAAACTCATGCTTTTAGAGACTTGTTTGGGCTCATGAGAGGAGTAGAAAAACATCAAAAATTTCAGTCCTGCATGATTCTACCAAGAAATGTGTGTTCATTGAAACCGCTGGTTTTTGATAGTTTGGGCCCTATTGAATAATGAATGTTTTGAATTTTCTCCAAAAGTAAAGTAGTTGCAAACTCATCCTTTTAGAAACTTGTTTGGGCTGTTGAGAGGAGTAAAAAACCATCAAAAATTTCAATCCTGCATGATTTTACCAAGAAATGTGATTCTTCATTCAAAACCTGATTTTTGCTATTGGGCTCTATTGAATAGTGAATGTTTTGAATTTTCTCGAAAAGTAAAGTAGTTGCAAACTCATGCTTTTAGAGACTTGTTTGGGCTCATGAGAGGAGTAGAAAAACATCAAAAATTTCAGTCCTGCATGATTCTACCAAGAAATGTGTGTTCATTCAAACCGCTGGTTTTTGATAGTTTGGGCCCTATTGAATAATGAATGTTTTGAATTTTCTCCAAAAGTAAAGTAGTTGCAAACTCATCCTTTTAGAAACTTGTTTGGGCTGTTGAGAGGAGTAAAAAACCATCAAAAATTTCAATCCTGCATGATTTTACCAAGAAATGTGATTCTTCATTCAAAACCTGATTTTTGCTATTGGGCTCTATTGAATAGTGAATGTTTTGAATTTTCTCGAAAAGTAAAGTAGTTGCAAACTCATGCTTTTAGAGACTTGTTTGGGCTCATGAGAGGAGTAGAAAAACATCAAAAATTTCAGTCCTGCATGATTCTACCAAGAAATGTGTGTTCATTCAAACCGCTGGTTTTTGATAGTTTGGGCCCTATTGAATAATGAATGTTTTGAATTTTCTCCAAAAGTAAAGTAGTTGCAAACTCATCCTTTTAGAAACTTGTTTGGGCTGTTGAGAGGAGTAAAAAACCATCAAAAATTTCAATCCTGCATGATTCTACCAAGAAATGTGATTCTTCATTCAAAACGCTGGTTTTTGCTATTGGGCTCTATTGAATAATGAATGTTTTGAATTTTCTCCAAAAGTAAAGTAGTTGCAAACTCATGCTTTTAGAGACTTGTTTGGGCTCATGAGAGGAGTAGAAAAACATCAAAAATTTCAGTCCTGCATGATTCTACCAAGAAATGTGTGTTCATTGAAACCGCTGGTTTTTGATAGTTTGGGCCCTATTGAATAATGAATGTTTTGAATTTTCTCCAAAAGTAAAGTAGTTGCAAACTCATCCTTTTAGAAACTTGTTTGGGCTGTTGAGAGGAGTAAAAAACCATCAAAAATTTCAATCCTGCATGATTCTACCAAGAAATGTGATTCTTCATTCAAAACGCTGGTTTTTGCTATTGGGCTCTATTGAATAATGAATGTTTTGAATTTTCTCCAAAAGTAAAGTAGTTGCAAACTCATGCTTTTAGAGACTTGTTTGGGCTCATGAGAGGAGTAGAAAAACATCAAAAATTTCAGTCCTGCATGATTCTACCAAGAAATGTGTGTTCATTGAAACCGCTGGTTTTTGATAGTTTGGGCCCTATTGAATAATGAATGTTTTGAATTTTCTCCAAAAGTAAAGTAGTTGCAAACTCATCCTTTTAGAAACTTGTTTGGGCTGTTGAGAGGAGTAAAAAAACCATCAAAAATTTCAATCCTGCATGATTCTACCAAGAAATGTGATTCTTCATTCAAAACGCTGGTTTTTGCTATTGGGCTCTATTGAATAATGAATGTTTTGAATTTTCTCCAAAAGTAAAGTAGTTGCAAACTCATGCTTTTAGAGACTTGTTTGGGCTCATGAGAGGAGTAGAAAAACATCAAAAATTTCAGTCCTGCATGATTCTACCAAGAAATGTGTGTTCATTGAAACCGCTGGTTTTTGATAGTTTGGGCCCTATTGAATAATGAATGTTTTGAATTTTCTCCAAAAGTAAAGTAGTTGCAAACTCATCCTTTTAGAAACTTGTTTGGGCTGTTGAGAGGAGTAAAAAACCATCAAAAATTTCAATCCTGCATGATTTTACCAAGAAATGTGATTCTTCATTCAAAACCTGATTTTTGCTATTGGGCTCTATTGAATAGTGAATGTTTTGAATTTTCTCCAAAAGTAAAGTAGTTGCAAACTCATGCTTTTAGAGACTTGTTTGGGCTCATGAGAGGAGTAGAAAAACATCAAAAATTTCAGTCCTGCATGATTCTACCAAGAAATGTGTGTTCATTGAAACCGCTGGTTTTTGATAGTTTGGGCCCTATTGAATAACGAATGTTTTGAATTTTCTCCAAAAGTAAAGTAGTTGCAAACTCATGCTTTTAGAGACTTGTTTGGGCTCATGAGAGGAGTAGAAAAACATCAAAAATTTCAGTCCTGCATGATTCTACCAAGAAATGTGCGTTCATTGAAACCGCTGGTTTTTGATAGTTTGGGCCCTATTGAATAATGAATGTTTTGAATTTTCTCCAAAAGTAAAGTAGTTGCAAACTCATCCTTTTAGAAACTTGTTTGGGCTGTTGAGAGGAGTAAAAAACCATCAAAAATTTCAATCCTGCATGATTCTACCAAGAAATGTGATTCTTCATTCAAAACGCTGGTTTTTGCTATTGGCCTCTATTGAATAATGAATGTTTTGAATTTTCTCCAAAAGTAAAGTAGTTGCAAACTCATGCTTTTAGAGACTTGTTTGGGCTCATGAGAGGAGTAGAAAAACATCAAAAATTTCAGTCCTGCATGATTCTACCAAGAAATGTGTGTTCATTGAAACCGCTGGTTTTTGATAGTTTGGGCCCTATTGAATAATGAATGTTTTGAATTTTCTCCAAAAGTAAAGTAGTTGCAAACTCATCCTTTTAGAAACTTGTTTGGGCTGTTGAGAGGAGTAAAAATCCATCAAAAATTTCAATCCTGCATGATTCTACCAAGAAATGTAATTCTTCATTCAAAACGCTGGTTTTTGCTATTGGGCTCTATTGAATAATGAATGTTTTGAATTTTCTCCAAAAGTAAAGTAGTTGCAAACTCATGCTTTTAGAGACTTGTTTGGGCTCATGAGAGGAGTAGAAAAACATCAAAAATTTCAGTCCTGCATGATTCTACCAAGAAATGTGTGTTCATTGAATCCGCTGGTTTTTGATAGTTTGGGCCCTATTGAATAATGAATGTTTTGAATTTTCTCCAAAAGTAAAGTAGTTGCAAACTCATCCTTTTAGAAACTTGTTTGGGCTGTTGAGAGGAGTAAAAAACCATCAAAAATTTCAATCCTGCATGATTCTACCAAGAAATGTGATTCTTCATTCAAAACGCTGGTTTATGCTATTGGGCTCTATTGAATAATGAATGTTTTGAATTTTCTCCAAAAGTAAAGTAGTTGCAAACTCATGCTTTTAGAGACTTGTTTGGGCTCATGAGAGGAGTAGAAAAACATCAAAAATTTCAGTCCTGCATGATTCTACCAAGAAATGTGTGTTCATTGAAACCGCTGGTTTTTGATAGTTTGGGCCCTATTGAATAATGAATGTTTTGAATTTTCTCCAAAAGTAAAGTAGTTGCAAACTCATCCTTTTAGAAACTTGTTTGGGCTGTTGAGAGGAGTAAAAAACCATCAAAAATTTCAATCCTGCATGATTCTACCAAGAAATGTGATTCTTCATTCAAAACGCTGGTTTTTGCTATTGGGCTCTATTGAATAATGAATGTTTTGAATTTTCTCCAAAAGTAAAGTAGTTGCAAACTCATGCTTTTAGAGACTTGTTTGGGCTCATGAGAGGAGTAGAAAAACATCAAAAATTTCAGTCCTGCATGATTCTACCAAGAAATGTGTGTTCATTGAAACCGCTGGTTTTTGATAGTTTGGGCCCTATTGAATAATGAATGTTTTGAATTTTCTCCAAAAGTAAAGTAGTTGCAAACTCATCCTTTTAGAAACTTGTTTGGGCTGTTGAGAGGAGTAAAAATCCATCAAAAATTTCAATCCTGCATGATTCTACCAAGAAATGTAATTCTTCATTCAAAACGCTGGTTTTTGCTATTGGGCTCTATTGAATAATGAATGTTTTGAATTTTCTCCAAAAGTAAAGTAGTTGCAAACTCATGCTTTTAGAGACTTGTTTGGGCTCATGAGAGGAGTAGAAAAACATCAAAAATTTCAGTCCTGCATGATTCTACCAAGAAATGTGTGTTCATTGAATCCGCTGGTTTTTGATAGTTTGGGCCCTATTGAATAATGAATGTTTTGAATTTTCTCCAAAAGTAAAGTAGTTGCAAACTCATCCTTTTAGAAACTTGTTTGGGCTGTTGAGAGGAGTAAAAAACCATCAAAAATTTCAATCCTGCATGATTCTACCAAGAAATGTGATTCTTCATTCAAAACGCTGGTTTATGCTATTGGGCTCTATTGAATAATGAATGTTTTGAATTTTCTCCAAAAGTAAAGTAGTTGCAAACTCATGCTTTTAGAGACTTGTTTGGGCTCATGAGAGGAGTAGAAAAACATCAAAAATTTCAGTCCTGCATGATTCTACCAAGAAATGTGTGTTCATTGAAACCGCTGGTTTTTGATAGTTTGGGCCCTATTGAATAATGAATGTTTTGAATTTTCTCCAAAAGTAAAGTAGTTGCAAACTCATCCTTTTAGAAACTTGTTTGGGCTGTTGAGAGGAGTAAAAAACCATCAAAAATTTCAATCCTGCATGATTCTACCAAGAAATGTGATTCTTCATTCAAAACCTAATTTTTGCTATTGGGGCTCTATTGAATAATGAATGTTTTGAATTTTCTCCAAAAGTAAAGTAGTTGCAAACTCATGCTTTTAGAGACTTGTTTGGGCTCATGAGAGGAGTAGAAAAACATCAAAAATTTCAGTCCTGCACGATTCTACCAAGAAATGTGTGTTCATTCAAACCGCTGGTTTTTGATATTTTGGGCCTTATTGAATAATGAATGTTTTGAATTTTCTCCAAAAGTAAAGTAGTTGCAAACTCATCCTTTTAGAAACTTGTTTGGGCTGTTGAGAGGAGTAAAAAACCATCAAACATTTCAATCCTGCATGATTCTACCAAGAAATGTGATTCTTCATTCAAAACGCTGGTTTTTGCTATTGGGCTCTATTGAATAATGAATGTTTTGAATTTTCTCCAAAAGTAAAGTAGTTGCAAACTCATGCTTTTAGAGACTTGTTTGGGCTCATGAGAGGAGTAGAAAAACATCAAAAATTTCAGTCCTGCATGATTCTACCAAGTAATGTGTGTTCATTGAAACCGCTGGTTTTTGATAGTTTGGGCCCTATTGAATAATGAATGTTTTGAATTTTCTCCAAAAGTAAAGTAGTTGCAAACTCATGCTTTTAGAGACTTGTTTGGACTGTTGAGAGGAGTAAAAAACCATCAAAAATTTCAATCCTGCATGATTTTACCAAGAAATGTGATTCTTCATTCAAAACCTGATTTTTGCTATTGGGCTCTATTGAATAGTGAATGTTTTGAATTTTCTCCAAAAGTAAAGTAGTTGCAAACTCATGCTTTTAGAGACTTGTTTGGGCTCATGAGAGGAGTAGAAAAACATCAAAAATTTCAGCCCTGCATGATTCTACCAAGAAATGTGTGTTCATTGAAACCGCTGATTTTTGATAGTTTGGGCCCTATTGAATAATGAATGTTTTGAATTTTCTCCAAAAGTAAAGTAGTTGCAAACTCATCCTTTTAGAAACTTGTTTGGGCTGTTGAGAGGAGTAAAAAACCATCAAACATTTCAATCCTGCATGATTCTACCAAGAAATGTGATTCTTCATTCAAAACGCTCGTTTTTGCTATTGGGCTCTATTGAATAATGAATGTTTTGAATTTTCTCCAAAAGTAAAGTAGTTGCAAACTCATGCTTTTAGAGACTTTTTTGGGCTCATGAGAGGAGTAGAAAAACATCAAAAATTTCAGTCCTGCATGATTCTACCAGGAAATGTGTGTTCATTGAAACCGCTGGTTTTTGATAGTTTGGGCCCTATTGAATATTGAATGTTTTGAATTTTCTCCAAAAGTAAAGTAGTTGCAAACTCATGCTTTTAGAGACTTGTTTGGGCTCATGAGATGAGTAGAAAAACATCAAAAATTTCAGTCCTGCATGATTCTACCAAGACATGTGTGTTCATTGAAACCGCTGGTTTTTGATAGTTTGGGCCCTATTGAATAATGAATGTTTTGAATTTTCTCCAAAAGTAAAGTAGTTGCAAACTCATCCTTTTAGAAACTTGTTTGGGCTGTTGAGAGGAGTAAAAAACCATCAAAAATTTCAATCCTGCATGATTCTACCAAGAAATGTGATTCTTCATTCAAAACGCTGGTTTTTGCTATTGGGCTCTATTGAATAATGAATGTTTTGAATTTTCTCCCAAAGTAAAGTAGTTGCAAACTCATGCTTTTAGAGACTTGTTTGGGCTCATGAGATGAGTAGAAAAACATCAAAAATTTCAGTCCTGCATGATTCTACCAAGACATGTGTGTTCATTGAAACGGCTGGTTTTTGATAGTTTGGGCCCTATTGAATAATGAATGTTTTGAATTTTCTCGAAAAGTAAAGTAGTTGCAAACTCATCCTTTTAGAAACTTGTTTGGGCTGTTGAGAGGAGTAAAAAACCATCAAAAATTTCAATCCTGCATGATTCTGCCAAGAAATGTGATTCTTCATTCAAAACGCTGGTTTTTGCTATTGGGCTCTATTGAATAATGAATGTTTTGAATTTTCTCCAAAAGTAAAGTAGTTGCAAACTCATGCTTTTAGAGACTTGTTTGGGCTCATGAGAGGAGTAGAAAAACATCAAAAATTTCAGTCCTGCATGATTCTACCAAGAAATGTGTGTTCATTCAAACCGCTGGTTTTTGATAGTTTGGGCCCTATTGAATAATGAATGTTTTGAATTTTCTCCAAAAGTAAAGTAGTTGCAAACTCATCCTTTTAGAAACTTGTTTGGGCTGTTGAGAGGAGTAAAAAACCATCAAAAATTTCAATCCTGCATGATTCTACCAAGAAATGTGATTCTTCATTCAAAACGCTGGTTTTTGCTATTGGGCTCTATTGAATAATGAATGTTTTGAATTTTCTCCAAAAGTAAAGTAGTTGCAAACTCATCCTTTTAGAAACTTGTTTGGGCTGTTGAGAGGAGTAAAAAACCATCAAAAATTTCAATCCTGCATGATTCTACCAAGAAATGTGATTCTTCATTCAAAACGCTGGTTTTTGCTATTGGGCTCTATTGAATAATGAATGTTTTGAATTTTCTCCAAAAGTAAAGTAGTTGCAAACTCATGCTTTTAGAGACTTGTTTGGGCTCATGAGAGGAGAAAAAAAACATCAAAAATTTCAGTCCTGCATGATTCTACCAAGAAATGTGTGTTCATTGAAACCGCTGGTTTTTGATAGTTTGGGCCCTATTGAATAATGAATGTTTTGAATTTTCTCCAAAAGTAAAGTAGTTGCAAACTCATCCTTTTAGAAACTTGTTTGGGCTGTTGAGAGGAGTAAAAAACCATCAAAAATTTCAATCCTGCATGATTCTACCAAGAAATGTGATTCTTCATTCAAAACGCTGGTTTTTGCTATTGGGCTCTATTGAATAATGAATGTTTTGAATTTTCTCCAAAAGTAAAGTAGTTGCAAACTCATGCTTTTAGAGACTTGTTTGGGCTCATGAGAGGAGTAGAAAAACATCAAAAATTTCAGTCCTGCATGATTCTACCAAGAAATGTGTGTTCATTGAAACCGCTGGTTTTTGATAGTTTGGGCCCTATTGAATAATGAATGTTTTGAATTTTCTCCAAAAGTAAAGTAGTTGCAAACTCATCCTTTTAGAAACTTGTTTGGGCTGTTGAGAGGAGTAAAAAACCATCAAAAATTTCAATCCTGCATGATTTTACCAAGAAATGTGATTCTTCATTCAAAACCTGATTTTTGCTATTGGGCTCTATTGAATAGTGAATGTTTTGAATTTTCTCCAAAAGTAAAGTAGTTGCAAACTCATGCTTTTAGAGACTTGTTTGGGCTCATGAGAGGAGTAGAAAAACATCAAAAATTTCAGTCCTGCATGATTCTACCAAGAAATGTGATTCTTCATTCAAAACGCTGCTTTTTGCTATTGGGCTCTATTGAATAATGAATGTTTTGATTTTTCTTTAACAATAATTTTTATTAGAATTTTCAGAATAGTAGGCAGAATATAAAATTTACACTTGTACAGACTCATCTAAGTAAGTTATTGTACTGATGTAAAAAAAAAAAAAAAAATATGAATACATCACAATATGATGACATTTCAATAGTATATCAACATTGAGAGTAAATGTAATAAACATTAAACAAATAGTACCAGAAAGAAACAATAAAAAGAAAGGTAAATTTAGGCACTTGAATATGTGAAATATTGGCACATCATAAACCATAAGAAATAAAATATGAGTTCAGGATATGAAATCCTTTTCTATTTTAGACTTTAGTTCCATCCATTTATACCATCTGTCATTAAATATTTTAATTAAGCCTTTATTAATATAGTGAATCTTCTCGTAGACACAATGTTTGTCCACCAGTAAAATAAGGGTGACAATGTCTGGAGGTTGCTTCCTGTTCCAACCCTTCGCTACAAGGAAGGCTGCAGACATAAGGATATGAGCCGCCAGAAATTTATTTCTTTTAAATCTATGTATGTCTATTAGTAACAAGGCTAGAGCAGGTTGTGGTTGAATACACCAATTGCATATGAGTGAAAGCAAATCGAACACCCTGGACCAGTACAACTTCAGCACAGGGCATCCCCAAAAAACATGTAATAAATCTGCCTGAGATCCACAGTTACGCCAACACATTCCAGATCCCCCCCCTCCAAAATGTTTCAATCTATTTGGGGTAAGGTAATATCTATGAATTAATTTGTAATGCGTTTCTAGTATATTCATACATCTTGTGGATTTGATTGCAATTTTAAGAGAGGAGATCCACTGGGGACCATATATCTGTCTCTGTAATGTGGTTTCCCATTTTTCAAAGCATCCTTCATTGGTGAAGGTGTCTTTGTTGGTCAGGCTATTATATAAGGGTCTAAGATAACTCTTATGTCTAGATGACATATTAAATAGAAAATTGTTAATAGTAAGGTCAATTGGAACCACTCTAAAAAGGTATTTCTTATATTTGTTGTATTCTTCCTTGAGTAGGAGATATGTCATATACTCCGAATTGGGAACCCCAAATCTGTTCTTTAATAACTCAAAGGGTATGACTCTGTTATTGTCTATCAAGTCATCTACAAAGGTGATCGGAAATTTGGTCCAGCTGTCAAATATAGGTCTTAGAGAAGTCCTGACAGGAGACAGATAAGGGAGTCTCAACCTCTCGAGTAAAAAAGAGGAAGAGCTAGTCTTTCTTTTGCATACATACGACCAGCACAACATAGAGGCCTTAAGTATGGGATTATCTATTTTCATAATTTCCCTTCTATGTAGAAGGAAGTAGGTTATGAATAAAACTGGTTCCCTTTTGGGCATCATATCCCTTTCAATATTTGGCCACCCCAGGTCTGTCTGTTCCACAAACCAGCCTTTTGTCAGTTCAGTCATAGTGGCATAATAATATGCCTCAAGATCTGGTATGGCCACCCCCCCTTTCTCCTTGGATTTAAGTAGAGTGCGCTTTTTCACTCTAGGTTTCCCATTGTTCCAAATAAATTTATTCATCTGGTGTGTTAGTTTTTGTATATACTGTACAGATATAGGCAGAGGGACGTTCCTGTATAAAAATAGGACTTTGGGTAGGCAGAACATCTTATATAGCACTATTCTGCCCATCCATGTGGCTGGGGTCTTCGACAGTTCCTTCAACTTAAGGTCGAGAGACTGTAGAAGGTGATCCATGTTTACCTCACTCATATGCATGGGGTTACCTGTGAGCCAAATTCCTAAGTACGGTATCCTGGTACAGTCCCAATTAAAGGGATACTTGTCTCTTAGTTGCTGTTTCGTAGAGGCTGAAAGGAAAAGTGATAGAACATTAGTCTTTTTTACATTTAATTTATAGTATGAAACTGAGCCAAATAAATTTATGATATCCCATATCTTTTCCAGGGAATCAATTGGATTTGTGAGTGTGAGTATAATGTCATCTGCATAGAGGTTAATCTTATGCTCTGAATCTTTCAATTGTACACCGTGTACTTCACCAGAATCCCTTATCATTTGAGCCAAAGGTTCCAGGCTCAGGATAAAAATTATTGGGGATAGAGGACATCCCTGTCTTGTCCCATTAGTTATAAAAAATGTATCTGACATCGTGTTGTTGACCAGCACAGAGGCAGATGGCCGAGAGTATAAAGCTCGAATACTTCTCATCATCTCCCCACCAAAACCCATTTTCTCCAATACTGTAAAGGCATAGGCCCAATTGATCCGGTCAAAGGCCTTTTCAGCGTCAAGAGCCACAAACAAACTGGAAATTCTATTTTTGTAGCATGAATATAAGTGATGCAGGACACTTCTAGAACTGTCTGAAGTTTGCCTAGATTTTACAAAACCGACTTGATCGGGATGTATAAGGAATGGAACAACGTCCTGTAATCTTTCTGCTAATATTTTTGCGAAGATCTTGATATCCACATTTAGGAGAGAAATAGGCCTATAGTTTTCGATTTTGGTCGAATCTTTATCTGGTTTGGGAATCACCACTATTGTGGCTCTCAGCATATCTGTGCTGCACTTTCCTTCTGATTTAATAAAATTCAGGGCATTAGTTAAGTGTGGGATGAGTTCCTTTTTAAATTCTTTATAATACTCTATAGGAAAGCCATCTGGACCTGGAGCCTTGTCATTTTTAAGATTATTCATCGCAAAAGAGACCTCACCCTCAGTAAAGGGTGCGTCAAGTGACTCCTTCTGCTTTAGAGACAAAGATGCCAGCTTTACTTTTTCCAAAAAATTATTTATCATCTCTGGTGAAGGAGAGGGATGAGCTCCATTGTTTCCTATGTTATATAATTTAGAATAGTAGCTCTCAAAGGCTAGGGCTATCTCTTTGGGTTTTTCTATAGTCTTTGAGCTTTGGGTTATTTTTTTGATTGGATGTTTTTTATTTATGGGTTTAAACCTATTTGCCATATTTTTGGAGAACTTATTATTATTAACATAAAACCCTGCCCTATTAAATAAAGTCTTTTTCTCATATAAGTTGATGAGGAGATTCCTAAGTTCCAGTCTGAGGGAGTACAATTCATTATATTTAGCAAAATTTTTGTCTGCTTTAGCTTGGGATTCTAATTTTTGGATCTGTTCTAACAACATCCTCTGTTGGCTCTCTCTTGCCCTTTTTTGTCTCGAAGCAACTTGGATCAGATGACCCCTAATGACACATTTGTGTGCTAGCCACAATGTTTCAGGTGTAATTTCTTGGGAACAGTTCTCTTTGAAGTAGTTCATTAAGACATTCTTTGCTAATGATATGTTTTCTGGGGAGTCAACAGTGAATTTACTATATCTCCAATTGTATTGTTTTGGGATCATGGAGGAAGTATGTAAGGTCAGTAGGATTGGGGCATGATCTGACCATGTAATAGGACCAGTCTGGAAATCTATGTATGAGTCTAGTAGCGAGAAGCTAGTGAACACATGATCAATCCTAGTGTAAGACTTGTTATGTGGACAAAATCTTGTGTATTCTTTTGAGGTAGAGTTCAATATCTTACAGCTGTCATGCAAATTGGAATCTCCCAACCATCTTCCCAGATTCACGCTTCTATAATATGGGGCATCAGATGAACAATCAGTATTTGGGTCAACTATACAATTAACATCTCCTCCCCAGATTATGTGACCTCTACTAAAATTGGACAATTTCTTCTTGACCTTATTTAGAAAACTAATTTGCAGGACATTAGGGGTGTATACGTTTACCACTGTATATTCCACACCCTCCAAAGTAAAATTAATAGCAAGTTGTCTACCATTGCTGTCCCTATATATGTCTGAGACCACTATTGGCAAATCTTTGTGGAAGGCGATGGCCACCCCAGCTTTTTTCTTTCCCTCAGTGTTAGAAAAGAAAATCTGAGGGAAGTCTTTATTTTTGAGTCTTTTGTTATCAATTTCTAGAAGGTGTGTTTCTTGTATCATTGCTATGTTGGCCTTCAATTTTTTAATCTCCTTCCACAAAGCAAATCTCTTGAATGGGCTATTGAGCCCATTTACATTAAATGACAGTACCCTCAATTCCATAATGTGTCAGGAAGGAAAAAAAGCATTAGATGATTCACTGAAACAGAACATTTCACCCGAAAATACATCCAAAAGACAGTGGGTTTCCTTAATGATTTTTTGTTAGTGCCTGGTGTGCCTGTAAACAAAAACATGTTACAACCTAGAACAGAACAAAACTTATAAACTAGACAAATTTAGATTTCTCAAAAGAAATGGTACCGAGAGAATGTCTCTCAGTTATCACGTGGGGAGTGAAAAAGAGAAAGTTCAGGCCTAAAGCCAGGGTCAGTACCCACCAAGTCTATTTTCTTTTCTTTTGCGTATTCCAGGACTGGGAAAGGCATCTTTGCTGCTGCAAGGGGATATTCCTTTCTTGATTGTAGAATGATGATGATGGTGGAGTCTCCAGTGGAGGGATACCTAAATCTTGGAAAAAACTATTACAGTTATCAATATTAGACAAGGCAAAAGTGGTATTCTCTTTCATGACTAGAATTTTTGTAGGGAAACCCCATCTGTATAAAATCTTGTGTTTCCTCAGATGTGCAGTGATTGGAAAGAAGTCTCTCCTTTTCTGTAGGGTAGCTTTTGAGAAGTCTGCAAAAATCTTGATATCCTCGTATGGCCTTGGTAATATAGGTGATTGCTTACTTCTCCTCAGAATGTCCTCCTTTGTCAGGAAATAATGAAAATATGCAATGACATCTCTTGGGGCTCTATCTGGGGCATATTTGGACTTGGGGAGTCTGTGTATACGTTCCATCAATAGGTCCCCTTTAGAGGCCCCTGGAAGTATTGTATGGAGCATCTTTTACACATATGCATTAAGGTCTCTGTCTTTGACATTTTCAGGTATTCCCCTGAATTTAAGGTTGTTCCTTCTACTTCTGTCTTCTTGCTCTATCAACCTTGATTTTAAGAAGACAACCTCTTTTTCTAGGGCATAGTGTTCATCTATCAAATTATTATGGGATTTAACCAATTCTTCCATTTTAGATTCAAGATGGTCCACTCTCTGGCCCAGACCGTCTATGTTATTTTGGAGATTTGTATTATAGCCCTCCAGTTGTTTCTGAAATGTCTTTGCTAGAAGGCATAGCATGTTTTTAATAAATATTTCTGAGGCTGTATTACTGGTAGCCTCCACCTCTGTTAAAACGTGTAAAATGTTCTCCGGTATGGGATTATCAGAAGGACAGGAGTCCTCAATTTGTAATTCCTGTTGCATCTCAGCTGAGCTGCTGCTAAATCTGCGGCTAGTCACTGAGAAAGGAGACATTTCCCTCTGTAATGGCGTTAGAGGAGTATCTGACACATTGGAGATGTCAGGACAGGATGAGGAACCCCTTAATACATTTGTCTCCTCCATATCAGCGGTCAGCGGTGCTGCTGCACCATAATTCACAAGCTGCGCTGTATTTTTGCTTAAGTTACGCAAATTGCGTATCTGTTGCGTAGTCTCGCTTGTCCCCCGGTCACTCTCGCGAGATCTCGCTCCTTTCACCTCAGCGCTACTTTTAATGTGTAAATTAGCGCTTCTATTAGCCTGCAGAGCGGCGGTTTTAGCTGGGGCAGGGGTAGACTTACCCCCTGACTTGAATGCTGCATGCTTCAGCCGCTGTGGCGTCCTTTGCCGCTGTGTACCGCTCAGGCTGGGGCTGCAGGCTGTGGCTGCTGCTGTGAGGCGGGCGCCATCTTGGCTCCTCAGCATGAGGGGAGAGCGCTCTGTTTTCTTTCCTTTTTCTGCTTTTTTACTGAGCAGATCCATAGTGTGGGGGCACCGCTGGTGTCTATGGAGGTTCCCACAAGTTTTCAGCCAGTCCTGGCTTGTAAATCGCTTGTTAATAGCGCTTGGTAGGCTGCCCTGTGGAGGAGCTCAGAGCTCAGGCTTCCATTCAGCTCAGACGCTGGCCACGCCCCCCCAATGTTTTGATTTTTCTCCAAAAGTAAAGTAGTTGCAAACTCATGCTTTTAGAGACTTGTTTGGGCTCATGAGATGAGTAGAAAAACATCAAAAATTTCAGTCCTGCATGATTCTACCAAGACATGTGTGTTCATTGAAACGGCTGGTTTTTGATAGTTTGGGCCCTATTGAATAATGAATGTTTTGAATTTTCTCCAAAAGTAAAGTAGTTGCAAACTCATCCTTTTAGAAACTTGTTTGGGCTGTTGAGAGGAGTAAAAACCATCAAAAATTTCAATCCTGCATGATTCTACCAAGAAATGTAATTCTTCATTCAAAACGCTGGTTTTTGCTATTGGGCTCTATTGAATAATGAATGTTTTGAATTTTCTCCAAAAGTAAAGTAGTTGCAAACTCATGCTTTTAGAGACTTGTTTGGGCTCATGAGAGGAGTAGAAAAACATCAAAAATTTCAGTCCTGCATGATTCTACCAAGAAATGTGTGTTCATTGAAACCGCTGGTTTTTGATAGTTTGGGCCCTATTGAATAATGAATGTTTTGAATTTTCTCCAAAAGTAAAGTAGTTGCAAACTCATGCTTTTAGAGACTTGTTTGGGCTCATGAGAGGAGTAGAAAAACATCAAAAATTTCAGTCCTGCATGATTCTACCAAGAAATGTGTTCATTCAAACCGCTGGTTTTTGATAGTTTGGGCCCTATTGAATTATGAATGTTTTGAATTTTCTCCAAAAGTAAAGTAGTTGCAAACTCATCCTATTAGAAACTTGTTTGGGCTGTTGAGAGGAGTAAAAAACCATCAAAAATTTCAATCCTGCATGATTCTACCAAGAAATGTGATTCTTCATTCAAAACACTGGTTTTTGCTATTGGGCTCTATTGAATAATGAATGTTTTGAATTTTCTCCAAAAGTAAAGTAGTTGCAAACTCATGCTTTTAGAGACTTGATTGGGCTCATGAGAGGAGTAGAAAAACATCAAAAATTTCAGTCCTGCATGATTCTACCAAGAAATGTGTGTTCATTGAAACCGCTGGTTTTTGATAGTTTGGGCCCTATTGAATAATGAATGTTTTGAATTTTCTCCAAAAGTAAAGTAGTTGCAAACTCATCCTTTTAGAAACTTGTTTGGGCTGTTGAGAGGAGTAAAAAACCATCAAAAATTTCAATCCTGCATGATTCTACCAAGAAATGTGATTCTTCATTCAAAACGCTGCTTTTTGCTATTGGGCTCTATTGAATAATGAATGTTTTGATTTTTCTCCAAAAGTAAAGTAGTTGCAAACTCATGCTTTTAGAGACTTGTTTGGGCTCATGAGATGAGTAGAAAAACATCAAAAATTTCAGTCCTGCATGATTCTACCAAGACATGTGTGTTCATTGAAACGGCTGGTTTTTGATAGTTTGGGCCCTATTGAATAATGAATGTTTTGAATTTTCTCCAAAAGTAAAGTAGTTGCAAACTCATCCTTTTAGAAACTTGTTTGGGCTGTTGAGAGGAGTAAAAAACCATCAAAAATTTCAATCCTGCATGATTCTACCAAGAAATGTAATTCTTCATTCAAAACGCTGGTTTTTGCTATTGGGCTCTATTGAATAATGAATGTTTTGAATTTTCTCCAAAAGTAAAGTAGTTGCAAACTCATGCTTTTAGAGACTTGTTTGGGCTCATGAGAGGAGTAGAAAAACATCAAAAATTTCAGTCCTGCATGATTCTACCAAGAAATGTGTGTTCATTGAAACCGCTGGTTTTTGATAGTTTGGGCCCTATTGAATAATGAATGTTTTGAATTTTCTCCAAAAGTAAAGTAGTTGCAAACTCATCCTTTTAGAAACTTGTTTGGGCTGTTGAGAGGAGTAAAAAACCATCAAAAATTTCAATCCTGCATGATTCTACCAAGAAATGTGATTCTTCATTCAAAACGCTGGTTTTTGCTATTGGGCTCTATTGAATAATGAATGTTTTGAATTTTCTCCAAAAGTAAAGTAGTTGCAAACTCATGCTTTTAGAGACTTGTTTGGGCTCATGAGAGGAGAAGAAAAACATCAAAAATTTAAGTCCTGCATGATTCTACCAAGAAATGTGTGTTCATTGAAAACGCTGGTTTTTGATAGTTTGGGCCCTATTGAATAATGAATGTTTTGAATTTTCTCCAAAAGTAAAGTAGTTGCAAACTCATCCTTTTAGAAACTTGTTTGGGCTGTTGAGAGGAGTAAAAACCATCAAAAATTTCAATCCTGCATGATTTTACCAAGAAATGTGATTCTTCATTCAAAACCTGATTTTTGCTATTGGGCTCTATTGAATAGTGAATGTTTTGAATTTTCTCCAAAAGTAAAGTAGTTGCAAACTCATGCTTTTAGAGACTTGTTTGGGCTCATGAGAGGAGTAGAAAAACATCAAAAATTTCAGTCCTGCATGATTCTACCAAGAAATGTGTGTTCATTCAAACCGCTGGTTTTTGATAGTTTGGGCCCTATTGAATAATGAATGTTTTTAATTTTCTCCAAAAGTAAAGTAGTTGCAAACTCATCCTTTTAGAAACTTGTTTGGGCTGTTGAGAGGAGTAAAAAACCATCAAAAATTTCAATCCTGCATGATTCTACCAAGAAATGTGATTCTTCATTCAAAACGCTGGTTTTTGCTATTGGGCTCTATTGAATAATGAATGTTTTGAATTTTCTCCAAAAGTAAAGTAGTTGCAAACTCATGCTTTTAGAGACTTGTTTGGGCTCATGAGAGGAGTAGAAAAACATCAAAAATTTCAGTCCTGCATGATTGTACCAAGAAATGTGTGTTCATTGAAACCGCTGGTTTTTGATAGTTTGGGCCCTATTGAATAATGAATGTTTTGAATTTTCTCCAAAAGTAAAGTAGTTGCAAACTCATCCTTTTAGAAACTTGTTTGGGCTGTTGAGAGGAGTAAAAAACCATCAAAAATTTCAATCCTGCATGATTCTACCAAGAAATGTGATTCTTCATTCAAAACCTAATTTTTGCTATTGGGCTCTATTGAATAATGAATGTTTTGAATTTTCTCCAAAAGTAAAGTAGTTGCAAACTCATGCTTTTAGAGACTTGTTTGGGCTCATGAGAGGAGTAGAAAAACATCAAAAATTTCAGTCCTGCACGATTCTACCAAGAAATGTGTGTTCATTCAAACCGCTGGTTTTTGATATTTTGGGCCCTATTGAATAATGAATGTTTTGAATTTTCTCCAAAAGTAAAGTAGTTGCAAACTCATCCTTTTAGAAACTTGTTTGGGCTGTTGAGAGGAGTAAAAACCCATCAAAAATTTCAATCCTGCATGATTCTACCAAGAAATGTGATTCTTCATTCAAAACCTGATTTTTGCTATTGGGCTCTATTGAATAATGAATGTTTTGAATTTTCTCCAAAAGTAAAGTAGTTGCAAACTCATGCTTTTAGAGACTTGTTTGGGCTCATGAGAGGAGTAGAAAAACATCAAAAATTTCAGTCCTGCATGATTCTACCAAGAAATGTGTGTTCATTGAAACCGCTGGTTTTTGATAGTTTGGGCCCTATTGAATAATGAATGTTTTGAATTTTCTCCAAAAGTAAAGTAGTTGCAAACTCATCCTTTTAGAAACTTGTTTGGGCTGTTGAGAGGAGTAAAAAACCATCAAAAATTTCAATCCTGCATGATTCTACCAAGAAATGTGATTCTTCATTCAAAACGCTGCTTTTTGCTATTGGGCTCTATTGAATAATGAATGTTTTGATTTTTCTCCAAAAGTAAAGTAGTTGCAAACTCATGCTTTTAGAGACTTGTTTGGGCTCATGAGATGAGTAGAAAAACATCAAAAATTTCAGTCCTGCATGATTCTACCAAGACATGTGTGTTCATTGAAACGGCTGGTTTTTGATAGTTTGGGCCCTATTGAATAATGAATGTTTTGAATTTTCTCCAAAAGTAAAGTAGTTGCAAACTCATCCTTTTAGAAACTTGTTTGGGCTGTTGAGAGGAGTAAAAAACCATCAAAAATTTCAATCCTGCATGATTCTACCAAGAAATGTGATTCTTCATTCAAAACGCTGGTTTTTGCTATTGGGCTCTATTGAATAATGAATGTTTTGAATTTTCTCCAAAAGTAAAGTAGTTGCAAACTCATCCTTTTAGAAACTTGTTTGGGCTGTTGAGAGGAGTAAAAAACCATCAAAAATTTCAATCCTGCATGATTCTACCAAGAAATGTGATTCTTCATTCAAAACGCTGGTTTTTGCTATTGGGCTCTATTGAATAATGAATGTTTTGAATTTTCTCCAAAAGTAAAGTAGTTGCAAACTCATGCTTTTAGAGACTTGTTTGGGCTCATGAGAGGAGTAGAAAAACATCAAAAATTTCAGTCCTGCATGATTCTACCAAGAAATGTGTGTTCATTGAAACCACTGGTTTTTGATAGTTTGGGCCCTATTGAATAATGAATGTTTTGAATTTTCTCCAAAAGTAAAGTAGTTGCAAACTCATCCTTTTAGAAACTTGTTTGGGCTGTTGAGAGGAGTAAAAAACCATCAAAAATTTCAATCCTGCATGATTCTACCAAGAAATGTGATTCTTCATTCAAAACGCTGCTTTTTGCTATTGGGCTCTATTGAATAATGAATGTTTTGATTTTTCTCCAAAAGTAAAGTAGTTGCAAACTCATGCTTTTAGAGACTTGTTTGGGCTCATGAGATGAGTAGAAAAACATCAAAAATTTCAGTCCTGCATGATTCTACCAAGACATGTGTGTTCATTGAAACGGCTGGTTTTTGATAGTTTGGGCCCTATTGAATAATGAATGTTTTGAATTTTCTCCAAAAGTAAAGTAGTTGCAAACTCATCCTTTTAGAAACTTGTTTGGGCTGTTGAGAGGAGTAAAAAACCATCAAAAATTTCAATCCTGCATGATTCTACCAAGAAATGTGATTCTTCATTCAAAACGCTGGTTTTTGCTATTGGGCTCTATTGAATAATGAATGTTTTGAATTTTCTCCAAAAGTAAAGTAGTTGCAAACTCATCCTTTTAGAAACTTGTTTGGGCTGTTGAGAGGAGTAAAAAACCATCAAAAATTTCAATCCTGCATGATTCTACCAAGAAATGTGATTCTTCATTCAAAACGCTGGTTTTTGCTATTGGGCTCTATTGAATAATGAATGTTTTGAATTTTCTCCAAAAGTAAAGTAGTTGCAAACTCATGCTTTTAGAGACTTGATTGGGCTCATGAGAGGAGTAGAAAAACATCAAAAATTTCAGTCCTGCATGATTCTACCAAGAAATGTGTGTTCATTGAAACCGCTGGTTTTTGATAGTTTGGGCCCTATTGAATAATGAATGTTTTGAATTTTCTCCAAAAGTAAAGTAGTTGCAAACTCATCCTTTTAGAAACTTGTTTGGGCTGTTGAGAGGAGTAAAAATCCATCAAAAATTTCAATCCTGCATGATTCTACCAAGAAATGTAATTCTTCATTCAAAACGCTGGTTTTTGCTATTGGGCTCTATTGAATAATGAATGTTTTGAATTTTCTCCAAAAGTAAAGTAGTTGCAAACTCATGCTTTAGAGACTTGTTTGGGCTCATGAGAGGAGTAGAAAAACATCAAAAATTTCAGTCCTGCATGATTCTACCAAGAAATGTGTGTTCATTGAATCCACTGGTTTTTGATAGTTTGGGCCCTATTGAATAATGAATGTTTTGAATTTTCTCCAAAAGTAAAGTAGTTGCAAACTCATCCTTTTAGAAACTTGTTTGGGCTGTTGAGAGGAGTAAAAAACCATCAAAAATTTCAATCCTGCATGATTCTACCAAGAAATGTGATTCTTCATTCAAAACGCTGGTTTTTGCTATTGGGCTCTATTGAATAATGAATGTTTTGAATTTTCTCGAAAAGTAAAGTAGTTGCAAACTCATGCTTTTAGAGACTTGTTTGGGCTCATGAGAGGAGTAAAAAACCATCAAAAATTTCAATCCTGCATGATTCTACCAAGAAATGTGATTCTTCATTCAAAAAGCTGGTTTTTGCTATTGGGCTCTATTGAATAATGAATGTTTTGAATTTTCTCCAAAAGTAAAGTAGTTGCAAACTCATGCTTTTAGAGACTTGTTTGGGCTCATGAGAGGAGAAAAAAACATCAAAAATTTCAGTCCTGCATGATTCTACCAAGAAATGTGTGTTCATTGAAACCGCTGGTTTTTGATAGTTTGGGCCCTATTGAATAATGAATGTTTTGAATTTTCTCCAAAAGTAAAGTAGTTGCAAACTCATCCTTTTAGAAACTTGTTTGGGCTGTTGAGAGGAGTAAAAACAATCAAAAATTTCAATCATGCATGATTTTACCAAGAAATGTGATTCTTCATTCAAAACCTGATTTTTGCTATTGGGCTCTATTGAATAGTGAATGTTTTGAATTTTCTCCAAAAGTAAAGTAGTTGCAAACTCATGCTTTTAGAGACTTGTTTGGGCTCATGAGAGGAGTAGAAAAACATCAAAAATTTCAGTCCTGCATGATTCTACCAAGAAATGTGTGTTCATTCAAACCGCTGGTTTTTGATAGTTTGGGCCCTATTGTATAATGAATGTTTTTAATTTTCTCCAAAAGTAAAGTAGTTGCAAACTCATCCTTTTAGAAACTTGTTTGGGCTGTTGAGAGGAGTAAAAAACCATCAAAAATTTCAATCCTGCATGATTCTACCAAGAAATGTGATTCTTCATTCAAAACGCTGGTTTTTGCTATTGGGCTCTATTGAATAATGAATGTTTTGAATTTTCTCCAAAAGTAAAGTAGTTGCAAACTCATGCTTTTAGAGACTTGTTTGGGCTCATGAGAGGAGTAGAAAAACATCAAAAATTTCAGTCCTGCATGATTCTACCAAGAAATGTGTGTTCATTGAATCCACTGGTTTTTGATAGTTTGGGCCCTATTGAATAATGAATGTTTTGAATTTTCTCCAAAAGTAAAGTAGTTGCAAACTCATCCTTTTAGAAACTTGTTTGGGCTGTTGAGAGGAGTAAAAAACCATCAAAAATTTCAATCCTGCATGATTCTACCAAGAAATGTGATTCTTCGTTCAAAACGCTGGTTTTTGCTATTGGGCTCTATTGAATAATGAATGTTTTGAATTTTCTCGAAAAGTAAAGTAGTTGCAAACTCATGCTTTTAGAGACTTGTTTGGGCTCATGAGAGGAGTAAAAAACCATCAAAAATTTCAATCCTGCATGATTCTACCAAGAAATGTGATTCTTCATTCAAAAAGCTGGTTTTTGCTATTGGGCTCTATTGAATAATGAATGTTTTGAATTTTCTCCAAAAGTAAAGTAGTTGCAAACTCATGCTTTTAGAGACTTGTTTGGGCTCATGAGAGGAGAAAAAAACATCAAAAATTTCAGTCCTGCATGATTCTACCAAGAAATGTGTGTTCATTGAAACCGCTGGTTTTTGATAGTTTGGGCCCTATTGAATAATGAATGTTTTGAATTTTCTCCAAAAGTAAAGTAGTTGCAAACTCATCCTTTTAGAAACTTGTTTGGGCTGTTGAGAGGAGTAAAAACAATCAAAAATTTCAATCATGCATGATTTTACCAAGAAATGTGATTCTTTATTCAAAACCTGATTTTTGCTATTGGGCTCTATTGAATAGTGAATGTTTTGAATTTTCTCCAAAAGTAAAGTAGTTGCAAACTCATGCTTTTAGAGACTTGTTTGGGCTCATGAGAGGAGTAGAAAAACATCAAAAATTTCAGTCCTGCATGATTCTACCAAGAAATGTGTGTTCATTCAAACCGCTGGTTTTTGATAGTTTGGGCCCTATTGTATAATGAATGTTTTTAATTTTCTCCAAAAGTAAAGTAGTTGCAAACTCATCCTTTTAGAAACTTGTTTGGGCTGTTGAGAGGAGTAAAAAACCATCAAAAATTTCAATCCTGCATGATTCTACCAAGAAATGTGATTCTTCATTCAAAACGCTGGTTTTTGCTATTGGGCTCTATTGAATAATGAATGTTTTGAATTTTCTCCAAAAGTAAAGTAGTTGCAAACTCATGCTTTTAGAGACTTGTTTGGGCTCATGAGAGGAGTAGAAAAACATCAAAAATTTCAGTCCTGCATGATTCTACCAAGAAATGTGTGTTCATTGAAACCGCTGGTTTTTGTTAGTTTGGGCCCTATTGAATAATGAATGTTTTGAATTTTCTCCAAAAGTAAAGTAGTTGCAAACTCATCCTTTTAGAAACTTGTTTGGGCTGTTGAGAGGAGTAAAAAACCATCAAAAATTTCAATCCTGCATGATTCTACCAAGAAATGTGATTCTTCATTCAAAACCTAATTTTTGCTATTGGGCTCTATTGAATAATGAATGTTTTGAATTTTCTCCAAAAGTAAAGTAGTTGCAAACTCATGCTTTTAGAGACTTGTTTGGGCTCATGAGAGGAGTAGAAAAACATCAAAAATTTCAGTCCTGCACGATTCTACCAAGAAATGTGTGTTCATTCAAACCGCTGGTTTTTGATATTTTGGGCCCTATTGAATAATGAATGTTTTGAATTTTCTCCAAAAGTAAAGTAGTTGCAAACTCATCCTTTTAGAAACTTGTTTGGGCTGTTGAGAGGAGTAAAAAACCATCAAAAATTTCAATCCTGCATGATTCTACCAAGAAATGTGATTCTTCATTCAAAACGCTGGTTTTTGCTATTGGGCTCTATTGAATAATGAATGTTTTGAATTTTCTCCAAAAGTAAAGTAGTTGCAAACTCATCCTTTTAGAAACTTGTTTGGGCTGTTGAGAGGAGTAAAAAACCATCAAAAATTTCAATCCTGCATGATTTTACCAAGAAATGTGATTCTTCATTCAAAACCTGATTTTTGCTATTGGGCTCTATTGAATAGTGAATGTTTTGAATTTTCTCCAAAAGTAAAGTAGTTGCAAACTCATGCTTTTAGAGACTTGTTTGGGCTCATGAGAGGAGTAGAAAAACATCAAAAATTTCAGTCCTGCATGATTCTACCAAGAAATGTGTGTTCATTGAATCCGCTGGTTTTTGATAGTTTGGGCCCTATTGAATAATGAATGTTTTGAATTTTCTCCAAAAGTAAAGTAGTTGCAAACTCATGCTTTTAGAGACTTGTTTGGGCTCATGAGATGAGTAGAAAAACATCAAAAATTTCAGTCCTGCATGATTCTACCAAGACATGTGTGTTCATTGAAACCGCTGGTTTTTGATAGTTTGGGCCCGATTGAATAATGAATGTTTTGAATTTTCTCCAAAAGTAAAGTAGTTGCAAACTCATCCTTTTAGAAACTTGTTTGGGCTGTTGAGAGGAGTAAAAAACCATCAAAAATTTCAATCCTGCATGATTCTACCAAGAAATGTGATTCTTCATTCAAAACGCTGGTTTTTGCTTTTGGGCTCTATTGAATAATGAATGTTTTGAATTTTCTCCAAAAGTAAAGTAGTTGCAAACTCATGCTTTTAGAGACTTGTTTGGGCTCATGAGAGGAGTAGAAAAACATCAAAAATTTCAGTCCTGCATGATTCTACCAAGAAATGTGTGTTCATTGAAACCGCTGGTTTTTGATAGTTTGGGCCCTATTGAATAATGAATGTTTTGAATTTTCTCCAAAAGTAAAGTAGTTGCAAACTCATCCTTTTAGAAACTTGTTTGGGCTGTTGAGAGGAGTAAAAAACCATCAAAAATTTCAATCCTGCATGATTCTACCAAGAAATGTGATTCTTCATTCAAAACCTGATTTTTGCTATTGGGCTCTATTGAATAATGAATGTTTTGAATTTTCTCCAAAAGTAAAGTAGTTGCAAACTCATGCTTTAAGAGACTTGTTTGGGCTCATGAGAGGAGTAGAAAAACATCAAAAATTTCAGTCCTGCTCGATTCTACCAAGAAATGTGTGTTCATTCAAACCGCTGGTTTTTGATATTTTGGGCCCTATTGAATAATGAATGTTTTGAATTTTCTCCAAAAGTAAAGTAGTTGCAAACTCATCCTTTTAGAAACTTGTTTGGGCTGTTGAGAGGAGTAAAAAACCATCAAAAATTTCAATCCTGCATGATTCTACCAAGAAATGTGATTCTTCATTCAAAACCTAATTTTTGCTATTGGGCTCTATTGAATAATGAATGTTTTGAATTTTCTCCAAAAGTAAAGTAGTTGCAAACTCATGCTTTTAGAGACTTGTTTGGGCTCATGAGAGGAGTAGAAAAACATCACAAATTTCAGTCCTGCACGATTCTACCAAGAAATGTGTGTTCATTCAAACCGCTGGTTTTTGATATTTTGGGCCCTATTGAATAATGAATGTTTTGAATTTTCTCCAAAAGTAAAGTAGTTGCAAACTCATCCTTTTAGAAACTTGTTTGGGCTGTTGAGAGGAGTAAAAACCCATCAAAAATTTCAATCCTGCATGATTCTACCAAGAAATGTGATTCTTCATTCAAAACGCTGGTTTTTGCTATTGGGCTCTATTGAATAATGAATGTTTTGAATTTTCTCCAAAAGTAAAGTAGTTGCAAACTCATGCTTTAAGAGACTTGTTTGGGCTCATGAGAGGAGTAGAAAAACATCAAAAATTTCAGTCCTGCTCAATTCTACCAAGAAATGTGTGTTCATTCAAACCGCTGGTTTTTATATTTTGGGCCCTATTGAATAATGAATGTTTTGAATTTTCTCCAAAAGTAAAGTAGTTGCAAACTCATCCTTTTAGAAACTTGTTTGGGCTGTTGAGAGGAGTAAAAAACCATCAAAAATTTCAATCCTGCATGATTCTACCAAGAAATGTGATTCTTCATTCAAAACCTAATTTTTGCTATTGGGCTCTATTGAATAATGAATGTTTTGAATTTTCTCCAAAAGTAAAGTAGTTGCAAACTCATGCTTTTAGAGACTTGTTTGGGCTCATGAGAGGAGTAGAAAAACATCAAACATTTCAGTCCTGCACGATTCTACCAAGAAATGTGTGTTCATTCAAACCGCTGGTTTTTGATATTTTGGGCCCTATTGAATAATGAATGTTTTGAATTTTCTCCAAAAGTAAAGTAGTTGCAAACTCATCCTTTTAGAAACTTGTTTGGGCTGTTGAGAGGAGTAAAAACCCATCAAAAATTTCAATCCTGCATGATTCTACCAAGAAATGTGATTCTTCATTCAAAACGCTGGTTTTTGCTATTGGGCTCTATTGAATAATGAATGTTTTGAATTTTCTCCAAAAGTAAAGTAGTTGCAAACTCATCCTTTTAGAAACTTGTTTGGGCTGTTGAGAGGAGTAAAAAACCATCAAAAATTTCAATCCTGCATGATTTTACCAAGAAATGTGATTCTTCATTCAAAACCTGATTTTTGCTATTGGGCTCTATTGAATAGTGAATGTTTTGAATTTTCTCCAAAAGTAAAGTAGTTGCAAACTCATGCTTTTAGAGACTTGTTTGGGCTCATGAAAGGAGTAGAAAAACATCAAAAATTTCAGTCCTGCATGATTCTACCAAGAAATGTGTGTTCATTGAAACCGCTGGTTTTTGATAGTTTGGGCCCTATTGAATAATGAATGTTTTGAATTTTCTCCAAAAGTAAAGTAGTTGCAAACTCATCCTTTTAGAAACTTGTTTGGGCTGTTGAGAGGAGTAAAAAACCATCAAAAATTTCAATCCTGCATGATTCTACCAAGAAATGTGATTCTTCATTCAAAACGCTGGTTTTTGCTATTGGGCTCTATTGAATAATGAATGTTTTGAATTTTCTCCAAAAGTAAAGTAGTTGCAAACTCATGCTTTTAGAGACTTGTTTGGGCTCATGAGAGGAGTAGAAAAACATCAAAAATTTCAGTCCTGCATGATTCTACCAAGAAATGTGTGTTCATTGAAACCGCTGGTTTTTGATAGTTTGGGCCCTATTGAATAATGAATGTTTTGAATTTTCTCCAAAAGTAAAGTAGTTGCAAACTCATGCTTTTAGAGACTTGTTTGGGCTCATGAGATGAGTAGAAAAACATCAAAAATTTCAGTCCTGCATGATTCTACCAAGACATGTGTGTTCATTGAAACCGCTGGTTTTTGATAGTTTGGGCCCGATTGAATAATGAATGTTTTGAATTTTCTCCAAAAGTAAAGTAGTTGCAAACTCATCCTTTTAGAAACTTGTTTGGGCTGTTGAGAGGAGTAAAAAACCATCAAAAATTTCAATCCTGCATGATTCTACCAAGAAATGTGATTCTTCATTCAAAACGCTGGTTTTTGCTTTTGGGCTCTATTGAATAATGAATGTTTTGAATTTTCTCCAAAAGTAAAGTAGTTGCAAACTCATGCTTTTAGAGACTTGTTTGGGCTCATGAGAGGAGTAGAAAAACATCAAAAATTTCAGTCCTGCATGATTCTACCAAGAAATGTGTGTTCATTGAAACCGCTGGTTTTTGATAGTTTGGGCCCTATTGAATAATGAATGTTTTGAATTTTCTCCAAAAGTAAAGTAGTTGCAAACTCATCCTTTTAGAAACTTGTTTGGGCTGTTGAGAGGAGTAAAAACCCATCAAAAATTTCAATCCTGCATGATTCTACCAAGAAATGTGATTCTTCATTCAAAACCTGATTTTTACTATTGGGCTCTATTGAATAATGAATGTTTTGAATTTTCTCCAAAAGTAAAATAGTTGCAAACTCATCCTTTTAGAGACTTGTTTGGGCTCATGAGAGAAGTAGAAAAACATCAAAAATTTCAGTCCTGCACGATTCTACCAAGAAATGTGAGTGTTCATTCAAACCGCTGGTTTTTGATATTTTGGGCCCTATTGAATAATGAATGTTTTGAATTTTCTCCAAAAGTAAAGTAGTTGCAAACTCATCCTTTTAGAAACTTGTTTGGGCTGTTGAGAGGAGTAAAAAACCATCAAAAATTTCAATCCTGCATGATTCTACCAAGAAATGTGATTCTTCATTCAAAACCTGATTTTTGCTATTGGGCTCTATTGAATAATGAATGTTTTGAATTTTCTCCAAAAGTAAAGTAGTTGCAAACTCATGCTTTCAGAGACTTGTTTGGGCTCATGAGAGGAGTAGAAAAACATCAAAAATTTCAGTCCTGCATGATTCTACCAAGAAATGTGTGTTCATTGAAACCGCTGGTTTTTGATAGTTTGGGCCCTATTGAATAATGAATGTTTTGAATTTTCTCCAAAAGTAAAGTAGTTGCAAACTCATCCTTTTAGAAACTTGTTTGGGCTGTTGAGAGGAGTAAAAAACCATCAAAAATTTCAATCCTGCATGATTCTACCAAGAAATGTGATTCTTCATTCAAACCGCTGGTTTTTGCTATTGGGCTCTATTGAATAATGAATGTTTTGAATTTTCTCCAAAAGTAAAGTAGTTGCAAACTCATGCTTTTAGAGACTTGTTTGGGCTCATGAGAGGAGTAGAAAAACATCAAAAATTTCAGTCCTGCATGATTCTACCAAGAAATGTGTGTTCATTGAAACCGCTGGTTTTTGATAGTTTGGGCCCTATTGAATAATGAATGTTTTTAATTTTCTCCAAAAGTAAAGTAGTTGCAAACTCATCCTTTTAGAAACTTGTTTGGGCTGTTGAGAGGAGTAAAAAACCATCAAAAATTTCAATCCTGCATGATTCTACCAAGAAATGTGATTCTTCATTCAAAACGCTGGTTTTTGCTATTGGGCTCTATTGAATAATGAATGTTTTGAATTTTCTCCAAAAGTAAAGTAGTTGCAAACTCATGCTTTTAGAGACTTGTTTGGGCTCATGAGAGGAGTAGAAAAACATCAAAAATTTCAGTCCTGCATGATTCTACCAAGAAATGTGTGTTCATTGAAACCGCTGGTTTTTGATAGTTTGGGCCCTATTGAATAATGAATGTTTTTAATTTTCTCCAAAAGTAAAGTAGTTGCAAACTCATCCTTTTAGAAACTTGTTTGGGCTGTTGAGAGGAGTAAAAAACCATCAAAAATTTCAATCCTGCATGATTCTACCAAGAAATGTGATTCTTCATTCAAAACCTAATTTTTGCTATTGGGCTCTATTGAATAATGAATGTTTTGAATTTTCTCCAAAAGTAAAGTAGTTGCAAACTCATGCTTTTAGAGACTTGTTTGGGCTCATGAGAGGAGTAGAAAAACATCAAAAATTTCAGTCCTGCACGATTCTACCAAGAAATGTGTGTTCATTCAAACCGCTGGTTTTTGATATTTTGGGCCCTATTGAATAATGAATGTTTTGAATTTTCTCCAAAAGTAAAGTAGTTGCAAACTCATCCTTTTAGAAACTTGTTTGGGCTGTTGAGAGGAGTAAAAAACCATCAAAAATTTCAATCCTGCATGATTCTACCAAGAAATGTGATTCTTCATTCAAAACGCTGTTTTTTGCTATTGGGCTCTATTGAATAATGAATGTTTTGAATTTTCTCCAAAAGTAAAGTAGTTGCAAACTCATCCTTTTAGAGACTTGTTTGGGCTCATGAGAGGAGTAGAAAAACATCAAAAATTTCAGTCCTGCCCGATTCTACCAAGAAATGTGTGTTCATTCAAACCGCTGGTTTTTGATATTTTGGGCCCTATTGAATAATGAATGTTTTGAATTTTCTCCAAAAGTAAAGTAGTTGCAAACTCATCCTTTTAGAAACTTGTTTGGGCTGTTGAGAGGAGTAAAAAACCATCAAAAATTTCAATCCTGCATGATTCTACCAAGAAATGTGATTCTTCATTCAAAACCTGATTTTTGCTATTGGGCTCTATTGAATAATGAATGTTTTGAATTTTCTCCAAAAGTAAAGTAGTTGCAAACTCATGCTTTTAGAGACTTGTTTGGGCTCATGAGAGGAGTAGAAAAACATCAAAAATTTCAGTCCTGCATGATTCTACCAAGAAATGTGTGTTCATTGAAACCGCTGGTTTTTGATAGTTTGGGCCCTATTGAATAATGAATGTTTTGAATTTTCTCCAAAAGTAAAGTAGTTGCAAACTCATCCTTTTAGAAACTTGTTTGGGCTGTTGAGAGGAGTAAAAAATCATCAAAAATTTCAATCCTGCATGATTCTACCAAGAAATGTGATTCTTCATTCAAAACGCTGGTTTTTGCTATTGGGCTCTATTGAATAATGAATGTTTTGAATTTTCTCCAAAAGTAAAGTAGTTGCAAACGCATGCTTTTAGAGACTTGTTTGGGCTCATGAGAGGAGTAGAAAAACATCAAAAATTTCAGTCCTGCATGATTCTACCAAGAAATGTGTGTTCATTGAAACCGCTGGTTTTTGATAGTTTGGGCCCTATTGAATATTGAATGTTTTGAATTTTCTCCAAAAGTAAAGTAGTTGCAAACTCATGCTTTTAGAGACTTGTTTGGGCTCATGAGATGAGTAGAAAAACATCAAAAATTTCAGTCCTGCATGATTCTACCAAGACATGTGTGTTCATTGAAACCGCTGGTTTTTGATAGTTTGGGCCCTATTGAATAATGAATGTTTTGAATTTTCTCCAAAAGTAAAGTAGTTGCAAACTCATCCTTTTAGAAACTTGTTTGGGCTGTTGAGAGGAGTAAAAAACCATCAAAAATTTCAATCCTGCATGATTCTACCAAGAAATGTGATTCTTCATTCAAAACGCTGGTTTTTGCTATTGGGCTCTATTGAATAATGAATGTTTTGAATTTTCTCCAAAAGTAAAGTAGTTGCAAACTCATGCTTTTAGAGACTTGTTTGGGCTCATGAGATGAGTAGAAAAACATCAAAAATTTCAGTCCTGCATGATTCTACCAAGACATGTGTGTTCATTGAAACGGCTGGTTTTTGATAGTTTGGGCCCTATTGAATAATGAATGTTTTGAATTTTCTCCAAAAGTAAAGTAGTTGCAAACTCATCCTTTTAGAAACTTGTTTGGGCTGTTGAGAGGAGTAAAAAACCATCAAAAATTTCAATCCTGCATGATTCTACCAAGAAATGTGATTCTTCATTCAAAACGCTGGTTTTTGCTATTGGGCTCTATTGAATAATGAATGTTTTGAATTTTCTCCAAAAGTAAAGTAGTTGCAAACTCATGCTTTTAGAGACTTGTTTGGGCTCATGAGAGGAGTAGAAAAACATCAAAAATTTCAGTCCTGCATGATTCTACCAAGAAATGTGTGTTCATTGAAACCGCTGGTTTTTGATAGTTTGGGCCCTATTGAATAATGAATGTTTTGAATTTTCTTTAACAATAATTTTTATTAGAATTTTCAGAATAGTAGGCAGAATGTAAAATTTACATTTGTACAGACTCATCTAAGTAAGTTATTGTACTGATGTAAAAAAAAATATGAATACATCACAATATGATGACATTTCAATAGTATATCAACATTGAGAGTAAATGTAGTAAACACTAAACAAATAGTACCAGAAAGAAACAATAAAAAGAAAGGTAAATTTAGGCACTTGAATATGTGAAATATTGGCACATCATAAACCATAAGAAGTTAAATATGAGTTCAGGATATGAAATCTTTTTCTATTTTAGACTTTAGTTCCATCCATTTATACCATCTGTCATCAAATATTTTAATTAAGCTTTTATTAATATAGTGAATTTTCTCGTAGACACAATGTTTGTCCACCAGTAAAATAAGGGTGACAATGTCTGGAGGTTGCTTCCTGTTCCAACCCTTCGCTACAAGGAAGGCTGCAGACATAAGGATATGAGCCGCCAGAAATTTATTTCTTTTAAATCTATGTATGTCTATTAGTAACAAGGCTAGAGCAGGTTGTGGTTGAATACACCAATTGCATATGAGTGAAAGCAAATCGAACACCCTGGACCAGTACAACTTCAGCATAGGGCATCCCCAAAAAACATGTAATAAATCTGCCTGAGATCCACAGTTACGCCAACACATTCCAGATCCCCCCCCTCCAAAATGTTTCAATCTATTTGGGGTAAGGTAATATCTATGAATTAATTTGTAATGCGTTTCTAGTATATTCATACATCTTGTGGATTTGATTGCAATTTTAAGAGAGGAGATCCACTGAGGACCATATATCTGTCTCTGTAATGTGGTTTCCCATTTTTCAAAGCATCCTTCATTGGTGAAGGTGTCTTTGTTGGTCAGGCTATTATATAAGGGTCTAAGATAACTCTTATGTCTAGATGACATATTAAATAGAAAATTGTTAATAGTAAGGTCAATTGGAACCACTCTAAAAAGGTATTTCTTATATTTGTTGTATTCTTCCTTGAGTAGGAGATATGTCATATACTCCGAATTGGGAACCCCAAATCTGTTCTTTAATAACTCAAAGGGTATGACTCTGTTATTGTCTATCAAGTCATCTACAAAGGTGATCGGAAATTTGGTCCAGCTGTCAAATATAGGTCTTAGAGAAGTCCTGACAGGAGACAGATAAGGGAGTCTCAACCTCTCGAGTGAAAAAGAGGAAGAGCTAGTCTTTCTTTTGCATACACACGACCAGCACAACATAGAGGCCTTAAGTATGGGATTATCTATTTTCCTAATTTCCCTTCTATGTAGAAGGAAGTAGGTTATGAATAAAACTGGTTCCCTATTGGGCATCATATCCCTTTCAATATTTGGCCACCCCAGGTCTGTCTGTTCCACAAACCAGCCTTTTGTCAGTTCAGTCATAGTGGCATAATAATATGCCTCAAGATCTGGTATGGCCACCCCCCCTTTCTCCTTGGATTTAAGTAGAGTGCGCTTTTTCACTCTAGGTTTCCCATTGTTCCAAATAAATTTGTTCATCTGGTGTGTTAGTTTTTGTATATACTGTACAGATATAGGCAGAGGGACGTTCCTGTATAAAAACAGGACTTTGGGTAGGCAGAACATCTTATATAGCACTATTCTGCCCATCCATGTGGCTGGGGTCTTCGACAGTTCCTTCAACTTAAGGTCGAGAGACTGTAGAAGGTGATCCATGTTTACCTCACTCATATGCATGGGGTTACCTGTGAGCCAAATTCCTAAGTACGGTATCCTGGTACAGTCCCAATTAAAGGGATACTTGTCTCTTAGTTGCTGTTTCGTAGAGGCTGAAAGGAAAAGTGATAGAACATTAGTCTTTTTTACATTTAATTTATAGTATGAAACTGAGCCAAATAAATTTATGATATCCCATATCTTTTCCAGGGAATCAGTTGGATTTGTGAGTGTGAGTATAATGTCATCTGCATAGAGGTTAATCTTATGCTCTGAATCTTTCAATTGTACACCGTGTACTTCACCAGAATCCCTTATCATTTGAGCCAAAGGTTCCAGGCTCAGGATAAAAATTATTGGGGATAGAGGACATCCCTGTCTTGTCCCATTAGTTATAAAAAATGTATCTGACATTGTGTTGTTGACCAGCACAGAGGCAGATGGCCGAGAGTATAAAGCTCGAATACTTCTCATCATCTCCCCACCAAAACCCATTTTCTCCAATACTGTAAAGGCATAGGCCCAATTGATCCGGTCAAAGGCCTTTTCAGCGTCAAGAGCCACAAACAAACTGGAAATCCTATTTTTGTAGCATGAATATAAGTGATGCAGGACACTTCTAGAACTGTCTGAAGTTTGCCTAGATTTTACAAAACCGACTTGATCGGGATGTATAAGGAATGGAACAACGTCCTGTAATCTTTCTGCTAATATTTTTGCGTAGATCTTGATATCCACATTTAGGAGAGAAATAGGCCTATAGTTTTCGATTTTGGTCGAATCTTTATCTGGTTTGGGAATCACCACTATTGTGGCTCTCAGCATATCTGTGCTGCACTTTCCTTCTGATTTAATAAAATTCAGGGCATTAGTTAAGTGTGGGATGAGTTCCTTTTTAAATTCTTTATAATACTCTATAGGAAAGCCATCTGGACCTGGAGCCTTGTCATTTTTAAGATTATTCATCGCAAAAGAGACCTCACCCTCAGTAAAGGGTGCGTCAAGTGACTCCTTCTGCTTTAGAGACAAAGATCCCAGCTTTACTTTTTCCAAAAAATTATTTATCATCTCTGGTGAAGGAGAGGGATGAGCTCCATTGTTTCCTATGTTGTATAATTTAGAATAGTAGCTCTCAAAGGCTAGGGCTATCTCTTTGGGTTTTTCTATAGTCTTTGAGCTTTGGGTTATTTTTTTGATTGGATGTTTTTTATTTATGGGTTTAAACCTATTTGCCATATTTTTGGAGAACTTATTATTATTAACATAAAACCCTGCCCTATTAAATAAAGTCTTTTTCTCATATAAGTTGATGAGGAGATTCCTATGTTCCAGTCTAAGGGAGTACAATTCATTATATTTAGCAAAATTTTTGTCTGCTTTAGCTTGGGATTCTAATTTTTGGATCTGTTCTAACAACATCCTCTATTGGCTCTCTCTTGCCCTTTTTTGTCTCGAAGCAACTTGGATCAGATGACCCCTAATGACACATTTGTGTGCTAGCCACAATGTTTCAGGTGTAATTTCTTGGGAACAGTTCTCTTTGAAGTAGTTCATTAAGACATTCTTTGCTAATGATATGTTTTCTGGGGAGTCAACAGTGAATTTACTATATCTCCAATTGTATTGTTTTGGGATCATGGAGGAAGTATGTAAGGTCAGTAGGATTGGGGCATGGTCTGACCATGTAATAGGACCAGTCTGGAAATCTATGTATGAGTCTAGTAGCGAGAAGCTAGTGAACACATGATCAATCCTAGTGTAAGACTTGTTGTGTGGACAAAATCTTGTGTATTCTCTTGAGGTAGAGTTCAATATCTTACAGCTGTCATGCAAATTGGAATCTCCCAACCACCTTCCCAGATTCACGCTTCTATAATATGGGGCATCAGATGAGCAATCAGTATTTGGGTCAACTATACAATTAAAATCTCCTCCCCAGATTATGTGACCTCTACTAAAATTGGACAATTTCTTCTTGACCTTATTTAGAAAACTAATTTGTCGGACATTAGGGGTGTATACGTTTACCACTGTATATTCCACACCCTCCAAAGTAAAATTAATAGCAAGTTGTCTACCATTGCTGTCCCCATATATGTCTGAGACCACTATTGGCAAATCTTTGTGGAAGGCGATGGCCACCCCAGCTTTTTTCTTTCCCTCAGTGTTAGAAAAGAAAATCTGAGGGAAGTCTTTATTTTTGAGTCTTGTGTTATCAATTTCTAGAAGGTGTGTTTCTTGTATCATTGCTATGTTGGCCTTCAATTTTTTAATCTCCTTCCACAAAGCAAATCTCTTGAATGGGCTATTGAGCCCATTTACATTAAATGACAGTACCCTCAATTCCATAATGTGTCAGGAAGGAAAAAAAGCATTAGATGATTCACTGAAACAGAACATTTCACCCGAAAATACATCCAAAAGACAGTGGGTTTCCTTAGTGATTTTTTGTTAGTGCCTGGTGTGCCTGTAAACAAAAACATGTTACAACCTAGAACAGAACAAAACTTATAAACTAGACAAATTTAGATTTCTCAAAAGAAATGGTACCGAGAGAATGTCTCTCAGTTATCACGTGGGGAGTGAAAAAGAGAAAGTTCAGGCCTAAAGCCAGGGTCAGTACCCACCAAGTCTATTTTCTTTTCTTTTGCGTATTCCAGGACTGGGAAAGGCGTCTTTGCTGCTGCAAGGGGATATTCCTTTCTTGATTGTAGAATGATGATGATGGTGGAGTCTCCAGTGGAGGGATACCTAAATCTTGGAAAAAACTATTACAGTTATCAATATTAGACAAGGCAAAAGTGGTATTCTCTTTCATGACTAGAATTTTTGTAGGGAAACCCCATCTGTATAAAATCTTGTGTTTCCTCAGATGTGCAGTGATTGGAAAGAAGTCTCTCCTTTTCTGCAGGGTAGCTTTTGAGAAGTCTGCAAAAATCTTGATATCCTCATATGGCCTTGGTAATATAGGTGATTGCTTACTTCTCCTCAGAATGTCCTCCTTTGTCAGGAAATAATGAAAATATGCAATGACATCTCTTGGGGCTCTGTCTGGGGCATATTTGGACTTGGGGAGTCTGTGTATACGTTCCATCAATAGGTCCCCTTTAGAGGCCCCTGGAAGTATTGTATGGAGCATCTTTTGCACATATGCATTAAGGTCTCTGTCTTTGACATTTTCAGGTATTCCCCTGAATTTAAGGTTGTTCCTTCTACTTCTGTCTTCTTGCTCTATCAACCTTGATTTTAAGAAGACAACCTCTTTTTCTAGGGCATAGTGTTCATCTATCAAATTATTATGGGATTTAACCAATTCTTCCATTTTGGATTCAAGATGGTCCACTCTCTGGCCCAGACCGTCTATGTTATTTTGGAGATTTGTATTATAGCCCTCCAGTTGTTTCTGAAATGTCTTTGCTAGAAGGCATAGCATGTTTTTAATAAATATTTCTGAGGCTGTATTGCTGGTAGCCTCCACCTCTGTTAAAACGTGTAAAATGTTCTCCGGTATGGGATTATCAGAAGGACAGGAGTCCTCAATTTGTAATTCCTGTTGCATCTCAGCTGAGCTGCTGCTAAATCTGCGGCTAGTCACTGAGAAAGGAGACATTTCCCTCTGTAATGGCGTTAGAGGAGTATCTGACACATTGGAGATGTCAGGACAGGATGAGGAACCCCTTAATACATTTGTCTCCTCCATATCAGCGGTCAGCGGTGCTGCTGCACCATAATTCACAAGCTGCGCTGTATTTTTGCTTAAGTTACGCAAATTGCATATCTGTTGCGTAGTCTCGCTTGTCCCCCGGTCACTCTCGCGAGATAGGCATCATAGAATCATAGAATCATAGAATCGTAGAGTTGGAAGGGACCTCCTGGGCCATCTGGTCCAACCCCCTGCTCAAAGCAGGATTCGCTAAATCATCCCAGTCAGATGTCTGTCCAGCCTCTGTTTGAAGACTTCCATTGAAGGAGAACTCACCACTTCTCGTGGCAGCCTGTTCCACTCATTGATCACTCTAACTGTCAAAAAGTTTTTTCTAATATCTAATCTGTGTCTCCTCCCATTCAGTTTCATCCCATTGCTTCTAGTCTTTCCTTGTGCAAATGAGAATAAAGTTGATCCTTCTACAATGTGACAGCCCTTTAGATATTTGTAGACAGCTATTAAGTCTCCTCTCAGTCTTCTCTTTTGCAAACTAAACATTCCCAAATCCTGCAACCTTTCCTCATAAGACAGGGTTTGCAGACCGGTCACCATGCTGGTCGCTCTTTTCTGAACTTGCTTGGTAGGTACAGGTGTGACAAGCTGCAGTAATGTGTTTGGCTTTGGATAGCTACATTTCTGCACACCCACCTGCTACAAGGCCTGCAGCCCCTTCCCCTCAGTACTTTCCCAGTCTTAATCCAAGCATTCAATTCCTACCACATCCCTCTTGCAATGATATGTCGTTTCGTTTTTGAAACATTGTACCCCTCTTGTGGCCTTCCAACTTTGAAATTTACTGTTCAATATTGAATTAATTCATATATGAATTAAATGGAAAAGCAACGATTTATCTGGCGAGTTATTTGAATGTTCGGCCTACGTCCACCTGTCTGACAGACGGTATTCTAGTGTCTTGTAGCAGCAGCAGCAGCAGCTAGGTGCCCTGCTTGCCTACAGTAAATAGGATGTGTTCCATCCATGGAACACTGTGATAGGAATCATGCCATTCATAGAACACAATGCATGGATGTGTTCTATTCCTGGAACAATGGGACCACGTGTCACAATGGGACCACGTGTCACAATGGGCAGCCCACAGTCTGTAGCAGCTGCGCAGTAGTAGTCAGCTTCAGTCTGCTGAGGGAGCCTCAGCAGACAGGTGGGCGATTCTCGCCAGGGAGATGGAAAAAGAGCTTGCTCACTTCACTCCACGCATCATTTCAGTATCTGCAGTTCCTCTGAGAATGGTGCACTCAATCTCTTAAGCGGTTTCCAAAGACAGATTGAATTGAAGTCGGGATACACAAGTAGTGTTTTCAAAGCATGATTTGAATGCTTTTTTCAAATGTCGTTGCTCTGTAATAAGTCTTTGTAATAAGTGTAATAAGTTGGTAGAATCATGCAGGACTGAAATTTTTGATGTTTTTCTACTCCTCTCATGAGCCCAAACAAGTTTCTAAAAGGATGAGTTTGCAACCACTTTACTTTTGGAGAAAATTCAAAACATTCATTATTCAATAGAGCCCAATAGCAAAAATCAGCCATTTGAATGAAGAATCACATTTCATGGTAGAATCATGCAGGATTTAAATTTTTGATGGTTTTTTACTCCTCTCAACAGCCCAAACAAGTTTATAAAAGGATGAGTTTGCAACTACTTTACTTTTGGAGAAAATTCAAAACAATCATTATTCAATAGGGCCCAAAATAACAAAAATCAGCGTTTTGAATGAAGAATCACATTTCTTGGTAGAGTCATGCAGGATTGAAATTTTTGATGGTTTTTTACTCCTCTCAACAGCCCAAGCAAGATTCTAAAAGGATGAGTTTGCAACTACTTTACTTTTGGAGAAAATTCAAAACATTCATTATTCAATATGGCCCAAAATATCAAAAACAAGCGGTTTGAATGAACACTCACATTTCTTGGTAGAATCATGCAGGATTGAAATTTTTGATGTTTTTCTACTCCTCTCATGAGCCCAAACAAGTCTCTAAAAGGTTGAGTTTGCGGGGGGTTGTGGCCTGGAGCTCAATGGAGGAGGACGCTTGAGCTCAGAGCTCCCATGAAGCCTATCTACAAAGCGACATAATTGCTTAAGAAGACTCTTATTCATCAGAAGACCTTTGGAATTGGATTCTTATCTTTATTGTGAACATTTTGACACCTCCCTGGAAGAAATCCGCTGTTTACTTAAGGAATTACAGCCTTTAGAAGTGAGTGGTGAGGAGAGAGCCGCTGGTGACTCATCAGGTTTCCCCTGTTCTTAGCCATGGGAGCCGCCATTGTTTACATCAGAGGTGTGAACTGGAGGAGATCCTGTGTGACAGCTGCTGAGCCCCTGATCTGATGCTGAAGGAGCCTCAGTGTTCCTGAGTCGATAGAGGTCCGCTGTCGACGCTGTTGGATACCTTGCTTTGCGCAGCTTGCCGCCGCTCAGCTGCAGAGGAGTAAAGGAGCTGGCGGTGCTGGAGAGCGATGCGGCGGGAGTTGGCAGGCACGAAGCCGCAAGGAAGAGGCTGTCATCAAAGAAAGTAGAGGTGGCTCTGGTCCTTCTTGGGTGCCTCGGCTGAAGCTGTCACTGACTGAGTGTTGCATTGGTGAGTGCGGAGAAGAAGGGGAGCGCCGCGTCTGATTTTAAAACTGTTTGGCGGGAGAGCTGCTGGAGCTTAGCGGCGATCTAGGAGGAGAAGCCCACTGCTGGGGATATCTTTAACAGAAAGAATTTGGAATTGCCCACGCTTTTTCTGTGCTGATCGGAGGTCATTGCCTGGAGACCGGGCTCTGCGCAGCTTGCCGCCGCTCAGCTGCAGAGGAGTAAAGGAGCTGGCGGTGCTGGAGAGTGTCGCGGCGGGAGCTGGCGGGCACGAAGCTGCAAGGAAGAAGCTGTCATCAAAGAGGGTGGAGGTGGATCTGGTCCTTATTGGGTGCCTCGGCTGAGGCTGTCATTGACTGTCACATCGAGTTCGACCCTTTAACACGCTAAGGGGCTTAGAGACGGCTACATTTATACAAGAAGAAGCAGAGGAGATTTAGTGAAATTTGACTTTGGTTTTGGTGGTCACTTGATTACTATCCAACGGTGACCTGAAGGAAGGAGCATCGTTGACCCCTACTACTTGGAGAATATTACACTCGTTGGGTGAGATGGAATCTGTTGCTCTCTGAACTTATTGTTAGTCTCTTGGGGATGGTGAAATCTTAATTATTTGTAAATTGGAATAGGGATAGTAATATAGGGGAGAGTATCTGAATATTGTTATATCAATAAGACTGTTTGTGTATTGCTGAAGTGCATCCTTGAGTTAGATGAGACTTACATGGAGATTGTCTCTTGTGCCTTGTTTTGATGACATATTAAAGCATTAGAAGAAGATATTTAAGGGAATAACTAATCTATACATTCCTAGACGGGAAGATATAGAGCTTATACTGTCTTATTCTGAATCCTACTGATTGTATGCTCTTCTCTTCTCTGTCTATAACATTTAAGGCACCTGAGGTTATATAGGTAGTGTTTGGACAGGAGTGTATGAGGTGCTGTTGTTTTATATAAGCCTACGTTACGGAGGACAAGACGTCTCTATTGCTTTGTTGAATTATCAAAATTGAAGGGGTTACATTACTACTCTATTTAAGTCTTTATTCTTATCTTAGTTTGCGATTTACAAACCCTGCTGAAACTGTAATAAAGTTCAACTTAATTACAATAATAATAAAACAGGGGTGGCATATACAGGAACATTTAAGGGTATAGCGCATTTCCTTTACTCTTGTTTCGGTATACTCTAATTATGGCATCTAATTTGAAATCTAAATTGCCTACTAGTAAAAACCAGAAATCTACGAGCGCTTCAAATCAGAAAATTTACACTGAATCTGTTAATCTATTAAGTCCAATTAAATCTAGATCCCCTCTAAAAAGGGAGGAAGCTATCTCATCTAGACACATGCCTCACGGTTTATCTAATAAGGCTACTCAGCAGGACTCGGATCAAAAAATTATATCTTCTGACCCCCGTACTCTATCTTTCACATCTTCTCAAGTTTTTGATAATAAAGGTGCCTCAAAACTTTCTTTTCAGGATGAGGAAAGTAAAATGGATTTATCCAAATCTCATAAGAGAAGAATTCCAGAAGGTGAAACTGTGAGAACAGAGGCAGCAGATTTAGATTCTAATACTTCATCTGATGACTATTCTCCAAATAGTACCCCAGTTAAACAACTCTCTAAAAAAAGGCTGTCCGGAGTCGTCTTCTACTGATTTTCTGACTCCCCATGACTTTGACTTTAAAACCCTGTTGAACTCTGATAGGCGAGTCACTGAGGGTTTGCTTGCTGGCTTCCTCATATCCTTCCAGGAATCCACCAATCAAGCTAATCAATTCATGCATAAATCTATCAATGCAATCAATGCGTCGATTAAAACGGGATTTGATTCTCACAGGAAGGATATGCAGGAGATTAGTGAAAAATTCTCTCAAAGATTTGAACTGAATGAGAAAAGATTGTCAAAGGTTGAAAATAGAACAGATGAGTTAGTAAAGCAAAACTCAGATTTAAAAGCCGAACTTTTATCCGTGAGGTCCAAGTTAACGGACTTAGAGGACCGGAGTAGACGGAACAACGTCAAGATTAGGGGGATACCTGAAAGCGTGATACAGAAAGACCTTTCAGATTACACTAAAGCTACGCTTAAAAAGGCTTTGCCGTCCTTAACTGATTTACAATTGATAATTGATAGGATTCACCGCCTGCCCCGCCCAAAGAATGTACCAATGGATAAGCCGAGGGATACGATACTTCACTTTCACTTTTTTGAAACTAAAGAAATGATACTAAGATATATTAGAGAGAAGGGCTCTCTACCTCCCCCTAATGATCATTTAAAATTCTTCTCTGATTTCTCAAAGTCAACTATGGAAGCTAGAAAATCGTTTAATCAAGCTACTAATGCTCTCAGGGAAATGGGGATTCCATATAAATGGGGCTTTCCAACAAAGTTACTTGTGTCACATAGGGGTAAAATTGTCCCTTTCTTTACTCCAAAGGAAGCTTTAGACTTTATACGCTTTCTAGATGAGGATCCTTCTAACAAAGATACTGGTTGAATAGGGATATATCTCTCATTGGTCTTTGTATTATTTACATTTGACAAAATATCAATGGCTTCATGGGTTCTCGCCACTTTGGCTTTTTTTTTTAAAGTCCCCAAAAAAAGGAGATTATCACGTTCGGTGATTAACTCCAGGAGGACTCTTTAAGTTTGTTTATTTGTTATAGTTTACATAGTTTTTTTTTTTCTCTTTTTTTTTCTTTTTGTTGTTTCATTCGCCTTTTCTAGACATATACATTTTATTGAATTCAGCTAATAAGAGTAAGCAATCCTAAATATATATAAGATAATTTACTCTAATAAAAAAGGAAAGAGATTATCATGAGAATTAAAATCCTCAAAATTTTAATAACACAATGTTAAAGGACTGAACAGTCCCCATAAGCGCTATATAACTTGGAGAGAAATAAGACGGCTTCAAGCGGATGTCTCTTGTTTACAAGAGGTCAAATTAATAAAAGATATACATCCAACCTTTCAGCATAAAGATTTTCCATATATTTTTAAATCCCTCAATAATAATAAAAAAAAGTGCGGTAGTTATAACCATTATAAATACGAATATTCCCTTCCAATTAATTGAAGAACATCCCGACACCCAGGGAAGATTTCACATCCTCATATGCAAGTTAAATTTTAACCTTTGTACAATCGTGAATATATATGCCCCAAATAATGGTCAGATCTCTTTTTTTAATAAATTAATGCAGAAGATTGACGAAGTTAAAAAAGGTGACCTCATGCTAATAGGGGACTTCAATCTAGTTCCCGATAGAGAAATTGACTCATCATCTTCTGCTACTTCTAAATCAGGCCGATCTCTGAAAAATTGGATAAAACAAAATGAGATGTATGACATTTTGAGATGTCTAAATACCACCTCTAGAGAATTTACATATTACTCAGATATATATAAGACATCTTCCAGAATAGACTTATTTCTAACCAATGTCTTTTCTATCACAACATTTAAGAAAATTGAAATTCTTGAGAAGTCTTTTTCCGACCACGCCCCTGTGCTGGCAGTATTTGAATCAGGCCCTCCAGTAGCAAACACTTTTCTTTGGAAGGTTAATCCTACCCTACTACGTACCCCAAAGTATAGAAATATAATTACCGAAACTATTGATAATTATTTTAAAGAAAACTCTTCAGATAGTATTGATCCCTTTACATTATGGAACGCCCACAAGGCGGTCTTGAGAGGATGTCTCATCCAACTCTCCACGAGATACAAAAAAGAAAAAAGACAAAAAATTGCTGACCTCCAGAACCAAATTGCTTCAAAAGAAAAGCAACAAAATTCCCTGTCTGCTCCATCCCATATTATCCATCTTGATATCCTGAAATTGAGACACGAGTTAAGATCCGAAATTATTTCCGAGTACGATTCCATTGTTAGAGCATCAAAATATAATCTGTATGCTTCAATTAACAAACCCACCAAATATATGACAAGTAAACTTAAACAAGCTCGCGTAAGTAGAAGGATTGTTAAAATCAAATCCCCTTCAGGAGAAATGAAACAACACCCCTCTGATATTACCGAAATATTTGCGGATTATTTCGAAACCCTCTATAATCTTAAAAAAGATCCCTTAGTTCATACTCCTAATCAAAAAGAGATTGACCTTTTTCTTTCTAAATTGACCCTTCCCCAACTAGATAATTTGGACCTAACGCTTTTAAATCAACCGTTTACTGTAGAAGAAATTGCCAAAACGATTGACAAACTTAAACTTAACAAATCCCCTGGCCCAGATGGGTTCACAAACGAATATCTAAAGTTTTTCTCCAACATTTTATCCCCGCACCTAAAATCTCTTTTTGACCACGCTTCTAGTATTGGATCGTTCCCCAAAGAAATGACGGAGGCAACTATCATTTTGATCCCCAAAGACATTAGAAACCCAGAAGAAGTTAAAAATTATCGTCCAATCTCTTTAATTAACACTGATATTAAAGTATATTCGAAAATTTTAGCGGATCGATTAAAGAATCTTTTACCTGATCTTGATAAAAATGATCAAGTAGGGTTTGTCTCCGGAAGACAAGTAACAGACGGTACCAGAAGAATCTTGAACTTGTTTAACATAGCTAGCTCTAATAATCTCCCTTCACTATTTATCTCGTTGGATGCCCAAAAAGCTTTTGATAGGGTGAATTGGGATTATCTTAAAGCTACTTTACTAAAGTTTGGTTTTGACAATCGCTTTATAACATCTATATTTGCACTATACTCTAATACTAATGCTAAAACCTATACTAATAATCACCTTTCTAGGAACTTCAACATCACTAATGGAACAAGACAGGGCTGCCCCCTTTCGCCCCTTTTATTTGCCTTGGCAGTCGAGCCCTTGGCGGAAATGATCAGACAATGTACTGATATTTCGGGTTTTAAAACAAAAAATTATCATCACAAGTTAACCTTATTTGCTGACGACCTTATGTTATCAGTCACTGATCCGGCTAATTCACTTAACGCTTTAATCACCATTTTAGATGAGTTCTCTAAGGTCTCATATTTTAAAATAAATCCCCAAAAATCTAAAATAATACATTTTAATTTACGTCCCTCTGAAATTGAAACCTTTAAAGAATTATCTGAATTTTACTGGGAAGATTTTGAACTAGAATACTTGGGGATAATTTTCCCTAAAGATTTGAAACTCATTGTTTCTAAGAATATGGAACATCTCAGTAAGAAAATCTTAAAAGACCTTTCTGGTTATAATAATTGCGATCTATCCCTGATGGGAAGAACCTTGGTGATAAAAACATATATTTTACCTAAAATTCTTTTTGTACTTAGGAATTTACCTCTTACGATTCCCACTTCCCTTTTATTTAAAATCCAAAAAGCAATTAACCTTTTTATCTGGAAAGGGAAGAAACCTAGAGTTGCTACTGAAATTTTATATAAGAAAAAGAGTAATGGAGGCCTTGCACTCCCCAATATTCAAATCTATTTTCAAGCTTCTCTTATTCTTCAGAGTCAACAGTGGTTTTCTACGAAAACACTTCCCGCTTGGTTGGACCTTGAGCTAGAACATTATGGGACTAGTTCAATATCAGATTTTTTCTTTAAAGATCTGCTATCTCCTTCGATCATTACTTATCAACATCCTGTTGTAAATTCTATACTGACTATGTGGAGGAGTTTCACAAAATTAAAGAAAGGCGACGACAGGAAAAGCATTTTGAAAAAATTCCCATTAAAATTATTATCAAAAATATATAAATGTCCAGTTCCAGAGGAGTGGTGCAGCTTTAAAATTAATACGGTAGGGGATTTATGGGACGGACAAAATTTTTTACCCTTTAATGAAATTAAAAATAAATTTCATGTCCCGTCTACACATTGCACCTCTTATCTACTTCTGAAAGATCTTCTGCGGAAATTTTTGACTAGTAGAGCTTTGAATTCGGATATTGTGGCCTCCATGTTTGCAAATGTTGCTCTTAAGTCGACTTGGAGTCTTAAAAACATATATTCCCACCCTAATGACAACACCGAACTCTTTAAAAATGTATACATTCAAAGATGGGAAAGGGATTTTAACATAAAATTTGATGAAGACCAATGGGGGAAGGCCATAAAGTTTTCAAATGCATCTACTATTTCTGCGACTTTACAGGAGTCTTTCTTTAAAACTTTAATTAGATGGCATTACACTCCGATTAGGTTAGCTCATATAGATAATAAATACTCCCCTCTATGCTGGAGGAATTGTGGTTTACCAGGTAACCTGTACCACATTTTCTGGAGCTGTCCTAAATTGAAGAGATTGTGGAAAGAAGTTACGAATCATATAAATACTCTCTCTGACAACGCAGTGAAGGTCACCCCACAAATGGCATTACTTTCTTTGGGCACTGAAGAAATAAATCCTGTTATTCGATTTGTAATGATACATACTTTTTTGGTGACCAAAAACGCTATAGCTTTCTGGTGGCTTAAAACTGATTTACCTTCTTTTGCTGATATTTTAGGTAAATTATGGACTCATAATTCTATGTAGAAAAGATTTGCCTTTATTAATGGTACTCTCCATAAATATCACACTAAATGGGATGTTTGGAATTTGAAATTTTCTTAATTTATGTTATCTAACACTCTACTGTAAACTCAATATGACAATGTTGGTTCCTTTTTTGAGAGGATTGCATTCAAGCGATGTATTATATTTGTTTCTTATGTACACTACTTGTATTAAACAATTTTATTTAATGTGTGATGTAACACGTAGAGTAGAGTTCTCTACTTTTTACTTTGTCCATTTACCCTTTCCCTCTATACTTGAAACTTTAATAAAAATATTTAAACAAAAAAGCATGAGTTTGCAACTACTTTACTTTTGGAGAAAATTCAAAACATTCATTATTCAATAGGGCCCAAAATATCAAAAACCAGCGGTTTGAATGAACACTCACATTTCTTGGTAGAATCATGCAGGATTGAAATTTTTGATCTTTTTTTACTCCTCTCAACAGCCCAAACAAGTTTCTAAAAGGATGAGTTTGCAACTACTTTACTTTTGGAGAAAATTCAAAACATTCATTATTCAATAGGGCCCAAAATATCAAAAACCAGCGGTTTGAATGAACACTCACATTTCTTGGTAGAATCATGCAGGATTGAAATTTTTGATCTTTTTTTACTCCACTCACCAGCCCAAACAAGTTTCTAAAAGGATGAGTTTGCAACTACTTTACTTTTGGAGAAAATTCAAAACATTCATTATTCAATAGATCCCAATAGCAAAAACCAGCGTTTTGAATGAAGAATCACATTTCTTGGTAGAATCATGCAGGATTGAAATTTTTGATGGTTTTATACTCCTCTCAACAGCCCAAACAAGTTTCTAAAAGGTTTCAAAAATGAAACGACATATCATTGCATGAGGGATGTGGTAGGAATTGAATGCTTGAATTAAGACTGGGGAAGTACTGAGGGGAAGGGGCTGCAGGCCTTGTAGCAGGTGGGTGTGCAGAAATGTAGCTATCCAAAGCCAAACACATTACTGCAGCTTGTCACACCTGTACCTACCAAGCAGCAAAGGTCAAGATAGATCGTTATTTTACTGACAGATTGAATACAGTGCAATGCCTCCCATATAGAGGTGAATAAGAGTAGTAGTAGTAGAAGAGTTGGTCAAGTTAAATCAAGGCTAAGGAATTGGAAATGTGCAACTTGGACCAAGAAAAACTAATTACAGAGCAACGACATTTGAAAAAAGCATTCAAATCATGCTTTGAAAACACTACTTGTGTATCCCGATTTCAATTCAATCTGTCTTTGGAAACCGCTTAGGCTACTTTCACACATCAGGTTTTCGGCGTCAGGCGCGATCCGGCGTTGTGCCGGCGTTGTGCCGGATTTGCCGGATCCGGCAAATGTTTTGTAAAACCTGATGTGCCGGATCCGGTTTTCTGCCGGATCCGTCTTGTTCTTGACAGACAAAACGGGATTGGCTACTGGAAAACTATATATAGCATGTTCCTACAGCCCTTCTTTGACAGGTTGTAGAGAAGAAAGTGCAGGTTGGAGAGAAGAGCAAGTTACTGGCGAAGATGGATGTTGTCATTGGAAATATTACCACTAGAAGTTCTGTGACGGTTTCAGTAATGAGGGACAATTTTGCACTATACTTTATGTCACCTCAAGGCAGAGTACACTGGCAGGATGACAGTGTGAAAGATTTGTGCCCTAACCAAACTTGTGTACCTTCTGGACCAACAGTATATACCTTTGCCAACCAAAGTTGGCTATCTTGTCATGGTCTTACTATTTTTAGCTTTAGGCCACAGGTGTGTACCTGGTTGTGTTTTATGCAAAGTATTTCACCTTTTAACAAAAGTTGTGTACATTGTTAGGAAATCACCAACAATAAACACAACTTTTTAGGTGAAATACTTTGCTTCAAACACAACCAGGAACACAACTGTGGCAAAAAGCTAAAATTTACCCACATTTATATACCTGGTTTTGAATACCTTTTTACCTTTGAAATACCCTGTATTTAACCTTTTTTTTAAACATAGTTCGCCGCAGAAAGAAATGACAGACAACCATTGTGAAACGATAATTTAACTTTTATTTAAAATTTATTTTTTTTGTAAAATGTTTTTATTAAAAAAGTTTTTTGCACTTTAAAGGTTTTAAACCCAATGGGCATTTTTATTAAACACACATTACAAATCTGTGTAGTGTGGGGTGGAAATACTGCTGGAGGGGCTGCGGGACACTTCGACACTGGGTGTGTGGAGAGAGGACTGGGATCGTGGTGGGGAAGGAACAGTTAGAGGTGAAGGTGTGGAAAAAGCTACAGAATGGGTGGACATGTGGGAGGCAGAAGAGGTGGTGGGCGGTGGAGTGGAGGGTTGGGCAGGAAATGTAGGAGCAGATGATGTTGATGGAAAGTTGTATGGGGAAGGAGTTTGGTACGGGGAAGGAGTTTGGTACGGGGAAGGAGTTTGGTACTGGGGAGGTTGCTGGTACTGGTGAGGTTGCAGGTATGTAATAGGAGGGGGAGGATGGAAAGTGGCTGGAGGGGGTGCAGGTGGAGGAACTACAGTGGTGGGAGGTGGAGGTTGGGAGGTAACCTGCTGTAGAGCACCGTGGCACGAATGCATTACATGCATCTGCTGGGTAGGAGATAGTGTTGCCATGCGCTCCACAACAGACCTGAAAAAGGTGTGGTTTGGCGAAGATCTTGCTTCTGAATGCATGGTTTGCAGAAGTGTCTTCACCTCCAGAATGCTGGAGTTGATCTGCTGAAAGCCTGCGGAGATTTGCTCTGACAAGACTTTTAGACAGTTCTGGAAAGATGCATTCAGATGCAAGAACTCTTGCGCATAACTCTTTTCCTGACCCCTCTGCCGCTGTCGCCCAGTACCCGCAGGTGTACTAGAGGTGGCAGGGGCAGAAGGGTGGGGTAAAGGGAAAGCGATCTCCTCACCAGCAGCTTCATGTAATGTAGGCGGCCACGATGCTCCTGTGCTGGTGGATGGGACAGATGGGTCGAATGTGTGGGAAGGCTGGGAAGGTGCAGATGTACCGGGGTGGTCGAAGTGTCCCTCGGTGCCGGTCTCCTCAGGGATCGCCTCAGAAGGGTCCAATCGTGCAGGCTCCCTAGTGCTGCTCACCGTGCTGTGGAATAAAGAGAAAAAAAAACAATTAAAATACTGACATGGTATGGCCCTGGCTGAAAAAAAAAAGTTACATCTAACATTTTTTTTCACATGTGGTGTGTAATATTTACCTTCTAGCGACCATTGTTTCCCGGAGGAACGACAGGGCTTGTGCGTACTTGTACTTGCTCCTGCGTCCTCCAGATCCACTCGGGGCTCGCATCTCTTTACTGAACTCCTTCTTGAAACGATCCCTCACAGACCGCCACCGATTCACAATTCTGTTCCCTGAAACGAGAAAGGAGTGGTTAGTATACAACATCAGTGTTTCACAAACTCCAGTCCTCATGGTCCCCAGGGGTCATGTTTTCAGGATTTCCATAGTAAATAGAAATCCTGAACACATGATCCGTGGGGACCACGAGGACTGGAGTTCGGGAAACACTGGTTTACATCAAGCAACCGGTACTGTATATACTTATGCTCTTTAATCTGGGCCCGAACATCGAGGTCCTCCCAGCGGCCCACAAGGAGCGAACAGATTTCCTCCCAGAGTCGTCGGGTAACGATAAGGTCAGCGTGGCGGCGGTCAGCCATATTCCAGAGCGGCTCCCTTTCTCTGACGAGATCGATGAGGTGGTCCACATAGAGTCCTCCATCCTCACCGTCAGAGTCGGGAGCACGCTGTGAAGGCTGTTAAAGAAAAAGACAAAAATAACATAATTAGCCTCCACAAAAGAAATGAAATAAAAAGTGCAAAAAAAACAAAGCAAAAATATTTATACTTACACGCTGGTGACCGCCGCGTTGCTGTCGCCGACGACCCTGGGAGGCACTGCGAGGACCTCTTGGCCGAGCACCAGATTGGGAAGACTAGAGAAGAAAACAAAAAATGTTAGGTCTTTTTTTTGTCTGGAACAATGAGACCACGTGTCACAATGGGACCACGTGTCACAATGCGCAGCCCACAGTCTGTAGCAGCTGCGCAGTAGTAATCAGCTTCAGTCTGCTGAGGGAGCCTCAGCAGACAGGTGGGCGATGCTCGCCAGGGAGATGGAAAAAGAGCTTGCTCACTTCACTCCACGCATCATTTCAGTATCTGCAGTTCCTCTGAGAATGGTGCACTCACTCTCTTAAGCGGTTTCCAAAGACAGATTGAATTGAAATTGGGATACACAAGTAGTGTTTTCAAAGCATGATTTGAATGCTTTTTTCAAATGTCGTTGCTCTGTAATTAGTTTTTCTTGTCCAAGTTGCACATTTCCAATTCCTTAGCCTTGATTTAACTTGACCAACTCTACTACTACTACTACTACTACTACTACTACTACTACTACTACTCTTATTCATCTCTATATGGGAGGCATTGCACTGTATTCAATCTGTCAGTAAAATAAGATTAGCTAAAATCAGATTAGCTAAAGCTGAAAATGAATTGAGGCTTGCAAGAGATGTCAAAAGCAATAATAAAGGATTTTGGGGATATGTCAAAAGTAAAAGAAAAGTCAAAGATGCTATAGGATTTTTACAGGATGAAAATGATGAAATGGTAAGACAGGATGTTGAGAAGGCTGAACTTTTAAATTCCTATTTTGCATCTGTTTTCTCTCAGAAAGGAAATGTAACTTCAACTGTTATTCACTGTCCTATTAAGGGAATAGAAGAATCCAGGATATTTATAAACAGAAAGATAGTGAGGAAACACTTAGCTAACCTAAATGAATTCAAGTCTCCAGGTCCAGATGAATTACACCCCAGAGTACTGAAGGAGATAGCAGAAGAAATTTTTGAGCCCCTCTCCATAATCTTTGAAAATTCTTGGAGAACAGGAGAAGTGCCAGAAGACTGGAGAAGAGCAAATGTTGTTCCTATCTTCAAAAAGGGGAAGAAAGTGGACCCAGGCAACTATAGGCCGGTGAGTCTGACTTCTATACCAGGAAAGATCTTTGAACAAATTATTAAACAACATGTATGTCAGTACCTGGATAAGAATGAAGTGATTAAACAGAGTCAGCATGGGTTTGTAACTAATAAGTCATGTCAGACTAACTTAATTTCCTTCTATGACGGTATCACTGATTGGGTGGAACAAGGAAATGCTGTAGATATAGTATATCTTGACTTCAGCAAAGCATTTGACAAAGTCTCTCATACAATCCTTATTGAAAAAATGACTAAGTATGGAATGGACAAGGCAACTGTTAGGTGGATTCATAACTGGCTTAGTGATCGGACACAAAGAGTGGTCGTAAATGGCTGCACATCCAGTTGGAAGAATGTCTCAAGTGGGGTACCACAGGGCTCTGTCCTGGGCCCTGTATTGTTCAACATCTTTATCAACGATTTAGATGAAGGAATTGAGGGTAAACTGATTAAATTTGCGGATGACACAAAGCTAGGAGGGATAGCTAATACTAGAGAAGAGAGAGAGGATTCAAAAAGATTTAAATAAACTGGAGAAGTGGGCAGCAACTAACAGAATGGTTTTTAACAGGGAGAAATGCAAAGTACTACATCTGGGCAATAAAAATGAAAAAAGCATATATAGAATGGGAGGAATAGGGCTAAGTGACAGCACATGTGAAAAAGACTTGGGTATACTAATAGATCACAGACTGAATATGAGTCAACAGTGTGATGCAGCAGCAAAAAAGGCAAATGCAATTCTAGGATGTATTAACAGAAGCATACAGTCTAGATCACGTGAAGTCATTATTTCCCTCTACTCCTCTTTGGTCAGACCTCATCTGGAATATTGTGTCCAGTTTTGGGCACCACATTTTAAAAAAGACATCAACAAACTGGAGCAAGTTCAGAAAAGAGCGACCAGAATGGTGACCGGTCTGCAAACCCTGTCTTTTGAGGAAAGGTTGCAGGATTTGGGAATGTTTAGTTTGCAAAAGAGAAGACTGAGAGGAGACTTAATAGCTGTCTACAAATATCTAAAGGGCTGTCACATTGTAGAAGGATCAACTTTATTCTCATTTGCACAAGGAAAGACTAGAAGCAATGGGATGAAACTGAATGGGAGGAGACACAGATTAGATATTAGAAAAAAACTTTTTGACAGTGTGATCAATGAGTGGAACAAGCTGCCACGAGAAGTGGTGAGTTCTCCTTCAATGGAAGTCTTCAAACAGAGGCTGGACAGACATCTGACTGGGATGATTTAGCGAATCCTGCTTTGAGCAGGGGGTTGGACCAGATGGCCCAGGAGGTCCCTTCCAACTCTACGATTCTATGATAACGATCTATCTTGGCCTTTGCTGCTTGGTAGGTACAGGTGTGACAAGCTGCAGTAATGTGTTTGGCTTTGAATAGCTACATTTCTGCACACCCACCTGCTACAAGGCCTGTAGCCCCTTCCCCTCAGTACTTCCCCAGTCTTAATTCAAGCATTCAATTCCTACCACATCCCTCATGCAATGATATGTCGTTTCATTTTTGAAACATTGTCCCCCTCTTGTGGCCTTCCAACTTTGAAATTTACTGTTCAATTTTGAATTAATTCATATATGAATTAAATGGAAAAGCAACGATTTATCTAGCGAGTCATTTGAATGTTCGGCCTACGTCCACCTGTCTGACAGACGGTATTCTAGTGGCTTGAAGCAGCAGCAGCTAGGTGCGCTGCTTGCCTGCAGTAAATAGGACGTGTTCCATCCATGCAACTCTGTGATAGGAATCATGCCATTCATAGAACACAATGCTTGGATGTGTTCTATTCCTGGAACAATGGGACCACGTGTCACAACTTGGACAAAGAAAAACTAATTACAGAGCAACGACATTTGAAAAAAAGCATTCAAATCATGCTTTGAAAACACTACTTGTGTATCCCGATTTCAATTCAATCTGTCTTTGGAAACCGCTTAAGAGAGTGAGTGCACCATTCTCAGAGGAACTGCAGATACTGAAATGATGCGTGGAGTGAAGTGAGCAAGCTCTTTTTCCATCTCCCTGGCGAGCATCGCCCACCTGTCTGCTGAGGCTCCCTCAGCATACTGAAGCTGGCTACTACTGCGCAGCTGCTACAGACTGTGGGCTGCCCATTGTGACACGTGGTCACATTGTGACACGTGGTCCCATTGTTCCAGGAATAGAACACATCCAAGCATGTCATCCAATGACACAAGTTCTATGAATGGCATGATTCCTATCACAGTGTTCCATGGATGGAACACATCCTATTTACTGCAGGCAAGCAGGGCACCTAGCTGCTGCTGCTGCTGCTGCTACAAGCCACTAGAATACCATCTGTCAGACAGGTGGACGTAGGCCGAACATTCAAATAACTCGCCAGATAAATCGTTGCTTTTCCATTTAATTCATACATGAATTAATTCAAAATTGAACAGTAAATTTCAAAGTTGGAAGGCCACAAGATGGGGACAATGTTTCAAAAATGAAATGACATATCATTGCATGAGGGATGTGGTAGGAATTGAATGCTTGAATTAAGACTGGGGAAGTACTGAGGGGAAGGGGCTGCAGGCCTTGTAGCAGGTGGGTGTGCAGAAATGTAGCTATCCAAAGCCAAACACATTACTGCAGCTTGTCACACCTGAGCCTACCAAGCAGCAAAGGCCAAGATAGATTGTTATTTTACTGACAGATTGAATACAGTGCAATGCCTCCCATATAGAGGTGAATAAGAGTAGTAGTAGTAGTAGAAGAGTTGGTCAAGTTAAACCAAGGCTAAGGAATTGGAAATGTGCAACTTGGACCAAGAAAAACTAATTACAGAGCAACGACATTTGAAAAAAGCATTCAAATCATGCTTTGAAAACACTACTTGTGTATCCCGATTTCAATTCAATCTGTCTTTGGAAACTGCTTAAGAGAGTGAGTGCACCATTCTCAGAGGAACTGCAGATACTGAAATGATGCGTGGAGTGAAGTGAGCAAGCTCTTTTTCCATCTCCTTGGCGAGCATCGCCCACCTGTCTGCTGAGGTTCCCTCAGCAGACTGAAGCTGACTACTACTGCGCAGCAGCTACAGACTGTGGGCTGCCCATTGTGACATGTGGTCCCATTGTGACACGTGGTCCCATTGTTCCAGGAATAGAACACATCCAAGCATTGTGTTGTATGAATGGCATGATTCCTATCAGTGTTCCATGGATGGAACACATCCTATTTACTGCAGGCAAGCAGCGCACCTAGCTGCTGCTGCTGCTACAAGCCACTAGAATACAGTCTGTCAGACAGGTGGACGTAGGGCGAACATTCAAATAACTCGCCAGATAAATCGTTGCTTTTCCATTTAATTCATATATGAATTAATTCAAAATTGAACAGTAAATTTCAAAGTTGGAAGGCCACAAGAGGGGGACAATGTTTCAAAAATGAAACGACTAGTGTTGAGCGATACCGTCAGATACTTAAAAATATCGGATCGGATGGTATCGGCCGATCTAAAAAAAATATCGGGTATTGCCGATTCCGATACAGGAAGTCCCATTCAAGTCTATGGGACTTCCGGTATCGGAATAAGAAAAACCCTATTTTTGCCTTGTACAGCCTCTCTGGGGTCTGTACGGGCCTTTCGGGGGGGCTGTGCCGGCCTGTCGGGGGGTCTGTGCAGGCTCCGGTGGTCTGTGCCGGCCTGCTGGGGGGTCTGTGCAGGCTCCAGTGGTCTGTGCAGGCATCGTCCGATGGGACTACAAGTCCCATCGGGCGATGCCTGCTACCATGACAGTGATTGACACATTAGCCAATGATGGGACAGTAGTAGTCCCATCAACCGGCTAATGTGTTGAATGTAAAAAAAAAAAAAAAATTACATGCTACATACATGCTACATACATACAACATGCATACTACATATATACTACATGTAACATACATACTACATATATACTACATGTAACATACATACTACATACATGCTACACTCGCTGCCACGAGAAGTGGTGAGTTCTCCTTCAATGGAAGTCTTCAAACAGAGGCTGGACAGACATCTGACTGGGATGATTTAGCGAATCCTGCTTTGAGCAGGGGGTTGGACCAGATGGCCCAGGAGGTCCCTTCCAACTCTACGATTCTATGATTCTATGATTCTACATACTACATGCATGCTACATGCATGCTACATACTACATACATGCTACATACATAATACATATATACTACATGCATGCAACATACATACAACATATATACAACATGCATGCAACATGCATGCTACATATATACTATATATACTACATGTAACATACATACTACATATATACTACATGCATGCAACATACATATATACTACATACAATACATACATATAGACATACAGTACATATAACAGAGTACATACTCACCGTCACTTGTCACTTTGATCCCCGAAGCCATTGTCACCTGAGGGATAAATATCAAAATTAAAAAACACCAATATACTTACCCCGATCCGCAGATGTCCACGAGGGTCCCACGTCCATCTTGCATGGAGAACAGCAGCATCAGCTGATGCTACCGTTCTCTACCAGCTCCAGGAATACAATGACGGAAGGTAGGTATCCTTCCGCACTGTATTCCTCCACCACTTTAAAAAAAAAAGGTCCCTAGTCTCCTAGTCTCACTTTATGCCATTGCTGCGTGGGAAATTCCCACGCAGCAATGGCATAAAGTGAGACTAGGGACTTTTTTTTTTTTTACACAAGTTCATTGTATTCCTGGAGCTGGTAGAGAACGGTAGCATCAGCTGATGCTGCTGTTCTCCACGCAAGATGGACGTGGGACCCTCGTGGACTTCTGCGGATCGGGGTAAGTATATTGGTGTATTTTTATTTTGATATTTATTCCTTAGACGACAATGGCTTCGGGGATCAAAGTGACAAGTGACGGTAAGTATGTACTCTATGTTATATGTACTATATGTCTATATGTATGTATTGTATGTAGTATATATGTATGTTGCATGCATGTAGTGCATGTATGTAGTATGTATGTTACATGTAGTGTATATAGTATATATGTAGTATGCATGTTGCATGCATGTAGTATGTATGTAGCATGAATGTAGCATGTATGTAGTATGTATGTTACATGTAGTATATATAGTATATATGTAGTATGCATGTTGCATGCATGTAACATAGTAACATAGTTATTAAGGGTGAAGGGACACTTTAAGTCCATCTAGTTCAACCCATATCCTATCCTATCTTGCCCTAACATGTTGATCCAGAGGAAGGCAAAAAAAAACCCATGTGGCAACAAGTAAGCTTCACATTGGGGAAAAAAATTCCTTCCTGACTCCACATACGGCAATCAGACTTGCTCCCTGGATCAACGCAATATTAAGGAAACTAGTGTATATACCCTGTAATATTATACTTTTCAAGAAAGGCATCCAGTCCATTCTTAAATTTTAGTAGGGAATCACTCATTACAACATCATATGGCAGAGAGTTCCATAGTCTCACTGCTCTTACAGTAAAGAATCCGCGTCTGTGAGTATGCTTAAACCTTCTTTCCTCCAGACGTAGAGGATGCCCCCTTGTCCCCGTCACAGGTCTAAGAGTAAAAAGATCATTAGAAATCTCTTGGTATTGTCCCCGCATATATTTATACATTGTAATAAGATCACCCCTAAGCCTTCGATTCTCCAAACTAAATAACCCCAAATGTAATAACCTGTCTTGGTATTGCAGACCCGCTAGTTCCCTAATAACCTTGGTCGCTCTTCTCTGCACCCGCTCCAGTTCAGCTATGTCTTTCTTATATACCGGAGACCAGAACTGTACACAGTATTCTAAGTGTGGTCGCACTAGTGACTTATATAGAGGTAAAATTATGTTCTCCTCATGAGCATCTATGCCTCTTTTAATGCATCCCATTATTTTATTTGCCTTTGCAGCAGCTGCCTGACACTGGCCGCTAAATGTGAGTTTGTCGTCCACCCATACACCCAGGTCTTTTTCAGTGATTGTTTTGCCCAGAGTTTTGCAATTAAGCACATAATTATACATCTTGCTCGTTCTACCCAAGTGCATGACCTTACATTTATCCCCATTAAAGCTCATTTGCCATTTAATCATAGAATCTTAGAGTTGGAAGGGACCTCCTGGGCCATCTGGTCCAACCCCCTGCTCAAAGCAGGATTCGCTAAATCATCCCAGTCAGATGTCTGTCCAGCCTCTGTTTGAAGACTTCCATTGAAGGAGAACTCGCCACTTCTCGTGGCAGAGTGATCAATGAGTGGAACAGGCTAACTGTCAAAAAGTTTTTTCTAATATCTAATCTGTGTCTCCTCCCATTCAGTTTCATCCCATTGCTTCTAGTCTTTCCTTGTGCAAATGAGAATAAAGATGATCCTTCTACAATGTGACAGCCCTTTAGATATTTGTAGACAGCTATTAAGTCTCCTCTCAGTCTTCTCTTTTGCAAACTAAACATTCCCAAATCCTGCAACCTTTCCTCATAAGACAGGGTTTGCAGACCGGTCACCATTCTGGTCGCTCTTTTCTGAACTTGCTCCAGTTTGTTGATGTCTTTTTTAAAATGTGGTGCCCAAAACTGGACACAATATTCCAGATGAGGTCTGACCAAAGAGGAGTAGAGGGAAATAATGACTTCACGTGATCTAGACTGTATGCTTCTGTTAATACATCCTAGAATTGCATTTGCCTTTTTTGCTGCTGCATCACACTGTTGACTCATATTCAGTCTGTGATCTATTAGTATACCCAAGTCTTTTTCACATGTGCTGTCACTTAGCCCTATTCCTCCCATTCTATATATGCTTTTTCCATTTTTATTGCCCAGATGTAGTACTTTGCATTTCTCCCTGTTAAAAACCATTCTGTTAGTTGCTGCCCACTGCTCCAGTTTATTTAAATCTTTTTGAATCCTCTCTCTCTCTCTTCTCTAGTATTAGCTATCCCTCCTAGCTTTGTGTCATCAGCAAATTTAATCAGTTTACCCTCAATTCCTTCATCTAAATCGTTGATAAAGATGTTGAACAATACAGGGCCCAGGACAGAGCCCTGTGGTACCCCACTTGAGACATTCTTCCAACTGGATGATCTCGCTCCTTTCACCTCAGCGCTACTTTTAATGTGTAAATTAGCGCTTCTATTAGCCTGCAGAGTGGCGGTTTTAGCTGGGGCAGGGGTAGACTTACCCCCTGACTTGAATGCTGCATGCTTCAGCCGCTGTGGCGTCCTTTGCCGCTGTGTACCGCTCAGGCTGGGGCTGCAGGCTGTGGCTGCTGCTGTGAGGCGGGCGCCATCTTGGCTCCTCAGCATGAGGGGAGAGCGCTCTGTTTTCTTTCCTTTTTCTGCTTTTTTACTGAGCAGATCCATAGTGTGGGGGCACCGCTGGTGTCTATGGAGGTTCCCACAAGTTTTCAGCCAGTCCTGGCTTGTAAATCGCTTGTTAATAGCGCTTGGTAGGCTGCCCTGTGGAGGAGCTCAGAGCTCAGGCTTCCATTCAGCTCAGACGCTGGCCACGCCAATGTTTTGAATTTTCTCCAAAAGTAAAGTAGTTGCAAACTCATGCTTTTAGAGACTTGTTTGGGCTCATGAGAGGAGTAGAAAAACATCAAAAATTTCAGTCCTGCATGATTCTACCAAGAAATGTGTGTTCATTGAAACCGCTGGTTTTTGATAGTTTGGGCCCTATTGAATAATGAATGTTTTGAATTTTCTGCACGGCTCAGCAGGCAGTATCACACAGGAGAGGATTAGATACACGGCTCAGCAGACAGTATTACAGATATGCCCACACTGGTGAAACTTCCAGCCCCCCCAATTATACACAAGACTATGGGCTGTATAAGTCACTGTCCTCCTCAGACAGCCATAAAAGCAAAGGTGTCAGATTACCGGAGATCACTGGGGCTGTGAGTGAGGAGGCGGAGACAGAGCAGGAGGACGCTGGAGCAGGAAGCACAGGGCTGAGCCTGGAGTAAGCAGTACAGAGGAGCATAGATGAAAGTCACCCGCACTCACCACTCTCCATCCTCCGGCTCCAGTGAGCGCTTCTCTCCTCTGCTGACCACCTTCTCCTTTTCTTCAGCCTCTCCTCACAACACAGGACCCGTTATGCCACAAGTGGTCCTGTGATAGAGGGTAAGTGGAGCTCAGCAGATAGCACTGGGCTACAGTAAAATGGCGCCCAGCCACACCTACAGCAGTGAATGGTGCAGCCCACAGGGGCGTGCCCAGTTCTCTGCTACTGAGGCTGCAATGTGCGGTCGGAAGCCGACCGCAGTTTCCTATGTGCAGGGACGGCCATATTTGCAGACTGTATGAGTCCTCCACAGATCTGCAAATCAAGATGTCAGCGCCCAGTGGCTACATGAAAACATTATTACAAACAAACCATAAATCCTGGTTAGTACAACATTTGCTGAAACAACATGTTTTGTAACTTACTATTTTTTTGCAAATTATATAAAATTGCGGCACCTTCCCTTTAAGAGATTGAGTGCACCATTCTCAGAGGAACTGCAGATACTGAAATGATGCGTGGAGTGAAGTGAGAAAGCTCTTTTTCCATCTCCCTGGCGAGAATCGCCCACCTGTCTGCTGAGGCTCCCTCAGCAGACTGAAGCTGACTACTACTGCGCAGCTGCTACATACTGTGGGCTGCCCATTGTGACACGTGGTCCCATTGTGACACGTGGTCCCAGTCTTCCAGGAATAGAACACATCCAAGCATTGTGTTCTTTGAATGGCATGATTCCTATCACAGTGTTCCATGGATGGAACACATCCTATTTACTGCAGGCAAGCAGCGCACCTAGCTGCTGCTGCTGCTGCTACTGCTACAAGCCACTAGAATACCGTCTGTCAGACAGGTGGACGTAGGCCGAACATTCAAATAACTCGCCAGATAAATCGTTGCTTTTCCATTTAATTCATATATGAATTAATTCAAAATTGAACAGTAAATTTCAAAGTTGGAAGACCACAAGAGGGGGACAATGTTTCAAAAATGAAAAGACATATCATTGCATGAGGGATGTGGTAGGAATTGAATGCTTGAATTAAGACTGGGGAAGTACTGAGGGGAAGGGGCTGCAGGCCTTGTAGAAGGTGGGTGTGCAGAAATGTAGCTATCCAAAGACAAACACATTACTGCAGCTTGTCACACCTGTACCTACCAAGCAGCAAAGGCCAAGATAGATCGTTATTTTACTGACAGATTGAATACAGTGCAATGCCTCCCATATAGAGGTAAATAAGACTAGTAGTAGTAGTAGTAGTAGAAGAGTTGGTCAAGTTAAATCAAGGCTAAGGAATTGGAAATGTGCAACTTGGACCAAGAAAAACTTATTACAGAGCAACGACATTTGAAAAAAGCATTCAAATCATGCTTTGAAAACACTACTTGTGTATCCCGACTTCAATTCAATCTGTCTTTGGAAACCGCTTAAGAGATTGAGTGCACCATTCTCAGAGGAACTGCAGATACTGAAATGATGCGTGGAGTGAAGTGAGCAAGCTCTTTTTCCATCTCCCTGGCGAGAATCGCCCACCTGTCTGCTGAGGCTCCCTCAGCAGACTGAAGCTGACTACTACTGCGCAGCTGCTACAGACTGTGGGCTGCCCATTGTGACACGTGGTCCCATTGTGACACGTGGTCCCATTGTTCCAGGAATAGAACACCTCCAAGCATTGTGTTCTATGAATGGCATGATTCCTATCACAGTGTTCCATGGATGGAACACATCCTATTTACTGCAGGCAAGCAGCGCACCTAGCTGCTGCTGCTGCTGCTACTGCTACAAGCCACTAGAATACCGTCTGTCAGACAGGTGGACGTAGGCCAAACATTCAAATAACTCGCCAGATAAATCTTTGCTTTTCCATTTAATTCATATATGAATTAATTGAAAATTGAACAGTAAATTTCAAAGTTGGAAGGCCACAAGAGGGGGACAATGTTTCAAAAATGAAACGACATATCATGGCATGAGGGATGTGGTAGGAATTGAATGCTTGAATTAAGACTGGGGAAGTACTGAGGGGAAGGGGCTGCAGGCCTTGTAGCAGGTGGGTGTGCAGAAATGTAGCTATCCAAAGGCAAACACATTACTGCAGCTTGTCACACCTGTACCTACCAAGCAGCAAAGGCCAAGATAGATTGTTATTTTACTGACAGATTGAATACAGTGCAATGCCTCCCATATAGAGGTGAATAAGAGTAGTAGTAGTAGTAGTAGTGGAAGAGTTGGTCAAGTTAAATCAAGGCTAAGGAATTGGAAATGTGCAACTTGGACCAAGAAAAACTAATTACAGAGCAACGACATTTGAAAAAAGCATTCAAATCATGCTTTGAAAACACTACTTGTGTATCCCGATTTCAATTCAATCTGTCTTTGAAAACCGCTTAAAAGAGTGAGTGCACCATTCTCAGAGGAACTGCAGATACTGAAATGATGCGTGGAGTGAAGTGAGCAAGCTCTTTTTCCATCTCCCTGGCGAGCATCGCCCACCTGTCTGCTGAGGCTCCCTCAGCAGACTGAAGCTGACTACTACTGCGCAGCTGCTACAGAATGTGGGCTGCCCATTGTGACACGTGGTCCCATTGTGACACGTGGTCCCATTGTTCCAGGAATAGAACACTTCCAAGCATTGTGTTCTATGAATGGCATGATTCCTATCACAGTGTTCCATAGATGGAACACATCCTATTTACTGCAGGCAAGCAGCGCACCTAGCTGCTGCTGCTGCTGCAACTACAAGCCACTATAATACTGTCTGTCAGACAGGTGGACGTAGGCCGAACATTCAAATAACTCGCCAGATAAATCGTTGCTTTTCCATTTAATTCATATATGAATTAATTCAAAATTGAACAGTAAATTTCAAAGTTGGAATGCCACAAGAGGGGGACAATGTTTCAAAAATGAAACGACATATCATTGCATGAGGGATGTGGTAGGAATTGAATGCTTGAATTAAGACTGGGGAAGTACTGAGGGGAAGGGGCTGCAGGCCTTGTAGCAGGTGGGTGTGCAGAAATGTAGCTATCCAAAGCCAAACACATTACTGCAGCTTGTCACACCTATACCTACCAAGCAGCAAAGGCCAAGATAGATCGTTATTTTACTGACAGATTGAATACAGTGCAACGCCTCCCATATAGAGGTGAATAAGATTAGTAGTAGTAGTAGTAGAAGGGTTGGTCAAGTTAAATCAAGGCAAAGGAATTGGAAATGTGCAACTTGGACCAAGAAAAACTAATTACAGAGCAACGACATTTGAAAAAAGCATTCAAATCATGCTTTGAAAACACTACTTGTGTATCCCGATTTCAATTCAATCTGTTTTTGGAAACCGCATAAGAGAGTGAGTGCACCATTCTCAGAGGAACTGCAGATACTGAAATGATGCGTGGTGTGAATTGAGCAAGCTCTTTTTCCATCTCCCTGGCGAGCATCGCCCACCTGTCTGCTGAGGCTCCCTCAGCAGACTGAAGCTGACTAGTACTGCGCAGCTGCTACAGACTGTGGGCTGCCCATTGTGCACGTGGTCCCATTGTTACAGGAATAGAACACATCCAAGCATTGTGTTCTATGAATGGCATGATTCCTATCACAGTGTTCCATGGATGGAACACATCTTATTTACTGCAGGCAAGCAGCGCACCTAGCTGCTGCTGCTGCTACAAGCCACTAGAATACCGTCTGTCAGACAGGTGGACGTAGGCCGAACATTCAAATAACTCGCCAGATAAATCGTTGCTTTTCCATTTAATTCATATATGAATTAATTCAAAATTGAACAGTAAATTTCAAAGTTGGAAGGCCATAAGAGGGGGACAATGTTTCAAAAATGAAACGACATATCATTGCATGATGGATGTGGTAGGAATTGAATGCTTGAATTAAGACTGGGGAAGTACTGAGGGGAAGGGGCTGCAGGCCTTGTAGCAGGTGGGTGTGCAGAAATGTAGCTATCCAAAGCCAAACACATTACTGCAGCTTGTCACACCTGTACCTACCAAGCAGCAAAGGCCAAGATAGATCATTATTTTACTGACAGATTGAATACAGTGCAATGCCTCCCATATAGAGGTGAATAAGAGTAGTAGTAGTAGTAGTAGTAGTAGTAGTAGTAGTAGTAGAAGAGTTGGTCAAGTTAAATCAAGGCTAAGGAATTGGAAATGTGCAACTTGGACCAAGAAAAACTAATTACAGAGCAACGACATTTGAAAAAAGCATTCAAATCATGCTTTGAAAACACTACTTGTGTATCCCGATTTCAATTCAATCTGTCTTTGGAAACCGCTTAAGAGAGTATGCACCATTCTCAGAGGTACTGCAGATACTGAAATGATGCGTGGAGTGAAGTGAGCAAGCTCTTTTTCCATCTCCCTGGCGAGCATCGCCCACCTGTCTGCTGAGGCTCCCTCAGCAGACTGAAGCTGACTACTACTGCGCAGCTGCTACAGACTGTGGGCTGCCCATTGTGACACGTGGTCCCATTGTGACACGTGGTCCCATTGTTCCAGGAATAGAACACATCCAAGCATTGTGTTCTATGAATGGCATGATTCCTATCACAGTGTTCCATGGATGGAACACATCCTATTTACTGCAGGCAAGCATCGCACCTAGCTGCTGCTGCTGCTGCTGCTGCTGCTACAAGCCACTAGAATACCGTCTGTCAGACAGGTGGATGTAGGCCGAACATTCAAATAACTCGCCAGATAAATCGTTGCTTTTCCATTTAATTCATATATGAATTAATTCAAAATTGAACAGTAAATTTCAAAGTTGGAAGGCCACAAGAGGGGGACACCACGAACACCTCTGCCAAGCTGCCCCCGGCCCGTACGGCTCGTGTGAGAACCATCACCGCTGCTGTGTGCTGGGAATGCCTCAAGCAACCGATTTACCAGAGTTGCTTGTTTATTAGCCAATATTAGGTCAAGGTTCTCCTGTGGCATGATGTTTTGTAATTTGCCTTTATAGCGTGGATCCAGGATGCTGGCCAACCAGTAGTCGTCATCGTTCATCATTTTGGCAATGCAGGGGTCCCTTTTTAGGATCCGCAAGGCATAATCTGACATGTGGGCCAATGTTCCCGGTGTCAATGATGCACTGCGAATGCTGGGTGGAGGAGCACTTTCTGGCAAATCCACATCCCTCCAGTCACGCACAAACCCTGTACCAGACCTTGCCACGCCAACATTTTCACTTGCCCCACGAGATGCATCCTCCTCCCCTAAGTAATCATCCCCATCATCCTCCTCCTCCTCCTCCTCTTCTTCCTCCACCTCGTCCAGGAGAGGTCCCTGAGCAGACAATGGCTGAATGTCATCAAGGATTCCCTCCTCCTCTTCCTCCTCATCAACATTGGCTGCAGACGCCTGCTCCTTAAGGTGCGTCAAAGTTTGCATGAGCAGACGCATAAGTGGGATGCTCATGCTTAGGATGGCGTCGTCTGCGCTTACCAGCCGTGTGCATTCCTCAAAACACTGAAGGACTTTACAAAGGTCTTTCAGTTTCAACCACTGCACGCCTGTCAACTCCATGTCTGCTCTCAAAGTGCCTGGCCGTGTATCCTCCCACAAATGCATTATGGCCTGCCTCTGCTCGCACAGCCGCTCCACCATGTGCAGGGTGGAGTTCCACCTTGTTGCAATGTCGATAATGAGGTGGTGGTTGGGAAGGTGGAGCAATCGCTGCAGCTTCTGCATACGAACCGTGTACAGGCGACCGGCGGATGTGCGCGCACAGTCTTCGCACCTTCTGGAGCAGGGCTGTTAACTCCGGATAATTTTTGAGGAAGCACTGCACCACCAGGTTCAAGGTGTGAGCCAAGCAAGGTATGTGGCTGAGTTTTGAAAGGGCTATGGCTGCCACAAAATTACGGCCGTTATCACTAACTACCTTGCCTGCCTCAAGATGTACACTGCCCAGCCATGACTCAGTTTGTCGCTTCAAGTACTCGGCCAGCACCTCGGCGGTGTGTCTGTCGCCCAAACACATCATCTGCAACACAGCCTGCTGACGCTTTCCACTAGCTGCTCGATAGGGGGACACATCGTTTGCAACAGTGGCAGCTGCAGATGGAGTGCTCGTACAACTGCGCTCTGTGGACGAGCTTTCGCTTCTGGAGGAGGAGGAGGAGGAGGAGGAGGGTCGAACGCCTGCAGCCAACTGTTTCCTATACCGTGGGCTAGGCAGCACTGTCCCACCACCGCTGTCCCCTGTGGACCCTGCATCCACCACATTAACCCAGTGCGCAGTGATGGACACGTAACGGCCCTGGCCATGCCGACTGGACCATGCATCAGTTGTGAGGTGCACCTTTCCGCTCACTGACTGCTTGAGTGCATGGACAATGCGGTCTTTCACATGATGGTGGAGGGCTGGGATGGCTTTGCGAGAGAAGAAGTGGCGACTGGGTAGGTCATAGCGTGGTACTGCATAGGCCATGAGTTCGCGGAAAGCTGTGCTTTCCACCAACCGAAAGGGCATCATCTCAAACGAGATTAGTTTGGCAATGTGGGCGTTCAAACCCAGTGTACGCGGATGAGAGACTGAGTACTTTCTTGACCTACTCATAGTGTCTGGGAGGGTGAGCTGGACTTGAGAGCTGCATATGGTGGAAGTAGCGGTGGACAGGGCGGACTGAGGGAGGGTTGATGATGGTGATGGAGTTGGTGTTCTTTCTGATGCCCTAGAATCAGTCTTTCGTTGATATAACTGTTACGGTTCTAAGTAGGAACCAGAGAGTGGACCCTCTGGGTCGTGGCTCCAGAGCCCCCGAGGGCGAGCGGCCCAGGTGATGACCACCCCCTATACAGGGAGTGTTAGGGGCAGGCCCAAGGGGGGTGAGACCACGACAGCCGGAACCAAAGGGACGACCCAGGGAGTGTACAGAGGGAAAGGCCAAAGGATACTGACTAGAGTAGACCCGGAGCAGGAGGAAACAGAACGTAGGGAACCAGGACCGATCAGGATGGAGCCAGGGCAGGAACGCTGGAAGAAAGAAGGAAGGAAGGTTAGGGGCAACTGACCTAGGGGTACAGACGGAACCCTAGCTAAGGGGCTACCGATGACAGCAGCAGGGAAGGACCCGGCGAGGGTCAGGCACAGAGACAGCAGAGGGAGCTGAGAGGGGGTCCAGATGGGGCTATGGAGCGGAGAGCAGAGCGCAGACTAGGAGAGAGGGGGGACCTGAGAGTCGGGGCGACGCTGCGCAGGAACGCTAAGCGCCACAGAGAAAGACAAACAGGCGTCTTACCATTCAAGACGCGAGACAGAAATACCCGGTGGGCGCCGCCATGTTGGGGAGGAGCCACCGGGTCACGTGCTCCCAGGATGCCCCGCGGTCAGAAACGAGCGAGTGCGCATGTGCGTGCCTCTGACGCGCCGTGACCCTGCAAAGCCAGACAGGGCACGGCGCGAGGATGAAGGAGGGATGCACCGGGAGGAGGGGGACCCCAGGTGAGCATCGGGGCACGTAATAGTACCCCCTCTCTTACTCCCCTCCTTCTTCAGGCGGGATAGAAACCTTCTCATGATATGAGGAGCATTGATGTTCTCCCGGGGCTCCCATGACCTTTCCTCAGGACCGAATCCTTCCCAATCTACCAGAAAGAAGGTTCTACCTCGGACGGTCCTCTTTGCCAGGATGTCCCTGACATCAAAGACGTCCCCAGCGGAGCTAGGTTGCGGAGCGTGGGACGAGGCTGGCTGAAAGCGATTAAACACTGTGGGTTTGAGAAGCGAGACATGGAAAGTGTTGGGGATCCGCAGAGAGGCAGGCAATTTTAGTTTATAGGTTACATCATTGATGCAAGCCAAAACCTCAAAGGGGCCAACGTAACGTGGACCTAACTTATAAGAGGGGATTTTAAGTCGGAGGAAGCGCGAGGACAGCCAGACCTTATCGCCTGGATGATAAGGAGGGGTGTCCAGGCGCCTCTTGTCGGAGTATCTTTTCATCCGATCGCTAGCTCTCTCAAGGGACCTTTTAGTTTCCTCCCAAATTTTAGAGAATTCTGAGGACAAGGAGTCCGCCGCCGGCACGCCCGAGGTGGGGGACACGGGAAGGGGAATGCCCGGATGCTGCCCAAAACCTACGAAAAAGGGAGATTTGGAAGAGGACTCGTTGGGGTGATTGTTGTGAGCAAATTCCGCCCAGGGAAGCAGTGAGACCCAGTTACTTTGGTGTGCATTAGAAAAATGTCGAAGATAAGTGGTTAACACCTGATTGATCCGCTCCACTTGGCCATTGGATTGTGGATGATAGGCGGAGGAGAAATCCAGGACTACCCCCATTGAGCTAGAGAGAGCTCTCCAGAAACGAGAGGTGAATTGAACACCATGGTCAGACACGATGTGCTGGGGAAAACCATGAAGTCGGAAATCATGATGCACGAAGATCTTCGCCAACTCGGGCGCAGAAGGCAGACCAGGTAGCGGGATGAAATGAGCCATTTTGGAAAAACGGTCTACCACCACCAAAATGACAGAGCAGCCGGAAGATGGAGGTAGATCCGTGACGAAATCCATGGCGATGTGGCTCCAGGGAACTGATGGAACCGGCAAAGGATGTAAGAGACCAGAGGGTAGCTGTCGTGGAATCTTATTCCGGGCGCAGGATGAGCAAGAAGCGGTAAATTCCAGGACGTCCTGGCGGAGTGAAGGCCACCAATAATGGCGGGAGATGAGGGATAGAGTCCTCTTGGCTCCGACATGCCCGGCGAACTTAGAAGAGTGTCCCCAGTGCAGAACCCTTACTCTGTCATGGTCCAATACCAAGGTCTTGCCTGGTGGTGGGTTGACCAAACTTAGAGGGGCTAGGGTGACGATTTTTGCTGGATCGATGATGTGAGCGGGGCTCTCCTCTTTATCGGTCGGGAGAAATGATCTTGATAGGGCATCAGCTATGATGTTCTTATTACCCGGACGAAAGCGGAGCTCGAAATCAAAGCGTCCAAAAAATAGGGACCATCGGGCTTGCCGGGGATTGAGCCTTTGGGCAGACTGAACATAGGCCAAATTCTTGTGGTCGGTAAATATCGTAAAGGGATGGACAGCTCCTTCGAGAAGGTAACGCCATTCCTCTAAAGCCAGTTTGATTGCCAGTAGTTCCTTGTCCCCAATGGAGTAATTGCGTTCGGGGGGAGAAAAGGCTTTAGAAAAGAACCCACAGGTGACAGTCCGGCCAGAGGAGGTTCTTTGCAGGAGAACCGCCCCCGCTCCCACGGAGGATGCGTCGACCTCGAGAATGAAGGGTCTCTCGGCATCAGGACGGTGGAGAACGGGCGCTGTAGCGAATTCTCTCTTCAGAGTTTGAAAGGCGTCTTCTGCCTCGGGAGGCCAGAGGCGGGGATTGGCTCCTTTGCGCACGAGAGCAGAGATGGGCTTGGTTATGGTGGAAAAATGAGGAACGAATTGCCTATAATAGTTAGCAAAGCCGAGAAAGCGTTGAATGGCTTTGAGACCAAGGGGACTGGGGCCAGGCCAGGATCGTGGACACTTTCTCGGGATCCATCCTCAACCCAGACTTCGAAACGATATACCCAAGGAACGGCAGAGACGGTTGTTCGAAGGCGCATTTCTCCAACTTGGCAAATAGGTGGTTCTCTCTTAGACGCTGCAACACTTGCCGTACATCTCGTCGATGGGTGGAGAGATCTGGAGAGAAGACAAGAATGTCGTCAAGATAAACCACGACACAGGAGTAAAGGAGATCCCGAAAAATATCGTTAACGAGCTCCTGGAATACCGCTGGTGCGTTAGAGGCCAAACGGCATCACCAGGTATTCATAGTGACCGTCACGGGTGTTGAATGCGGTCTTCCACTCATCCCCAGCGCAAATTCGGACCAAGTTATAGGCTCCTCGAAGATCAAGTTTGGTAAATATGTGCGCCCCTCTCAGGCGATCAAAGAGTTCGGGGATGAGGGGTAACGGGTACTTGTTCTTAATCGTGATGCTGTTCAGACCTCTGTAATCAATGCACGGGCGGAGCGACCCGTCCTTCTTCTCGACAAAAAAGAAGCCTGCGCCCGCAGGGGAGGAAGACTTCCGTATGAAACCCTTGGCTAAGTTCTCTTGAACGTATTCCGACATGGCTTGCGTCTCTGCCGGCGAGAGCGGATAAATCCTACCCCGCGGAGGGGTGGCTCCAGGGACGAGCTCGATGGGGCAATCATAGGGTCGGTGAGGCGGAAGGTTCTCGGACTCCCTCTTGTCAAAAACATCCGAAAAAGAGCTGTAAGCAACGGGCAACCCGGAGGTTAAGGAGGGGGAAGGAGAACCACCCACGGGACGCACCGGCAGCAGACACCCAGACCTACAGGACTCCCCCCAGCGCAGGATATTACCCTTATGCCAGTCTAAGGTAGGGCCGTGGGCTCGTAGCCAGGGAAGGCCTAAAAGGATAGGGTGAGAGATGCTCGCTAGGACATAAAAAGCAATCCTCTCCTTGTGTAGGGCCCCTACCTGGAGTTCTACCTCATGGGTGACCAAGGTAATGGTCTCTTGGAGAGGTTTACCGTCCACGGAAGCAAGGATCCGTGGAGTTTCTAAGGTCTTGACCGGGACCGAAAATTTAAGAACCTCTTTGAGCCTAATAAAATTTCCCGCTGCGCCGGAATCCACATAGGCTGCCAGAGAAAAATGTTTTCCACCAACGTGCAACAAGACAGACAGAGTGAGGGGTAGAGAGGTATCATACACACCTAGGGAGGCCTCTCTTACCTGACCTAGGCGGAGGAGTTTTCCGGACGTTCCGGGCAGGTACGGACCAGATGGGAGTCACTACCACAGTAGAAGCAGAGACCGTGAGTGCGTCTTTCCTCCCGGCGTTGTCCAGATACCTTAAGCCGGTCTACTTGCATGGGTTCAGGCATGGAAGCAGAAGCGGATATTCCGGGCCGGAGACAGGGTAGACCGCGGATGGTTGGGGAAGCACGGGGAAGTCTCCTCTCGCGAGCACGTTCCTGGAACCTAAGGTCGATACGTGTGGCTAGCGAAATGAGATCTTCTAAAGCAGTGGGAGTATCCCGCCCAGCTAACTCATCCTTAATTCGACCCGCGAGGCCTCGCCAAAAGGCCCCTACCAAGGCCTCGTTATTCCATCCCAAATCAGAAGACAAGGTTCGGAATCGGATGGCATACTGACCCACGGTTTGGGACCCTTGGTGGAGGTTAAATAAAGATTCCGTAGTAGAGGCCAGGCGACCCGGCTCGTCGAACACTCGACGAAACGTCTCGAAGAAAGTACTTAGCTGGGAGACTACCGGATCATCACGTTCCCAGAGGGGGTTAACCCACGCTAAAGCGTCTCCCTCAAGATGGGAGACAACAAAAGCCACCTTAGCCCGCTCAGTGGGATATTGCAGGGGCAGGAGCTCGAAATGGAGGCGGCATTGATTCAGGAAACCTCGGCACAGCTTGGGATCCCCGTTATAGCGGGGCAGCTTAGCTAAACGGGGTGGCGGGTGAGGCGCCTGGGCTGGAACGGGGCTGCAGCAGCCGACTGTAAGGAGAGTAGGCGGTCATCTATGGAGGCCATATAACTGAGTATATGGGTCTGGGTATCTCTTTGCTGGGCCAGTTCCTGCTGCAGTCCAGCCAGTTGGGAGGCATTCCCAGGGTCAGAGGACTGGAGCCCGGAAAGACGAGAATCCATGGATTTCATGAAAGCCATGATACGAGTTTGATTCTCCCGCAAAAACAGCAACTCCTTTTGAGCCGCAGCGGCTCCAGCGGGGTCCATGGCCTGTTTGTTCTGTTACGGTTCTAAGTAGGAACCAGAGAGTGGACCCTCTGGGTCGTGGCTCCAGAGCCGCCGAGGGCGAGCGGCCCAGGTGATGACCACCCCCTATACAGGGAGTGTTAGGGGCAGGCCCAAGGGGGGTGAGACCACGAAATCCGGAACCAAAGGGACGACCCAGGGAGTGTACAGAGGGAAAGGCCAAAGGATACTGACTAGAGTAGACCCGGAGCAGGAGGAAACAGAACGTAGGGAACCAGGACCGATCAGGATGGAGCCAGGGCAGGAACGCTGGAAGAAAGAAGGAAGGAAGGTTAGGGGGAACTGACCTAGGGGTACAGACGGAACCCTAGCTAAGGGGCTACCGATGACAGCAGCAGGGAAGGACCTGGCGAGGGTCAGGCACAGAGGCAGCAGAGGGAGCTGAGCGGGGGTCCAGATGGGGCTATGGAGCGGAGAGCAGAGCGCAGACTAGGAGAGAGGGGGGACCTGAGAGTCGGGGCGACGCTGCGCAGGAACGCTAAGCGCCACAGAGAAAGACAAACAGGCGTCTTACCATTCAAGACGCCAGACAGAAATACCCGGTGGGCGCCGCCATGTTGGGGAGGAGCCACCGGGTCACGTGCTCCCAGGATGCCCCGCGGTCAGAAACGAGCGAGTGCGCATGTGCGTGCCTCTGACGCGCCGTGACCCTGAAAAGCCAGACAGGGCACGGCGCGAGGATGAAGGAGGGATGCACCGGGAGGAGGGGGACCCCAGGTGAGCATCGGGGCACGTAATAATAACAGTGGGATTCCCTGACTGCTGTGGCCTTGCAACGACACCTCAACATTTGCTGCTGTGCTAACCGGTGGGCTTACAGTGGGGGAAACAATGTAGCGTTGCTGACTACCTTCGTTGTGATCAGTTGCACATGTGGCACTTGAGGTTTGGTGTTGTGTCCACGCTTGCAAGTGCATGCTGGTTAAATGTCTAAGCATGCAACTGGTATTCAAATTTTTCAGATTTTTCCCTCGGCTAAAGGTCTTTGCGCACTTCTTACAGATAACCTTGGCCTGATCATGAGGATTTTGTTCAAAAAAGTGCCACACTGCACTCTTCCTACTTTGGCAGACATTTTGCGGCCTAGCACGCTGTGATCTTTTGACCCTCTGGACAAGCTGTCCAGCAACTCTTTTGATGTTTGGAACCTGTCTTTGGAGTGCTCCGGGCCTGCCAGATAACAGCTGTTGCGATGTCGATGTCTGCTGTGGATGGTCCTCATCTGAGCTATTGGAAGCAGCACGCTCTTCCCCCAATGGATGCCAATCTGGGTCAACAACTGGGTCATCCATCACCTCCTCTTCTATGTCATGTGCACCTTTCTCTGTGTCACCGTGTATGGTGGTATAGTGTGCGGGAAGGGGCACCTGAGTCTCATCAGGGTCAAAATCTGGCTCTGTACACTGCGAGGACAATGTAGTGCTCTGAGTGAATGTACCAGCAGAATCATCCATCAGCGGCTGTGCATCAGTGCACTCCATGTCAGATTCATCTTGGCCTGGGTAATTCACCATTTGACCTGATAATCCAGGCATGGTATGTGAAAACAGCTCCATGGAGTAATCAGTAGTATGGCCTGCGTCATCCTTCAATCTTGGTTGGGGTGAAGGACACAAGGAAAGGTGTGGTTCATGAACATGAGCCTCCAATGACGACTCAGTGCTTTTACTTTTTACAACTGAAGAAGAGGAGGCGATAGAGCTGGAGGCTGAGTCAGCAATGTAAGACAAAACTTTTTCCTGATGCTCTGCCTTTAAAAGCGGTTTGCCAACTCCTAGAAAACTAAGCGTTCGAGGCCTTATGTAGCCAGACGATGACGCAGGGTCAGCACCTCCTGCATTCGGTCCTATTTTGCTCTTGCCACTACCATCAGATCCACCACCAACACCATCATTACCAGCTGCCAACCCCCACCCAATTCCACGGCCTCTTCCACCAGCCTTCCTCATTTTTGGTAGAAATGTAGACAAAATCCAACAAACTATATAGTAATGTAAAACAAGGTACAAGGTGTCTCTAGGACAGGGGAGATTTAGAATTTCTGCACACACTTGTGGACAGTGGACACTTTTGGATTGTGTGAGGCCCACTGATATCTGAGCGCTATGTGACACGCTCGATGGCACAGCTGCCTGTGACCAAAGTGACGAGAGGATAATGGAGATTTTGAATCTCTGCGTACACTTTTGGACACTGGACACTTGTGGATTGTGTGAGGCCCACTGATATCTGAGCGCTATGTGACATGCTCGATGGCACAGCTGCCTGTGACCAAAGTGACGAGAGGATAATGGAGATTTTGAATCTCTGCGTACACTTTTGGACACTGGACACTTGTGGATTGTGTGAGGCCCACTGATATCTGAGCGCTATGTGACACGCTCGATGGCACAGCTGCCTGTGACCAAAGTGACGAGAGGATAATGGAGATTTTGAATCTCTGCGTACACTTTTGGACACTGGACACTTGTAGATTGTGTGAGGCCCACTGATATCTGAGCGCTATGTGACACGCTCGATGGCACAGCTGCCTGTGACCAAGGTGACGAGAGGATAATGGAGATTTTGAATCTCTGCGTACACTTTTGGACACTGGACACTTGTGGATTGTGTGAGGCCCACTGATATCTGAGCGCTATGTGACACGCTCGATGGCACAGCTGCCTGTGACCAAAGTGACGAGAGGATAATGGAGATTTTGAATCTCTGCGTACACTTTTGGACACTGGACACTTGTGGATTGTGTGAGGCCCACTGATATCTGAGCGCTATGTGACACGCTCGATGGCACAGCTGCCTGTGACCAAAGTGACGAGAGGATAATGGAGATTTTGAATCTCTGCGTACACTTTTGGACACTGGACACTTGTAGATTGTGTGAGGCCCACTGATATCTGAGCGCTATGTGACACGCTCGATGGCACAGCTGCCTGTGACCAAAGTGACGAGAGGATAATGGAGATTTTGAATCTCTGCGTACACTTTTGGACACTGGACACTTGTGGATTGTGTGAGGCCCACTGATATCTGAGCGCTATGTGACACGCTCGATGGCACAGCTGCCTGTGACCAAAGTGACGAGAGGATAATGGAGATTTTGAATCTCTGCGTACACTTTTGGACACTGGACACTTGTAGATTGTGTGAGGCCCACTGATATCTGAGCGCTATGTGACACGCTCGATGGCACAGCTGCCTGTGACCAAAGTGACGAGAGGATAATGGAGATTTTGAATCTCTGCGTACACTTTTGGACACTGGACACTTGTGGATTGTGTGAGGCCCACTGATATCTGAGCGCTATGTGACACGCTCGATGGCACAGCTGCCTGTGACCAAAGTGACGAGAGGATAATGGAGATTTTGAATCTCTGCGTACACTTTTGGACACTGGACACTTGTGGATTGTGTGAGGCCCACTGATATCTGAGCGCTATGTGACACGCTCGATGGCACAGCTGTGACAAAAGTGACTAGAGGATAAGGGAGATTGGATTGCTTTTAAAAAAGCAGTTTGCAGAGCAGTGGGTAAACAGCAATGCCAGCGTGTCAGGAAGCCTTAAAAGGCAGCCCAACAACCAATACCACTGATACACCACAATATAGCCTCCCCTTGCACTGCACACACAGTGACTTGTGTGTTGTGCAGGCCAAATCGCTAGCAGCAGAAGCATTTTTTTTGTCTTCTTCCCTGCCTAACGCTCTCCCTACAGAATCAGCAGCAACCTCTCCCTATACTAAGATCGGCAGAAGTAAGATGGCGGTCGGCGTGCACGCCCTTTTATACCCCCTGTGACGCCCACCAAAGCAAGCCAATCACTTGCATGCCCTTCTGAAAGATGGTGGTGACCCGTGCCTAGGTCATCACGTTGCCCACAGTGTCCGTGGATCCTGATTGGCTGAAAAAGAGCGCAAAACAAACTTTTGAAACGCGACTTTGGCGTGTAAGTCGCCGACCTCGTGGCCGACCTCATCCTAGGGTCGGGTTTCGTTTCATGAAACCCGACTTTGCCAAAAGTCGGCGACTTTTGAATTTTTTCGACCCGTTTCGCTCAACTCTAGTTACAAGGTCACTAAACTTCAGGATAGCAAATTTCCAACGGATGAGAGATGATCTTGGTGGAATTAACTGGGACGATATCCTGAGACATAAAAATACACAAAGAAAATGGGAGACGTTTATTAGCATCCTGAATAGGACCTGTGCACAATATATACCGTATGGGAATAAACATACGAGAAATAGGAAGAAACCACTATGGCTAAATAGAGCTGTAAGGGGCGCAATAAGGGACAAAAATAAAGCATTTAGCGAATTAAAGCAAATAGGTAGTGATGAAGTATTAACTAAATACAGAAGATTAAATAAATTCTGTAAAAAGCAAATCAAGACAGCAAAGATTGAGACAGAGAGACTCATTGCCAGAGAAAGTAAAAATAATCCCAAAATATTCTTTAACTACATAAATAGTAAGAAACTTAAAAATGATAGTGTTGGCCCCCTTAAAAATAGTCTGGGTGAAATGGTGGATGAGGATGAGGAAAAAGCCAATATGCTAAATGACTTTTTTTCAACAGTGTTTACACAAGAAAATCCCATGACGGATAACATGATCAGGGATAAAAATTCTCTGTTAAATGTCACCTGCTTAACCCAGCAGGAAGTACGGCGGCGTCTAAAAATCACTAAAATTGACAAATCCCCGGGCCCGGATGGGATACACCTCCGAGTACTGCAGGAATTAAGCACAGTCATAGACCATTATTTTTAATCTTTAAAGATTCCATAATAACAGGGTCTGTACCACAGGACTGGCGTATAGCAAATGTGGTGCCAATATTCAAAAAGGGGACAAAAACTGAACTTGGAAATTATAGGCCAGTAAGTTTAACCTCAACTGTGGGTAAAATCATGGAGGGTTTTCTAAAAGATACTATACTGGAGTATCTGGAGAAGAATAACCTCATGACCCAATATCAACATGGGTTTACAAGGGACAGTTCCTGTCAGACTAATCTGATAAGCTTTTATGAAGAGGTAAGTTCCGGACTGGACCAAGGGAATGCAGTGGATGTGGTGTACATGGACTTTTCAAAAGCTTTTGATACGGTGCCACACAAAAGGTTGATACATAAAATGAGAACAATGGGGATAGGGGAAAATATGTGTAGGTGGTTTAAGAGCTGGCTCAGGGATAGGAAACAAAGGGTGGTTATTAATGGAGCACACTCAGACTGGGTTAGCAGTGGGGTACCACAGGGGTCAGTTTTGGGCCCGCTTCTTTTTAACATATTTATTAATGACCTTGTAGGGGGCATAGAGAGTAGAATTTCAATATTTGCAGATGACACTAAACTCTGCAGGGTAATCAATACAGAGGAGGACAATTTTATATTACAGGAGGATTTATGTAAACTAGAAGCTTGGGCTGATAAATGGCAAATGAGCTTTAATGGGGATAAATGTAAGGTCATGCACTTGGGTAGAACAAGCAAGATGTATAATTATGTGCTTAATTGTAAAACTCTGGGCAAAACAATCACTGAAAAAGACCTGGGTGTATGGGTGGACGACAAACTCACATTTAGCGGCCAGTGTCAGGCAGCTGCTGCAAAGGCAAATAAAATAATGGGATGCATTAAAAGAGGCATAGATGCTCATGAGGAGAACATAATTTTACCTCTATATAAGTCACTAGTGCGACCACACTTAGAATACTGTGTACAGTTCTGGTCTCCGGTATATAAGAAAGACATAGCTGAACTGGAGCGGGTGCAGAGAAGAGCGACCAAGGTTATTAGGGAACTAGGGGGTCTGCAATACCAAGACAGGTTATTACATTTGGGGTTATTTAGTTTGGAGAATCGAAGGCTTAGGGGTGATCTTATTACAATGTATAAATATATGCGGGGACAAACCAAGAGCTTTCTAATGATCTTTTTACTCTTAGACCTGTGACGGGGACAAGGGGGCATCCTCTACGTCTGGAGGAAAGAAGGTTTAAGCATACTCACAGACACGGATTCTTTACTGTAAGAGCAGTGAGACTATGGAACTCTCTGCCATATGATGTAATGAGTGATTCTCTACTAAAATTTAAGAATGGACTGGATGCCTTTCTTGAAAAGTATAATATTACAGGGTATATACACTAGTTTCCTTAATATTGCGTTGATCCAGGGAGCAAGTCTGATTGCCATATGTGGAGTCAGGAAGGAATTTTTTTCCCCAATGTGAAGCTTACTTGTTGCCACATGGGTTTTTTTTTGCCTTCCTCTGGATCAACATGTTAGGGCAAGTTAGGATAGGATATGGGTTGAACTAGATGGACTTAAAGTCTCCCTTCAACCTTAATAACTATGTTACTATGTTACTATGTTACATGCATGCAACATGCATACTACATATATACTATATACACTACATGTAACATACATACTACATACATGCTACATTCATGCTACATACATACAACATATATACTACATGCATGCAACATGCATACTACATACCGTATATACTCGAATATAAACCGAGATTTTCAGCCCGTTTTTTTGGGCTCAAAGTCCCCCTCTCGGCTTATATTCGAGTCATATACACCGGGGGGTCAGAGGGGGAGGGGGGCGGGGGTGTCAGGTCATACTTACCCGTCCTGACGCTGTGTCTTGAGCCCCCAGCTTCTCCCCGTGCTCTCTCTTCCTGCCTTCAGCGGTCACGTGGTGCCGCTCATTAAAACTCATGAATATGCGCATATTAATGAGCGGCACCACTTGACCGCTGAAGGCAGGAAGAGAGAGCGCGGAGAAGCTGGGGGCTCAAGACACAGCGTCAGGACGGGTAAGTATAGCGATACTCACCTGTCCTGTGTCCATCGCTGCTTGCTGCTGTCTGTCATCGGTCAGTGACTTGAGACAGCAGAGGGCGCGGTGACGTGATTAGTGCGCACCGCGCCCCCTGCAGTCTGGACGTCACTGACTGATGACGTGGCAGATAGTGGTGAGCAGCCATGGACGCAGGACAGGTGAGAATCTGACACCCAGCGACGGAGAGGTGAGTATGTCATTTTTTTTATTTTTACATGCTGCAGCAGTGGCAGCATATGGGGGAATAATCTTAAGGAGCTTCTAATGGGGGCAGTATATGGGGGAACAGTATGGAGTTTTAATGGGGGCAGTATATGGGGGTACAATATGGAGCTTCTAATGGGGGCAGCATATGGGGGAACAATATGGAGCTTCTAATGGGGGCAGTATATGGGGGAACAATATGGAGCTTCTAATGGGGGCAGCATATGGGGGAACAATATGGAGCTTCTAATGGGGGCAGCATATGGGGGAACAATATGGAGCTTCTAATGGGGGCAGTATATGGGGGAACAATATGTAGCTTCTAATGGGGGCAGTATATGGGGGAACAATATGGAGCTTCTAATGGGGGCAGTATATAGGGGAACAATATGGAGCTTCTAATGGGGGCAGCATATGGGGGAACAATCTATGGAGCTTCTTATGGGGGCAGTATATGGGGGAATAATCTATGGAGCTTCTTATGGGGGAATAATCTATGGAGCATTTCCCACCCTAGGCTTATACTCGAGTCAATAAGTTTTCCCAGTTTTTTGTGGCAAAATTAGGGGGGTCGGCTTATACTCGGGTCGGCTTATACTCGAGTATATACGGTATATACTATATATACTACATGTAACATACATACTACATACATGCACTACATGCATGCAACATACATACTACATACCACATGCATGCAACATGCATACTACATATATACTGCATATATACTACATGCATGCAACATACATACAGTGGGGAAAAAAAGTATTTAGTCAGTCAGCAATAGTGCAAGTTCCACCACTTAAAAAGATGAGAGGCGTCTGTAATTTACATCATAGGTAGACCTCAACTATGGGAGACAAACTGAGAAAAAAAAATCCAGAAAATCACATTGTCTGTTTTTTTTTCATTTTATTTGCATATTATGGTGGAAAATAAGTATTTGGTCAGAAACAAAATTTCATCTCAATACTTTGTGATATATCCTTTGTTGGCAATGACAGAGGTCAAACGTTTTCTGTAAGTCTTCACAAGGTTGCCACACACTGTTGTTGGTATGTTGGCTCATTCCTCCATGCAGATCTCCTCTAGAGCAGTGATGTTTTTGGCTTTTCGCTTGGCAACACGGACTTTCAACTCCCTCCAAAGGTTTTCTATAGGGTTGAGATCTGGAGACTGGCTAGGCCACTCCAGGACCTTGAAATGCTTCTTACGAAGCCACTCCTTCGTTGCCCTGGTGGTGTGCTTTGGATCATTGTCATGTTGAAAGACCCAGCCACGTTTCATCTTCAATGCCCTTGCTGATGGAAGGAGGTTTGCACGCAAAATCTCACGATACATGGCCCCATTCATTCTTTCATGTACCCGGATCAGTCGTCCTGGCCCCTTTGTAGAGAAACAGCCCCAAAGCATGATGTTTCCACCACCATGCTTTACAGTAGGTATGGTGTTTGATGGATGCAACTCAGTATTCTTTTTCCTCCAAACACGACAAGTTGTGTTTCTACCAAACAGTTCCAGTTTGGTTTCATCAGACCATAGGACATTCTCCCAAAACTCCTCTGGATCATCCAAATGCTCTCTAGCAAACTTCAGACGGGCCCGGACATGTACAGGCTTAAGCAGTGGGACACGTCTGGCACTGCAGGATCTGAGTCCATGGTGGCGTAGTGTGTTACTTATGGTAGGCCTTGTTACATTGGTCCCAGCTCTCTGCAGTTCATTCACTAGGTCCCCCCGCGTGGTTCTGGGATTTTTGCTCACCGTTCTTGTGATCATTCTGACCCCACGGGGTGGGATTTTGCGTGGAGCACCAGATCGAGGGAGATTATCAGTGGTCTTGTATGTCTTCCATTTTCTAATTATTGCTCCCACAGTTGATTTCTTCACTCCAAGCTGGTTGTCTATTGCAGATTCAGTCTTCCCAGCCTGGTGCAGGGCTACAATTTTGTTTCTGGTGTCCTTTGACAGCTCTTTGGTCTTCACCATAGTGGAGTTTGGAGTCAGACTGTTTGAGGGTGTGCACAGGTGTCTTTTTATACTGATAACAAGTTTAAACAGGTGCCATTACTACAGGTAATGAGTGGAGGAAAGAGGAGACTCTTAAAGAAGAAGTTACAGGTCTGTGAGAGCCAGAAATCTTGATTGCTTGTTTCTGACCAAATACTTATTTTCCACCATAATATGCAAATAAAATGAAAAAAAAAACAGAAAATGTGATTTTCTGGATTTTTTTTTTCTCAGTTTGTCTCCCATAGTTGAGGTCTACCTATGATGTTGAGGTCTACCTATGATGCACTATTGCTGACTGACTAAATACTTTTTTTCCCCACTGTATATACTACATACAATACATACATATAGACATACAGTACATATAACATAGAGTACATACTTACCGTCACTTGTCACTTTGATCCCCGAAGCCATTGTCGTCTAAGGAATAAATATCAAAATAAAAATACACCAATATACTTACCCCGATCCGCAGAAGTCCACGAGGGTCCCACGTCCATCTTGCGTGGAGAACAGCAGCATCAGCTGATGCTACCGTTCTCTACCAGCTCCAGGAATACAATGACGGAAGGTAGGTATCCTTCCGCACTGTATTCCTCCACCACTGTAAAAAAAAAAGTCCCTAGTCTCACTTTATGCCATTGCTGCGTGGGACCCTCGTGGACTTCTGCGGATCGGGGTAAGTATATTGGTGTATTTAAAAAAAAAATTTACATGCTACATACATGCTACATACATACAACATGCATACTACATATATACTACATGTAACATACATACTACATACATGCTACATACTACATGCCTGCTACATACATGCTACATACTACATACATGCTACATACATATTACATATATACTACATGCATGCAACATACATACTACATATATACTACATGTAACATACATACTACATATATACTGCATGTAACATACATACTACATACATGCTACATACTACATGCATGCTACATACTACATACATGCTACATACATACTACATATATAATACATATATACTACATGCATGCAACATACATACAACATATATACTACATACATGCAACATGCATACTACATATATACTATATATACTACATGTAACATACATACTACATATATACTACATGCAACATGCATACTACATACATGCTACATACATACTACATACATAATACATATATACTACATGCATGCAACATACATACAACATATATACTACATGCATGCAACATGCATACTACATATATACTATATATACTACATGTAACATACATACTACATATATACTACATGCATGCAACATACATATATACTACATACAATACATACATATAGACATACAGTACATATAACATAGAGTACATACTCACCGTCACTTGTCACTTTGATCCCTGAAGCCATTGTCACCTGAGGGATAAATATCAAAATAAAAAAAACCAATATACTTACCCCGATCCGCAGAAGTCCACGAGGGTCCCACGTCCATCTTGCGTGGAGAACAGCAGCATCAGCTGATGCTACCGTTCTCTACCAGCTCCAGGAATACAATGACGGAAGGTAGGTATCCTTCTGCACTGTATTCCTCCACCACTTTAAAAACAAAAAGTCCCTAGTCTCCTAGTCTCACTTTATGCCATTGCTGCGTGGGAAATTCCCACGCAGCAATGGCATAAAGTGAGACTAGGGACTTTTTTTTTACAGTGGTGGAGGAATACAGTGCGGAAGGATACCTACCTTCCGTCATTGTATTCCTGGAGCTGGTAGAGAACGGTAGCATCAGCTGATGCTGCTGTTCTCCACGCAAGATGGACGTGGGACCCTCGTGGACTTCTGCGGATCGGGGTAAGTATATTGGTGTATTTTTATTTTGATATTTATTCCTTAGACGACAATGGCTTCGGGGATCAAAGTGACAAGTGACGGTAAGTATGTACTCTATGTTATATGTACTGTATGTCTATATGTATGTATTGTATGTAGTATATACAGTGGGGAAAAAAAGTATTTAGTCAGTCAGCAATAGTGCAAGTTCCACCACTTAAAAAGATGAGAGGCGTCTGTAATTTACATCATAGGTAGACCTCAACTATGGGAGACAAACTGAGAAAAAAAAAATCCAGAAAATCACATTTTCTGTTTTTTTTTCATTTTATTTGCATATTATGGTGGAAAATAAGTATTTGGTCAGAAACAAGCAATCAAGATTTCTGGCTCTCACAGACCTGTAACTTCTTCTTTAAGAGTCTCCTCTTTCCTCCACTCATTACCTGTAGTAATGGCACCTGTTTAAACTTGTTATCAGTATAAAAAGACACCTGTGCACACCCTCAAACAGTCTGACTCCAAACTCCACTATGGTGAAGACCAAAGAGCTGTCAAAGGACACCAGAAACAAAATTGTAGCCCTGCACCAGGCTGGGAAGACTGAATCTGCAATAGACAACCAGCTTGGAGTGAAGAAATCAACTGTGGGAGCAATAATTAGAAAATGGAAGACATACAAGACCACTGATAATCTCCCTCGATCTGGTGCTCCACGCAAAATCCCACCCCGTGGGGTCAGAATGATCACAAGAACGGTGAGCAAAAATCCCAGAACCACGCGGGGGGACCTAGTGAATGAACTGCAGAGAGCTGGGACCAATGTAACAAGGCCTACCATAAGTAACACACTACGCCACCATGGACTCAGATCCTGCAGTGCCAGACGTGTCCCACTGCTTAAGCCTGTACATGTCCGGGCCCGTCTGAAGTTTGCTAGAGAGCATTTGGATGATCCAGAGGAGTTTTGGGAGAATGTCCTATGGTCTGATGAAACCAAACTGGAACTGTTTGGTAGAAACACAACTTGTCGTGTTTGGAGGAAAAAGAATACTGAGTTGCATCCATCAAACACCATACCTACTGTAAAGCATGGTGGTGGAAACATCATGCTTTGGGGCTGTTTCTCTGCAAAGGGGCCAGGACGACTGATCCGGGTACATGAAAGAATGAATGGGGCCATGTATCGTGAGATTTTGCATGCAAACCTCCTTCCATCAGCAAGGGCATTGAAGATGAAACGTGGCTGGGTCTTTCAACATGACAATGATCCAAAGCACACTGCCAGGGCAACGAAGGAGTGGCTTCGTAAGAAGCATTTCAAGGTCCTGGAGTGGCCTAGCCAGTCTCCAGATCTCAACCCTATAGAAAACCTTTGGAGGGAGTTGAAAGTCCGTGTTGCCAAGCGAAAAGCCAAAAACATCACTGCTCTAGAGGAGATCTGCATGGAGGAATGAGCCAACATACCAACAACAGTGTGTGGCAACCTTGTGAAGACTTACAGAAAACGTTTGACCTCTGTCATTGCCAACAAAGGATATATCACAAAGTATTGAGATGAAATTTTGTTTCTGACCAAATGCTTATTTTCCACCATAATATGCAAATAAAATGAAAAAAAAACAGACAATGTGATTTTCTGGATTTTTTTTTCTCAGTTTGTCTCCCATAGTTGAGGTCTACCTATGATGTAAATTACAGACGCCTCTCATCTTTTTAAGTGGTGGAACTTGCACTATTGCTGACTGACTAAATACTTTTTTTCCCCACTGTATGTATGTTGCATGCATGTAGTATATATGCAGTATATATGTAGTATGCATGTTGCATGCATGTGGTATGTAGTATGTATGTTGCATGCATGTAGTGCATGTATGTAGTATGTATGTTACATGTAGTATATATAGTATATATGTAGTATGCATGTTGCATGCATGTAGTATATATGTTGTATGTATGTAGCATGAATGTAGCATGTATGTAGTATGTATGTTACATGTAGTATATATAGTATATATGTAGTATGCATGTTGCATGCATGTAACATAGTAACATAGTAACATAGTTATTAAGGTTGAAGGGAGACTTTAAGTCCATCTAGTTCAACCCATATCCTATCCTAACTTGCCCTAACATGTTGATCCAGAGGAAGGCAAAAAAAACCCATGTGGCAACAAGTAAGCTTCACATTGGGGAAAAAAATTCCTTCCTGACTCCACATACGGCAATCGGACTTGCTCCCTGGATCAACGCAATATTAAGGAAACTAGTGTATATACCCTGTAATATTATACTTTTCAAGAAAGGCATCCAGTCCATTCTTAAATTTTAGTAGGGAATCACTCATTACAACATCATATGGCAGAGAGTTCCATAGTCTCACTGCTCTTACAGTAAAGAATCCGCGTCTGTGAGTATGCTTAAACCTTCTTTCCTCCAGACGTAGAGGATACCCCCTTGTCCCCGTCACAGGTCTAAGAGTAAAAATATCATTAGGAAGCTCTTGGTTTGTCCCCGCATATATTTATACATTGTAATAAGATCACCCCTAAGCCTTCGATTCTCCAAACTAAATAACCCCAAATGTAATAACCTGTCTTGGTATTGCAGACCCCCTAGTTCCCTAATAACCTTGGTCGCTCTTCTCTGCACCCGCTCCAGTTCAGCTATGTCTTTCTTATATACCGGAGACCAGAACTGTACACAGTATTCTAAGTGTGGTCGCACTAGTGACTTATATAGAGGTAAAATTATGTTCTCCTCATGAGCATCTATGCCTCTTTTAATGCATCCCATTATTTTATTTGCCTTTGCAGCAGCTGCCTGACACTGGCCGCTAAATGTGAGTTTGTCGTCCACCCATACACCCAGGTCTTTTTCAGTGATTGTTTTGCCCAGAGTTTTACAATTAAGCACATAATTATACATCTTGCTCGTTCTACCCAAGTGCATGACCTTACATTTATCCCCATTAAAGCTCATTTGCCATTTATCAGCCCAAGCTTCTAGTTTACATAAATCCTCCTGTAATATAAAATTGTCCTCCTCTGTATTGATTACCCTGCAGAGTTTAGTGTCATCTGCAAATATTGAAATTCTACTCTCTATGCCCCCTACAAGGTCATTAATAAATATGTTAAAAAGAAGCGGGCCCAAAACTGACCCCTGTGGTACCCCACTGCTAACTGTGACCCAGTCTGAGTGTGCTCCATTAATAACCACCCTTTGTTTCCTATCCCTGAGCCAGCTCTTAAACCACCTACACATATTTTCCCCTATCCCCATTGTTCTCATTTTATGTATCAACCTTTTGTGTGGCACCGTATCAAAAGCTTTTGAAAAGTCCATGTACACCACATCCACTGCATTCCCTTGGTCCAGTCCGGAACTTACCTCTTCATAAAAGCTTATCAGATTAGTCTGACAGGAACTGTCCCTTGTAAACCCATGTTGATATTGGGTCATGAGGTTATTCTTCTCCAGATACTCCAGTATAGTATCTTTTAGAAAACCCTCCAGGATTTTACCCACAGTTGAGGTTAAACTTACTGGCCTATAATTTCCAAGTTCAGTTTTTGTCCCCTTTTTGAATATTGGCACCACATTTGCTATACGCCAGTCCTGTGGTACAGACCCTGTTATTATGGAATCTTTAAAGATTAAAAATAATGGTCTATCTATGACTGTGCTTAATTCCTGCAGTACTCGGAGGTGTATCCCATCCGGGCCCGGGGATTTGTCAATTTTAGTGATTTTTAGACGCCGCCGTACTTCCTGCTGGGTTAAGCAGGTGACATTTAACAGAGAATTTTTATCCCTGATCATGTTATCCGTCATGGGATTTTCTTGTGTAACCACTGTTGAAAAAAAGTCATTTAGCATATTGGCTTTTTCCTCATCCTCATCCACCATTTCACCCAGACTATTTTTAAGGGGGCCAACACTATCATTTTTAAGTTTCTTACTATTTATGTAGTTAAAGAATATTTTGGGATTATTTTTACTTTCTCTGGCAATGAGTCTCTCTGTCTCAATCTTTGCTGTCTTGATTTGCTTTTTACAGAATTTATTTAATCTTCTGTATTTAGTTAATACTTCATCACTACCTATTTGCTTTAATTCGCTAAATGCTTTATTTTTGTCCCTTATTGCGCCCCTTACAGCTCTATTTAGCCATAGTGGATTCTTCCTATTTCTCGCATGTTTATTCCCATACGGTATATATTGTGCACAGGTCCTATTCAGGATGCTAATAAACGTCTCCCATTTTCTTTGTGTATTTTTATGTCTCAGGATATCGTCCCAGTTAATTCCACCAAGATCATCTCTCATCCGTTGGAAATTTGCTATCCTGAAGTTTAGTGACCTTGTAACTAGAGTTGAGCGAAACGGGTCGAAAAAATTCAAAAGTCGCCGACTTTTGGCAAAGTCGGGTTTCATGAAACGAAACCCGACCCTAGAATGAGGTCGGCCACGAGGTCGGCGACTTACACGCCAAAGTCGCGTTTCAAAAGTTTGTTTTGCGCTCTTTTTCAGCCAATCAGGATCCACGGACACTGTGGGCAACGTGATGACCTAGGCACGGGTCACCACCATCTTTCAGAAGGGCATGCAAGTGATTGGCTTGCTTTGGTGGGCGTCACAGGGGGTATAAAAGGGCGTGCACGCCGACCGCCATCTTACTTCTGCCGATCTTAGTATAGGGAGAGGTTGCTGCTGATTCTGTAGGGAGAGCGTTAGGCAGGGAAGAAGACAAAAAAACTGCTTCTGCTGCTAGCGATTTGGCCTGCACAACACACAAGTCACTGTGTGTGCAGTGCAAGGGGAGGCTATATTGTGGTGTATCAGTGGTATTGGTTGTTGGGCTGCCTTTTAAGGCTTCCTGACACGCTGGCATTGCTGTTTACCCACTGCTCTGCAAACTGCTTTTTTAAAAGCAATCCAATCTCCCTTATCCTCTAGTCACTTTTGTCACAGCTGTGCCATCGAGCGTGTCACATAGCGCTCAGATATCAGTGGGCCTCACACAATCCACAAGTGTCCAGTGTCCAAAAGTGTACGCAGAGATTCAAAATCTCCATTATCCTCTCGTCACTTTGGTCACAGGCAGCTGTGCCATCGAGCGTGTCACATAGCGCTCAGATATCAGTGGGCCTCACACAATCCACAAGTGTCCAGTGTCCAAAAGTGTACGCAGAGATTCAAAATCTCCATTATCCTCTCGTCACTTTGGTCACAGGCAGCTGTGCCATCGAGCGTGTCACATAGCGCTCAGATATCAGTGGGCCTCACACAATCTGCAAGTGTCCAGTGTCCAAAAGTGTACGCAGAGATTCAAAATCTCCATTATCCTCTCGTCACTTTGGTCACAGGCAGCTGTGCCATCGAGCGTGTCACATAGCGCTCAGATATCAGTGGGCCTCACACAATCCACAAGTGTCCAGTGTCCAAAAGTGTACGCAGAGATTCAAAATCTCCATTATCCTCTCGTCACTTTGGTCACAGGCAGCTGTGCCATCGAGCGTGTCACATAGCGCTCAGATATCAGTGGGCCTCACACAATCCACAAGTGTCCAGTGTCCAAAAGTGTACGCAGATATTCAAAATCTCCATTATCCTCTCGTCACTTTGGTCACAGGCAGCTGTGCCATCGAGCGTGTCACATAGCGCTCAGATATCAGTGGGCCTCACACAATCCACAAGTGTCCAGTGTCCAAAAGTGTACGCAGAGATTCAAAATCTCCATTATCCTCTCGTCACTTTGGTCACAGGCAGCTGTGCCATCGAGCGTGTCACATAGCGCTCAGATATCAGTGGGCCTCACACAATCCACAAGTGTCCAGTGTCCAAAAGTGTACGCAGAGATTCAAAATCTCCATTATCCTCTCGTCACTTTGGTCACAGGCAGCTGTGCCATCGAGCGTGTCACATAGCGCTCAGATATCAGTGGGCCTCACACAATCTACAAGTGTCCAGTGTCCAAAAGTGTACGCAGAGATTCAAAATCTCCATTATCCTCTCGTCACTTTGGTCACAGGCAGCTGTGCCATCGAGCGTGTCACATAGCGCTCAGATATCAGTGGGCCTCACACAATCCACAAGTGTCCAGTGTCCAAAAGTGTACGCAGAGATTCAAAATCTCCATTATCCTCTCGTCACTTTGGTCACAGGCAGCTGTGCCATCGAGCGTGTCACATAGCGCTCAGATATCAGTGGGCCTCACACAATCCACAAGTGTCCAGTGTCCAAAAGTGTACGCAGAGATTCAAAATCTCCATTATCCTCTCGTCACTTTGGTCACAGGCAGCTGTGCCATCGAGCGTGTCACATAGCGCTCAGATATCAGTGGGCCTCACACAATCCACAAGTGTCCAGTGTCCAAAAGTGTACGCAGAGATTCAAAATCTCCATTATCCTCTCGTCACTTTGGTCACAGGCAGCTGTGCCATCGAGCGTGTCACATAGCGCTCAGATATCAGTGGGCCTCACACAATCCACAAGTGTCCAGTGTCCAAAAGTGTACGCAGAGATTCAAAATCTCCATTATCCTCTCGTCACTTTGGTCACATAGCGCTCAGATATCAGTGGGCCTCACACAATCCACAAGTGTCCAGTGTCCAAAAGTGTACGCAGAGATTCAAAATCTCCATTATCCTCTCATCACTTTGGTCACAGGCAGCTGTGCCATCGAGCGTGTCACATAGCGCTCAGATATCAGTGGGCCTCACACAATCTACAAGTGTCCAGTGTCCAAAAGTGTACGCAGAGATTCAAAATCTCCATTATCCTCTCATCACTTTGGTCACAGGCAGCTGTGCCATCGAGCGTGTCACATAGCGCTCAGATATCAGTGGGCCTCACACAATCTACAAGTGTCCAGTGTCCAAAAGTGTACGCAGAGATTCAAAATCTCCATTATCCTCTCGTCACTTTGGTCACAGGCAGCTGTGCCATCGAGCGTGTCACATAGCGCTCAGATATCAGTGGGCCTCACACAATCCACAAGTGTCCAGTGTCCAAAAGTGTACGCAGAGATTCAAAATCTCCATTATCCTCTCGTCACTTTGGTCACAGGCAGCTGTGCCATCGAGCGTGTCACATAGCGCTCAGATATCAGTGGGCCTCACACAATCCACAAGTGTCCAGTGTCCAAAAGTGTACGCAGAGATTCAAAATCTCCATTATCCTCTCGTCACTTTGGTCACAGGCAGCTGTGCCATCGAGCGTGTCACATAGCGCTCAGATATCAGTGGGCCTCACACAATCCAAAAGTGTCCACTGTCCACAAGTGTGTGCAGAAATTCTAAATCTCCCCTGTCCTATAGACACCTTGTACCTTGTTTTACATTACTATATAGTTTGTTGGATTTTGTCTACATTTCTACCAAAAATGAGGAAGGCTGGTGGAAGAGGCCGTGGAATTGGGCGGGGGTTGGCAGCTGGTAATGATGGTGTTGGTGGTGGATCTGATGGTAGTGGCAAGAGCAAAATAGGACCGAATGCAGGAGGTGCTGACCCTGCGTCATCGTCTGGCTACATAAGGCCTCGAACGCTTAGTTTTCTAGGAGTTGGCAAACCGCTTTTAAAGGCAGAGCATCAGGAAAAAGTTTTGTCTTACATTGCTGACTCAGCCTCCAGCTCTATCGCCTCCTCTTCTTCAGTTGTAAAAAGTAAAAGCACTGAGTCGTCATTGGAGGCTCATGTTCATGAACCACACCTTTCCTTGTGTCCTTCACCCCAACCAAGATTGAAGGATGACGCAGGCCATACTACTGATTACTCCATGGAGCTGTTTTCACATACCATGCCTGGATTATCAAGTCAAATGGTGAATTACCCAGGCCAAGATGAATGTGACATGGAGTGCACTGATGCACAGCCGCTGATGGATGATTCTGCTGGTACATTCACTCAGAGCACTACATTGTCCTCGCAGTGTACAGAGCCAGATTTTGACCCTGATGAGACTCAGGTGCCCCTTCCCGCACACTATACCACCATACATGGTGACAGAGAAAGGTGCACATGACATAGAAGAGGAGGTGATGGATGACCCAGTTGTTGACCCAGATTGGCATCCATTGGGGGAAGAGGGTTCTGCTTCCAATAGCTCAGATGAGGACCATCCACAGCAGACATCGACATCGCAACAGCTGTTATCTGGCAGGCCCGGAGCACTCCAAAGACAGGTTCCAAACATCAAAAGAGTTGCTGGACAGCTTGTCCAGAGGGTCAAAAGATCACAGCGTGCTAGGCCGCAAAATGTCTGCCAAAGTAGGAAGAGTGCAGTGTGGCACTTTTTTGAACAAAATCCTCATGATCAGGCCAAGGTTATCTGTAAGAAGTGCGCAAAGACCTTTAGCCGAGGGAAAAATCTGAAAAATTTGAATACCAGTTGCATGCTTAGACATTTAACCAGCATGCACTTGCAAGCGTGGACACAACACCAAACCTCAATTGCCACATGTGCAACTGATCACAACGAAGGTAGTCAGCAACGCTACATTGTTTCCCCCACTGTAAGCCCACCGGTTAGCACAGCAGCAAATGTTGAGGTGTCGTTGCAAGGCCACAGCAGTCAGGGAATCCCACTGTTATTATTACGTGCCCCGATGCTCACCTGGGGTCCCCCTCCTCCCGGTGCATCCCTCCTTCATCCTCGCGCCATGCCCTGTCTGGCTTTGCAGGGTCACGGCGCGTCAGAGGCACGCACATGCGCACTCGCTCGTTTCTGACCGCGGGGCATCCTGGGAGCACGTGACCCGGTGGCTCCTCCCCAACATGGCGGCGCCCACCGGGTATTTCTGTCTGGCGTCTTGAATGGTAAGACGCCTGTTTGTCTTTCTCTGTGGCACTTAGCGTTCCTGCGCAGCGTCGCCCCGACTCTCAGGTCCCCCCTCTCTCCTAGTCTGCGCTCTGCTCTCCGCTCCATAGCCCCATCTGGACCCCCTCTCAGCTCCCTCTGCTGTCTCTGTGCCTGACCCTCGCCGGGTCCTTCCCTGCTGCTGTCATCGGTAGCCCCTTAGCTAGGGTTCCGTCTGTACCCCTAGGTCAGTTCCCCCTAACCTTCCTTCCTTCTTTCTTCCAGCGTTCCTGCCCTGGCTCCATCCTGATCGGTCCTGGTTCCCTACGTTCTGTTTCCTCCTGCTCCGGGTCTACTCTAGTCAGTATCCTTTGGCCTTTCCCTCTGTACACTCCCTGGGTCGTCCCTTTGGTTCCGGCTGTCGTGGTCTCACCCCCCTTGGGCCTGCCCCTAACACTCCCTGTATAGGGGGTGGTCATCACCTGGGCTGCTCGCCCTCGGGGGCTCTGGAGCCACGACCCAGAGGGTCCACTCTCTGGTTCCTACTTAGAACCGTAACAGAACAAACAGGCCATGGACCCCGCTGGAGCCGCTGCGGCTCAAAAGGAGTTGCTGTTTTTGCGGGAGAATCAAACTCGTATCATGGCTTTCATGAAATCCATGGATTCTCGTCTTTCCGGGCTTCAGTCCTCTGACCCTGGGAATGCCTCCCAACTGGCTGGACTGCAGCAGGAACTGGCCCAGCAAAGAGATACCCAGACCCATATACTCAGTTATATGGCCTCCATAGATGACCGCCTACTCTCCTTACAGTCGGCTGCTGCAGCCCCCGTTCCAGCCCAGGCGCCTCACCCGCCACCCCGTTTAGCTAAGCCGCCCCGCTATAACGGGGATCCCAAGCTGTGCCGAGGTTTCCTGAATCAATGCCGCCTCCATTTCGAGCTCCTGCCCCTGCAATATCCCACTGAGCGGGCTAAGGTGGCTTTTGTTGTCTCCCATCTTGAGGGAGACGCTTTAGCGTGGGTTAACCCCCTCTGGGAACGTGATGATCCGGTAGTCTCCCAGCTAAGTACTTTCTTCGAGACGTTTCGTCGAGTGTTCGACGAGCCGTGTCGCCTGGCCTCTACTACGGAATCTTTATTTAACCTCCACCAAGGGTCCCAAACCGTGGGTCAGTATGCCATCCGATTCCGAACCTTGTCTTCTGATTTGGGATGGAATAACGAGGCCTTGGTAGGGGCCTTTTGGCGAGGCCTCGCGGGTCGAATTAAGGATGAGTTAGCTGGGCGGGATACTCCCACTGCTTTAGAAGATCTCATTTCGCTAGCCACACGTATCGACCTTAGGTTCCAGGAACGTGCTCGCGAGAGGAGACTTCCCCGTGCTTCCCCAACCATTCGCGGTCTACCCTGTCTCCGGCCCGGAATATCCGCTTCTGCTTCCATGCCTGAACCCATGCAAGTAGACCGGCTTAAGGTATCTGGACAACGCCGGGAGGAAAGACGCACTCACGGTCTCTGCTTCTACTGTGGTAGTGACTCCCATCTGGTCCGTACCTGCCCGGAACGTCCGGAAAACTCCTCCGCCTAGGTCAGGTAAGAGAGGCCTCCCTAGGTGTGTATGATACCTCTCTACCCCTCACTCTGTCTGTCTTGTTGCACGTTGGTGGAAAACGTTTTTCTCTGGCAGCCTATGTGGATTCCGGCGCAGCGGGAAATTTTATTAGGCTCAAAGAGGTTCTTAAATTTTCGGTCCCGGTCAAGACCTTAGAAACTCCACGGATCCTTGCTTCCGTGGACGGTAAACCTCTCCAAGAGACCATTACCTTGGTCACCCATGAGGTAGAACTCCAGGTAGGGGCCCTACACAAGGAGAGGATTGCTTTTTATGTCCTAGCGAGCATCTCTCACCCTATCCTTTTAGGCCTTCCCTGGCTACGAGCCCACGGCCCTACCTTAGACTGGCATAAGGGTAATATCCTGCGCTAGGGGAGTCCTGTAGGTCTGGGTGTCTGCTGCCGCTGCGTCCCGTGGGTGGTTCTCCTTCCCCCTCCTTAACCTCCGGGTTGCCCGTTGCTTACAGCTCTTTTTCGGATGTTTTTGACAAGAGGGAGTCCGAGAACCTTCCGCCTCACCGACCCTATGATTGCCCCATCGAGCTCGTCCCTGGAGCCACTCCTCCGCGGGGTAGGATTTATCCGCTCTCGCTGGCAGAGACGCAAGCCATGTCGGAATACGTTCAAGAGAACTTAGCCAAGGGTTTCATACGGAAGTCTTCCTCCCCTGCGGGCGCAGGCTTCTTTTTTGTCAAGAAGAAGGACGGGTCGCTCCGCCCGTGCATTGATTACAGAGGTCTGAACAGCATCACGATTAAGAACAAGTACCCGTTACCCCTCATCCCCGAACTCTTTGATCGCCTGAGAGGGGCGCACATATTTACCAAACTTGATCTTCGAGGAGCCTATAACTTGGTCCGAATTCGCGCTGGGGATGAGTGGAAGACCGCATTCAACACCCGTGACGGTCACTATGAATACCTGGTGATGCCGTTTGGCCTCTGTAACGCACCAGCGGTATTCCAGGAGCTCGTTAACGATATTTTTCGGGATCTCCTTTACTCCTGTGTCGTGGTTTATCTTGACGACATTCTTGTCTTCTCTCCAGATCTCTCCACCCATCGACGAGATGTACGGCAAGTGTTGCAGCGTCTAAGAGAGAACCACCTATTTGCCAAGTTGGAGAAATGCGCCTTCGAACAACCGTCTCTGCCGTTCCTTGGGTATATCGTTTCGAAGTCTGGGTTGAGGATGGATCCCGAGAAAGTGTCCACGATCCTGGCCTGGCCCCGTCCCCTTGGTCTCAAAGCCATTCAACGCTTTCTCGGCTTTGCTAACTATTATAGGCAATTCGTTCCTCATTTTTCCACCATAACCAAGCCCAGCTCTGCTCTCGTGCGCAAAGGAGCCAATCCCCGCCTCTGGCCTCCCGAGGCAGAAGACGCCTTTCAAACTCTGAAGAGAGAATTCGCTACAGCGCCCGTTCTCCACCGTCCTGATGCCGAGAGACCCTTCATTCTCGAGGTCGACGCATCCTCCGTGGGAGCGGGGGCGGTTCTCCTGCAAAGAACCTCCTCTGGCCGGACTGTCACCTGTGGGTTCTTTTCTAAAGCCTTTTCTCCCCCCGAATGCAATTACTCCATTGGGGACAAGGAACTACTGGCAATCAAACTGGCTTTAGAGGAATGGCGTTACCTTCTCGAAGGAGCTGTCCATCCCTTTACGATATTTACCGACCACAAGAATTTGGCCTATGTTCAGTCTGCCCAAAGGCTCAATCCCCGGCAAGCCCGATGGTCCCTATTTTTTGGACGCTTTGATTTCGAGCTCCGCTTTCGTCCAGGTAATAAGAACATCATAGCTGATGCCCTATCAAGATCATTTCTCCCGACCGATAAAGAGGAGAGCCCCGCTCACATCATCGATCCAGCAAAAATCGTCACCCTAGCCCCTCTAAGTTTGGTCAACCCACCACCAGGCAAGACCTTGGTATTGGACCATGACAGAGTAAGGGTTCTGCACTGGGGACACTCTTCTAAGTTCGCTGGGCATGTCGGAGCCAAGAGGACTCTATCCCTCATCTCCCGCCATTATTGGTGGCCTTCACTCCGCCAGGACGTCCTGGAATTTACCGCTTCTTGCTCATCCTGCGCCCGGAATAAGATTCCACGACAGCTACCCTCTGGTCTCTTACATCCTTTGCCGGTTCCATCAGTTCCCTGGAGCCACATCGCCATGGATTTCGTCATGGATCTACCTCCATCTTCCGGCTGCTCTGTCATTTTGGTGGTGGTAGACCGTTTTTCCAAAATGGCTCATTTCATCCCGCTACCTGGTCTGCCTTCTGCGCCCGAGTTGGCGAAGATCTTCGTGCATCATGTTTTCCGACTTCATGGTTTTCCCCAGCACATCGTGTCTGACCGTGGTGTTCAATTCACCTCTCGTTTCTGGAGAGCTCTCTCTAGCTCAATGGGGGTAGTCCTGGATTTCTCCTCCGCCTATCATCCACAATTCAACGGCCAAGTGGAGCGGATCAATCAGGTGTTAACCACTTATCTTCGACATTTTTCTAATGCACACCAAAGTAACTGGGTCTCACTGCTTCCCTGGGCGGAATTTGCTCACAACAATCACCCCAACGAGTCCTCTTCCAAATCTCCCTTTTTCATAGTTTTTGGGCAGCATCCGGGCATTCCCCTTCCCGTGTCCCCCACCTCGGGCGTGCCGGCGGCGGACTCCTTGTCCTCAGAATTCTCTAAAATTTGGGAGGAGACTAAAAGGTCCCTTGAGAGAGCTAGCGATCGGATGAAAAGATACGCCGACAAGAGGCGCCTGGACACCCCTCCTTATCATCCAGGCGATAAGGTCTGGCTGTCCTCGCGCTTCCTCTGACTTAAAATCCCCTCTTATAAGTTAGGTCCACGTTACGTTGGCCCCTTTGAGGTTTTGGCTCGCATCAATGATGTAACCTATAAACTAAAATTGCCTGCCTCTCTGCGGATCCCCAACACTTTCCATGTCTCGCTTCTCAAACCCTCAGTGTTTTAATCGCTTTCAGCCAGCCTCGTCCCACGCTCCGCAACCTAGCTCCGCTGGGGACGTCTTTGATGTCAGGGACATCCTGGCAAAGAGGACCGTCCGAGGTAGAACCTTCTTTCTGGTAGATTGGGAAGGATTCGGTCCTGAGGAAAGGTCATGGGAGCCCCGGGAGAACATCAATGCTCCTCATATCATGAGAAGGTTTCTATCCCGCCTGAAGAAGGAGGGGTGTAAGAGAGGGGGTACTATTACGTGCCCCGATGCTCACCTGGGGTCCCCCTCCTCCCGGTGCATCCCTCCTTCATCCTCGCGCCGTGCCCTGTCTGGCTTTGCAGGGTCACGGCGCGTCAGAGGCACGCACATGCGCACTCGCTCGTTTCTGACCGCGGGGCATCCTGGGAGCACGTGACCCGGTGGCTCCTCCCCAACATGGCGGCGCCCACCGGGTATTTCTGTCTCGCGTCTTGAATATTAAGACGCCTGTTTGTCTTTCTCTGTGGCGCTTGGCGTTCCTGCGCAGCGTCGCCCCGACTCTCAGGTCCCCCCTCTCTCCTAGTCTGCGCTCTGCTCTCCGCTCCATAGCCCCATCTGGACCCCTGCTCAGCTCCCTCTGCTGCCTCTGTGCCTGACCCTCGCCGGGTCCTTCCCTGCTGCTGTCATCGGTAGCCCCTTAGCTAGGGTTCCGTCTGTACCCCTAGGTCAGTTGCCCCTAACCTTCCTTCCTTCTTTCTTCCAGCGTTCCTGCCCTGGCTCCATCCTGATCGGTCCTGGTTCCCTACGTTCTGTTTCCTCCTGCTCCGGGTCTACTCTAGTCAGTATCCTTTGGCCTTTCCCTCTGTACACTCCCTGGGTCGTCCCTTTGGTTCCGGCTGTCGTGGTCTCACCCCCCTTGGGCCTGCCCCTAACACTCCCTGTATAGGGGGTGGTCATCACCTGGGCCGCTCGCCCTCGGGGGCTCTGGAGCCACGACCCAGAGGGTCCACTCTCTGGTTCCTACTTAGAACCGTAACAGTTATATCAACGAAAGACTGATTCTAGGCCATCAGAAAGAACACCAACTCCATCACCATCATCAACCCTCTCTCAGTCCGCCCTGTCCACCGCTACTTCCACCATATGCAGCTCTCAAGTCCAGCTCACCCTCCCAGACACTATGAGTAGGTCAAGAAAGTACTCAGTCTCTCATCCACGTACACTGGGTTTGAACGCCCACATTGCCAAACTAATCTCGTTTGAGATGATGCCCTTTCGGTTGGTGGAAAGCACAGCTTTCCGCGAACTCATGGCCTATGCAGTACCACGCTATGACCTACCCAGTCGCCACTTCTTCTCTCGCAAAGCCATCCCAGCCCTCCACCATCATGTGAAAGACCGCATTGTCCATGCACTCAAGCAGTCAGTGAGCGGAAAGGTGCACCTCACAACTGATGCATGGTCCAGTCGGCATGGCCAGAGCCGTTACGTGTCCATCACTGCGCACTGGGTTAATGTGGTGGATGCAGGGTCCACAGGGGACAGCGGTGGTGGGACAGTGCTGCCTAGCCCACGGTATAGGAAACAGTTGGCTGTAGGCGTTCGACCCTCCTCCTCCTCCTCCTCCTCCTCCAGAAGCGAAAGCTCGTCCACAGAGCGCAGTTGTACGAGCACTCCATCTGCAGCTGCCACTGTTGCAAACGATGTGTCCCCCTATCGAGCAGCTAGTGGAAAGCGTCAGCAGGCTGTGTTGCAGATGATGTGTTTGGGCGACAGACACACCGCCGAGGTGCTGGCCGAGTACTTGAAGCGACAAACTGAGTCATGGCTGGGCAGTGTACATCTTGAGGCAGGCAAGGTAGTTAGTGATAACGGCTGTAATTTTGTGGCAGCCATAGCCCTTTCAAAACTCAGCCACATACCTTGCTTGGCTCACACCTTGAACCTGGTGGTGCAGTGCTTCCTCAAAAATTATCCGGAGTTAACAGCCCTGCTCCAGAAGGTGCGAAGACTGTGCGCGCACATCCGCCGGTCGCCTGTACACTCCGTTCGTATGCAGAAGCTGCAACGATTGCTCCACCTTCCCAACCACCGCCTCATTATCGACATTGCAACAAGGTGGAACTCCACCCTGCACATGGTGGAGCGGCTGTGCGAGCAGAGGCAGGCCATAATGCATTTGTGGGAGGATACACGGCCAGGCACTTTGAGAGCAGACATGGAGTTGACAGGCGTGCAGTGGTCGAAACTGAAAGACCTTTGTAAAGTCCTTCAGTGTTTTGAGGAATGCACACGGCTGGTAAGCGCAGACGACGCCATCCTAAGCATGAGCATCCCACTTATGCGTCTGCTCATGCAAACTTTGACGCACCTTAAGGAGCAGGCGTCTGCAGCCAATGTTGATGAGGAGGAAGAGGAGGAGGGAATCCTTGATGACATTCAGCCATTGTCTGCTCAGGGACCTCTCCGACCCCCTGACGAAGGATTCATTCCGAAACGTACGTCGGGCGTGTGTAGCTCATCCAGCAGCGTTCCTCCAAGGTATATACCCTCTATTCTTCCCTCCTTTCCCCTACACTCACTCTTTTTTTTTTTTATTTATTTATTTTTGGAATTTGCATTTTTTGCACTTTATACCATCACATTGGTTTCTCTCCTTGCTGATTGTTTTGCATCACCACATGGTTCTATGCACAGACACTTGTTTGAGCCTATATGGTCTCCATATATTTTATGTCACTTTTTTAAGGAGCCAATGTATAGAGGGATAAAATATAGTTATTTATTAATGGGGAACGCCGTGCTTTATTAACCTATATAGGTGTATATATAAAATTCTTTTGAGCACACATCTTTTTTATATGTATTCGTATTACTATTACTTAATAAAGGTATTTTAATCGTATATCTGTTTTATGACTTTTTTATTATTCATATATCTTATTTAATTTTTATATACATTTTTTGACCAAAATTTGGGTTTTTCTTTGATTCGGTTTACAAATCTTTTCTCGAATGGTCTACCATTCTTCCAGTGGCACACACTTATACACGTTGAAAAAGGTATACTAATAGAATTATAACCATTTCATTATTATTGTTATATAAAAAATATATATTTTTTTTTTTTTCACGTGTTTTTTGTGGTATTGCCTTTAAATCAGGTTATTTTGAGTTATCTTTGACGTATCGGAGCATGATGAGTTGTGGTATGTGTTAAAGGGGCGCTCTTTCGCCCAGGGCACATGAAAACCTGCAGCCAGCCCTCCCCCCCCCACAACTTTAGCCAAATAACACCCATTTTTCAGTGCGTAACTTATATTATGAAGTTAATTAAGGTTGACAAGCTTAAGTAAGAAGAATTGATGCTTTTGGCATTCAAATGGGCACTGTTGGTGTGTTTCCTGTCCTCCTCTCACTGCCGACTTTTATTCCCCATTGACTTACATTGGGTTTCGTGTTTCGGGACGACCCCGACTTTTCCCTATAATCGGACGATCTTGCTCGACCCGACTTTTGGAAAAGTCGGGTTTCACGAAACGAAACGCGACCCTAAAAAACCAAAAGTCGCTCAACTCTACTTGTAACCCCTCTACTACACTTCTTATTAAAGGATACATGAAAACCTATTAATTTGTGATCACTGTTACCCAAGTGACCCCCAACCCTTACATTTGATATGCGGTCTGGCCTGTTGGTTAATATTAGGTCTAGCAGTGCCCCCCCCTCTTGTTGGGTCCTGAACCAGTTGTGAAAGGTAATTGTCTCTCATAGTAGTCAAAAACCTATTACCTTTGCTGGAGCTGCAGGTTTCTGTTCCCCAATGTATTTCAGGGTAGTTGAAGTCCCCCATAATAATGACTTCTCCTTGAGTCGCAGCTTCATCTATTTGCTGTTTAATAGAGTAGGGCCCGATCAAAAGAGTCTTCCTTGTGGTGGGGGCTTAAAAAATCTTTTGGCAAAAACAAAAGCTGATGGCTGTATGTGATCTGGTGTTCGATGGGAACTACTAATGTGTGATTGGTGAGGACGTGATGCAGAAGTGGAGTTTTTCCAAGACTGGGCAGAGGACTGTGGAAGGTTCAAGGGGTGGAGGAGGGCCTGAGGTGGAGCCTGGGCAGAATCTCAAGGGGGCCAAAAAACTTTGCCAATATGGGGCTTCAAAATTCCTGGTGACAGCCCTGCCTGTGTGAATGCTACCTAATGTCTGATAGTAAGAAATCCTTCATTGTGTGGGTTTATATAATAGTATTTATGCACTCATAGAAATATAGATCTATCAATAAAAGTATCCTCTAAAGAAAGCAGCACTATACAAAACTGACATTGCAAACGAGAGCAAGCTTCAGAGTATCGACCCAGTATCCTCCATATATACATGGCCCATCCTTTGCCACACTGGAGGGATGAGAGACCCATAGATGGGTGTCTGTCAATTTGGTAGACGGCACTAAATTGGGCTTAGAAGGTTAATGCTGTTAACACTTTATAGCCATGATAAAATTGAACCTGGAACAAAATATACAATGGTAAGTTCAAAAATACAATAAAGCATTTATCATACAAGCAATAATTAAAACATTTTAGGACAATGATTATAAACAGGGCAGGTGGGCGGGAAATGCTTCATCCTGTTCATCCTGTGCAAGAAAGAGGGAGAGACACAGATATGAATTAAATGGAAAAGCAACGATTTCTCTGGCGAGTTATTTGAATGTTCGGCCTACGTCCACCTGTCTGACAGACGGTATTCTAGTGGCTTGTAGCAGCAGCAGCAGCAGCATTCATAGAACACAATGCTTGCATGTGTTCTATTCCTGGAACAATGGGACCACGTGTCACAATGGGACCACGTGTCACAATGGGCAGCCCACAGTCTGTAGCAGCTGCGCAGTAGTAGTCAGCTTCAGTCTGCTGAGGGAGCCTCAGCAGACAGGTGGGCGATGCTCGCAAGGGAGATGGAAAAAGAGCTTGCTCACTTCACTCCACGCATCATTTCAGTATCTGCAGTACCTCTGAGAATGGTGCACTCACTCTCTTAAGCGGTTTCCAAAGACAGATTGAATTGAAATCGGGATACACAAGTAGTGTTTTCAAAGCATGATTTGAATGCTTTTTTCAAATGTCGTTGCTCTGTAATTAGTTTTTCTTGGTCCAAGTTGCACATTTCCAATTCCTTGGCCTTGATTTAGCTTGACCAACTCTTCTACTTCTACTACTACTACTACTACTACTACTACTACTACTACTACTACTACTACTCTTATTCACCTCTATATGGGAGGCATTGCACTGTATTCAATCTGTCAGTAAAATAACGATCTATCTTGGCCTTTGCTGCTTGGTAGGTTCAGGTGTGACAAGCTGCAGTAATGTGTTTGGCTTTGGATAGCTACATTTCTGCACACCCACCTGCTACAAGGCCTGCAGCCCCTTCCCCTCAGTACTTCCCCAGTCTTAATTCAAGCATTCAATTCCTACCACATCCCTCATGCAATGATATGTCGTTTCATTTTTGAAACATTGTCCCCCTCTTGTGGCATTCCAACTTTGAAATTTACTGTTCAATTTTGAATTAATTCATATATGAATTAAATGGAAAAGCAACGATTTATCTGGCGAGTTATTTGAATGTTCGGCCTACGTCCACCTGTCTGACAGACAGTATTCTAGTGGCTTGTAGTTGCAGCAGCAGCAGCAGCTAGGTGCGCTGCTTGCCTGCAGTAAATAGGATGTGTTCCATCTATGGAACACTGTGATAGGAATCATGCCATTCATAGAACACAATGCTTGGATGTGTTCTATTCCTGGAACAATGGGACCACGTGTCACAATGGGACCACGTGTCACAATGGGCAGCCCACATTCTGTAGCAGCTGCGCAGTAGTAGTCAGCTTCAGTCTGCTGAGGGAGCCTCAGCAGACAGGTGGGCGATTCTCGCCAGGGAGATGGAAAAAGAGCTTGCTCACTTCACTCCACGCATCATTTCAGTATCTGCAGTTCCTCTGAGAATGGTGCACTCACTCTTTTAAGCGGTTTTCAAAGACAGATTGAATTGAAATCGGGATACACAAGTAGTGTTTTCAAAGCATGATTTGAATGCTTTTTTCAAATGTCGTTGCTCTGTAATTAGTTTTTCTTGGTCCAAGTTGCACATTTCCAATTCCTTAGCCTTGATTTAAATTGACCAACTCTTCTACTACTACTACTACTACTCTTATTCACCTCTATATGGGAGGCATTGCACTGTATTCAATCTGTCAGTAAAATAACGATCTATCTTGGCCTTTGCTGCTTGGTAGGTACAGGTGTGACAAGCTGCAGTAATGTGTTTGGCTTTGGATAGCTACATTTCTGCACACCCACCTGCTACAAGGCCTGCAGCCCCTTCCCCTCAGTACTTCCCCAGTCTTAATTCAAGCATTCAATTCCTACCACATCCCTCATGCAATGATATGTCGTTTCATTTTTGAAACATTGTCCCCCTCTTGTGGCCTTCCAACTTTGAAATTTACTGTTCAATTTTCAATTAATTCATATATGAATTAAATGGAAAAGCAAAGATTTATCTGGCGAGTTATTTGAATGTTTGGCCTACTTCCACCTGTCTGACAGACGGTATTCTAGTGGCTTGTAGCAGTAGCAGCAGCAGCAGCAGCTAGGTGCGCTGCTTGCCTGCAGTAAATAGGATGTGTTCCATCCATGGAACACTGTGATAGGAATCATGCCATTCATAGAACACAATGCTTGGAGGTGTTCTATTCCTGGAACAATGGGACCACGTGTCACAATGGGACCACGTGTCACAATGGGCAGCCCACAGTCTGTAGCAGCTGCGCAGTAGTAGTCAGCTTCAGTCTGCTGAGGGAGCCTCAGCAGACAGGTGGGCGATTCTCGCCAGGGAGATGGAAAAAGAGCTTGCTCTCTTCACTCCACGCATCATTTCAGTATCTGCAGTTCCTCTGAGAATGGTGCACTCAATCTCTTAAGCGGTTTCCAAAGACAGATTGAATTGAAGTCGGGATACACAAGTAGTGTTTTCAAAGCATGATTTGAATGCTTTTTTCAAATGTCGTTGCTCTGTAATAAGTTTTTCTTGGTCCAAGTTGCACATTTCCAATTCCTTAGCCTTGATTTAACTTGACCAACTCTTCTACTACTATTACTACTACTACTACTACTACTCTTATTCACCTCTATATGGGAGGCATTGCACTGTATTCAATCTGTCAGTAAAATAACGATCTATCTTGGCCTTTGCTGCTTGGTAGGTATAGGTGTGACAAGCTGCAGTAATGTGTTTGGCTTTGGATAGCTACATTTCTGCACACCCACCTGCTACAAGGCCTGCAGCCCCTTCCCCTCAGTACTTCCCCAGTCTTAATTCAAGCATTTAATTCCTACCACATCCTTCATGCAATGATATGTCGTTTCATTTTTGAAACATTGTCCCCCTCTTGTGGCCTTCCAACTTTGAAATTTACTGTTCAATTTTGAATTAATTCATATATGAATTAAATGGAAAAGCAACGATTTATCTGGCGAGTTATTTGAATGTTCGGCCTACGTCCACCTGTCTGACAGACGGTATTCTAGTGGCTTGTAGCAGCAGCAGCAGCAGCAGCAGCAGCTAGGTGCGCTGCTTGCCTGCAGTAAATAGGATGTGTTACATCCATGGAACACTGTGATAGGAATCATGCCATTCATAGAACACAATGCTTGGATGTGTTCTATTCCTGGAACAATGGGACCACGTGTCACAATGGGACCACGTGTCACAATGGGCAGCCCACAGTCTGTAGCAGCTGCGCAGTAGTAGTCAGCTTCAGTCTGCTGAGGGAGCCTCAGCAGACAGGTGGGCGATTCTCGCCAGGGAGATGGAAAAAGAGCTTGCTCACTTCACTCCACGCATCATTTCAGTATCTGCAGTTCCTCTGAGAATGGTGCACTCAATCTCTTAAAGGGAAGGTGCCGCAATTTTATATAATTTGCAAAAAAATAGTAAGTTACAAAACATGTTGTTTCAGCAAATGTACTAACCAGGATTTATGGTTTGTTTGTAATAATGTTTTCATGTAGCCACTGGGCGCTGACATCTTGATTTGCAGATCTGTGGAGGACTCATACAGTCTGCAAATATGGCCGTCCCTGCACATAGGAAACTGCGGTCGGCTTCCGACCGCACATTGCAGCCTCAGTAGCAGAGAACTGGGCACGCCCCTGTGGGCTGCACCATTCACTGCTGTAGGTGTGGCTGGGCGCCATTTTACTGTAGCCCAGTGCTATCTGCTGAGCTCCACTTACCCTCTATCACAGGACCACTTGTGGCATAACGGGTCCTGTGTTGTGAGGAGAGGCTGAAGAAAAGCAGAAGGTGGTCAGCAGAGGAGAGAAGCGCTCACTGGAGCCGGAGGATGGAGAGTGGTGAGTGCGGGTGACTTTCATCTATGCTCCTCTGTACTGCTTACTCCAGGCTCAGCCCTGTGCTTCCTGCTCCAGCGTCCTCCTGCTCTGTCTCCGCCTCCTCACTCACAGCCCCAGTGATCTCCGGTAATCTGACACCTTTGCTTTTATGGCTGTCTGAGGAGGACAGTGACTTATACAGCCCATAGTCTTGTGTATAATTGGGGGGGGCTGGAAGTTTCACCAGTGTGGGCATATCTGTAATACTGTCTGCTGAGCCGTGTATCTAATCCTCTCCTGTGTGATACTGCCTGCTGAGCCGTGCATCTAATCCTCTTCTGTGTGATACTGCCTGCTGAGTCGTGCATCTAATCCTCTTCTGTGTGATACTGCCTGCTGAGCCGTGTATCTAATCCTCTCCTGTGTGATACTGCCTGCTGAGCCGTGTATCTAACCCTATCCTGTGTGATACTGCCTGCTGAGCCGTGTATCTAATCCTCTCCTGTGTGATACTGACTGCTGAGCCGTGTATCTAATCCTCTCCTGTGTGATACTGACTGCTGAGCCGTGTATGTAATCCTATCCTGTGTGATACTGTATTCTGAGCCGGGTATCTAATCCTCTCCTGTGTGATACTTTCTGCTGAGCCGTGTATCTAATACTCTCCTGTGTGATACTGTCTGCTGAGCCGTGTATCTAATCCTCTCCTGTGTGATACTGTCTGCTGAGCTGTGTATCTAATCCTATCCTGTGTGATACTGTATTCTGAGCCGGGTATCTAATCCTCTCCTGTGTGATACTTTCTGCTGAGCCGTGTATCTAATCCTCTCCTGTGTGATACTGTCTGCTGAGCCATGTATCTAATCCTCTCCTGTGTGATACTGTCTGCTGAGCTGTGTATCTAATCCTATCCTGTGTGATACTGTATTCTGAGCCGGGTATCTAATCCTCTCCTGTGTGATACTTTCTGCTGAGCCGTGTATCTAATCCTCTCCTGTGTGATACTGACTGCTGAGCCGTGTATCTAATCCTCTCCTGTGTGATACTGACTGCTGAGCCGTGCATCTAATCCTCTTCTGTGTGATACTGCCTGCTGAGCCGTGCATCTAATCCTCTTCTGTGTGATACTGCCTGCTGAGCGGTGTATCTAATCCTCTCCTGTGTGATACTGCCTGCTGAGCCGTGTATCTAATCGTCTCCTGTGTGATACTGACTGCTGAGCCGTGTATGTAATCCTATCCTGTGTGATACTGACTGCTGAGCCGTGTATCTAATCCTATCCTGTGTGATACTGTATTCTGAGCCGTGTATCTAATCCTCTCCTGTGTGATGCTGCCTGCTGAGCCGTGTATCTAATCCTATCCCATGTGATACTGCCTGCTGAGCCGTGTATCTAATCCTCTCCTGTGTGATGCTGCCTGCTGAGCCGTGTATCTAATCCTATCCCGTGTGATACTGCTCTCCTGAAATACTCTGTGCTGCTGTCACTCTGCTCCCAGAATCCTTGCTGCCTGCCATCCTCGGTGACCGAAGACCCCATTCCTCTCCTCAGATCCCGTCCTGGCGATGTGTGAAACCGAGGGGACAGGGGCCTGATGTATGGTGGAAGGAGCAGGGCGACAGCAGCACAGAGTATTTCAGGAGAGCAGTGTGTGCTGGTCTGTGGGGGGCGCCCTGTTCGGTGCCAGGGATTGTACAAAGAGCGCTGTGTTTTATTCACATGGATGAACCGTCTGCTTGTCTGCTCCACAGAAATCCAGGAAACATGTCTGCTGATTGATGGCCTGTTGTGATCCAGACTTTACATGCAAAGACAGTCAGTAACTTTGCAAGCCCCATCAAAATGGCTGCTCACTGTGTCTATAGATGTCATAGGTTTTTGTGCCAGATTTCAGTAGCTGCTCCCCCTAGTGTTAACAAGTGGAAATGCCAAACTTTTTAAAATTATTTTTCATATTTTGCAAAATTAAAAACAAACGATAATATTTTTTAAGAAAATGTAAACATTAATTCTTTACATTTTTTCAATTGCTGAAAAAAAATTTTTTGGATGGCACCTTCCCTTTAAGCGGTTTCCAAAGACAGATTGAATTGAAGTCGGGATACACAAGTAGTGTTTTCAAAGCATGATTTGAATGCATTTTTCAAATGTCGTTGCTCTGTAATAAGTTTTTCTTGGTCCAAGTTGCACATTTCCAATTCCTTAGCCTTGATTTAACTTGACCAACTCTTCTACTACTACTACTACTACTACTACTCTTATTCACCTCTATATGGGAGGTATTGCACTGTATTCAATCTGTCAGTAAAATAACGATCTATCTTGGCCTTTGCTGCTTGGTAGGTACAGGTGTGACAAGCTGCAGTAATGTCTTTGCCTTTGGATAGCTACATTTCTGCACACCCACCTTCTACAAGGCCTGCAGCCCCTTCCCCTCAGTACTTCCCCAGTCTTAATTCAAGCATTCAATTCCTACCACATCCCTCATGCAATGATATGTCGTTTCATTTTTGAAACATTGTCCCCCTCTTGTGGCCTTCCAACTTTGAAATTTACTGTTCAATTTTGAATTAATTCATATATGAATTAAAATGGAAAAGCAACGATTTATCTGGCGAGTTATTTGAATGTTCGGCCTACGTTCACCTGTCTGACAGACGGTATTCTAGTGGCTTGTAGCAGCAGCAGCAGCTAGGTGCGCTGCTTGCCTGCAGTAAATAGGATGTGTTCCATCCATGGAACACTGTGATAGGAATCATGCCATTCATAGAACACAATGCTTGGATGTGTTCTATTCCTGGAACAATGGGACCACGTGTCACAATGGGACAACGTGTCACAATGGGCAGCCCACAGTCTGTAGCAGCTGCGCAGTAGTAGTCAGCTTCAGTCTGCTGAGGGAGCCTCAGCAGACAGGTGGGCGATGCTCGCCAGGGAGATGGAAAAAGAGCTTGCTCACTTCACTACACGCATCATTTCAGTATCTGCAGTTCCTATGAGAATGGTGCACTCACTCTCTTAAGCGGTTTCCAAACACAGATTGAATTTGGGCCCTATTGAATAATGAATGTTTTGAATTTTCTCCAAAAGTAATGTAGTTGCAAACTCATGCTTTTAGAGACTTGTTTGGGCTCATGAGAGTAGAAAAACATCAAAAATTTCAGTCCTGCATGATTCTACCATGAAATGTGTGTTCATTCAAACCACTGTTTTTTGATATTTTGGGCCCTATTGAATAATGAATCTTTTGAATTTTCTCCAAAAGTAAAGTAGTTGCAAACTCATCCTTTTGAAACTTGTTTGGGCTGTTGAGAGGAGTAAAAAACCATCAAAAATTTCAATCCTGCATGATTCTACCATGAAATGATTCTTCATTCAAAACGCTGATTTTTGCTATTGGGTTCTATTGAATAATGAATGTTTTGAATTTTCTCCAAAAGTAAAGTAGTTGCAAACTCATGCTTTTAGAGACTTGTTTGGGCTCATGAGAGGAGTAGAAAAGCATCAAAAATTTCAGTCCTGCACGATTCTACCAAGAAATGTGAGTGTTCATTCAAACCGCTGGTTTTTGATAGTTTGGGTCCTATTGAATAATGAATGTTTTGAATTTTCTCCAAAAGTAAAGTAGTTGCAAACTCATCCTTTTAGAAACTTGTTTGGGCTGTTGAGAGGAGTAAAAAACCATCAAAAATTTCAATCCTGCATGATTCTACCAAGAAATGTGATTCTTCATTCAAAACCTGATTTTTGCTATTCGGCTCTTTTGAATAATGAATGTTTTGAATTTTCTCCAAAAGTAAAGTAGTTGCAAACTCATCCTTTTAGAGTCTTGTTTGGGCTCATGAGAGGAGTAGAAAAACATCAAACATTTCAGTCCTGCACGATTCTACCAAGAAATGTGTGTTCATTCAAACCGCTGGTTTTTGATATTTTGGGCCCTATTGAATAATGAATGTTTTGAATTTTCTCCAAAAGTAAAGTAGTTGCAAACTCATCCTTTTAGAAACTTGTTTGGGCTCTTGAGAGGAGTAAAAAACCACCAAAAACTTCAATCCTGCATGATTCTACCAAGAAATGTGATTCTTCATTCAAAACGCTGGTTTTTGCTATTGGGCTCTATTGAATAATGAATGTTTTGAATTTTCTCCAAAAGTAAAGTAGTTGCAAACTCATCCTTTTAAACTCTTGTTTGGGCTCATGAGAGGAGTAGAAAAACATCAAAAATTTCAGTCCTGCACGATTCTACCAAGAAATGTGAGTGTTCATTCAAACCGCTGGTTTTTGATAGTTTGGGCCCTATTGAATAATGAATGTTTTGAATTTTCTCCAAAAGTAAAGTAGTTGCAAACTCATGCTTTTAGAGACTTGTTTGGGCTCATGAGAGTAGAAAAACATCAAAAATTTCAGTCCTGCATGATTCTACCAAGAAATGTGTGTTCATTCAAACCGCTGGTTTTTGATATTTTGGGCCCTATTGAATAATGAATGTTTTGAATTTTCTCCAAAAGTAAAGTAGTTGCAAACTCATCCTTTTGAAACTTGTTTGGGCTGTTGAGAGGAGTAAAAAACCATCAAAAATTTCAATCCTGCATGATTCTACCAAGAAATGTGATTCTTCATTCAAAACCTGATTTTTGCTATTGGGCTCTATTGAATAATGAATGTTTTGAATTTTCTCCAAAAGTAAAGTAGTTGCAAACTCATCCTTTTAGAGACTTGTTTGGGCTCATGAGAGGAGTAGAAAAACATCAAAAATTTCAGTCCTGCACGATTCTACCTAGAAATGTGAGTGTTCATTCAAACCGCTGGTTTTTGATAGTTTGGGCCCTATTGAATAATGAATGTTTTGAATTTTCTCCAAAAGTAAAGTAGTTGCAAACTCATCCTTTTAGCAAAAATCAGCGTTTTGAATGAAGAATCACATTTCTTGGTAGAATCATGCAGGATTGAAATTTTTGATGGTTTTTTACTCCTCTCAACATCCCAAACAAGTTTCTAAAAGGATGAGTTTGCAACTACTTTACTTTTGGAGAAAACTCAAAACATTCATTATTCAATAGGGCCCAAAATATCAAAAACCAGCGGTTTGAATGAACACACATTTCTTGGTAGAATCGTGCAGGACTGAAATTTTTGATGTTTTTCTACTCCTCTCATGAGCCCAAACATGTCTCTAAATGCATGAGCTTGCAACTACTTTACTTTTGGAGAAAATTCAAAACATTCATTATTCAATAGAACCCAATACCAAAAATCAGCATTTTGAATGAAGAATCACATTTCTTGGTAGCATCATGCAGGATTGAAATTTTTGATGTTTTTTTACTCCTCTCAACAGCCCAAACAAGTTTCTAAAAGGAGGAGTTTGCAACTACTTTACTTTTGGAGAAAATTCAAAACATTCATTACTCAATAGGGCCCAAACTATCAAAAACCAGCGGTTTGAATGAACACTCACATTTCTTGGTAGAATTGGGCAGGACTGAAATTTTTGATGTTTTTCTACTCCTCTCATGAGCACAAACAAGTCTCTAAAAGGATGAGTTTGCAACTACTTTACTTTTGGAGAAAATTCAAAACATTCATTATTCAATAGAGCCCAAAAGCAAAAACCAGCGTTTTGAATGAAGAATCACATTTCTTGGTAGAATATGCAGGATTCAAATTTTTGATGTTTTTTTACTCCTCTCAACAGCCCAAACAAGTTTCTAAAAGGATGAGTTTGCAACTACTTTACTTTTGGAGAAAATTCAAAACATTCATTATTCAATAGGGCCCAAACTATCAAAAACCAGCGGTTTGAATGAACACTCACATTTCTTGGTAGAATCGTGCAGGACTGAAATTTTTGATGTTTTTCTACTCCTCTCATGAGCCCAAACAAGTCTCTAAAAGGATGAGTTTGCAACTACTTTACTTTTGGAGAAAATTCAAAACATTCATTATTCAATAGAGCCCAATAGCAAAAACCAGCGTTTTGAATGAAGAATCACATTTCTTGGTAGAATCATGCAGGATTGAAATTTTTGATGGTTTTTTTACTCCTCTCAACAGCCCAAACAAGTTTCTAAAAGGATGAGTTTGCAACTACTTTACTTTTGGAGAAAATTCAAAACATTCATTATTCAATAGAGCCCAATAGCAAAAACCAGCGTTTTGAATGAAGAATCACATTTCTTGGTACAATCATGCAGGACTGAAATTTTTGATGGTTTTTTACTCCTCTCAACAGCCCAAACAAGTTTCTAAAAGGATAAGTTTGCAACTACTTTACTTTTGGAGAAAATTCAAAACATTCATTATTCAATAGGGCCCAAACTATCAAAAACCAGCGGTTTGAATGAACACTCACATTTCTTGGTAGAATCATGCAGGACTGAAATTTTTGATGTTTTTCTACTCCTCTCATGAGCCCAAACAAGTCTCTAAAAGCATGAGTTTGCAACTACTTTACTTTTGAAGAAAATTCAAAACATTCATTATTCAATAGAACCCAATAGCAAAAATCAGGTTTTGAATGAAGAATCACATTTCTTGGTAGAATCATGCAGGATTGAAATTTTTGATGGTTTTTTACTCCTCTCAACAGCCCAAACAAGTTTCTAAAAGGATGAGTTTGCAACTACTTTACTTTTGGAGAAAATTCAAAACATTCATTATTCAATAGGGCCCAAACTATCAAAAACCAGCGGTTTGAATGAACACTCACATTTCTTGGTAGAATCGTGCAGGACTGAAATTTTTGATGTTTTTCTACTCCTCTCATGAGCCCAAACAAGTCTCTAAAAGGATGAGTTTGCAACTACTTTACTTTTGGAGAAAATTCAAAACATTCATTATTCAATAGAACCCAATAGCAAAAATCAGCGTTTTGAATGAAGAATCACATTTCTTGGTAGAATCATGCAGGATTGAAATTTTTGATGGTTTTTTACTCCTCTCAACAGCCCAAACAAGTTTCTAAAAGGATGAGTTTGCAACTACTTTACTTTTGGAGAAAATTCAAAACATTCATTATTCAATAGGGCCCAAAATATCACAAACTAGCGGTTTGAATGAACACACATTTCTTGGTAGAATCATGCAGGACTGACATTTTTGATGTTTTTCTACTCCTCTCATGAGCCCAAACAAGTCTCTAAAAGCATGAGCTTGCAACTACTTTACTTTTGGAGAAAATTCAAAACATTCATTATTCAATAGAACCCAATAGCAAAAATCAGCGTTTTGAATGAAGAATCACATTTCTTGGTAGAATCATGCAGGATTGAAATTTTTGATGGTTTTTTACTCCTCTCAACAGCCCAAACAAGTTTCTAAAAGGATGAGTTTGCAACTACTTTACTTTTGCAGAAAATTCAAAACATTCATTATTCAATAGGGCCCAAAATATCAAAAACCAGCGGTTTGAATGAACACATATTTCTTGGTAGAATCATGCAGGACTGAAATTTTTGATGTTTTTCTACTCCTCTCATGAGCCCAAACAAGTCTCTAAAAGCATGAGTTTGCAACTACTTTACTTTTGGAGAAAATTCAAAACATTCATTATTCAATAGAGCCCAATAGCAAAAATCAGGTTTTGAATGAAGAATCACATTTCTTGGTAGAATCATGCAGGATTGAAATTTTTGATGGTTTTTTACTCCTCTCATGAGCCCAAACAAGTCTCTAAAAGCATGAGCTTGCAACTACTTTACTTTTGGAGAAAATTCAAAACATTCATTATTCAATATAACCCAATAGCAAAAATCAGCGTTTTGAATGAATAATCACATTTCTTGGTAGAATCATGCAGGATTGAAATTTTTGATTCTTTTTTAATCCTCTCAACAGCCCAAACAAGTTCCTAAAAGGATGAGTTTGCAACTACTTTACTTTTGGAGAAAATTCAAAACATTCATTATTCAATAGGGCCCAAAATATCAAAAACCAGCGGTTTGAATGAACACTCACATTTCTTGGTAGAATCGTGCAGGACTGAAATTTTTGATGTTTTTCTACTCTCATGAGCCCAAACCAAGACTCTAAAAGGATGAGTTTGCAACTACTTTACTTTTGGAGAAAATTCAAAACATTCATTATTCAATAGAGCCCAATAGCAAAAACCAGCGTTTTGAATGAAGAATCACATTTCTTGGTAGAATCATGCAGGATTGAAATTTTTGATGGTTTTTTACTCCTCTCAACAGCCCAAACAAGTTTCTAAAAGGATGAGTTTGCAACGACTTTACTTTTGGAGAAAATTCAAAACATTCATTATTCAATAGGGCCCAAAATATCAAAAACCAGCGGTTTGAATGAACACACATTTCTTGGTAGAATCATGCAGGACTGAAATTTTTGATGTTTTTCTACTCCTCTCATGAGCCCAAACAAGTCTCTAAAAGCATGAGTTTGCGGAAGGGGTGTGGCCTGGAGCTCGATGTAGGAGGACACTTGAGCTCAGAGCTCCCATGAAGCCTATCTACAAAGCGACATAATTGCTTAAGAAGACTCTTATTCATCAGAAGACCTTTGGAATTGGATTCTTATCTTTATTGTGAACATTTTGACACCTCCCTGGAAGAAATCCGCTGTTTACTTAAGGAATTACAGCCTTTAGAAGTGAGTGGTGAGGAGAGAGCCGCTGTTGACTCAACAGGTTTCCCCTGTACTTAGCCGCGGGTACCGCCATTGTTTACATCAGAGGTATGAACTGGAGGAGATCCTGTGTGACGGCTGCTGAGCCCCTGATCTGACGCTGAAGGAGCCTCGGTGTTCCTGAGTCGATAGAGGTCCGCTGTCGACGCTGTTGGATACTGGGCTCTGCGCAGCTTGCCGCCGCTCAGCTGCAGAGGAGTAAAGGAGCTGGCGGTGCTGGAGAGCGACGCGGCGGGAGTTGGCAGGCACGAAGCCGCAAGGAAGAGGCTGTCATCAAAGAAAGTAGAGGTGGCTCTGGTCCTTCTTGGGTGCCTCGGCTGAAGCTGTCACTGACTGAGTGTTGCATTGGTGAGTGCGGAGAAGAAGGGGAGCGCCGCGTCTGATTTTAAAACTGTTTGGCGGGAGAGCTGCTGGAGCTTAGCGGCGGTCTAGGAGGAGAAGCCCACTGCTGGGGATATCTTTAACAGAAAGAATTTGGAATTGCCCACGCTTTTTCTGTGCTGATCGGAGGTCATTGCCTGGAGACCGAGCTCTGCGCAGCTTGCCGCCGCTCAGCTGCAGAGGAGTAAAGGAGCTGGCGGTGCTGGAGAGTGTCGCGGCGGGAGCTGGCGGGCACGAAGCTGCAAGGAAGAAGCTGTCATCAAAGAGGGTGGAGGTGGATCTGGTCCTTATTGGGTGCCTCGGCTGAGGCTGTCATTGACTGATTGTCACATCGAGTTCGACCCTTTAACACGCTAAGGGGCTTAGAGACGGCTACATTTATACAAGAAGAAGCAGAGGAGATTTAGTGAAATTTGACTATGGTTTTGGCGGTCACTTGATTACTATCCAACGGTGACCTGAAGGAAGGAGCATCGTTGACCCCTACTACTTGGAGAATATTACACTCGTTGGGTGAGATGGAATCTGTTGCTCTCTGAACTTATTGTTAGTCTCTTGGGGATGGTGAAATCTTAATTATTTGTAAATTGGAATAGGGATAGTAATATAGGGGAGAGTATCTGAATATTGTTATATCAATAAGACTGTTTGTGTATTGCTGAAGTGCATCCTTGAGTTAGATGAGACTTACATGGAGATTGTCTCTTGTGCCTTGTTTTGATGACATATTAAAGCATTAGAAGAAGATATTTAAGGGAATAACTAATCTATACATTCCTAGACGGGAAGATATAGAGCTTATACTGTCTTATTCTGAATCCTACTGATTGTATGCTCTTCTCTTCTCTGTCTATAACATTTAAGGCACCTGAGGTTATATAGGTAGTGTTTGGACAGGAGTGTATGAGGTGCTGTTGTTTTATATAAGCCTACGTTACGGAGGACAAGACGTCTCTATTGCTTTGTTGAATTATCAAAATTGAAGGGGTTACATTACTACTCTATTTAAGTCTTTATTCTTATCTTAGTTTGCGATTTACAAACCCTGCTGAAACTGTAATAAAGTTCAACTTAATTACAATAATAATAAAACAGGGGTGGCATATACAGGAACATTTAAGGGTATAGCGCATTTCCTTTACTCTTGTTTCGGTATACTCTAATTATGGCATCTAATTTGAAATCTAAATTGCCTACTAGTAAAAACCAGAAATCTACGAGCGCTTCAAATCAGAAAATTTACACTGAATCTGTTAATCTATTAAGTCCAATTAAATCTAGATCCCCTCTAAAAAGGGAGGAAGCTATCTCATCTAGACACATGCCTCACGGTTTATCTAATAAGGCTACTCAGCAGGACTCAGATCAAAAAATTATATCTTCTGACCCCCGTACTCTATCTTTCACATCTTCTCAAGTTTTTGATAATAAAGGTGCCTCAAAACTTTCTTTTCAGGATGAGGAAAGTAAAATGGATTTATCCAAATCTCATAAGAGAAGAATTCCAGAAGGTGAAACTGTGAGAACAGAGGCAGCAGATTTAGATTCTAATACTTCATCTGATGACTATTCTCCAAATAGTACCCCAGTTAAACAACTCTCTAAAAAAGGCTGTCCGGAGTCGTCTTCTACTGATTTTCTGACTCCCCATGACTTTGACTTTAAAACACTGTTGAACTCTGATAGGCGAGTCACTGAGGGTTTGCTTGCTGGCTTCCTCATATCCTTCCAGGAATCCACCAATCAAGCTAATCAATTCATGCATAAATCTATCAATGCAATCAATGCGTCGATTAAAACGGGATTTGATTCTCACAGGAAGGATATGCAGGAGATTAGTGAAAAATTCTCTCAAAGATTTGAACTGAATGAGAAAAGATTATCAAAGGTTGAAAATAGAACAGATGAGTTAGTAAAGCAAAACTCAGATTTAAAAGCCGAACTTTTATCCGTGAGGTCCAAGTTAACGGACTTAGAGGACCGGAGTAGACGGAACAACGTCAAGATTAGGGGGATACCTGAAAGCGTGATACAGAAAGACCTTTCAGATTACACTAAAGCTACGCTTAAAAAGGCTTTGCCGTCCTTAACTGATTTACAATTGATAATTGATAGGATTCACCGCCTGCCCCGCCCAAAGAATGTACCAATGGATAAGCCGAGGGATACGATACTTCACTTTCACTTTTTTGAAACTAAAGAAATGATACTAAGATATATTAGAGAGAAGGGCTCTCTACCTCCCCCTAATAATCATTTAAAATTCTTCTCTGATTTCTCAAAGTCAACTATGGAAGCTAGAAAATTGTTTAATCAAGCTACTAATGCTCTCAGGGAAATGGGGATTCCATATAAATGGGGCTTTCCAACAAAGTTACTTGTGTCACATAGGGGTAAAATTGTCCCCTTCTTTACTCCAAAGGAAGCTTTAGACTTTATACGCTTTCTAGATGAGGATCCTTCTAACAAAGATACTGGTTGAATAGGGATATATCTCTCATTGGTCTTTGTATTATTTACATTTGACATTTGACAAAATATCAATGGCTTCATGGGTTCTCGCCACTTTGGCTTTTTTTTTTTTTTAAAGTACCCAAAAAAAGGAGATTATCACGTTCCGTGATTAACTCCAGGAGGACTCTTTAAGTTTGTTTATTTGTTTGTTATAGTTTTTTTTTTTTTTTTCTTTTTGTTGTTTCATTCGCCTTTTCTAGACATATACATTTTATTGAATTCAGCTAATAAGAGTAAGCAATCCTAAATATATATAAGATAATTTACTCTAATAAAAAAGGAAAGAGATTATCATGAGAATTAAAATCCTTTCACACAATGTTAAAGGACTGAACAGTCCCCATAAGCGCTATATAACTTGGAGAGAAATAAGACGGCTTCAAGCGGATGTCTCTTGTTTACAAGAGGTCAAATTAATAAAAGATATACATCCAACCTTTCAGCATAAAGATTTTCCATATATTTTTAAATCCCTCAATAATAATAAAAAAAGTGCGGGAGTTATAACCATTATAAATACGAATATTCCCTTCCAATTAATTGAAGAACATCCCGACACCCAGGGAAGATTTCACATCCTCATATGTAAGTTAAATTTTAACCTTTGTACAATCGTGAATATATATGCCCCAAATAATGGTCAGATCTCTTTTTTTAATAAATTAATGCAGAAGATTGACAAAGTTAAAAAAGGTGACCTCATGCTAATAGGGGACTTCAATCTAGTTCCCGATAGAGAAATTGACTCATCATCTTCTGCTACTTCTAAATCAGGCCGATCTCTGAAAAATTGGATAAAACAAAATGAGATGTATGACATTTTCAGATGTCTAAATACCACCTCTAGAGAATTTACATATTACTCAGATATATATAAGACATCTTCCAGAATAGACTTATTTCTAACCAATGTCTTTTCTATCACAAAATTTAAGAAAATTGAAATTCTTGAGAAGTCTTTTTCCGACCACGCCCCTGTGCTGGCAGTATTTGAATCAGGCCCTCCAGTAGCAAACACTTTTCTTTGGAAGGTTAATCCTACCCTACTACGTACCCCAAAGTATAGAAATATAATTACCGAAACTATTGATAATTATTTTAAAGAAAACTCTTCAGATAGTATTGATCCCTTTACATTATGGAACGCCCACAAGGCGGTCTTGAGAGGATGTCTCATCCAACTCTCCACGAGATACAAAAAAGAAAAAAGACAAAAAATTGCTGACCTCCAGAACCAAATTGCTTCAAAAGAAAAACAACAAAATTCCCTGTCTGCTCCATCCCATATTATCCATCTTGATATCCTGAAATTGAGATAGGCGTTAAGATCCGAAATTATTTCCGAGTACGATTCCATTGTTAGAGCATCAAAATATAATCTGTATGCTTCAATTAACAAACCCACCAAATATATGACAAGTAAACTTAAACAAGCTCGCGTAAGTAGAAGGATTGTTAAAATCAAATCCCCTTCAGGAGAAATGAAACAACACCCCTCTGATATTACCGAAATATTTGCGGATTATTTCGAAACCCTCTATAATCTTAAAAAAGATCCCTTAGTTCATACTCCTAATCAAAAAGAGATTGACCTTTTTCTTTCTAAATTGACCCTTCCCCAACTAGATAATTTGGACCTAACTCTTTTAAATCAACCGTTTACTGTAGAAGAAATTGCCAAAACGATTGACAAACTTAAACTTAACAAATCCCCTGGCCCAGATGGGTT